>NC_092753.1:80992630-81617630 GCF_047496795.1 Chiloscyllium punctatum | reverse complement strand
TCCACCTATTTTTGTGTCATCTGGGAATGTGACAACAATACATTCACTTCCTTCCTCCAGATCATGAGTGCAAAATATAAACCGTTGTAGTCTCAACACTGATTCCTGTGGATTGCCAACCTAAAAAAGAATCCCTTATCCCACTCGCTATTTCCTGCCCATAAACCAAGTATCTAATGAGAGATATTAATTTGAAAGTAAGATCAGCCATTTCAGCTGATCTGTCTAGAAAGATCTTCTCTTCCCTCTCAACTTTTCTTCTGTCTCTGATTAGACATGCTGCTTGTTCAATATCAGGTCTTGGATGATTGTGAATTTCCACTAGTTAAATATTTCCATCCTTGTCACAAACACTGTTCCCTAGTTACCATTTGCAACCCTTACAACTTACTTGACCTTGAGATGAGTTTCCAACTGTATGTTCAATCCATCACCAAGATTATTCGCTGTCAGTAACTTTGCCAATCTCCATCCACCCATCGTTCATCAGCTGTTGAAAGAACTGCATTTCTGTTATATCTAAACCTTGTCTCTTCCAATGTCTCCTGGCTGACCTCCCACTTCCCATCTTACATAAACACATTCAAAAACTCTAATGCACATCAGATCCTGTTCCACCATCTTCCCCCCCCCCCCCCCCCCCCCCACCCCCGTGCTCGCTGACCTGCATTTGTTTTTCATTCGTTAATGGGATGTAGGCCGTTGCTTAACCCTAATTGCCCAGAGGAAAGTTAAGAGTCAACCACATTGCTGTTGACTCTGGAGTGACACATAGGTCCATATGAATACGGATGGCAGATTTCCTTTTTTGATGGATATTAATAAACCAGATGTGTTTTTATGCCAATTGACAGTTGTTACACGATTGCCATTTAACCAGCTTTTTATGACCAGATTTTTAAATTGTATTCAAATTTCTCCATCTGCTATGTTCCCTGGAATATTAGCATGGGGTTCTGGATTAATAATGCTGGCCTCACCTCTCCAGTCTGTCAATGCTTCAATTTTTAAAATTCTCACAGCTCTTCAAACCAAAAAATGTCATAGACTCTGCTTAAAGGGGAATAGTGATGAGTACAAAGGAAGGTAAAAGAATAAATAAAGATCTTAGGATGGCCTGAGGAATATGGTTTTAACCTGAAACCATGTTCATTTAGTTGGTGTCTTTGATCATTAACAACAATGAATATTCCTTTGTGTTTTCTGTGTTATGTTGTTATTCTTGAATCAGTCTGCTCACTGCGGGTTTTTTTTTCTTCTTGAGAGACACAGCAACATTTTTCAGCTTGTATTCAGGTGCTTCATTCTGAATTTTGTCTCTGTCTGCTCTGGCAAAAATAGCACCTTGAAGAACAAACCTGTTTGTACATACTATCTGTGGAAGGCTAGTTAATTTTAGACAAGGTCTATCTCCAAAATGTGCACCTTCTCATAGAAATGTAAATCGATATCAGAAATGATCTTTTTGTATCTCCCCAGACAGGCTTGCTAGCTGGTTTTGTCATCTTTAGATGAAATATTAATTTCAGTTTGGCTGTTTATTGTCTAATCCATGATGAAACTTGGTCACTTGAGTAATCAGGTAACCCTGTAGCTATTTGAAGCCTGTGCTTTTGATCCTTTTTAAAAGAAATCAGTCCATCAAAGTATGAAATTGGATGATAGAATTAACAAATCAATAGTCTTTTTGTAAATTAATGTGACAAATGTTCACTTGAATTGATCTGTGATAACCCCATAACCAAATAGCACATTAATGCTCAATATCCAAGGTCATGAATTGGTTGAAATTTTGGAGTGTTGCCAATTCCCAAGTGCCAAAGGATAGGACAAAACAGCAGGCAATGTGAGGTTGGTTCAGAGTGGTAATCCTCTAGCTCAAAGGTTTATTATTTTGAAGCACACAACAACAGCTGTATTTGTATAGCATAAATAACATAATAAAAAGTGACTTTAGCTCCCAATCTGGGTTAAAATTTCAGTAGTTAATGAACACTGAACTTTCGGAGGTGCTATCCTATGCAGAGCACATCAATTATTCAAGAGATAACGTGGAGGAGCAGAATTAGGCCATTTGGCCTGTTGAATCTACTGTGCCATTCAATGAGATCGTGGTTGACTTAATAATTCTCAACTCCACTTTTCTGCCTTATCCTCATTCTTGATTCCCTTACAGATTAAAAATCTGTCTACTTCAACCTTAAACAGACTTAATAATTCAGCCTTGACACACCTCTGTGGTAAAGAATTCCATCGACTTATTACTCAGAGAAAACATTCCTCCTCATCTCCGTCATAAATGAATGACCTTTTACTCTGAAATTATACCCTCTAGTCCTAAACGCTCCCACAAGGGGAAACAACCACTCCACATCCACACTGTCAAATCCTCTAAGAACCTTACATCTTTCAATAAGATTGCCTCTCCTTCTTCTACATACCAATGAATACAGGCTCAACCTCTCCTCAGATTAAAAACTGTCCACACCTGGAATCAACCTAGTGAACCTTAAATGGCCTTCAATAGCAAAGTATCTTTCCTAAGTTAAGGGGCCCCAAACTGTTCGCAGCATTCCCAGCTGTGATCTGACAAGTGCCTTATATAGCTTTAGCAATATTTCTATCATTTTATACTCCATTCCCTTTAACATAAAAGCCAAAAAAACAAAAAGCAGGGAACTATGCAATTGCATGAGGCAGTGGGGGTTGGTTAACTCAGTTGGATTTGCAGCTAATTTGCAATGCCGAGTGACACCAATAGCACAGGTTCAATTCCCACTGCCCCATCTTCTCAACCTTGCCCCTTGCCTGAGGTGTGGTGACCCTTGGGTAAATCTCACTACTAGTCATTTCTTTCTAATGAGAGAGCAGTCCTATCGTCTTATGGGACTCTGGTGACTTTGCTTACTTTCACTGACAAGGTAATATTTCTTTCATGACTTGTCACCAATGCCCCATTAAATTGGCTGCTGTTTGTGGAATAGAACAGAATTGTTTCTGTTTTTGTCAAAGTAATACTACAATCGCATTCTCGAAATTATTAATTGATAAAGGACTTTCTAATAGTGTGAAAGGTGCTATTGTAGTGCAAATAGCATTTGGAAAGTGAAAATAAAATACACAGGGAATCAAAAGGTTTGGATAGTCCCATGAATCATAAACCAGAATTTCTTTATGGAACACATTACTAACTTTTGCCATATTTAATGCTCTGTTAGTTGCGGGCAACACCACCACTAGATGGACAAAATTAAAAATCACACAACACCTGGTTATAGTCCAACAAGTTTATTTGGTACTGGATTAGTGGTGCTGGAAGAGCACAGCAGTTCTGGCAGCATCCAAGGAGATTCGAAATCGACGTTTTGGGCAAAAGCTCTTCCTGATGAAGGGCTTTTGCCCGAAACATCGATTTCGAAGCTCCTTGGATGCTGCCTGAACTGCTGTGCCCTTCCAGCACCACTAATCCAGAATCTGGTTTCCAGCATCTGCAGTCATTGTTTTTACCAAGTTTATTTGGTAGCACTGGCTTTCGGAGCACTGCTCCTTCATCGGGTAATTATGAAGCAGGACCATAAGGAACAGAATTTATAACAAAAGATTAGTGTCATGCAACTGAAATGATATATTGAACAAAACTAGATTGTTGTTAAGTCTTTCATCTTTAGAATGGGTTGCAGCTCTTGGTTCATTAATATGTAAATCCCAAAACAACTACTAAGTCACATTCTCAAGATAACTTAAAGTTTTATATTTAAAAAAGTGACATTTCAGCTCGAGCAATGCACTAAAGTTATGAGGTAAGAGTCTGTCTGTATCCCAGTCTTGAGTCAGACTGGTTCTTTTTCCAAAGTGGAATTTACAAAATATTACATGGATTGACTGCCTGCAGATTGTGTGCTTTTTGAGCAAATATAATTCTGCAAATACAAATTCATCCCAGAGACTTATGTATGTGTGCATGTGAGTGTGATTGCACATGTGTGTTTGCATGTGTGCAAGCTTGGTAAAATTTGTGGGTGTGATGGGTATATGGGTACAGCCTGTGAGAGGGTGTGGAGGAGGGGGGATTTATGTGTTTGTGTATGAGAGAGCGTGTATATGAGACAGGGTCTGCATGTGTGCATGGGTATGTAAGAATGTGTGTGTGTGACTTAACAATCTAGGTTTGTTCAATATATCATTTCAGTTGCATGACACTGTCACCTTTGCTATAAATTCTGTGTCTTATGGTCCTGTTCCACAACTACCTGATGAAGGAGCAGTGCTTTGAAAGCTGGTGCTTCCAAATAAACCTGTTGGACTATAGTCTGGTGTTGTGATTTTTAACTTTGTACACTCCAGTCCAACATCGTCTCCTCCACGTCATGACCACTAGGTGGAGCATTGCAGTCCATGAGCACAAAAGGTGAGTTGCACCTGAGTGAGTGTGACGAAAACGATCATGCCTGCTATGTCTAAATTCATTCCAAGCAGGAAATAAGTAACCAGTCCACAATGACTAATTATTCGTATTGCTGTGTTTTGTTGCATCTTACAGCCGATTTAAAATTTATTGTTACGCTGGCATTACATCACAGGCACAACTGTATGCATGCAGATGAATCATGGTTGCATTTTTTGCACTGGAAAAATATATGACAACTGTAGTTAGGTCACTGTCTAAGCAATTCAGAGGGTTGTGTTTGATAAATTTGATGGCTTGTTGACTGGTACAAGAAAGTATGATCACTATTGTAAGCCTCCCAGTTGTAGTAGGAATTTTACTACGTTTGCTAAACTGCTATTGAATAATATTAAATGCAAATTGCAGTATTACCCATAGACTGAAAATATAAAAACAAAGTTGTTGTAATTGATCAGAATACTCAGGTTAATTCAGATTTGAATTTGATGAGATTGGAAGGGAACTTCTTTGCAATTCTTGAATGGAATAAGTTTGTCACTGGCTGGGCTAACATTTATTGTTTGTCTCTAGTCATCATTGAGAAGGTGGTTGTGAGCTGCCTTCTTGAGTCGCTGCAGTCTGAGAGGTGTTGGTATGCCAGCAGTGCTGTTAGGCAGAGAGTTCCAGGATTTTGATTCAGTGACACTGAAGGAAAGGTGATACTTCCGCACTTGTAAAAGAATCAAGAACCAGAGGCCACAGATTAAAGTGATTTTCCAAAGAGGGAAATATGATGTGAGAAAAAAAAATTAAATTATTATATATGGAAAATACTGCCTGGAAAGTATGGTGAATGTAGGTTCAGTTGAGGCATTGTTTGATCATCTGGATAGAAATAATGTGCAAAGGAATGGGGAAAATGCAGGAGATTGCAGTAAGTAATGATGCTCATTTGAACGGCCTCCTTCTGCACTTCTCTGTAGAAGTGACATTTCTGTGATTCGTCGAAGTGAGGATGGTGAGTGACTTGGAGGAGAACTTCCAGTTGGTTGTGTTCCCATGTATCTGCTGCCCTTGTCCTTAAAGATGATAGTGTTCAAGAGTTTGGCAGGTGCTGTCAAAGGAACTCTGGTGAATTTCTGCAGTGCATCTAGTAGATTGTACACAATGCCACTACTGAGAATCAATGAGGTAAAAACAATGACTGCAGATGCTGGAAACCAGATTCTGGATTAGTGATGCTGGAAGAGCACAGCAGTTCAGGCAGCATCCAAGGAGCTTCGAAATCACCGTTTCGGGCAAAAGTCCTTCATCAGGAATAAAGGCAGTGAGCCTGAAGCGTGGAGAGATAAGCTAGAGGACGGTGGGGGTGGGGAGAGAGTAGCATAGAGTACAATGGGTGAGTGGGGGAGGGGATGAAGGTAATAGGTCAGGGAGGAGAGGGTGGAGTGGATAGGTGGAATAGGAGATAGGCAGGTAGGACAAGTTCGGACAAGTCATGGGGACAGTGCTGAGCTGGAAGTTTAGAACTAGGGGGAGGTGGGGGAAGGGGAAATGAGGAAGCTGTTGAAGTCCACATTGATGCCCTGGGGTTGAAGTGTTCCGAGGCGGAAGATGAGGCGTTCTTCCTCCAGGCGTCTGGTGGTGAGGGAGCGGCGGTGAAGGAGGACTGAGAATCAATGCAATGAGGTTAACTGTTTGAGGAATGTGGTACCAAACAAGCAAGCTATTATGTCCTGGATGGTACCAAGCATCTTGTGTTGTTGGAACTGTACTCATCCAGCCAAGTATGGAGTAATCCATCACACACCTGACTTGTGCCTTGTAGATGGTGGGCAGGTGAGTTACTTGCTGCAAGATTCCCAGCCTCTGACCTGCTCAGTATTTGCATGGCTAATCCAGTTCCGTTTCTCGTTAATGTTGATAATGTGGGATCCAGTGATGGTAATGCCATTGAATGTCAAGCAGCAATAATTAAGTTATCTTTTATCAGAGATGGTCACTGCCTGGTACTTGTTTGACACAAATGATACTTACCACATTTTCAGACAACCTGGATTTTATCCATGTCTTGCTGCATTTGGGTGTAGACTGCTTCAGTATCTGAGGAGATGCAAATAGTGCTGAACATGTGTATTTATTGGTGAACATCCCCACTTCTGATTGTATGATGGTGGGAAAGTTGTTGATGAAGCAGCTGAAGATTCTTGGGCCTAGGACTCTTGCAGAGATGTCCTGAAGCTCAGTGACCTCCAACAATGAAATTACTATATTCCTGTGTGCTAGAAATGACTCCAAGTAGCAGAGCTTCCCCCGATTCCCATTGAATCCAGTTTTGTGAAGGCCCTTGATTCCACACTTGGATAATTGAAGCTTTGTTGTCACTGTTACCTCTGCACTTCAGCTCTTTGGTCCATATTTGAACCAAGGCTGTAATGACAGCAGGAGTTGAGTGGCCCTAACCAAACCCAATCAATGATCAGGGTACTGCATATTAGCACTGTTGAAGACACCTTCCATCACTTTGCTGATGATCATGAGTGGAATAAAACATACTGCAGTGATTGGCACTCTGGGATTTATTCTAATTTTTGTGTACATGCCATACTGGACAGTTTTCCACATTGTTGGGTGAATGCTAGTGTTGTCATTGTATTGGAACAGCTTGGCTCAGGGCCATGGAGTTATAGAGTCCTACAATACTGAGACAGGCCCTTTGGCCCAAACTTGTCCATACAGACCAAAATGTCCATCAACCCTAACTTTATTTCCCTTCCTTAGCCCAAATCCTTCTAAACCTTTTCCTTTCCATGTATTTGTCCAAATGCCTTTTAGCTGTTGTTAATGTACCCTCCTCAACCACTTACACTGGCAGCTTATTCCATATGCCTACCACCCTCTATATTTCCAAAAAAAAAGTTGCCCCTCAGGTTCTCTTTTATTCTTTCCTTTCTAACCATAAATTGATTCCCTCTTGTCCTCGATTCCCCAACCCTGGGAAAAGACTGAGTGTGTTCACCCTATCCATGCCTCTCATGATTTTATACACTTCTATAAGATCCCCCCCTTAGCTTCCTATGCTCTAAAGAAAAAAAAATTCCAGATGTCCAATTTCTCCCTATAACTCAGATCGTTGAGTCCTGGCAACATCCTTGTAAATTTCTTCTGCACTCTTTGCAGTTTAATAACATCCTTCTTATGACTAGGTGACCAAAACTGAACACAATACTCCAACTGCAATCTCACCAACATCCTGTACAGCTGCAACATGACTTCTGTGAGAAACAAAGCTCACACACTTCAATAATTGCAGTCCGAGACACAATCTGAATCAGTAGTATCCTTTATTTTACTCTTGCAAGAGGGTGTGATGTCCAGTGTCTACACGGCAAGGGACATACACACCCCAAATTCAATTAATACACAATATTTATATAATTTGATTCCTTTTTTTTCTCATTGCTCCTCCCCTGTTTACATCTTCCACTCCCCTAAGACCGGCACCCATTACTCCTGTTCATCTCTTGCATAATCTGGCCTTGTCTGTGACAAAATGCTTATTTCTGGCCTCACAAGGCTGTTTGACCTCATCCCGCTGTGGGTCATTGTTAGGCATATCCTTTCTTCACCATTATCTACTCCCTCCATCTGTACCTTTTCCCTACCATAATGATCCTTATGACCCTTTTAATTGGGGTTTGTTCCTGTGTTTCTGTAAAAGTGGGAAACAGATGTTTATACCTACTGTTTGTACAGGCGTATCTAGCTTAACTTCCTCCCCTCACAGCATCTTATCTATTCGCCTGTAATATCTACCATTGTTTTGCAGTCACGTTTCATTCTTGCATACAATTTTAGCTAATACAAAAACAATTATGTATTTCCTCCACATAGTTTCCATTCTTGTTGACTCAGCTCTTGGCTAAAACAATTACACACTGGTGTGAGTTCATTTACTTTGTAAAGTAATTAGAATTGCAGAAGTAACACTATTTTTCCTACATCCCACACTTCCCAACTTCTATACTCAATCTCCTGACTGAAGAAGGTCAGTGTGCCAAAACTTTTCTTCACTCTCCTGTCTGCCTGTGATTCTACTTTCAAAGAACTGTGCACCTGAACTCCAAGGTCCCTCTGTTCTACTACACTCCTTAAGGCCCGATCATTCACCATGAAATTCCTACCTTGATTTGACTCCCACAATAGAAGACCTCACATTTATCTATGTTAAGCTCCATTTGCCATTTCTCGGCCCACTTCCCCTGCTGATGAAGGTCTTGCTGTAATTTCCGATAATCATCTTCGCTATTCATGATACCTCCTATTTTAGTGTCATGTGCAAATTTACTAATCACGCCTTGTATATTTTTATCCAAATCATTGATATAGCTAACAAAGAGCAATGGGCCCAGCACTGACTCCTAAGGCACTCCACTAGTCACAGGCCTCCAGTCCAACAAGCATCCTTCCATTATTACCCTCTGCTTCCTACTATCAAGCCAATTGTGTATCCAATTTCCCAGCTCCCCCCTGGATTCCATGCGATCTAACCTTCCAGAGCAGCCTACCACGTGGAACCTTATCAAAGTCCTTACTAAAATCCATATAGGCTACATCTATTGCCCTGTCCTTATCAACCTTCCTGGTCACTTCATCGAGGAACTCTCATAAATTTTCTTACCCCCACCCCTACCCTCCTATTTATCTCTCAGCCCCCTTCCCCATCCCTACCTTCCTGATGAAGTACTTATGCCTGAAATGTTGACTCTCTTGCTCCTTGGATGCTGCCTGACCTGCTGTGCTTTTCCAGAATCTCACATTTTGACTGTGATCACCCACACACAAAACTGTGCTGACTGCTCCTAATCAAACCCTGTCTTTCCAAATGCAAGTATGTCTTATCTCTCAGAATCTTCTCAAGTAACTTACCTACCACAGATGTTAGGCTTACTGGTCTATTGTTCCTAGGGTTTTCTTTGTAGCCCTTGAATAATATTGCACAACATTTGCTACCTTCACTCTTATGGGACCTCACCCGTGGTTAACAGATGATGCAAAAATATTATCCAGAGCCCCCAGAATTTCTTCTCTAGTCTCCTGCAATGTTCTTGGATAAATCTAGTCAGGACCAGGGGATTTATCCACCTTCATACAGGTGTGGCATGTCAGTAGTACAAGTCCGTATAGCCAGCATAGTGTTAGGCCCCATAGCCTTTTGAAGTATCCAGTTCTTAAGCCATTTTTTGATATCAAGTAGTGGGAATCTAATTGGTTGGAGATTGGCATCCGTGACAGTGTCACAGAGTCATACAGTACAGAACAGGCCTTTTGACCCTTCAAGTGTGCACCGCTAAGTAAAAATCCTTGGAACTCTATAGAAGATCTCTGCAACTTGTCCCCTGTACACCTGCATACCACATAAGTCTTCTCTCTGTCTAGTTGTTTAGTGCAGCTCTGTTTCGTGCTGTTCTGAGTTTCACCCAAGCTGAGCTTTCAATCTGCAACTAACTTGGATCAGTCACACAGAAAGAAACTCCAATATCCTAAGTATTGTAATGACCTCACTCAATATATAGCCACTTCTTCTGTTATGTGGGATTAGTAAGAATTTTCACTGTACAGTTTGAGTGGAACCAATTGTTTATCATAGCTTGGAGTGGTAGAATGCTTCTTAATTTCCACCAGTCCAATCATAATAGCTGAGTATTTCACTGAAAATGCCTCCAAATATGTGAAATTTCTTGTGTGTACAGTGGCACATATATTGTTGCCATGTCTGATCTGGTTTCAATGGTAATTAGAACGAAAACATAATCTCAACCTCCAACGTGTTGAAAGGGTGGAATTTGAACTTGTTTGTGTGAGAGCATGATTTACTGTTAAACTAGCAGATCAGCTGCTGTTTCAGTCCTCCATTTACCATTGCAGCTTAACATCGTCATTATTAAAGTTGAAGAATCCTCAATGTCTTTTCTGGCTGGGACCTCTGCTATCTCTGTTGCACTGACCAGTCAGTGACCCTCTGACATTCCATTGACCAGGATGGTCCACAGGGCATACAAAGGTCAACTGCAATGATGAACTTTTGCTGACTTTAGTTTTCCTGTTGGTCTCAGACTCCCTGCTTATCACAGATCAGTGCAATATGTGTCATCACGTTTTGTGCCTCAGTAATGGAGCACTGCAGGGGAACCAGATACGCTATTAAGTTTTTGTATACTTAGACGAGGGTGACTATTGGACAGATCTTCACTGACTGGGTTGAAAGTATTTAACACTTTCTGTTTACACAGCACAGACTCCATTATTGATTACTTCTGCTGTAATGGACCAAAATTCCATTAAAAGGTAAGTGCTGAGTAATTGCAGCAATAACAGATATTCACTTGCAGTACTAAGTGTAGAAATTTGAATAACGATGTTAGTGATAGCTGGGGAAAGTGGGAACGTTCATATTTAAGGTCTTCTCTAAGTTGAAATACACACATATATTTTGCCAAATCAAGTTCCTCTTCCTGAAGCTTCCTTCTCTAATTAAGCAATTCTTCCTTTGGATTCAATAATTGCTTAAACCACACACTTGCGAATTTTATTTCTGTGCAAGTGCAGGCAGTAAATGTTAGCAGATTATTCAACCATCGTATGCATCACACACAAATATAAACAGATCTGTATGTGGTGTTTATGCCTGCCAGGATTACTGGAGTGGGAACCCTGTTTGATTTATTACACTGGTTTGTGAGCACCGAAGACAAAACTACAATACTGGGATCAGCAAGCACCACAGGTCTGGGATTGAAGCAAGGCACCTGATAACAGGAGAGCAAAGTACAGATTTTAGGCATTTACTGTTCTTCTAGTCACAACAAAATGATGAGCACAAGTGCAGTTTCGGAAAGAATATAAAAAGATTGATAATGTTCATTGTGGCATTTCCATTAGTTACTGACAGCTTGTTGGGGAATGGTGAAATGTACTTGTACCTGATCGTCTGTGGCATGTGCCTCTTTTCTTAGCTGGAGAATAGAAACATTGAAATGTGGTAAGTCAGAGCAGGAGTAAGACATTGGGCCCCTTAAGCCTGCTCCACCATTCACTATTATCATAGCTGATCGTCTAAATCCATACCTTGCTGCCACTTTTCCCCCATATCCTTGATCCTTTTAGCTCCAAGAATTGTATCTATCTCCTCTTGAAAACATTCAATATTTTGGTTTCAACTGCTTTTTTTGGCAGGGAATGCCACAAGCTCAACACTCTCTGGGTGAAGAAATTTCTCCTCACCTCAGTGCTAAATGGCTGACCCTGTATTCTTGGACAGTGACCCCTAGTTGTGGACTCCATGGTCATTGGGATCATTCTTGCTGTGTTTATCCTGTCAAGTCCTGTTGGAATTATTAAGTTTCTATGAAGTGTCCCCTTATTTTTACAAGTGAGTACAGTCCTAATAGATCCAGTCACTCCTCAAATGTCAGTCCTGCCATCCCAGGAATCAGTCGGGTGTTGCAGAAAATGCCAGTGTCACAGAAATTGTGAATTTTAATTAAAGTAAATACTGCTGCTGTATCCTGATATCAACAATATCATGCTTCTGTCCACTTTGCCCTAATGAACAGAGTCCTCTATACATGGCTGATAAATACATTATTTCTGCAGTACTTAAAATGATTCACATACTGTCCACCACCTATAAACCTCTCCTACCTGCAGATGCATGGGAACATCAACATCTGCAAATTCCTTGTCAAGCCATATTTTTTCCCTACCTAGAAATATCTCACTCATTATAGATGGAGCAGAATCCTAGCACTTCAAACACAACACTGTGGCTATCCCTGTAACTCAAAGACTGCAGCAGCTCAACAAGGCAACTGCTCCACCTTTACCAAGGTAATTGGAGATGCGTAATCAATGTTGGCCTAACAAACAACACTTTTTCCCATGGATAAATGAAAAGAAACCACACATTGGCTTATGTGCAATGTTACACAGCTGCTGCGCAAGATAACCTCTATGGTCCTGAGTACAATATCTGCAATGTTTATCTGCAATTTATAGCTCTACAGTGGTCAGCGTGTCTGATTTGCATTGTGCAATATCTGCAGTCTTTGTCGATTGCTTTATATTGTGCAGTGTGTTGAAGATGGTCGGTGGTGTATATTATTGCATGATGCCTTATGCAGTGTTTGTATATTACTGCATAATATCCAGCACAATTTCTGCATTGTTTTATATAACGGAATGATGTCCAGTGCAATATCTGCAGTGTCTCTTACACTGGCTGTCATGCAGTCATATAATATCTGCAGTCCTTATATATCACTGCATGGTGCCCAGAACATCTGCAGTGTTTTTATAACATTTCAGATTGCCCTGTGTCTCACTGAACAGCAGCAACAGAACCTGACGCATGCGCCATGCACAGGAAGTGCCGCCATGTTGGTGCGGGGCGGATGCTGATGGCAGAGGTTGTATTTTCTTAAAAATTTGAGATATCTTCCAATTACAAACTCGCGGCCTGGCCTTTTACGGCACTACCCAGGAGTGTTTGTAGGTAAGAGAAAAGAATGGGAGATGTGGGAATCGGCCGCGCTCCCTCTGGGACTCTCGTCGGTACAGGATTCAGTTGAAACAAAGATAAGTGAGGGAGGTTTATAATTGGTATTTTGTTAAGTGCTTGGGTAAAGGCCAGGGGTGGAGTATAGTCAGTGGCAGTTTGGATCTTTACACATAAAGATTACCGAGAGCTGAGCAATCTAGTTGTCAATGCACTTGTCCAGCCAGCCTGCTGTTGACATGATTTATTAACATTTCCCCTTGACCATGGGCTCAGCTTCAGTGAAATTGTCCACTTGCTAATTGGACTGAACCCTGAACTAAGTTTGTTGTTCTTTCGGGGTGAGCATGCTACAGCCTTTGCCTCATAATAGTGCAGAACGAAAACGCATGTTTCTTTTTTAAAAAAAACTGAACGGCTTTACACATTTAAATAAAATTTTAAAATGCCATGGAAATTAAAGTATATTTGCACCTCAGTGTCTTTAGTTTGATTTGAACCCAGTCTGATAGTTAAATAAAACTGTCAGTTTCTGACCTTTTAAGTAAATGGGTCACAGTATAAGACTGGGGTAAGCCATTCAGGACTGAGATGAGGAAGACTTTCTTCACTCAGAGTTGTGAACCTGTGGAATTCTCTCCCACATGAAGCTGTTTGGGCCAGTTCATTAAATATATTCAGGAGGGAGTTGGATGCGGCCCTTGCAATTCAAGGCATCAAAGAATATGGAGAAAAATCGGAATGGAATACTGAAATTGCATGATTAGCCATGATAATATTGAATGATGATGCAGGCTTAAACAGCAGAATAGCCTACTCTTGCAGCTATTTTCTAAGTTTCAATGTTTTTAAATTGGCCTTTAGGATGTTCAGTCTGAAACATGAAATGTATTAGTGTGGAAGGGGATAATCATGTACAGTTTGGGGCTGAGGCTCATGGGAAAGGGAGTTTCAATTGTACCTCTATTTTATTTGACTCCTAAAAAGGAAAATAATTGTGCAATATATATGTGGATTATAACAATGAGAGTTAAAATCTGAGATTGAATATAAATGTCAATTACAAGTGGAAGCAATAAACATTAAAACCTGGCAGTGAACTTTTGAGGGGTGGTTATAGAGAGACTTCAGTGGGTTTGTATGATGGTATAATGTGTTGTTTTCTCTGGCAGCAATAAGTTAGTTCACAAATCATGAGTGTTTTTGTTACATTAAACAAAGTGCTGGAAAAACTCAGCGGGTCTAGCAGTATCTATGGAAAGAAAAACAGAATTAACATTGAGTTCTGTGACTGTTTATCATTGGACTTCACTGTGATAAAGAGTCACTGGACTTGAAATATTAACTCTTTTCCTCTCCATTGATGCTGTTAGGTCTGCTGAGTTTCTCCAGCACTTCCTATTTTTTGCTTCAGATTTCCACCATCTCCAGTTCTTTGTTTTATAAATGGGTTGTAATTATGATTCCATAATTAGATTGTGGCTGTATTTCTGTATTACTACACATATATCAGCAATCAATACTTGGTAATGTGTCAAATTATCCAAAAGAATCTAACTCCAGTTTATACATTAATTTTTATGGGAAAATTTGCTTTGTGTAATGTTGTTTCATTGTAAGTCTTACTTCTCAGGAATAAAGCTTCCATGTTAAGTGAAGAATTTCTCTGTAATGTGTGAATTCATTTGGACTGTAGCTGTTCAGATATGTGATGTTACAAGGTCTCTCCCAAGGATATTTTTCACTCAAAATAAACTCTTCTTTATCAGAAATGAACAATGGTGGTAAACTCCCCTTCACCATTACCTGAAAGGGCAATTTATGGATTTGTCTTGTTCCTCGCCTCAAAGTTTGCATTCAGTAAGTAACATTAAGTGCACTAGATTTACATGCATTTGGTTTAGTGCCACAAATGTGGTTGGCTGTGAATAGTCTTTATTTTTGTCCCTATTGTAAAAGATTAGCTTGTTGTTGACTATACAAGTCCTGAGAGATGGTCCTATCTAAATAAACTCGAAAAAACAATTTGAAGCTTGCAGAAAAGTTAAAATTCGAGAATGCTTGGGAATTGCAATCACAGAGACTTAGTTGAAGAAAGGGCATGATTGGCAACTAAATGTTCCAGGATATAGACGCTTCAGACAGGACAGGGAGGGAAGTAAAAGGGGGGAGGAGTTGCATTGCTGGTCAGGGATGATATCACTGCTGTGCTAAAGGAGGACACTATGGAGGGCTTGAGTAGTGAGGAATTATGGGTGGAGCTGAGAAATAAGAAGGGTGCAGTTACATTGTTGGGGCTATACTACAGACCTCCCAACAGTGAGCATGAGGTAGAAGAACAAATAGGTAACCAGATTATAGAAAGGTGGAGAGGCAACAGGGTAGTGGTGACGGGCGATTTTAATTTTTCTAACATTGACTGGGATGCACCTAGTGTCAGAATGGGGCAGAATTTGTAAGAAGTGTCCAGGAGAGTTTTCTAGAGCAGTATGTCAATACTCCAATAAGGGAAGGGGCCATATTGGACCTGGTGTTAGGGAATAAGCCAGGCCAGGTGGTAGAAGTTGCAATGGGGGATTTCTTTGGGAACAGTGACCACAATTCTGTAAGTTTTAGAATATTCATGGACAAAGATGAGAGTGGTCCTAAGGGAACAGTACTAAACTGGGCCAAGGCCAATTATATCAAAATTTAGGCAGGAGCTGGGAAATGTGGATTGGACACAGGTATTTGAAAGGAAGTCTACGATTGATATGTGGGAGGCTTTCAAATATAGGTTAAAGATAGTGAAGGATAGGCATGTCCGATTGAAAGCAAATGATAGGAAAGGCAAGATTTGTGAACTGTGGATGACAGGAGAAATCGTACGACTAGCCAAGAGGAAAAGGGAAGCATAGATAAGGTCCAGGTAGCTAAGAACAGAATGGCTCTGGAGGAATATCGGGAGAGTAGAGCCAGCCTTAAACAAGGAATCAAGCAGGCTAAAAGGGGGTCATGAAAGAGCTTTAGTGAGCAGAATTAAGGAGAATCCCAAAGCCTTTTATTCTTCTATAAGATGCAAGTGGGTAACTAGAGAAAGGGTTGATCCACTAGAGGATAAGGAAGGAAGGCTGTGTCGAACCTGAGAAAATGGGTGAGATTCTGAATGATCACTTTGCATCAGTGTTCATTGAGTAGAGGGGAATGTTGAGATTAGAGATAGAAGTTTGATTACTCTGGAACACATTGACGTAAGTAGGGAAGATATGTTGGGTAGGCTAGAGGTTATTAAGGTGGTCAAATCCCCAGGACAGGATGGGATCTACCCCAGGTTGCTGAGGGAGGCGAGAGAGGAAATAGCTGGGGCTCTGACAGATATCTTTGTAGCATTCTTAAATACAGGTGAAGTGCCAGAGGATTGGAGGGTTGCTCACATTGTCCCCCTGTACGAGAAGGGTAATAGGGATATTCCAGGTAACTACAGACCAGTGAGCCTGACATCAGTGGTAGGGAAGTTGCTGGAGAAGGTACTGAGGGATGAAATCTATTTATATTTGGACAAGAATGGGCTTATCAGTGATAGGCAACTTGGTTTTGTGCGAGGGGGATCGTGCATTACCAACTTAATAGAGTTCTTTTGAGGAAGTGACCAAGTTGATAGATGAAGGAAGGGCTGTAGATGTCATATACATAGACTTTAGTAAAGCATTTGATAAGGTTCTCCATAGTAAACTAATGGAGAAAGTGAAGTCACATGGTGTGCAGTGTGTTCTAGCTTGTTGGATGAAGAACTGGTTGAGCAATAGGAGACAGAAGTAGTCGAAGAGAGTTTCTCGAAATGGAGAAAGGTGACTAGTGGAGTTCCACAGGGATCAGTGCTGGGGTTACTGTTGTTCGTGATATACATAAATGATCCGAGGTAAAAACAATGACTGCAGATGCTGGAAACCAGATTCTGGATTAGTGGTGCTGGAAGAGCACAGCAGTTCAGGCAGCATCCAAGTAGCTTCGAAATCGACGTTTCGGGCAAAAGCCCTGATGAAGGCTCTTCCAGCACCACTAATCCAGAACATAAATGATCTGGAAGAGGGCATTGTTGGTATGATCAGCAAGTTTGCAGGTGATACGAAGATTGTGGAGTAGCAGAAAGCAGAGGGGACTATCAAAAGAATACAGGAGAATATAGATAGACTAGAGAGTTGGGCGGAAAAGTGGCAGATGGAGTTCAATCCAAGCAATTGTGAGGTGATGCATTTTGAGAAGTGTAATTCTAGAGTGAATTGTACTGTTATCGGAAGAACCTTGGGAAAAGTTGATGAGCAGAGAGATCTGGGAGTGCAGGTCCATTGTACCCTGAAAGTTGCTGCACAGGTGAATAGAGTGGTCAAGTAGGCATATGACATTCTTGCCTTCATCGGATGGGGTCTCGAGTACAAGAGCTGGCAGATTATGCTAAATTTGTAAAAGACATTGGTTTGGCCACATTTAGAAATCTGGGTACAGTTCTGGTCGTCACATTACCAAAAGAATGTGGACGCTTTTGAGGGGGTGTAGAGAAAGTTTACGAGGATGTTGCCTGGTATGGAAGGTACTATTTTTGAAGAGAGGTTGAGTAGGTTAGGATTGTTTTCATTAGAAAAATGGAGGCTGAGGGGGCCCTGATTGAGGTCTACAAAATCATGAAGTGTATAGACAGGGTAGATAGAGATGAGCGTTTTCCCATGGTGAAGGATTCAATAATGAGATGTCACACTTTCAGGGTGAAAAAGATGAAATGTTTAAGGCGGATACGCCCGGCAAGTACTTTACACAGAGGGTGGTGGGCGTTTGGAACACGTTGCCAGCAGAGGCTATAGAGGCAGGCACAGTAGATGCATTTAGGATGCGTCTGGACAGATGCATGAGTAGGTGGGGAGCAGAGGGATGCAGATGCTTTGGAGTTGGGTGACAGGTTTAGACAGTGCATTTGAATCCGCTCAGGCTTGGAGGGCTGAAGGGCCTGTTCCTGCGCTATAAATTTTCTTTGTTCTAATTATTTGTTCTGCAAGATACTTGATCCGGCATGAACTGGTTCCATAATACATGACAAACCTGTGGCTTCTATGACTAATGTCAATGGGGTCTAAGGGAGAGTTGATATCATTCTTATCCTCATCAATTTCTCTGCTAGTTTTCCCCCCTTTTCCCAAACGCTTGACTCCTTGTTAGTTACATTTGTTGCTTTAGATTTGCCTACTATTCTCCCTGCAAAAATAAACATTCATAACAGTAATACGCCATTTGACATTAGGAACTTCACAGCTGAGGTTACAATTGGCTGATCCACATCATTAATCTTCCAAAGCAATCTTTTACAGCAAGCCTTTTGTTTTGTTGCTGAAGACCAACATTTCATTGCACATTGTAATATCCAGCATGGTAAGGATGAGATAAGCCTTTGCTATGCCGTGACAGGGGGAAGTTATGAGTAAGCAGTATTAGTGATAACAGGAATTATATTGGTTAAGTCTAGTAGTCATTAGTAGTCAGTTATAGTTATACTGAAAACATTTAACAAGGCAGAATGAAATTTGCTTAAACCTGTGTGTTAGTGGATGTTGATGAAATGGGTTATTATCATGACACTTATTCTCTTTTTTGCAATGGTTTTTTTTCTCTGTTTAACAGTTCTGTATTTAGTATGGGCTTACATTCCAGAACCTTGGCTACATTCAGTGGATCTCACTTACTGGCCGCAGAAGTAAGTGTCAGTGAAAATTATATTTTAATGACAACTGAGGCTCCACATTAGTGTATCTCATTTAATACTATGGTTGTCTCAGTTCCCAGAAAGATCCCAGGTTCAAATAGTATTAAAGACATGTTTCCATAAGGGTTTCCTTCCTTTTTAAAAAATTCCCATTATAGAGATTTTAACATTGCCACAGAAATATTTTGCATCAAAATATGTTGCCTCCATTTAGCATTGTTCCATTGACCAACATTTTTACACAGAATTAATTGGTCTGGGTGGGAGGACTTAACGCATTTCTGTTTGGGACATTGCTCTGTACAAACAAAACTAATACTTCAATGGTAATTAATTGGCTAACTTTACATGTTGTGACATCATGAGGACTAAAACAAGTTGTATAAGTGCAAGTTATTTACTTTAGTTATGGTAATGTACCAACGTTTTCACTCTCTGACGTGACTCAGTAATTTTATAATGCCTTAGCTTCTGTCATTATTTTGCCTGAAGTATGTTTTCTGAAAATATGTCAAGAAGTGTAATTGTAGAAATGAAAAAAAAGGAAACAGTAAAAGAGTTAACTGTTCACGTTATCTTCCTGACATTTACAGTTTTATTTTTAAAGGAAAGATATAAGAAATTTAGGGCGACATGGTGGCTCAGTGGTTAGCACTGTTTCCTCACAGCACCAGGGACCCAGGTTCATTTCCCGCCTCTGGCTACTGTCTGTGTGGAGTTTGCACATTTTCCACGTGTCTGCGTGGGTTTCCTGCAGGTGCTCCGGCATCCTCACACAGTCCAAAAATGTGCAGGTCAGGTGAATTAGCCATGCTAAATTGCCCATAGTTTAGGTGCATTAGTCAGGGGTAAATGTAGAGGAATGGGTCAGTGTGGACTTGCTGGGCTGAAGGGCCTGTTTCCACACTGTAGAGAATCTAATCTAATCTAATCTAATGTAAATTTTCTGTGTATTTAGCTGGTTATAACGCCACCACAAATATTTAATACATTACTAACATTTTTCACAGGTACTGGGCTGTGGCCCTACCCATTTATGTCCTAGTTGTGATAGTGATTGCGTACATTTTACTCTGTGGAATTAACATGATGAGCACGGCTCCACTGGATTCCGTAGATACTGTGACAGGTGAGTCTGAACATCACAACAGGGGGAATAACTATTTAAATCAAACCAGTATTAGAAATGGTCATGGAATAATATGATCACTAAACAACTTGTTAATTTGTTTCTTCTATTGGGAATGATTCATTTAATTTTAAATCAACCATCTTTTGTAAAATGAAAATTTATGCTGAATGTTTGATTTTCTGACAAGAATCAGGTAATTCGAAGTTTGAAAGTACTCTTTGGTTTTGTGTGCCCAGTCCTTGGTTGCAGTGACCTACGTTGCCAAAAGAATATAACATAGAAAGTAAAGTTCAAAGTACAATGTCTTTAGTGCAGTCCTCCATCCTGGCCTCACGGTATCCCCCTTTTTACTGATATGATATTTTCACTTTTGTACTCATAGTGCAGAATTAGGACAGTTTAGACCTTAACTCATTTGAAATAAGCATCTCCTTTACATCTATAAATGAAATAAATGAAGTAATTATACCAAGACTTCACAGAACCTTATAGCACAGAAGGGGGCCATTTGGTCCATTGTATATCATGGCTGTTTGAAATTAATCTATCTGATTAATTATACTTCGTCATACTAAAGAACTATATTTTATCTTTATCAAGTGTTTATTCAAAATTCTTTAAAAGTTTACTGTTGAATCAAAATATTCTGAAGGGGCTTGACAGGGTAGATGCAGAGAGGAAGTTTGCCATTGTGAGGTAATCTCCTGGGGAGACTATTTAAAAACAAAGGATCTCTCATTTAAGATGGAGATGAGGAATTTCTTCTTTGAGATTGGCCTTTGGAATTATTTTCCAAAGCGAGCAGTGGACATTGAATCTATAATGAATTGGACAGATTTTTGATCAACCATGAAGTCAGGCGTTATTGTGAGCAAGCAGCTAAGTTGCATTAAGGTCACAATCTGACCACCCATGATCTTATTGAATTGCAGAGCAGCACAGTGGAATAAATTGCCTACCCCTCTTATTTCTTATGTTTTTATGAATTGACCTCCATCATGCAGTATATTCTGTATTTTAACTTGCTGTACAAATTGTTTTATTGTTGACTCTCCATTCATTCTTGTGCAAATGATTTCATAGCTATGACTAGTTAGCAGTTTGCCCCTATCTAGGTTTGATATTTTTCAATGATTCTGTTCAGAAGTGTTATTGAACACCTCTGGAGTAGATGGGATTTGAACCCAGAAGGGTAATAGATAGAGTTGATATGATGCAAGTTAAGGCTGAAAACGGAAAACCAGCCAGAAGTATGTTGGATTAGTCAAATCCAGAGGTACTGAAAGCATAAATAAGGGTTTTGGCAACTATTATATTGAAAATGATGATTTCAGTCTTTTTCAACATAAAGTTTCTGCTCACCCATTACGTGTGAGAGAAGTTTGATGACTTAGTAACAGGAGTAAAGACTAGTGAGATCGAGTTGGTTCTGCATTTGAAAGCTCATGCTGTCCTTCCTGATGATGTTGCTGAGGAGTAGCATGTAGAAGAGAAACAGGAGGAGGCCAAGGATAAATTCTTTGATACCACTAGAAATAGTGGTGCAGAAGTGGGAAGAAAATCCATTGCGATTCATACTCTGGCAGAAGTTATATGGGACCAGATTAGAGCAGTTCCATCTAGCTGGACAACAGCAGAGAGGGATTTGAGGAAGATGGCATTGTCAAGGATGCTGACAGTTTCAGAATGATGAGGAAGGTAAGTTTACCTTTGTTATAGGATATTGTTTGTGACTTTGGTATGACAGGGATAGAAACAATGAAGGGATTCACACATGGATTTGCAGAAAACTATAAATGGCCTTGGGAAGCAATAACACATTCAAGGATGTTGGAGAGGAAGAGGAAGTTAGAAACAGGTCAGTACTTTGCTGGGATAGTGGAGCTGAGATTTGGTTACTGACTGGTAGGGATGATTCAGACTTAAAGAAAGAGAACCATTGACATATCAACTAACACAGGGACCAAGTGCAAAGTTGGGTGCTCAGCAGTTTAGTGGGAATAAGGTTGAGGAACAGGAAGAGGGTCTTGTGGATAAGATGAACTCAGAAGACACAAATGGAAATAGGAGAGACACAAGAAAAACAAAGATGCGATAAGAATAAATTGTCTGATTTCTGCTAGCTTTGGTGTATCTGAAACTACATTAATTTCTGTACTCATATGGGACAGTGATAAATTTGTAAAGTGTAAAACATTTAATGTCACTGTCCAATACATCTATTACTTAACACAATATATTAATTAGTTTTGCAGTTCTTATTTTGATTTTTTTCTTTCCAGACAGTTATGCAAAAAGCCAACAGAGCAAACCGTACGTTGAAGGAGCAATCCCAGGCCTTCAAGATGTTTCCATCAGTGAAGTGAATCGAATGTTCTTCCTTTCCTCATCTCACGAGTCAGCGGGTGACCATTCACACGTATGGCGTACATGTGCTGCTAGGAACATAGATTCATTTACTGAGAACTGTAGTGACACTTCTGACCACTAATTAATGTGTATTTATAATGCTTCGTCTTATCCAAGAATACTGTTCAAGATATGTTCTGATTCTTTGCTCATTTATAGTACTGTGAATTAAAATTTTCATAATTCTACAACATCATACTTTTGCTTCCAAACACATTTTATACTATACTATATGAAATTGGACCATACAAATCACGAAGACCTAAGGCTAAGCCCATATTTGTGTTGAATTAACTGGGAGTAAGGAGTCTCCAATTGGCAACAACAACATTTGAGCTAGGATAGAAGGAAGATTGGGATTTATGAAGCTTGAAAAATAAACGCATCACCTCATTTGGATCATCCAGACACACAATTTCACATTCTACGTGCTTGGGTGCAATCTAGCGGTGTGAAGGCTTGCGGATATCGTGTGTGCGTGGGTATTCCTGGATTTAACTAAAACCCGTGCAGCTATGTGTTTTCTGTAGTGGTTAATTTGACACCTCTTGTCCGGCAAGAACTTTCTGAACATTAGAAGATTGGCTTCTGGTTTATTTCGAATTGAGTGGGAAGGATCCTGAGTTCCAGTGACTGGTTTCTCTCTACAGATTTTGTTGGTGAACTAGACTGTTTGATTAGACATTGGTCAAGTAATGCAGACCTGCCTCTTTTAGGTAATTCATTTCCAAGTTTGCTACTTTGTTCTGAACTTCCATTGCCAGGCATATCATGATTGAGACCCTGCTCATTGATTTACGATTAGACAAATGATGAGTATGGGTTTGAGCCATTGCAGGTACTAAAAGGCCCTGACAAGTAATATGGTGAACAGTACAAATCACTTGAAAATTCACGAGCATTGCCTGGTTACACCATAGTCTCACCACACCCCATCGAGTAATGGTTCTAATAATTGAAGGGACAGAATGTCAGCTTGGCTGTAACCCAGTAATTAGCAAAATCTAGGCATGTATACATCAGTATGTATGTATTTTTTTGTTCTTGTGAGATACTATTGTTCCAAATTTGAGTTTATGTAGTAGCTGTATTAGAGAAATCTCCATTTTGCATGCTGCCAGGATAAAAAGCAGAGCGGTTGCTTTGTCCAAGCCCTATTCATTTATAGCACAACCCAGATTTTTGTGAGGACTTTTTTTTAAAAAGAAAATGCCATGTTTGTCCTTAGGTGTTCTCTCTCCTTCCAGGATACTTTTGATGGATAGGGGGACCTGGAACCCACATTCCTCTCCTTTCTTGCTTAAGGTTTATCTTTAGCATAATCCTGGATCTTGAATTTGGGATTACTTGAATTGGATGCCTGGAAGTTCAGTTATGAAAGAAGGCTACTCCTGAAAATGCTATATGTCACAAGGTTAATCCATTGGAGATTTGGTGTCATTGGAAAAAGATCAAAGCATCCTTATTTCTCCAAATTAAGCCCTGGTTGAAGTTGGATTCACCACTTTCCAAGCATTGATATGAATCACATGAACTGGTCTGCTTATTGTACAGTCAGCAATTTTGACATTTTCCCATGAGCCATATAAACGGTACATTTGTGGAAACCTATCGCAATATACCATGTTTAACATAGTTAATATGTAATGGAAAAGCACCATCTGAATTGTTCAGCAATGACTGCTGTAAATACTTTGAACCATTACTTTCATGCAGTTTGATCGCTCAACAAAGTTCATAATATGGACAATAGTGGACAACCTTGTCACAATGATTAGATTAGAATCCCTACAGTATGGAAATAGGCCCTTTAGCCCAACAAGTTCACACTGACCCTCCAAAGATTTACCCACCCAGACCCATTCCCCTATGCACCTAACCTAGCAATTTAGCATAGCCAATTCACCTAGCCTGTACATCCTTTGGATTGTGGGAGGAAACAGGATGAGACCCACGCAAAGAAAAGGTGAACGTGCAAACTCCACGGAGACAGTCACTCAAGGCTGGAACCAAACCGGAGTCCCTGGTGCTGTGAGGAAGCAGTGCTAACCACTGAGTCACCGCGCCACCCTTAAATCTTTTTCAGTCTCTGGACCTATAAAATTCTAGCAGGACAAATAAAAAAAAATAGATAAATTCAAATAGGATTGACTTGTTTAGGCTTGAGGGAAGGATGGCCTAAGCTGGTGGCTACCTCTAATCTCGAGACTAATTCTCGGCAAAGAATCACAGACTACAGATGTGTTATATTGCAAAAGGCAGGTATTTGGCCAGTTTTCCAAATGAGCATTTTGACTTAGTGTCATTGTTCTACCTTTTATCTGTGACCTTGCATATTGGATGACTATTTGACTAGAGAAATAATTCCCTTTGCCTCCATCACAGTTCCAGGATATGTATTCCAGACCTGAACCATTGTGTGAAAAGTGTTTCTCATCATATTTGCTACTTTTGAGAAACGCTTTAACTCTGAGCCCTGTCATACTTGAAGATCATTTGCACAGGAGCAGTTTGTCCTTATCTGCTCTATCTACCCCACTCCTTTTTGAAAACATCTACCAGCTATCATCTTTACTGACTTCTTTCCAAGGACAACGCATTCAACTTCTCCAATCTACCCTTGTAACTGAAATTTCTCATACCTGGAGCCTTTTATTTGGACATCTGTGTTCTCTCCAAGACGTTTATAACCTTCCCAAAGTGTGGTGTCCCAAACTGCACACAATACTGCAGCTGAAGTCTAACACATGTCTCAGTAACAGCAGTTATGCAATCATAGTTATCTGGGTGGGGAGATGGTGGTGAGAGCAGTTCAAGTTATACAATAACTTTTGAGATTTGGCAGGCATGTTTGGAAGGAACTGTAGCCTCAAGGTGCCCACTCGTATAACCAGGGAATCAATGCCTTTACAGAATCCTTTTTAATTATGGCATTTGACCTGAAGTTGCAGTGAAGTGGTCAATTTCATGTTTTTACTAAAAATGGAGAATTGTACAACAGGTATACATACATTCCCATGCCACAAATAATTGACTGTCGAGTATTTCTTAAAAGAATTTCTAAGGAATAAACAACAGTTCATTTGGAAACAATTTGGCCGTTAGTCCCTGGCCAGACAATTCCAGACTTGTGTGGTTTCATTGGGAACTTGATTGTTCAAGGCCTGACTGTCTGAATGCTATCTCTTCAAATTGCAAAGTCCAGTGAGGTTTATACTTGGTTTGCACATTTTGAGTTTTTAATCCAAGTTTATGGAATAAATGTCAATATTTCTGTAATAATCCTGGAGATTATGGGTTGCCTGACCACCCAGGCCTCCTGGGCCAGGGGAGAGTCACTACCCCTGCACCACAAGAAGCCCATTGAAATGCTTCTAGGTTTTTATATTGAATTCAAATTTCCCCATCTGCCATGCTGCGATTCAAATTTATCCCTGGAATGTAAACCTGAGATACTGGATTACTAGGCTACTGACATTATCACTGGGCCTCTGCTTCTCCTTGAGATATTTCTATAGATTTCAGTTTATATACTTAAACCTGCAGCCTCACCAAGAAATTTTAATGTTGATGGACATCAGCTTATCTCCCGATATCAGTTTTCTGGCTGGGCAGTCAACAGTTCATGTTTGAGTTTCCATCATTTTGTTGATCTCCATAAACTTCAAATGCAGACCTTAAGCTTTGTCACAGGAGTTGATGAGTGAAATTTGTAATAGATCCTAAAAGCTGCAGACTTAAAGTTAGTTTGTGTTTAGGGATAATGTGTGTAGAAACAGATAAATCACTGCCTACCTTGGAGTCGAGAGATTGAAAAAAATGGCGATTTGTGTTTCAAATCAAAAAGAAAACTCATGAACAGTACATAATAAAAAAAAATACCATGACTGCATATTCTTCAGCTTTACCTCAAACCCATAGTCCAGAAGGTGGCTGGTGATATATTGTTACCTGAGGTTTTGGGAGAGAGGCAACTGAGGACTGTAAATACCATTTCAAGATTTTATCATTGTTTCTGTAGGCAGACTCCTGTCATTTTGTTTGTGAAATGTTACGATGATGGGAAAAGCTAATATAGTTGGTTTGGAAGAGACCAGCTGGAGCCATGTGTCCAGGGAGATTATTTACTTGTTCACATTGCCAACCTTTTCAGTAACCGTCAGAATGACGGTTACATTGTGAGCATGATTCTGCAATCAAAACAAAGGTTCACTTTTCTGTCCTGATTTTAAAGGGGAACTGATGGAATTCTTTAAAATAATGCACGAATTGAACAGAATGAATATGCAAGAATCTAAATCTAGGGGTCTTAATACAACATATGAGTGTACAAAAGTTGGAATTCCCATTCAGCTTCGGAGTTCTGAGGAAGGGACACCGGACCCAAAACGTTAGCTCTGATTTCTTTTCGCAGATGCTGTCAGACCTGCTGAGCATGTCTAGCAATTTTTGTTTCTTTTTGAGCTTCTCCAATCTGATTTACCATTCAATATTACCATTCAGATCTCAGCTAATCTGACCATGACCTCAACTCCAAGTTCTCATATACCCACAGTAGCCATTTCTTCCTTTATTGGTCAAGGATCTTATCTACCTCCTAATTTAAACGTGATCCCACCCCCATTGCTCTCTGGGGAAAAACGTTCCAAGAACTCGTGAACATGTGAAAGAAAAAAATCTGATTTCCTCCTTAAATGGGAGACACCGTATTTTTAAATTATGTCCCCTCTCTCAAGAGCTAGCATTCTTTCAACATCCACCTTGTCAAATCCCCTCAAGATCTTATTTATTTCAATAAGATTCCCCCATCATTTTTCTCAGCTCCAATGAATGCAAGGCTGGTCCTTCGCAATATTTCCTCTTAAGTAAAACACATCAACTTAGGAATTAGTCAAGTGAAACTTCTTTGAATGGATTACTGAGTATTGTATTTACATCCTTTCTGAAATGACAGATCAAAACTGTACTTAGTAATCAAGATGTGATCTCACTGATGTTCTAAACAATTGTGACTGAATTTTCCTACTTTATTTTCCATTCCTGTTGCAATAAATGACAACATTCTATTTGCTTTCCTAATTGCTTAGTGTACCTACTTCCAAACATTTTGTGATTCGTGTACCATTGATTTCCTAATGATTGTAATTGTTTTATGTTTCTCTCTCATGTTCTGGGATGTTAGTTTTACCCTCTAATGGAGATAGACACAAAATATCTTTGCAATTTATTTACCATTTTTCTAGTTTCTCTTTCTAGAGGACCAACACTCTTTTTATAAGAATCAATAGACAACATTCCTCCTTAGCTTAGCTACATGGCTATGCTCACAAATACTACAAGGTTCCATGTAGAGCATTTGGCATTGGCACACTGATCGTGGCATTAACTTACCTGTGGTGTGGAAGTCATTGCTCAACACAGACCTAAGAGGCCCAGGCAGCTGGAAAGGAAATTAGAGGGAACTCTGTCTGGAGAAACTCTTATAATTTTTTTTTTGTTGTTGCTAGTTTTCACTTGTAGTTTAATTGCTCTGTCTTTATTAATCTTTTAGTCATTCTTTAGTTTTTTTCATATTCTGTCCAAACTTCTGAGCTGCCACTCTTTGCAGAATTATGTGGCTTTTATTTCAGTTTAATATTAACTTTAACTTGTTATCCAATGATGCTATATCCTTTCCATAGAATAAAGTATAATTTTTACAAAGGTGGATAATACAACTGTTGATTCAAATATAATTCTTTTAAACAGTTATACTTGTACATTTTCAAAACTACAAAATTCAAAACAAAAAGCCACAGAATAATTGATACAGTGATTGGTAGAAGGCACAATGCAATAGCTAACAAAAAGTTTTGATATGGTTTTGTGGGGTACTTCACTCTCCCCTAGTCTCAATTTGGTAAATAAAAAAGTGATTCTGTCATGGGATGTGGGAGTTCCTAGTGAGGCCAGCATTTATTCATCCCTAATGACCCTTGAGAAGATGTAGGGGACTGCTTTTTGAGCAGCTGTGTCCATATTGTATAGGTACATCTACAGTGCTGTTGGAAAAGGAGTTCCAGGATTTTCACACCGTGCCATTGAAACAATAATATATAGGTTCAAATCAGGTTGGTCATTGGCGCAAATAATGTTATTTGCCACTTAACCCATGCCTGAATGTTGTCCAGCTCATGCTGCATATGGACTCGGACTACTTCAGTATCTGAGGATTCACTTCAAATCTGTAAGTTTGTATTTGCATGTTTAGTTCTAAAACTTGACCTCTAGTTGAGAGGATGGCTGCTAGCATGGCTTCTACACCATTACTAGTATGAAACTGGCTTTTTGAAGATTAAAAATGTTAATCACATTATATTGTTTCTTTGCTGATATCCCACGGCACTTTCCAGATAATCTTTAGAAATGGAGAAAGTGAGGACTGCAAATGCTGGGCGGTCAGAGTCAAAACATGTGGTGCTTGAAAAGCACAGCAGGTCAGGCAGTAGCCAAGGATCATCACATTCCTGATGAAGGACTTATGCCTGGAACATTGACTCTCCTGCCTGGCCTGTTGTGCTGTTCCAGTGCCACACTTTTTGAATCTTTAGAAATGGTTAGGGTTGTAATCTGGGGAAGAATGACAGCTAATCTGAAAACAGTAATATCACACAAATAAACAATGGGATAATTTATTGGAATATTTAAATTTCGTGCTTAAAAAGTAAAATATCATGGATGCTGGAAATCTGCAATGAAAGTAAAAACAGTGTTGAAATACTCAGCAGTTCAGGCAGCATCTTTGTTGAGAGAAATAGAATTAATGCATCAAATAGTTGTCATTCATCAGCAGTTAAGCGACTATTGGAATTCTGTGTGTGATTCTGGCCCCTCTCTTATCAGAAGGGTGTTGTGAAACTTGAAAGGGTTTAGAAAAGATTTACAAGTATGTTGCCAAGGTTGGAGGGTGTGATCAACAGGGAGAGGCTGAATAGGCTGTGTCTGTTTTCCCTGGAGCATTGGAGGCTGAGGGGATGACCTTATAGATGATTAGGGTAAATAGATAAGGCATTTTCCCTGGGGTGGGAGAGTCTAGAACTAGAGAGCATAAGATTAGGGTGAGAGGAAAAAGATTTTAAAAAGACCTAAGGGGTAACTTTTTCCTGCAGAGGGTGGTGCGTGTATGGAATGAGCTGCCGAGGGAAGTGGTGGAGGCTGGTACATTTGCAACATTTAAAAGGCATCTGGATGGCTATATGAATAGGAAGGTTTTTGAGTAATATGGGCAAAGTGCTGGTAAATGGGATTAGATTAATTTAGGATATTTGGTTGCCATGGAGGGTCTGTTTCCATACTGTACATCTCTATGATTCTAAGTGGAAAAATGGATGCAGCATGTTTTAAATAAATAGAGTCAGAAAGGAAAGGTAGTTGGGTGGACTCAAAAGAACGAAAGACAAATTATGTGATGGTTTGGAAGGTGCGAGAAATTAAAAGACAAAAGGGTTTGTAGTGTAAGGTGGATTGAAATGGCAATGGGATAAATGAAGAAAATGAAAAAAAGCAGATCCCCAATAAACAACTGTCATCAAAAAAGCAAGAAATAGGAAAGAAGTATGCATTTGAGATGATTGAATTTAATATATGTGGGAAATACTGTCCATGCTGGAAATCTGAAATATTCAGCAAATCTATCAGCATCAATGGAGAAAGAAACACCGGTTAACATTTCAGGTATTCCACAAAAACAGTATGTATTTCCAGCATTTTCTGTGTTATCATTGAATTTGTGATATTGAGACCTTAGGATTGTGAAGTGACTAATAGGCAGATGAGTTGCTGTTCATTGAGCTTGTATTGAAGTTCAGCAGAATGATGTAGGAGTCTGAAGGTGAAGAGGTCAGAGTGAACATGGGAGGACGATTGGACTTACAAGCGACTGAAGGCTCAGAATGCACTTGTGGACTAAATGGAGGCATTCCACAAAGCAGAATTTTTAGTCTGTTAATTGAGGGTTAACTGTTGGCCAGAACACCCAGTGAACTCCACTAGCCTTGCTTGAAAAATGTCATGGAAGAACCTATGTGCACACAGTTTTAAATTACGTCCACAGGCAGTGGGAAATGAACTTCTTGAGGAAGTGATGGATGTGGGCACAGATACAGTGTTTAAAAGACTTTTGGATAAGTACATGAATATGACATTTTTGGAGAGATATAGGCCAGGAGCAGACAGGTGGGACTAGTTTAGTTTGGGATTATATTCAGCATAGACTGGTTGTACCAAAAGGTCTATTTCTGTGCTGTACTACACTCTGACAGCATTGTCAACTGGAGAATTAGGATTTTACCTTTGGGGCTGTTCCCTGAATAAATCTCCACTCACTGGAATATCTGTGAATGGAGCTGCATTCAGTGCCATCTTTGAAAGGTTGTTGTGCACCTGGGCAGCATTGGCAATCCTGTATTGCCCTCACTGGCAACATAATGGCACAGCAGTCACAAAGCCCAGTTGAAACCTGGCAGATATTCTTTCGTACATACAGCCCCATTCCCTCACCCAAGTCACTGTTTAATCAGGCCCAACAGTTTGACTACATCCTGCCTGAATGTCCCCTCTAAATCGTCACTACTCTGCCCAAAGAACCACATCTTGTCAGTGTCCATCACATACAGGCAAGCTTTCAGACAATTTGAAAGATCAGCTTTTATTTAACAGACAGCAAAATTGAACACAAACAAAATGAATAGAGGTTGCACATCAAATGTTGCTTTAAGTACCAGCAAATATTTTATGTTGCATGGTTGTCTGGTGTACCTAGCTTTCCCTTTTTAGAATCCGGTATCGGGTCCTGTCTGGTTGTATTGTCTGACAGTTATGAACTCTGTCATGATAAAGAAAGAAAGCCTCTTCTTTACTAATGTTCTCATCCACCTCAATGTCTAGTTTGCTTGTGGTCTAGAACTTAACTGGAAAAAATGCATTGAGTTGCCTTGATGTCAGTATATGCATCACAGGACTTTTCAAGACTGCCATATTTCTCCCCATGTCACTCAGGCTCGGCCCACCATTTTAAGAGCATCAACACTGTTCAGATATTCCCCCATCTAAACCCATTGCACTACCCTGAGTGTTAAATAAATATTTGGAATCTGTACCACTTGAGAAGTAAACTCTGAGTGACATTTATGAGTGGGTTTTGTCAGTTCTATTGTATGTGGACATTGAACTTTCAGAGCTTGGTACAGAAACATAGAAAACAGGAACAGGAGTCGGCCATTGACCCCATTTGGCCCAATCTGCCATTTAGCACAGTTATGGCTTGTCCTCAATCTCAATGCCATGCTTTCACTTTCTCCACATTCCCCTTGACATGTTTAGATTCCAGAAGTCTAACCATTTCTTTCTTAAATGTAATCAGAGACTTAGCCTCCACAACCTTCTGTGCTAGAGAATTCCACAATTTCACCAACCTGAGTGAAAACGTTTTGTTTGCACAAACACACCAACAGGCTGTGCATCATGCTTTTTTCCTCCTCCCAGTCTGAAATGACATAACTCTGTTAGAATTTTATAAATTTCAATAAGATACTCTCTTACTCTTCAAAGCTCCAGTGAATACAGACCCAATCGACCCAGTCTCACCTTAGACAACAATCCTGCCATACCAGAAGTCAGTCTGGAAGACTTTTCAATTATACAATAGGTTATAATGTAAATATTGCTGAATAATTTCTAGTTGTAAACTGTTTGAGAGGATAATTTAAAAGGCATTAGTTTGTAGTTTTCCAAACTAGATCTTTGATATTGTTGTGGCTTTGCACTCCAGAGTATGGTACCTTGTGATCACTCACTGCACAGAAGCAGCCAAACTGTAAATTGATGGCTTACAGTCCATGACCCCTAATCTTAGGGGTGCAAGTGAAATAGGTGGCAGATCTTTATCAACATGTTTTTCACCATGGCTTTTCAATCAGTGTACTCGGACAGAGCAGCAGAATTTCACCTAAGCCTAGGCCTATCGTAGTTTACACAGAGCTCAGACAATTGTGGCTTTGAACTGTCATCGCTGTCTTTAGATAAAGCAGTCAAACAAACAAGACTTCCATCACTGGGCAGTGTCCCCAGTGTAATGATTTACTCAGCAGCTTAAAGTAAATGGAATCAGATCATATATCCAAAGTTTTTAAGCATTGGTCTGTTGGGGGCAGGAGGTTTTATGGACCTAAACTTGCCCTCAATCTCACCCCTTTGCAATCTTTGTTCATAGGTAGGTTATCACCAATACGTGTTTGCACTGCACAATCTTTTTTTTTACAAACTGTCTAATGCCTCATAAAGCAATGTTAGAATGTAAGTGGTATAACTATCTTGGCACAGGACCCTTTCTCAGCAATTCCCAGCATGAGATTTTCATGGTGCAGTATTAAGCAGATAATAAGAATGTGCAGGTCAATAGTTTCACATGTCAATCTGTTAATTACCTTGTACACTCACATGCCAAAAGTCACCATCAGTATAAAACTGCAACTTGGCATATCAATATAGTGTGAGGACCTGAATATAATTCAGGGAGATTTACTCCACTTTCTACCATATCAAGCTGGATTTTGATACTACGTTCACACAACTTAGATTATAGTTGTAGTATTGGTGCAAACCAAACTCTCTTCACATCAACACTACAATTCATGTTTAAACTTATCCTCAGATACTTTGATCAAATGATGATTTCTTCCAAATGTTTATTCAGGTAAACATGTACAAGTTCCTGAATAGTCATAATCCTATAGAATTAATGTCTGTGACATGACATATAGAAATCTATCAGGTCTGAAGGACTCAAAAACAAATGAATCCCACAAGATGAATTGCACTTGTAGTACTCGCGCAGATAAAGTTGAGATTTGTAAACCACTGGTAATCATTAGTAATGAGAATAATGATTTGTTAATAGAACTTTAGACAACATCTATTGTGTCCATTTCTCAAAAACATTTCCAGGTGGTGGAAGATACACTAATCTTGCATAATGTTAGATAAAGTAGTGGGATTGATTAACAATGATAAGCTTGGGATTTTAAAAAGGAAATGATTGAGAAACTCAGACCTAGCACTGTCTGTGGACAGAAAAACCGGAGAGACTTGAGGAACAAAAGTTTGAGAATGACCAGTCTGATAATCACCTCTGGCACTAAAATGAATTCAGAATAGTTCAATCTGCCTTGGGGATGCTTTGGGGAGCATAAAATCTAAATTGGATTATCCATATTTGTATATGTGCATGCATCTCTGTAAATCTTCCAAAAAACATGACTTTAACTGTAATAATCCATCACTGGAAGCATAGTAATTATTGAATGCTAAAATAGGCAAGATCAATCTTGCAAAAGTAGATGTGAATAGTCTGTGGCTTTTTATAATACCTGTTTAAACAGTACAAGATTCAGAAAACAATTCTAGTATCACATTTTAGTGATTCACCTTCTTTGATTGAGAAAGCTGTACATTGAAGTTCCATAACGAGCACAAAACACTGCTATTTCAGTATGGTACTGCAAGAGTGCTATATTGCTGGAGGTGCCTTTTCTTTGTGAGACATTAAATTGAGGTGCAATCTATTCTCACAGGTGAACATAAAAGAAGAGCTGTCCCTGATGGCATGGCCAGTATTGGTCCCTGAAATGACTCAGTAGAGGTCAGTATCCTGTTGCAAAGTCACCCTTATTTATGCACGAATAGTCCTTGACTTCAGTACTGCCTCATAGAGAGTCAGGTACCAGGGTGCCAGTATCACTGACATGCAACCTTTTCATGTCAGACAGTGATCCCGGATTGGACCAGATTAACAGCCCCAATCAGGGAAATCCTATTCAATGAAGTCCAGTTGGCTGACCTCATTACAGTCACTACGGGCCCTACATCCAAAATACAGAATAAAAATCTGGTCTTTAACTGATTTTTATTTGAGGGATTTTGCTATGCCCAAATTGGTGTTGTGTTTTTTTTCCATTGCAGCAATGACAACAGTTTTAAAAAGTATTGACTTAACTGTTGTGTATTTGCAATATGCTGAGGCCCTGAAAAAGTGTGACCAATGCTAAACTTATCTTCCTCATGTGCTACTAAGATAAATTATAATAACAAAATTGTTTACTCACACATTCATAAAATTTCGGATGTATATTTTGCCACGAATCATGCTTGAGTTAATAACCTGACCGTTTTCTTATGCCTGAGTTCCAATAAGTATCAAGATTAGATTACCTACAGTGCAGAAACAGGTCCTGTGGCCCAACCAGTTCACAATGACCCTCTGAAGAGTAACCCACCTGGACCCATTTCCCTCTGACAAATACACCGAGCACAATGGACAATTTAGCATAGCCAATTCACCTGACCTACACATCTTTGGATTATGGGAGGAAACCAGCGTACACAGAAGAAACCCTCACAAACACTGGGAGAACGTGCAAACACCACACAGGCAGTCACCCAAGGCTGGAATCGAACCTGGGTCCCTGGCGCTGTGAGGCAGCGGTGCTGGCCTGCAAAATAATGCTGATGCTGGCAATCTGAATTAAAAACAGAAGATTCTAGAGAAACTCAGCAGGTCCAGCAGCATCTGTGGAGAGAAAAGGTTAATGTTTTCAGTCTGATATAACAAAGATCAAACAGCTTTGATAATTTTGATATGGCTGAGTCACCAGAGCACAAAATATGCTTTAAAGAAGGAATTAAATAGAACAAATGGTGAATAGCATAACGGGCAAATGCTGGTATAGATGTGTGGATATCAGGTGAGCATTAGTCTGTCTCAAAACATAATATGATGTGGAGGTGCCGGTGTTGGACTGGGGTGGACAAGGTCAGAAATCAGAAGACACTAAGTGATAGTCTAACAGGTTTCTTTGAAATCACAAGCTTTTGGAGCATTGTCCCTTCGCCAAGTGAAGTGATGGAACACAAAAGCTTGTGATTTCAAATAAACTTGTTGGAACATAACCTGGTGTTGTTCACTACTGACTTTGTCAAAACATAATAAAGCAACTTGCCTTAATTTTAGGTGGGCTCCTAGGTTTAGATGGTTAATTGAGAAATGTACTTGAACACTTGCATCAAAAAGCATGGCATTAAATTTGCCCCTTGTTATTAGCTGAGTGCTGCAACAGTTACAGCCTACATTTCTTTGTTAATCAGACTACAAATTCAACAGTCTAATGATCTGTGATAGTGTTTTGGTAGAAATAAATGTGAAAAATACAAGTTTACATTGGTGCTGTGTTAAGATAGTTTTGTCAATTTGTTTGGAACCAATCAATATTAGCATGTAAAAGCAAAATAATGCTGATGCTGTCAATTGAATTAAAAATAGAAGGTTCTAGAGAAACTGAGCAGGTCCAGCAGCATCTGTGGAGAGAGAAAGAGCTAATGTTTTCAGTCTGATATGACAAAGATGAATCATATCAGACTCAAAACGTTAACTCTGCTTCTAACTCTGCTTCTCTCTCTACAAATGTTGCCAGATCTGTTGAGTTTCTCCAGCATTTTGTTTTTATTAATATTAGTATGTGTTATTTTCTGTTTTTTTCCTCTAAAAATATACTTTATATATAAATATTTAAAAGTATGCAATACATGACCAACATTGACATTAGATAAAGCACAGACTAAATCAATTTTTGCTATACAGGAAGTTACTCACTGCATTGGAGGTGGGGATCGGGGGAGCAGTCCAGAGGAAGTTTACAAGAATGATTATGGGAATGAAGGACTTGTCATATATGAAGTGATTGAGGAGACTGGGTCTGTACTTGATGGAGTTCATAAGGATGAAGAGGGGTCTCATTGAGACTTACAGAATATTGGGAGGCCTGGACAAAGTGGACATGGAGAAGATGCTTCCTCTAGTAGGAGAGACTACAATCCAGGGGCAAAGCATCAGAGTAAAGGAAAGTCCCTTCAGAACTGAGATGAGGATTCCGTCAGCCAGAAGATGGTGAATCTGTGGAACCCATTATCACAGAAGGCTGAGGAGGCCAAATTATTGAGTGTTTTATTTAAGACAGAGATAGATAGGTTCTTGATTAGTAAGTGAATCAAGGGTTACAGGAAGCAGTGTCCAAAAACTGGATGGCATAGGTTTAAGATGAGAGAGAGGAAGGATTTAAAAGGGACGTGAGGGGTAACTTTTTCACACACACGGTGGTGCATATCTTGAATGAGCTGCCAGAGGAAGTGGTAGAAGTAGTGGTAGGTATAATTACAGTATTTAAAAGACTTTTGGATTGGTATTTGAATAAGAAAGATTTAGAGGGATATGGGCCAAATGGAGGCAAATGAGACTAGTTCCGTTTAGGAAACCTTATCAGCATGACAAGTTGGGCCGAAGAGATTGTTTCCATGCTGTGTGCCTCTGTGACTCTGTAAGGCAGGAGAACGAGGGTAAGAAGCACATCAGCCATGTCCGGATGGTGGAGTAGCTTCATTGAGCAGAATGGTATAATTCTGCTCCTATTTTTCATGGTCTTAATGTCATTTAAAATGACCTTTGACATACTTGTTAGATGCTGAACATATACATCAAAGCCTTTTTCAGTTTTCTACCCCTGGGTGTACAATTGCTGAAGGGCTATACATTGTGACCTTTCCCCACCGTACCTTTGCAGCAGCTGTATTTAATTTAATTTAATTTAATTTGAGGCCTATCATATAATGTTCAATGGAATCATGCAACTTAAACAAGAAATTAATCCTTCTCAAATTTGTTAATTGGATAGTTTAGCTTCTGCTGTCCGTAAATATTGAAAAGCAGTCTATAAGACCAAATATGATAGAGCCCACATTGGACAGCAGCGACTTTATGTTGTAGTTAAACTATTAATTAATATAAAGCAGGAAATGATTGAGTCCAAAAATAAATTAATCTGCATCTGCAGACTGAGGATGATGAAATGTCAGGGATAATATAAGACCAAAGGATAAACAAAGCATCCAATATTAAAAAGTGGATTCAGCAAACAGACATGTATACAAGCAACTCATAACAAAAACACAAAACAGGAAAGAATTAAGATATATGACAACAGTGACCTCACTTTCAAAATAATTCATTAGCTCTCAAACACTTTGAAGGTGCAATGTAAATACTTTTTTAATGTGACATAAAAAGAAGCTGCGTGTGGCTGAAAGAATGAACTGACCAACTTTTCCATTTATTGGAAAACAGAATTCATACAGGTTGAGTTTTCCAATTCTATTTTATTGCTTTAAATTAGATGACCAGCTGATTTTGATTGAACTACTGTGATTCACGTCAGAGCTCGTGCCCCACCTGCTCCAGAAGTGTGTAATAACATGGCTGAACAGGTTCCTTCAAAAATATCCAGATCTGAGTTGGAAAGAAAGGTTCAGGCTGTGGAAGAAACTGGCTGGCCTCTTTTCATTCAATTTGTGTTATATTCTTAACTGATCGACTGCATAAATCTAACAACTAAAGGTAACAATGTGTATTCATAATTTGTTAACAAAAATATTTTATCTTGGGATTCACATGTCTCCGGTAAGACCAGCATTTGCTGCCCAGCCCCAATCACCTTTGAACTGAATAGTTTTACTCGACTACTTCGGTGGGGGAGGGGTGGGGGGTCGTGAAGTGTCAATTAATTCTGTGTCACATGTAGGCCAGAGCAGGTTAAGATAGATGAAGGTTTGGGAACCAATAGTTTTCTTAAAGGGCATTTAGTGAAGGAGATGGGTTTTTAAGACAATGTATGGTCATCGTTACTGAGACTAGTGTTTGCTTTCAGATTTTGTTAAGTGCAATTACATTCCACCTTGGAGTTTTGGAGCTGGAGTGTCTAGATTACTAGTGCAGTAATATTACCACTGTGCGATAATTTACATCCCCTGCCACCAGATGCCACCCCCCCATTATGCTGTGTAATCGACAGTATATTGTATATTATGTAGAATTTCCACTTGTACTGATAGAAGCTTGGTTTTTCAAAGATGCTCCCTAATATATCCATTATTTTCAATTTGAAAAAAGATTATTTTAGGTTATGCATTGTCTGAAGTTATGAAACCTTGCATTCTTATCATTGCACATCTGAATATTTTGTTGGAAGGGTCATCATTATATGTCAGGAGAGTAGGAAGACAATGGTGAGGAGGCATAGGTTTGCCTAGCATCAGAGTCTTGGAAGCAAATGGTATAAATGGTCCAACAAAGAAAAGGGAAGGACATAATATCATGTGTAGGATCTAAAATACTACTTATCATATTGAAACCCTCTTCAGGAAGCCCTACAGTAAACAAAAAGTTTTAAATTTGGCAAGGATGTGCAGATGAAAAGGTGAAGAATAAAGTCCAAAACCATACATCTGCATTGCATGAAGAAGTGGAATTTGATTGAAGCAGCATGTGATGGAAGGTCAAAGTGATCTCTAAAACAATGAATCAAATCAGAGTTCTGCAGTGCTTTAATGTTCAATCATGACCAGCAGTGGACAATTTATCAACTAAGCAGGTAAGGAGACTCCAGAAACATTCCTATCTCCAATGGTTGGATAATCTAGCACATAAATACAAAAGGCAAGGATGAAATATTTGTAACCACCTTCAGCCAAAAACGTTGAGAGGATAATTCATCTTGACCTCCCTCAGAGGTCCATGACCTCACAATATTCAGCCAGTTTGATTCAATCCATGTGATATTCTAATTATCTTCTGCCCTTTTACGTTTTCACCAGTCTCTTTACATCATCTTGGTGACCATCCATCTAGGCCCTATACCCTGGATTTCTGTCTCCAATCCTCTTCCTGCCAAGACTATCTTTAAAATCTACATCTTTCATCAAAAGAAAAGAAAGACATGTATTTTTATAGCATGTGTGTTTATTAGCTTATAAAGTAGTTACTGTTGTGTTGTAGGAAACCCCAGTGGCAAATCAAAGAGAACCACCAATCAACCTTTTTCTTAAAAAGATATTTATTGAGGGATATATCATTAGAGAACTTTTTTTTCTTCAATATCAGGCCTTTTACAAACATCCATATAGGCAGATGGAGGCCATGGTTTAATGTCTCTTCTAACCACGTAGCACTTGCTCAGTAATGCACTGAAGTATTTGTCTGAATTTTGTGTTCCAATGTTTGGAGTGAGACTTAAATGCATAACTTTATGATTCGCAGGCAGGAGTGTTGCTGACCAACACCGCTATTTAACAAAACTGTCACTCATCTGAACTATTAGTTAACATTGCTAATATCCTCCTCTTTGGCCCTTTGTCTACTTATATTTGATTCATCTACAGCCAAGTGCCTCAGGGTGTTGTTTTATGTTGTTGATAGTTGGGAAGAATATGTCACAATGCCACTAAAGGCTGCACTGCACAGAAAACTATATCTCTCTCATGTTGTACCTACATAATTTTGATATTTCCAACTTGTATAAAAAATTTTCATGTCATGAAGGTGGGAGATTTCACATATTGTCATAGCATTTCATTTAGTGGATGTATGGAACATAACAGTAAACTCTTGCTATAGTGTACTGACTCATTTAGGTTTAGAATATGTCTTTGCTTATTTAGACAAAGGATTGTGAATGCTCACTGATAATGTGACTTAGACCTCTGGCCAGGTTCCTTTAGCATACATCAATAGTTAGATGTCAGTGGCATTTCATGAATCTTGAAGTCATTTATCCTGCTCAGAAAGGCAGCTATACCCATTGCATCATAACTTCCTCATGTCTGTAACTTGAGGACAGGAAGAAAATCTACACCAAAAGATACACTACACCTTCTGCAATGCTCTTACAATCATATGCAGGGAGTGTCCATCAGCCCTGGGTAAAGTTCTGTATCAATATTAGTAAGGATCTCTCAAGATTAATAAGCATAGGTTCTGAAAGCAAATAAAAGTAATCTGAAATATGTGTGAAAGTTGGTTAATTCAAACATTTGTGACATCAAAATGTAAAAACACAAATTAAGTGTAAAGTTAAAATCCTACTCCCAAAGGACCACAGGCCTGCTCGCTTATTAGAGAGAGGTGACTGATAGTGGTTTAACCTAAGGGTCACTATACCTCAGGCAAGGAGAAAGGTTGAGAAGGTGAGATCTTCATGGTAACCCAGTATTTGCTTGAACTAAGTAATATTGCATGTGATAGCAATAACAGAGCAGACAATGGAATAAAGCTCAAAACAGAATCTAAATGTCCTTTTAACCATTTCCTAGTACCTGTAATGACTTTTATGCATATAGGCCAAGGTTCCTCTGCACTGGCAATCCCTTCGATTGTCTCTTTTAGGTTATATTGTGTATCTCCATTATTCCTAACAAACTATATCACTTTACATTTCATCCATAATATAGGCATCCCTCTACCCGATTACATGCCTATATCCTCTTGAAATTTATCACTATCTCCTCAAATTTCACAATAATTACATGTGATATATAGCTTGACGTTTTCAAAAGAAGTTATTATGAAATACATGACTTCACTCCCTTACTCACCCCCCCCCCAAAAAAAATTAAAAATCAACTTCTGAGAAACTTTTTTTATTAAGCCTAAATGCCCACTATCCATTACAGCCAGCGATCATGTAAGAACCAAAGCAGTAGGAGTGGAAGTAGGTATTTGGCCCCTCTAACTGCTCTACCATTCAAAGCAAGTGGACTTGCAACTCTGCAACATGATCTTGTGCTATATCAATATCCTTTGATACTGTTAGTACACAAAAAAAATCAGTCTCTAATTTGAATGTGTTCAACTGTTCTCATATTAGAGATTTCAAAAGACAACCCTTTGAATACAAAACTTCCTAAATGGCCAACTCCTTATCCTAAAACTGTGACTCCTGGTTTTAGATTCCTCTGATAGAAACATTAAAGATTGAAGCAGCGGGCCACTGAGTCCGTTGAGCCTGCTCTCCTGATAAATAAGATCATGGTTGACCTGGTGTGACCTTAATTTCACTTTTATGTGGGGGGTTTATGTATGTATTCCCCCCCCCCCCCCCCCCCCCCCGGTTTCTCTACTCCTGCACTCCATTTAGAATTGAACCTTATGGTTTATATTGCACCTCCTCATTATTCCTAACTAAATCCTTGACTGCCCTGTCAATCAAAAATATATCTAACTCTGGGGAAACACTCTCCTAGAGTCCACTTTGCCAAGCACTTTAAGAATTTTATTTGTTTCAATTAGATCACATTCTCATTCTTCTGATAACCAAGGAAGACAGCCAAATCTACTCAGTTTCTCTTCATTCCAAGAATCAGTCTAATCAATATTTGTTGCACTCCTTCAAAGAAAGTAGATAGATTTTGAAGCCAAAATATCTAAAATATGCACGTTATGTAAGTGTGGTCTCAGCAACAAAAAAAATTTGCAATAAATCTTGATTCATCTTACACTCACCTAAATTCTAAAGGGAGTATATTACTTATTATAGCACATTATTTAGCATTTTATGCAGAAACATACGGATGAAAATGGAATAGTATAGGATAGATGGGCTTCAGATTGGTTCCACAGGTTGGTGCAACATCAAGGCCAAAGGGCCTGTACTGCGCTGTAATGTTCTATGATCTATTTGTTTTCTTAACTGCTTGCTATACTTCCTGTGTTAATTTTATTTGTTAGTGTATACAACATCATCCTGATCACTCCGACTACTAATATTTCTTAGTCTGCCACCATCTAAAAACTATTGTTCTCCTAATTCATATTTCCCAACATTATATTCCATCCACAATGACAGCCCGGTGGCTCAGTCGTTATCGTGCTGCCTCTTAGCTTCGGCAACTCGAATTTCATTCCCCTGTGGGTGACTGTACAAACTCTACACAGACATTCTCCCTGCAAGGTTTGTAGCTCAGGTTGAGGTTTAGGGTGTAGGTTTGCTCGCTGAGCTGTAGGTTTGATATCCAGACATTTCATTACCTGACTAGGTAACATCGTCAGTGGCGACCTCCAGGTGAAGCGAAGCTGTTGTCTCCTGCTTTCTATTCATATGTTTGTCCTGATGTCATTTTCTGTTCAGGAACTAACAAACAGGAAATAACATCAGGACAAACATTATAAATAGAAAGCAGGAGACAACAGCTTTGCTTCACTTGGAGGTCGCCACTGATGTTACCTAGTCAGGTAATGAAACGTCTGGATGTCAAACCTACAGCTCAGCAAGCAAACCTACACATTCTCCCTGTATAGACATGGATTTCCTCCCACAGTCCAAAGCTGTGCAGGTTAGGTGGATTTGGCCATGGTAATTTGCCCATAGTGTCCAGGGGTTTGCAGGTTCGGTGAATTAGCCATGAGTAATGCAGGGTTACAGGGATGGGGTGGGAGAGGGTAGATCTGGGTGGGATGCTCTTCAGAGGGTTGATGTAGACTTGATGGGTCCACATTTTAGGTTTTCTATGATTATATTAAAATTTATATCAATATTTAAGGCAGTTTGACTCAAAGTAAAGTCATGAGGTTTCAATCATTTTTATTTGCTTTTGCTTTCAGTTAACATTCTTACCTCAGCACTGATAATCTGGACCATACGATGCTCAGAACTCTTCAGAAAGTAGGGGTCAGTTTAAATGCATCTAAAAGTAGAATGTTCCTGAAAGAATAATGGTTCTGTCTCCTTTTTCCAAACAAGTACTCTTTCTGGAAAGTTTGTGTGTGTGGAGTGGCAGTGTGGAGGTGGGTGCATTGAGGATAGCAAAGGCCCGATTGAGATTCTCTGCATAGTCAGGTGCCTTACCAATGCTTGCAAAACTACCATATTCAGTAGATGAAGTATTTAGGTGCTAAATGCACCTGTGGAATTGACACCTTCAGGAGAGCAGACAGAAAATAAATCATTAACTTAGATATTTGTATAGTTGCACAATCTTTTTGGTTTAAATTTCGTTCTCTGTGAAGGGGGAGGTAGAGGCATTGTGGTAATGTCACAACTGGTAATAATGTTCTACAAACATGGGTTTGAATCCAGCTATAATGAATGGTAAAATTTGAAACCAACAAAAGTATCTGACAACCATGTAACCACATTTGATTGTTGTAAAATTCCATCTGGTTCACTGATGTCCTTTAGAGAAGGAAATCTGCCATCCTATCCTGGTTTGGCCTCAATGTGGCTTCAGACCACCTGATGAAAAATTAGGGATGGGCAATAGCCAGTAATTCCCACATCCCATGAAGGAATTTTTTAAAAAGTCCATAATTACTTACTATAAGTATTTAAGCTGAGTTTGGCACAAAGCTTCAGGGAATGGTGCCATGGCTAGTTAGCACACTGTTTTCATCTCTGGTAACTCAGTGGGAAGCTAGGGAAGTGATTGCTGGGCCTCTCACTGAAATATTATTTATATCATTGGTGCCGGAAGACTGGAGGTTGGCTAACGTGGTTCCACTATTTGAGAAAGGTGGTAAGGACAAGCCAGGGAACTATAGACCAGTGAGCCTGACATCAGTGGTGGGCAGGTTGTTGGCGGGAATCCTGAGGGACAGGATGTACATGTATTTGGAAAGGTAAAACCTGATTAGGGATAGTCAACGTGGCTTTGTGCGAGTGAAATCCTGATTCACAAACTTGTTTGAAGATGTAACAAAGAGGATTGAGGGCAGAGTGGTAGATGTGATCTATATGGACTTCAGTAAGGGGTTTGACAGGTTCCCCACGAGACACTGGTTAGCAAGATTAGATCTCATGGAACACAGGGAGAACTAGCCATTTGGATATAGAACTGGCTCAAAGGTAGAAGACAGAGGGTGGTGGTAGTGGAGGGTTGTTTTTCAGACTGGAGGCCTGTGACCGGTAGAGTGCCACAAGGATTGGTGCTAGGTCCACTACTCTTTGTCATTTATATAAATGATTTGGACGTGAGCATGAGAGGTGTAGTTAGTAAGTTTACAGCTGACACCAAATTGGAGGTGTAGTGGACAGTGAAAAAGTTTATCACAGATTACAAAATGGGATCTTGATTATACGGGCCAATGGGCTAGGAAGTGACAGATGGAGTTTAATTCAGATAAATGCGAGGTGCTGCATTTTGAGAAAGCAAATCTTAGCAGGACTTGTACACTTACTATTAAGTTAAAGAGACGTTGGAGTGTAGGTTCATAGCTCCTTGAAAGTGGAGTCGCAGATAGATAGGATAGTGAAGAAGGCATTTGGTATGCTTTCCTTTATTGGTCAGAGTATTGAGTACGGGTGTTAGGAGGTCATGTTGCAGCTGTACAGGATATTGGTTAGGCCACTGTTGGAATATTGCATGCAATTCTGGTCTCCTTCCTATCAGAAAGATGTTGTGAAACTTGAAAGGGTTCAGAAAAGATTTACAAGGATGTTGCCAGGGTTGGATGATCTGAGCTATAGGGAGAGGCTGAACAGGCTGGAGCTGTTTTCCCTGGAGCGTCGGGAGCTGAGGGGTGACCTTTATAGAGGCTTACAAAATCAGAAGGGGCATGGATAGGATAAATAGACAAAGTCTTTTCCCTGGGGTGGGGGAATCCAGAACTAGAGAGAAAAGATATAAAAGAGACTTTTTTCATGCAGAGGGTGGTATGTGTATGGAATGAGCTTCCAGAGGAAGTGGTGAAGGCTAGTGCAATTGCAACATTTAAAAGGCATCTGGATGGGTATATGAATAGGAAGGGTTTGGAGGGATATGGGCAGGGTGCAGACGGGTGGGAATAGATTGGGTTGGGATATCTGGTCGGCATGGACGGGTTGGACCAAAGGGTCTGTTTCCATGCTGTACATCTCTACCACTCTCTGACTCTATCTAGATTTGAATTCTAGGGACAAATCAGTTGTATTTTGTCTGGCTTTAAAATATGCTTTGACAGATCTACAAGGTTGCTTTGCAAATTTCATAAACTCCACATAAGTACCTTGTATCATGCGAGATGTCACACTGACAGATCTTACAAATTACAGAAATATCACAGAGGTGCTAGAGGCTGTAAGGTGCACTAGAATAATGAAGAAAGAGCTGCTTTGCATTTGATTCCTGTTACTTAGCAACTTTGGATACATACTGGGTGCAGAGGAATTTGACTTAATTTCTTAACAATATCGGATTGCATGGAAATGGTTGATAATGCTAATAGCAGTTCTGAAAAATTCATATCGAATGTAAAACATTAATTCTGTTTCCTTTTCCACAATGTTACCAGAACTATTGAGTTTCTCCAGCACACTCTGTATTTTTTTTCTCTAATATCAATGGATGCCACCTTTTTATAGTCATATTTCCAACTGTTTTTAAAAACTGTTTTCTCTTCCTTTCTGGTGTGCGATCGTGTGAACAGAAGTAAGAAAAAAGGGTAGAACCCTCCAGAAGAACTTTTACTTTGGACTTAGGTTGTGTCTTATTTCTGAATTCAGGGTGCACTTAGAACTGGAGATGCTGTAGAAACAATATCTGTGAAGTGAAAACACTTTGTACCAATGCTATAATTTTATTGTAAATTTCCAGAGATTCTGTTGTCTGTGCAAGATTCAAACCCAGACCCTTGCTGTAAAAGGACTGTGTGTCATTGCACCACCTACAGGCATTGATATACGCGTATAATGTTAGCTGGTACTGTATAAGAAGTTATTTTAAGACTGATGTTATATAATACTTTGATTTAGAAAGTCCCTGTTTGCGAGGTACTCTGGATTAAATTCTATCCCCATGTGAAAAGTTCATATGTTAAAGTTCTTAAAGTAATAAAATAAATTGTACAAAATATATTCACATACACACCACACCACAGTGCAAACGTGTCATTGGATTGCTGTGGTATACAAATACCTAACTGAGTTACAGTTACAAATGAAAGCAGGGAGCGGAAAGTTGAGTTGGCCTTTAGTTTTGTTGAGGTCGTATCACTTTCTGAAGGCTAGATTTTTCCGCTTTGAAGCTGATTCATCTCCTCCTCTGTCTCTTTTCACTGTTTCCAAAACAACCGCGCTGTTTCCGGGGTATTTTCTGATTCTGAGCCACAGGACACGAGCTCGTCGTCCTCCTCCTCTTCTTCCTCTGTATCAGAATCGTCGTTGTAGAAATGAATTGTTGCCTGCACAGGGAAGCTGGCTAGAACCTTCTCTCCCATGTGGTGTAGATAATGTTCAGCTTTGGATCTGGGTAGGTACAGTCTAGAAAGAAAACCATGTGTTAACAATACGGCCAGGACTTTCAGTTAAAGCGACTTTAACAAGCTTCACCGTTTTACACCGAACTGATAAAATACAGCCATATGCCTTGGTGGGCTTAAACTGCAGTAAGGGATTTTTAAACAAATTAATGAAGATTACAGGCAGAGCTTGACAGTAGAAACAAGAATGATCTAGTCCTTACCCACCTGACTGGGTGTTGAAATCCCAAGGGTCGCCTGGTTTCAGAGGGACTCTCACAACCACGCTGTATAGAGTAAAAAAAATTCAAATTATGGGTTATGAGCTTTGGAACTCATCGGTATTCGCGAACTTCTGTCTGCACGTTATCATAAGCACTTACTCCGCAAAACAAGACCCAGCCGGTGGGTAAATCAGTAAGTGGCTGAAATGCATGCCTAATTGATGTACTGTATAATGTACTGTGATTCCAAACAACCGAAATTCCAGCTCTGCGGTTTAAGACCATGATCGTGCGAATGTGGACTGACTAAATAACGGATAACAACTGTGCTTCAAATTGGTCAGTGTTTTGTTTCTTCTTTCTCTATGACCTTCTGCCTCCTTTTCGGTTCAATGTGCAGTACTTCATACTGTGGAACCTTACCTCTAAACCATTAACAAACCGTTATGACTCATTTGACCAAGTTGCTTTTACCTTCAAAATAATTCTCATTTCGCATCTCAGCCCAAACCAACTCAGGCACATGCCCTCGTTCATCCTTATTAACGGTCTCGGTCTTTCACCCATTGTTTTTTTTATGAAGAATCATGAAACCTTTTAGCCGGTTAGTGGTGTAATATAGTTGTTTCATTGAGATGGTCCTTGAAATAAAGCAAATCCATTTATGTGTTTAAAACAGCAGACAGCATCCCTGACTGCACAGGTTACGGTCATTTTTGTACCGACGTTTTTTCCTTATGTCTGCTCAAACCTTAAACTGAATCGGAATCTGAAACAACGTAATTGATATTTAACAATTAAAATGTAAATATTGGAGGAAATACTCCCCCTAAACTCGGGCACAGCTTGTTTTCTCCATTGACTGTGAATGTGAGTGGGAGGGAACTGAAATACATCCAGCGTCTATTGTAACTGGATGAGTTATTCCTAACCTATCAATGGATAGAAGTGCATAGATCTAAGTTACAAGCGGTCTCCGTCTAGGAATCTATCCATGGAGGTGCTGTACGAATCAAAGGCGTTTATTTTGATTGACAAGGTCGTGAAAATAACTAAATGCTGGATCTACACAATAGAAATAGATCTAATTATTGGCTACCTCCAGTTTGTAAATATGCGAAGGGGCAGGAGTAAAACCGCTCTCCTATTTGGACATGATGCCATCTACACACACCATACTCGACATTCCACATTCCCTAAAAAAATGAAACCATGTATTCTCCTGGGAAATGAAAAAAGACAAGAAACATCCGTGGCTAAATCAGGGGGAAAAAATGTTGTGAAATTCCTCCCTAGCCTGCGAAGGCAATCAGACAAATTCCTGAAGACCACACTGATTTAGTACTCGAATCTTTGTCAACCCATTTCCTTCCAAAGCCTGAAGTTTTGACCAGCCTTTTCCGAATAGCTGCAGTCAGTCCACATATACTGAGGAGCCATTGCAGCGATCAATGACTTTTAAATAATCCTTTGCACGTATCTAATCTAACTCTATGCTTTAATATCAAATACACGGGACACCCCTCCACTATCCGCATAGCTTAAAAAAGGACGACTCTCACGACAGAATCGAATCCCTGGACCAAATTGAGATTTCAATTTGATCCGTCCCTCCCAAGTTTATATTTGTTCAAAAGTAAAAAAAAACCTCCGTCCCCTGGCTGGAGAATTTAGAAGACAGTCTCAGGAGCTGAGGTGATTATTTAAGGCTGAAATTGATTAAGCGCTGGCCTTTCAAGTTATAAAGAGTCATAATGGTGGTGTGGAGGGGCGGGGATATTGTCACAAGTGGGTAAATTGAATTGAAACTGAAGGTCAGAGATAATCCTATTGAATAGCGGAGCGGGCTCTAAAGGTCGTACGGTCTATTCCTGCACTTATTTCGTATTTGCTTATGTCTCAAGACTAAAGTCCTTTTAAACGTTTACCACAAATTGCCTCTGAACATTTTCTGGTTTCATCCACAAGGGCCAGAACTGGATACCGTTCGTTAGATGGACCTGGATCGTGGACTCGAGAGGGGAGGTTGCTACTCCTACTTTGAACCTAATGGTCCTGGCAGTACATCCTAGCGCTCTATTTGCATCTTTGGCAACAGTTTCCCGACAGTGGTCATGGATCTGCGATAATTCATGAGCCATAACCTCAGTTTCTTCTATTGCTCAGCCAGCTTCAGTATGTTATCCTGCATGGTCTAAACCTGCTTGGGATGTCCTTTGCTCACTTACATCATGCCATGCCTGTCTGTTTGAAAAGACATATACTACCAGCCGGTCAATTCCCTCACTGTGTCTCGATCCTAATCCACCCCACCCCCACCCCCACCCCCAGTATATTATTCCAAAATTGTGAATCATTCCCCTAGTACCTTTCTGAATAATGGTGACAAGTAGCAAAGTTCTCTCTTATTAAATGTAACCCCCAATGCCATTATCCTCTGCATATGCGGACGCAGCTAATTATTTATCTATTCTCAGATCTGCGACTAAATTTCAACATTACTTAGCATCCTTTCGTGAGACATTTTATCTGGGGTTATTTGACCATCTACCTACAACTGCATAACCTTCCCAAAACATTCACGGTGGCACAGTGGTTAGCACTGCTGCCTCACAGCGCCAGAGACCTGGGTTCAATTCCTGCCTCAGGACTGTGTGGAGTTTGCACGTTCTCCCCGTGTCTGCGTGGGTTTCCTCCGGGTGCTCTGGTTTCCTCCCACAGTCCAAAGATGTGCAGGTCAGGTGAATTGGCCATGCTAAATTGCCCGTAGTGTTAGGTAAACGTAGAGGTATGGGTGGGTTACGCTTCGGCGGGTCGGTGTGAACTTGTTGGGCCGAAGGGCCTGTTTCCACACTGTAAAGTAATCTAATCTGATACGTTTAGATTATACAAACGATTACTAATTGATATGCAGACTGGAGATACAGAGAATACTGGATTTAGATTGTGGAAATACTAACCGAAAACGCTGAAAGGCCGCAGTGTCAACAGAAAGTGTTGCTTATACATAAAATGGAAATGCAGGCAGAAAATGGTCTATATAAGTAGCCCATAGGCAAACGGAAAGTTGTGGGTGTATATAACGCAATAAGATATAAAACGTGTTTAAGCATGTTGGATATGCACAACGGATTAATAGGTATTTGAAAGTGTAAAAATATATTTTGTAGTTATGATGAAACGCTCTTTTCTCTGATAATGACAGACGTGATGTGTTTTGCAGCAACATTTTTTAAATTTTGTTCTAGACTTTATCTCAGTATGAGCTGTGAGAACCTCCTGTGAAATCTGATTTCATCCGCAATCCCAGCTCGGTTTAAAGTGCAATTTCACAGCGATTACAGGTGCGGAAGGAGAGAACCTCTTTCTTACCGAGTTCGGCCTCTGCTTTTCCGCGTCTCGAGCTGTCATCATCCAGGGTCTCCACCACGCCGAGGAACTGTGCACACAGAAGCAAAGCGATACAACCGACAATATTAACGGGGCGGTGCTGATTAAAGGAAAAAAAATGCAACCCGGGAAAGGAAGAAAACACAATTTCATGCAACTTTTATGTGGCAACATTGAACAGGGACAATTCTGTAAAAACCGATTCCGAGGCGACTTAAAATTGCAATACTCGACCACATGGTACTCGAAGTTAAAAGCTCCTAAAATAATCTTTAATTTGTTTACGTGTTTCGGAACTGACCAGTTTATTTAAACTAGTAAACGTTACATTGTGACGCCGGAATTCAAACGTTTCGCTTTAATCTAACAGGTTTAAACTTTTGTTAAAATGGGAATGTTTTTAGTAGAAGTTACAACTTGCCCGCTTACTTGTGAGCTTGCTCTGGATTCCGTGTTTCTGCTTGGCGTCCCCTGCAGCACTGACAGGCCAATCTCACTTTGGCCCGGACACAGTAAAGTGCATTGTCCATTCTAGAGTGACTTCAGCCAGCCAGCCACAGAGTCCCAGCGACAAGTGACATCTCCTCCTCCAGCCTACAGGCCTTTATCTGAGCTCCTTCTACAGGACAAATACTCACCCGCCCCGAGGGGTCGAGGGGGAGGAGGGCGTGTGCTTCCGTTTGGCTCACGGCTGCATCTCTGAAGGAACTGTTCATATCTGTGGCTCTTTGCTGAAGCTGGCGTTTCTAAGACAGATTTGTTTTCTACATTTTCAACTTTACAGACAAATCCACACATTTTAATCGGAAGCACCTTCTTGCAACAAATTGGTCTTCAAAAATCATGTTCACTCCTGATCTATTCATAACCAGTACAGCGAATCTCCTTCAAAATGTAATGCTTTTGCTTTTGGACTCCTCTCCACCCCCCCCCCACCCCAGTCTTCACCTTGGATTTGTAGATTTTTGCTTATTTCCCCCCCCCCCCCCCCCCGCAGCAAGGTACACCAGCCCACTAAATATTGTCTGCTTCTGTGTTCAGAGTTGAGTGGTGCTGGAAAAGCACAGCAGGTCAGGCAGCATCCTAGAAGCAGAAGAATAGACTCTCTGGCATAAGCCCTTCATCCAGAATGTGTTCAGCCCTGTCTCTGTAAATGTGTTAGCTATTCTATCTCAGTCTTTCTGAGTGGACAGTTCAGGTCCAACATTGAACTATAACATCTTAACGTTATAATGTTGGACCCGAACTGTCCACTTGATAGTGCTCAGATACATGATCAGATGCATGACCATTTTCACTGCACTCGTGTTATAAGAATTTAGGGCAGCACAGTGGCTCAGTGATTAACACTGCTGCCTCACAGCGCCAGGGACCCTGGGCTCGATTCTCGTCTTGGGCGACTGTCTGTGTGGAGTTTGCATATTCTCTCTGTGCCTGCGTGGGTGTCCTCCCACAATCCAAAGATGTGCAGGTCAGATGAATTGGCTATGCTAAATTGCCCATAGCGTTACATGCATTAGTCAGGGGCAAATAGAGGGTCTGGCTGGGTTACTCTTCGGAGGGTTGCTGTGGACTTGTTCAGCTGGAGGGCCGGTTTCCATACTGTAGGGAATCTAATCTAACTCAGAAAGACTGAGATAGAATAGCTAACACATTTACAGAGACAGGGCTGAACACATTCTGGATGAAGGGCTTATGCCCGAGAGTCTATTCTTCTGCTTCCATGATGCTGCCTGACCTGTTGTGCTTTTCTAGCACCACACTCTCAACTCTGAACACAGAAGCAGACAGTCGTTAAGATCAAGATGAGGGAGCCTTACTTAGAGTCATAGAGATGTACAGCATGGAAACAGACCCTTTGGTCCAACCCATCTGTGCCGACCAGATATCCCAACCCAATCTAGTCTCACCTGCCAGTACCCGGCCCCCATCCCTCCAAACCCTTCCTATTCATATATCCATCCAAATGCCTCTTAAATGTTGCAATTGTACCAGCCTCCACCACTTCCTCTGGCAGCTCATTCCATACCACACTCTGTGTGAAAAATTGCCCCTTAGGTCTCTTTTATATCTTTCCCCTCTTACCCTAAACCCTCTAGTTCTGGAATCCCTGACCCCAGGGAAAAGACAGTGCCTATTTATTCGATCCATGCCCCTCATAATTTTGTAAACCTCTATAAGGTTACCCCTCAGCCTCTGACGCTCCAGGGAAAACTGCCCCAGCCTGTTAAGCCTCTCTCTACAGCTCAAATCCTCCAACCCTGGCAATATCCTTGTAAATCTTTCCTGAACCCTTTCAAGTTTCACAAATCTTTCCGATAGGAATGAGACCAGAATTGCATGCAATCTTTCAACAATGGCCTAACCAATGTCCTGTATAGCTGCAACATGACCTCCCAACTCCTGTACTCAATACTCTGACCAATAAAGGAAAGCATACCAAGCACCTTCTTCACTATCCTATCTATCTGTGATTCCACTTTCAAAGAGCTATGAACCTGCACTCCAAGGTCTCTTTGTTCAGCAATACTCCCTAGGACCTTACCATCATGTATATGTCCTGCTAAGATTTGCTTTCCCAAAATGCAGCACCTCGCATTTATCTGAATTAAACTCCATATGCCACCAATGGCCCATCTGGTCAAGATCCTGTTGTAATCTGAGGTAACTTCTTCGGGATAAAACTTGATGTGATAGTCGCTCACCAACTGGAGGGAGATCATCAGCCTCTCAAAAATCTTGCTATCCTGGGCATCCCAGCAGGTTAACCTCTGTGGATCTCTTTGGGATCACATCTGAAGGTGGTGTCTGCAGTAAGCCGAAAATCTTCTCTCACCTCATTTATGCACGTCACCACTTAAAGGCAAGTTGTACAAATCTACAATGTATTCCAAATAGTTTTTAATTAAAATAAGGTACCACAAGGCTGCAGTGAGTTGCACAAGCTACAAGATGCACTTAATGTGTTCCAACAGTAGACAATGTTGCAGTGAGCAGCAGTAATGTAGATGTAGGTATTCTTAATCGACCTGTTCAAGCATGTCATGACACATCTCTTGTACCCAGGATGCCTTCCTTTCAAGCTCAGACCTGCTGAGTTCCTCCAGCATTTTCTGTTTGTATTATAATAAATTTTAAACAAATAGATGTGAAACCACAACTTGCATGCTGAGTATTGAATTTTCAGTCTGTGCTGGAGTGGGTATGGAGGTGAGTGTGTCAACAATTTCTCAAAGGATCACTGCCAGCTGTTTCCTACCTCCTCTCAGGGAGGGGGAATGGTGGCAGCTGTCTCAGATGGCCAGGGAAGTCACAGGGGTAGCAAGGGATTGGTGTTAGCAGGGGAGGGGTTAGAGTTACAAAGGGGTGAGTACAGGGTCAGGGGTTAGTTCAAGGTTAGGAGGAGCATAGGCAAGAAGGTAGCTTATAATTAGCAGGTATAAGATCATAAGATTTGGAGTAGAATTAGGCTATTCTGCCCATTGAGTCTGCTGTGCCATTTGATCATGGCTGATACATTATTCAACCCATCGCCAGCCATGGGTAAGGTGCCGAAAGACTGGAGATTGGCTAATGTACTGGCATTCCTTAAGGAAGGCTGTAAAAGAAAAGGCCAGGGAATATAAACTAGTGAGCCTGATGTCAGTGGTGCATAAGTTGTTGGTGGAGATTCTAAGATTTACACACATTTGGAAAGGCAAGGAATGATTAGAGATCGTCAACATGGCTTTGTGTGAAATCATGTCTCACTAACTTGATTGAGTTTTTTGAAGAAATGATAAAGAAGATTAATGAAAGCAAAGTAGTAGACATTGTGTGTACGGACTTCAGCAAAGCGTTTGACAAAGTTCTGCATGGTAGACTGGTTAGTAAGGTTAGATCACTTAAGATCCCAGGGAGCAACCCAATTGGATACAAAATTGGCTTGAAGGTAGGAGCCAGAGGGTGGTGGTAGATGGTTGCTTTTTGGAGTGGAAGCCTATGACCAGCAATGTACCACAAGGATGGGTTCACTGTCACAGAATCTTAGAGATGTACAGCATGGAAACAGACCCTTCGTCCAACCCGTCCATGCTGACCAGATATCCCAACCCAATCTAGTCCCACCTGCCAGCAACTGGCCCATATCCCTCCAAACCCTTCCTATTCATACACTCATCCAAATGCCTTTTAACTATTGCAATTGCACTAGCCTCCACCACTTTCTCTGGCAGCTCATTCCATACACATACCATTCTCCATGTGAAAAAGTTGCCCCTTAGGTCTCTTTTATATCTTTCCCCTCTCACCATAAACCTATGCCCTCTAGTTCTGGACTCCCCGACCCCAGGGAAAAGACTTTGTCTATTCATTCTATCCATACCCCTCATGATTTTGTAATCCTCTTTAAGGTCACCCCTCAACCTCCAACACTCCAGGGAAAATAGCCCCAGCCTGTTCTGCCTCTTCCAATAGCTCAAATCCTCCAACCCTGGCAACATTCTTGTCAATCTTTTCTGAACCCTTTCTAGTTTCACAACATTCTTCTGATAGGAAGGAGACCAGAATTGCACGCGATATTCCAACAGTGACCTAACCAATGTCCTGTACAACCGCAACATGACCTCCCAACTCCTGTACTCAACACTGACCAATAAATGAAAGCGTACAAAGCGCCTTCTTCATTATCCTATCTACCTGCAACTCCACGTTCAAGGAGCTAAGAACCTGCACTCCAAGGTATCTTTGTTCAGCAACACTCCCTAGGACCTTACCATGAGATGTATAAATCCTGCTAAGATTTGCTTTCCCAAAATGCAGCACCTCGCATTTATCTGAATTTAACTCCATCTGTCACTTCTCAGCCCATTGGCCCATCTGGTCAAGATCCTGTTGTAATCTGAGGGAACCTTCTTCGCTGTCCACTACACTTCCAATTTTGGTGTCATCTGCAAACTTACTAATTACACCTCTTCTGCTCGCATCCAAATCATTTCTATAAATGACGAAAAGTAGTGGACCGAGGACCGATCCTTTTGCCACTCCACTAGTCACAGTCCTCCAGTCTGAAAAACACCCTCCTCCACAACCCTCTGTCTTCTACCTTTGAGCCAGTTCTGTATCCAAATGGCTAGTTCTCCCTGTATTCCGTGAGATCTAACCTTGTTGAACGGCTTACTGAAGTCCATATGGATCACATCTGCTGCTCTGCCCTCCATCAATCCTCTTTGTTATTTCTTCAAAAAACTCAACCAAGTTTTTGAATCAGGATTTCCCATGCACAAAGCCATGTGGACTATCCCTAATCAGGTTTTGCCTTTCCAAATACATGTACATCCTGTCCCTCAGGGTTCCCTCCAACAACTTGACCACCAGCAATATCAAGCTCACTGGTCTACAGATTCCCGGCTTGTCCTTACTACCTTTCTTAAATAGTGGCACCATGTTAGCCAACCTCCAGTCTTCTGGCACCTCACCCGCAACTATCAATGATACAAATATTTCAGTAAGAGGCCCAGCAATCACTTCCTTAGCTTCCCATAGAGTTCTAGGATACACCTGATCAAGTCTTGGGGATTTATCCACTTTTATGCATTTCAAAACATCCTGCACTTCCTCCTCTGTAATATGGATATTTTTCAAGATGTCACCATCTATTTCCCTACATTTTGTACCTTTCATGTCCTTTTTCACAGTAAATACTGACGCCAAATACTCATTTAGTATCTCCCCCATTTTCTGCAGATCCACACAAAGGCCACGTTGCTGATCTTTGAGGGGCCCTATTCTCTCCCTAGTTACCCTTTTGTCCTTAATATATTTGTAAAAACCCTTTGGATTCTCCTTAACTCCATTTGCCAAAGCTATCTCGTGTCCCCTTTTTGCCCTCCTGATGTCCCTCTTAAGTATATTGCTTTTCATCATTTATATAAATATTCATATAGGAGGCATAATTAGTAAGTTTGCAGATGATATTAAAAATAGCTGTGCATTAGCCAGTGAAGAAGACTATTTCAGAGTACAATGCAACCTTCATCAGATGAGTCAATGGGCTGAGCAACAGATTGACGTTTAATTTAGATAACTGTGAGGTGTTGCAGTTTTGTGATGCAAACCAGGGCAGGACTTATACAACTAATTAGATTAGATTACTTACAGTATGGAAGTCCACATCAACCTGCCGAAGCGCAACCCAGCCAGACCCATTCCCCTACATTTACCCCTTCACCTAACTCTATGGGCAATTTAGCATGGCCAATTCACCTAACCTGCACATTTTTGGACTGAGAGAGGAAACCGGAGCACCCGGAGGAAACCCACGCAGACACGGGGAGAATGTGCCAACTCCACACAGACAGTTGCCTAAGGCAGGAATTGAACCCGGGTCTCTGGCACTGTGAGGCAGCAGTGCTAACCGCTGTGCCACTGTGCCGCCTGTGCGCCACCATCGTCTTACAGTGTGCTTCCGAACAAAGAGACCTAGAGGTGCAGGTGAATAGTTCCTTGAAAGTGGAGTTGCAGGTGGACAGGCAGGTGAAGAAGGCGTTTCGCATACTTGCCTTCATTGGTCAGAAGATTGAGTTTAGAAGTTGGGATGTCATTTCCAGACATTGGTGAGGCAACTTTTGGAATACTGTGTACAATTCTGGTTGCCTTTCTACACGAAGGATGTTGTTAAACTTGAGAGTGTGCGAAAAAGATTTACAAGGATGTTGTCAGGACTGGAGGGTTTGAATTACAAAGAGAAGCTGAAAATGCTAGGACTTTTTTCCCTGGAGTGTCAGAGTCTGAGTGGTGACCTTATGGAAACTCTATGCATTGGTGAATAGCCAGTCCTCTTCCTAGGGTGTGGGAATCCAAAAGTAGGGGCATAGGTTTAAAGTGAGAGAGGACCTGCTGGGTAACTTTTTCATGCAAAGAATGGTGCATGTATGGAACAGAAGAAGTGTTGGATTCAGGTGTAATTATAACATTTAAAAGGCATCTAGATGGGTGTGTGAATAGGTGGGGTTTAGAGGGATATGGGCCACAGGTTGGCAAATAGGACTAGTTCAGATTGGGATGTCTGGTTGGCATTGATGAGTTGGACAGACGCGTCTGTTTCCACATTGTATGACTCTATAACCTCATTCTCCTGCCTTCTCCCCATAATGCTTGATTTTCTTACTAATCAAGGATATCAGGGTATTAATGATTGCAGAAGGTTACGATTAGTAAAGAATTTGTTAGCGGTCGCATGTCTTAGCGGTAGCTTGGAGGAGCAACACTGGGTTAGAGGTTGACTAGGGGTTTTGGGTGATACCAAAGGATTGGGGAGTGGGGGAGTAGTGGTGCATCTGGCAAAGCAGTTCAATGTGATTGCACTGGCTTGCAAGGATCATACTCAAGGACACAAGGTCCCCTTCTGCACTGATGGCTTTGGCTAGTGTATATTTTGTATCTGTCACAAAAGGGGCTGTCAAGTGCATAGATCATTTGGTACTTTCTTTGGATCTCAAAGCTACAGACTCTGCCATTGTCCTGAACTGGACCAGGCTCCAGTCACTGTCTCCTTGAAAAGCTCCCGGAGGGACATGCCATAGACACATTTGGATTCCCAGTCAAAGCTCAGGTTGGTGTTGGCATTGTGTCCTGGAACTAAAATTCAGGCTGAAGTTTCACATCATGCAATTGCTATTCCCCACTTTGATTACCTTTCCAATATATTAATAGAATCATAGAATTTAACAGTACAGAAGGAGGCCATTCAACCCATTGTGTCTACACCACCTCCCAAAAGAGCTACCCAGCTAATTCCAGTTCTTCTCCAGGCCCACTTCCATAACCCTCTAAATTAATCACTTTCAAATACATATCCAGCTCTCTTTTGAATCCTCCATTGGAGCCTCCACCACTCTCCCAGGCAATTCCTTGTGAATTGACCAGAACCTAATTTCGTTGAAATTCCCCTTCCTTGTACTTTTCCTAATCTCTCTTTAATTACTCTGTTTCCCCTATTTCACTGGTTTCTTGCATCTCCGTGACTTCCTCCGAATTGTCCCCTCTGGAGGTGGCATGGTTGGGGAGGAATAGGCGAAAATTAGGTAACTTTGAATAATACATCAATCTCCAATGTCAATAATGACTTACTTAGATTTAGATTCTCTGGTTGCGTATGGTAGTATTGTCCCTACTTCTCAGCCAGAACGTCCAGTGATTACCCTGCTCCAGAGATGTGTAATAACATATTGGGACAGGTTGATTAGAAAATATCTTGGCCAATCTTCGCAATGTCATTGTCAAGATGGGTAACCATGTCTTGGAGCACATGATTCTTTGGTCAGTATTATTATCAATAATGAGCTGCTGATATAACTGCATAAGGAATTTTAAATCACATTTATAATGAGGAATTATGTCACACTTTGTGGTATAATTCTTCCACGAAGCACATTTTGACATTTCACTACTTTATAGGTGTTATATAAATGCAAGTTATTGATATTATATGCTGAGATCAATGTCTTCTAAACCTTTTACAAATTAGGATACCAGGACCTTTGGTGGTTTATGAACTTAATACATATTCCCTCTCAACTTTGGGACTTGAGTGTAAGCTCAATTGACTGACAGGATGAATGTCCTCTCTCTCTGTAGCCTTTGTGAAATTCTTTCAAACAGTCAAAACCTAATGTAAAATCAACACAGATGATGGAAATCTGAACAAAGAGAGAGAAATGCTGGAAACAATCAGCAGGTCAGAAAGTATCCATGGAGAGAGAAACAGAGTTAGGTTGGTGACCTTTCATTAGAAGAATGTCTGACATTTTGTGCTTTTAAATCAAAACCTCATGCCTCATTTCAAGGGACCCTGGGTGCAAAATTGGTGATGACACTTAAAAAGCGTGTAGGCTCAGGGAAGTATCCTACTGGTGCAATATAGAAAGTGTGTCTGAGACTTGGTCTGCAATCAAACTAGATGCTTTGTGAGGACAGAGTAAAGATATATTTACTCTTTAGCTACCTGCTGTGTAGGACCTGACCTAAAACTGCTAGATGCTGTCACTGCATCCCTGAAATGGGAAAATACCCATTTCCTTATGCAAACATGTCTTGCCCTGAAGAATATAAAAACTACTCATAAATTACCCATCTTTTTAAAGAATAGGTCTGTACTTCCTAATTATAATAGCACTTTACATTCTTAATTTGTAAATTCAGAGGTATTAGATATCACCAATAAGAACCTCCCTGTCCAGTAGCTGCTTAATCTTGTATAATAGGATTGCAATGTTTACAATGGATTTTAATCTACAAATAATGTCATGTCTAAACTTGCACCTGCTATTCTCAAAGAAAATCTTTTATTTGTAAACATATTTATTAGCAAATTTTTAAAACTTTACAAACATATTGATTGTATTTTTCAATATTTTATAACAAATATTAGTATAATAAAAAGAAAAAACACACAAGTTACTGTACAACTACTATCTAACTACTAACCCACCCTATAATACAAAACAAACCCTAACGGTGCAAAGCAACACCAAAAAAAAAGAAAGAACAGCAAGAAAAACCACAAAATACAGAACAGCTATGCTCGGCGCAAAGCTCCCAAACAAAAGAATGGGAGCATTGTATACATACCGATATTAACTCAGGAGACCCCCTCCATGGCCCAGGGCTTGACAAATCTAACCATCCTGGTTTAACCAGTGCCCTAGTTAAGATAACTGACAAATCTATATTCAAATAACTCAAGTAGGGCTGCCATGTCTTATGAAAATGGTCTGTTGTGTGGTGCACCATGTTTGTAAAAAAGTCCAAGGGAATGTGCTCCATAACTAATTTCTGCCATCCCAGCAAGCCCGGCGGGTTCTCAGACACCCAATTCATCAGAATATTCTTCCGTGCACAGTATGCAAGAATATTAAATAGTTTCTTCCCATGCCCGTCTAAAGATGGTAAATTCAGTAGACCTAAGAGGACAGTTATCAGTTCTACTTTGACTTCAGTTCTCAATACCCTCCCTATCTCTCTTGCCATGGTGCTCCAATAAACATGGAGCCTGTGGCATGTCCAGAAGCAATGGGTAAGAGTACCTACACTTATTTTACATTTGGGGCATACTGAAGATGCCCCTTTTTTAAACTTCGCCAGATGGTCTGGTGCCAGATGAGCCCTGTGCAGAACTTTTAACTGCATAGCACATGTCCTATTACAGATTGAGATCTTTCGAGTATTCTCACAAATGTTCTCCCATGTTTCAGAAGAGATCTCCACTCCTAGGTCTTGCTCCCAGACCTCTCATAACCGGTTAATATCCTGCAGGCCCTGCTACCCAGCAGGAGATGGAGGGCATTAACTGAAAGGGTGCTTGTGGAACATATCAACAACCTCTCTGTATCGGGCTTATAGAGTTTAGTGAGAAGTGCAATCTTCTTCTGGATGAAATCCCTTACCTGAAAAAAAATAGAAAAAGTCTCTGCTGGGCAACCCGTATTTGTGGCTCAGTTGCTCAAAAGACATCATAACCTCCCCTCAAACAAGTCTCCCAAACTAGAAACTCCTCTCGCTGCCCATAGTTTGAACCCTGAGTCCATCATCCCTGGCATGCCAACTATAGGCGTAAGTGGCGAAGTCTTAGATAAACAACCCTCACTCTGACGCATCGCCCTCCCTGCCCTGACTGTACTAATGACAATGGGGTTCCGGCAGTGGTCCATAACTGTTCTCATCTTATCCATGAACAACAGGTTAATAAGAGGGCACTTTGCCTGGGAGGGCTCAATATCTAGCCATATTGAGTTTTGATCGTTACCTACCCAATCACAGACAAAGGACAGCAGGAAACTCAATTGATACCTTCTGCTGTCTGGGAAATTAACTCCTCCCCCTTCTTGAGGGAACTGCAATTTAGTAAGTTTGATGAGGGACCGCCCATGATGCCAGACAAAGGAACCAAACCACCCCATAAGCTTCCGCAGCGTTGGCCTGGGAAACATTATAGGGAGCATACACATGGGATAAAGCAAACGAGGAAGAACATTCATCTTAATGAGAGATATTCGGCCAGCCAGGAAATCGGAAGAGCCTCCCATCTCTGGAGATCTCACCTAACATTGTTGAGCAAGTGAGCAAAGTTAGTCTGAAATAACAGATCAAACTTGGGATAATAAAAATGCCTAGGTACTGGAACCCAGCCCGTGACCACTTAAAAGGGAACTTAGGGCATTCTTAAGGTTCCCCAACGGCATAGCCTCCGATTTTGCGAAGTTAATCTTATATCCTGAAATAGCCCCAAATGAATTGATACATTGTATCAAATGGGGTACAGAGGTCATTGGGTTCGATAAAGACAGATGGACATCATCACATTACAATGTAATCTTGTAAGCCCTCGATCCCACTTCCGGAGCGGTAATGTTGACGTTCTGACGAATGGCCTCTGCCAGCGGCTCTATCACCAACTAAACAACAATGGTGAGAGGAGGCAGCCTTGCTGACAACCCCTACCAATCCTAAAATTCCCAGACTTCATCCCATTGGTGATGACCGCAGCCAGAGGGTGGTGATATAAAACCTCCACCCACCTAGCAAAGACCCCACCCAACCCAAACTGTTCTAAGACATAAAAAAGATACAGCCATTCCACCTGGTCAAATGCTTTCTCTGCACCAACCCCTGAATCGATTGTTGCTGATAAACTTGGACCATATTCAGCAGCCTTCTAATATTATTAGAGGACCTACGGCCCCTTATAAAGCCTGTCTGGTCCTCTTTAATAATATGGGCAACACCCTTTCCAATCTCAGCGCCAGGATCTTGGACAGAATCTTGAAATCTGAATTTAACAGAGAGATGGGTCTGTATGAGGCACAATCCTCAGGAACCTTCCCCTTCTTAAGAATTAAGGAAATATTAGCTTCTCTCAAAGATGGTGGTAGGCGTTCATGCATATAGGAGTGATTGTACATCTCCAACTTCAGCCCTGACAGAATCCATATAAACTCCTTATAAAACTTACCCAAAAAGAGAAAATAATTTATGTAGGCAAGAAGCAAAATATAGGAGGCACTGGAAATTGGAATTTGGAAATAGACAAAACTAGAATTACTCAAACAATTTGAGGAAAGACCCTAGATTTTCACACCTCCTATTGTTTTAGAGCATAGGTGGGTGAAATAACCCCAGAGGCCAGTATCCCATTATCAAGTCACCCTGTATTTACATGCGCATCGTATTTGACACTGGTCCAGCTTCTCAGAGCCAGTTCTCAGAGAAAACAGAACCTCTGATATCCTGTTTACATCTGACAGCCAGGGCTCTCTGATTGGACATTTTAACAGCTCCACTCAGGGAACTCATATTCTATGCGGTCCATCTGGCTGACTTCATTACAATCACTACAGTGGGAGGGGTTACAAATACTGGGCAGGACACAGGGTGCCAGTAGCAGCCCTCTGTTGCACCCCTTCTCTGGTCAGTTCCATTGGGGAGGGACAGCATCTCCTCAACTGCCCCAGTTTTCATGGAGATGGACCATTCATCATTGTTCAAAGATCTCAGAGAAGTTGAGAACAAAAGTCTGGATTTGGGAATCATTGCCTAACCTAGTGAGTGATTTGGCTTGTTTAAAGACCTGACATAACTGGGATTAAAAGCAAAATTTATGACAGCACATTGGTGAGCTGCGTTAGCGTTAATTTATTGTTTGAAAAAAGGGTAGATTGCAACCTTAGGCCTGGGATTCTTCGCAAAGTAGATGACCAACATCAAGAATGTAATTGTTGGCAGGGAATTGGGGAATAAAAAAATGTGACAGGGGCTATTCGCTAAAGAATCTTGCATACTTCTGAACGTGAGCTTATTACAAATATCACTATAGGTAGGTGAAATGTCACAGCTGTAGTTTGGGTAGGAATCACTTTGAAAATAGTAGTCTTGTTCAGTTTGGAGAAGCAGGGAGTCTCGCTAAGAGAGTCTCTGGTTTAATTTGTGGTCGATCAGAGTTAGGTAATGATAACAATTGGATTAGAGAGGAAACATCAGCTTGGGAATCATACCCAATAGCTCCTCTGGAATGCTGGCATATTTGGACATTCTATCAAGGCTGGATCAACATGTAGGCTTACTCGTGAAGAAACATTGCTCCAACGAAATGTAAGAGGACTGGGCACTGAGGAATTGAACCCCAGTCATTAAAGAAGGAATAAAGAAAAGAAAATATACTGCGATTAAAAAATAGGAGCCTTCATTGAATTAATCAAACGTATAGCTCCAGGACATTTCCATTTTAATTCTTAATTTGCCATGGATGAATTGTCTTTCAAACTTTTAAAAAAATCATAATTATGGTGAATATGACTCTGGTTTAAATCTCTGCTTTCCCCCCAAGGTGGCCTCTCACGGATGCCGGAATTTTTCTTCCACTGGTTCTGTCAGCTCTCTGGGATATTTATCAGCCCTCATTTATGAGTCCCACGCCCTGTAGTTGCAAGTTATTATGTAATCAGATACTTCTGGACATATTTACTGATCATAGATGACTGGACCTGTCAGTAATAAATAATTGCATTTTGACAGGGGTATTTTAAATTAGTACTTACCTGGGGATGTTTAGATGACCTTCCTTTAGGAGTTCAAAATAATTCTGTTCCCTGACCCCTGGAGGTTGGTTCGTAGAGGGCAGGTTTAAAAGTCAGACATTTTTCATCTCTAACAGTGGAGGTCCTTTCTACAGAATTTTCCATGGAAATCACATGAACACCAAATTAGAAACAGGAGTAGGCCATTTGGTCCCTCTCACCTGCTCGGCCATTCAACAAGGTCATGGCTAATCTGATTGCATTCTCACCCCCACAATCCTGTCTACCCCTGATAATCTTTGACTCCCTTATTACCAAGAATGTATATTACCAAGAGTGTATCTACCTCTGGGTTAAAATTATTCAATGATCCTGCTTCCACCACTTTCCAGATGATTTATGAATGTCCGATCTACAAATGTTCATACTTACGAACGTGATTCCATTCAGGGTCTAATTTTAAAGATTCTGCGTATGAGCACTTCCTGTATTTATGAATGGCTACCTTATATAACACCCTTTATCATGATTATAAATTGACTTGTGAATTCACAGTGGTATATAAAATTACAAGGAATTTGGACAGAGCATAGGGAGGAAAGCTGTTCCTATTGGATTGATAAGTGACTGCACAAATCTAAGATATTGGTGAAAAACGAAATGGTGACTTGAAAAAAAACCTTTAAATCAGAATGCATTGCTGAAGACGATGGTGAGAAACAAAAAAAAACTGCAGATGCTGGATTCCAAGGTAGACAATGGTGAGGCAGGTTCAATTGAGGCAATTGAGACTGAGTTGGAGTATTATTCTGAGAGGGAAGAATGTGCAGGGCTAGAGGAAGAATGTAGGAAGTGAATTGCACCTTTGTCAAGCCACCACAGATATGATGAGCCAAATAGTCTTCTTCTGTACTATAATAATTGTGGAAAAAAAAATACATAATCTTCCTGTGATCCAGTTAAAGCTGATAGTGTTGCTCTGAAAGTTTCTGCTTTTGACAAGTATTCAGAGATATATTCCCTTTCAGTTACACTGGAGAACTTACTGCAAACTAAGCTATCGTTATGGATTTTTCTTGTCAAAAAGTTATGTCCTGAGGCATGGTCTATCTAACAAGGTAAATCACCTGAGTTTCTAACATCTCCCCTTACCCTCTCATTTATTAAATTGTTTCAAGGGATCATTGGCAAAGCCAACATTTGTTGCCCATTCCTATTTGTTCTTGAGAAGATGATTTGAACCACTTTTTTGATTACTAAAGTCCATACAACTGAATGGCTTACTAGGTTAGTTAAGAAACAACCACAATGCTATTGGTCTGGAATCACAAGAAGGCCACAATAGCAGATTCCTTTCTGTCGAGGACATTAATGAACCTGATGAGTTTGTTTTTCCAACAATCAATGGTAGTTTCACAGATAATTCCAGACTTATAACTGAATTTAAGTTCCCCAGCTGCAGCAGTAAATTCAAGTCCATGTCCCCATTAGCCTGGAGTTTCTAGATTATTAGCCCGGTAACGCTTCCAGAACACCACTGTCTTCTCTTAGAAAATAAATATCAACCACTTGCAATGCATGTACAATGCAAGCTTCAGGTAAAGACTGAATGAACTGCTGCTCCTTACTGTGGAAAAGGTGAAGTTGAAGGTAATGAAGCTAATAAAAGTCTTTAAAATTCAAAAGGAATTTGATAAGGCAAATGTAAAAATGATGTTTCTGCTTCTGCAGGAATCCAAAACCATGGACCATATGTGTAAGATAGTCACTTCAAAAACCAATAAGAAATTCATGAGAAACTTTTGTTTACTGAAATAATAGTATAAATGTGGAATGCACGATCATAATGAGTAATTGAGGTGTAGCACAGATGTGTTTAAGGAAAAGCTAGATATGCACGAGGGAAAAAGGACCAGAAGTCATGTTGATTGGTCAACATTTACCTTTTGCGAGTTGTAGGAGTCAGGTCTGTAGAGGAGCTGTTTTGGGGCTGTTTAGTTTAGTTTGAGAAGAAATCTTGCTGCTGTCAGGGACTGTATTTCAACTCTCGTAAGTTTGAAACACTTACATTTCTAAAGTAGCACAGGGAAAGTAATAATTTATAGGCACAGGAGAGAGTGCCTGTTTTAGAGTAAGGTCAAAGAATTTCTACTTTCTACTGATTTTCAGTTTATAATAAGTTTAAGATATAATAAGAATAAGTTTAAAGTAAGATAAAGTAAGTAAAAGTAGTTAATGTTGAAGGAAAGTAACTTAAAAAATTATGGTTAAGGAATGCAGGACAGCTCAGCCAAGCAGAATGCCAATTTTGTGGCATGTGGGGAATCATGGACTCTTCTTATGACCCAGATGTAGCCCATGTGTAGGAAGTGCCTCCATCTGCGCAAACTGGAGCCCTGGATTTCAGAGCTCAAACTCACTGAAGTTCATTCATGAGGCAAAGGTCTATATGGATAGCAAGTTCAGAGAGCTGGTCACATTCCTTAGGGCAAGAAAGCAGATGGGAATGAGAACTGCTAAGTAGTCCAAGGGAAACAAGTAGGTAGTGCGGAGGTCCCTAGAAATCCTGGTCACTAACTGGTTTGCTGCTCTTGATATCAGTGGGAGTGATGGATCCTTGAATGAGTGCAGAGAGAATTGACCCTATAGCGCCATGGGTGCTCAGGCATATAAGAGGGGAGAAAGAAGAATGGAAGTACAGTACTGATAGGAATTATTTTGTTAGGGGAACAGAGAAGAATTTTCTGTGACCAGGAGAGAATATTAGAAAGTAATCCCAGGATTCATGAAATGCTGGGAGAGGCAGACAGCACTAAAATAAACGATAGTCACTTAATAGATCAAGTTGGAGCAAAAGCGAAAGTAATGAAGTGTAAATGAGGGTTACACTTCATGGATATGAATAGCTAATGAGTATAGTTAATAAGATTGGGGAATTACAATATAGATTACCTTGTGTGATTATGATGTCATAGCAACAGTGGAGTACTGGATTAAGGAAAGGTAGATTTGAGATGTTAAGTATTCCTGGTTGCAAGGTGATCAGAAAAGACAGGAATGGGAAGGAAAGGAGAAGGGATGGCGTTTTTAGTTAAGGACAGCATTGAAGTATTCGAGAAAAAGAATATATTAGAGGATCAAGGACAGAATTGATTTGGCTGGAGATAAGGAATAAAAAGAGTTCAATTACATTACTAATCGAAAGACCACTGAAGAGTAGGGTGGATATAAGAACCAAATGTGCAAAGAAATTTTACAGGAGTAAATATCTTAAGGAAGTTACATTGGGGAACTTTAATTTCCTGTACATTGGCAGTGTAAGAGCAGCAGTGGATGTTCAGTCCAACAAAAAAGAAAGAGGCATTGCCAGATCTGATTCTTGGGAATGAGATGGGTAAAGTAGATTAAGTGACAGTGGGCGAACACTTAGGAAACAGTGATCATTGTATCATAAGCTTTAGGATGACAGTGAAAAATAACTGGTGGAGAGCAGATTTCAATGGGGCAGGAACAGGTCTGGGCTGGATGGACTGGAATCCAATATCGGCAGGAAAATCTATTGCAATGTGAAAGACTACCTTCAAAGAGGAGATGGTTTGGGCTCAGTCAAAGTTTATTCCTTCAAAAGAAAAGTTCAAGCAAACACACCCAGAGCAACCTGGATTACAAAGGAGATAGAAATTCTACTAAAGGAGAAAATGTGTGAATGAGCCAGATGTCAGAAAGTAAATACATTTGAGAACCAAGATGGGTACAGGAAGTTCAGAAGTAAGCTGAAATTAAATATGAGAAACAAAAAGGGATTTTGAAACAATATTGGCAGGTAACATAAGGCACCAAGACTGAATGAGACTCTCTTTAGATGCATTTATGCTATTTATGGAACTATTTCATGGCGTTGCAAGTTTCACTTTCTAAACATTGTCTAAATAATGAACAAAAATCAATCTCTGACCTTCTCCTGTATGAAGTGCACACTAAATAATTCACATCATTGAGTTTCTTTATGATTTGAGAACATCCAGTGAATCTTGCTTTTAATGTTCATTTAAGGCCTGGTGGTGACACCAATGGTTAATTTTCAACAGCAAATTAACAAACATTGTCCTTTTTATCTGCTCCAGTTATCATTGTTGAGCACATTTCAAATGGTTTTTAGCCAAAGCATAGGCTCTGATCAATTTTTCTCTGAAACTCAAAATATGAATTGGAAGCATAGATTCTCAGCTTTGGCTTATCAATTTCTCTAATTTTTCCTGAAGGCACTACAAGAAATCTTGTGGAAACATCGATAAAAGATACTGAGTCCCATTCCTAGTCTTAGGTAGGAATTCTACACAATATATTAACACCCTATTAAAGAGCTCATCAAAAGCTGATAACGGAGTTAAAAGTGTAAATTTAATTGAAGGTTGGTGTTTTGGCAAAATAACTTTATCTAATCCTGACCAATAAAAGTTAAGAAATGAAGATAAAATAGAATAGACAAACTATTTAGTTTTAATACAAGTTAAAGACTTTGAAACACACAGTAAAATACAATCTGATTAATGCTAACAACACTTCTTTACTGTATTCTTCTACAGCGTTCCCTTTTCTGTTCTATCCATAGAGTTAAGTTTTATGGCTTCTGTATTGAAAATGGGATAGCCTCTTCCTTGAACTTCATATAACTGATATAACTGAACTTAGACCAAAATCTCACCTCCCATCCCCAGACCATCCACAACTTCATCACCTCTGGGATCTACCGTCCACAGCCTCCAACCTCATTGTCCGTGAACCCCGCACCGCCTGATTCTACGTCATACTGAAGATTCACAAATCTGACTTCCCTGGTCGACCCATTGTCTCAGTCTGCTCCTGTCTCACTGAACTCATCTCTGCATACCTTGACACTGGCCTGTTCCCCTTAGTCCAGGAACTCTCCATCTATGTTCAGGATACCACCCATGCTCTTTACCTTCTCCAAAATATTTGTTTGCCCGACCCCTGGGGTTAGCATTATTAGTGTGGTTGGAGGCTAACAGGAAGCAGGGAGTTGGGATGAGTACGTTGTTTTGAGTTGGCAGGCTGTAATGAGTACAGTGCCACAGGGATCAGAGCTTGGGCCTCAACTATTTACAATCCATATCAATAGCTTGGATAAAGGGACCAAATGTATGGTTACTAGATTAGGTGATGACACAAAGCTTTGTAAATTGTGCAGGGGTTCTTAAGGAATCTTTAAAAATTGATGGATTGAAAATATGGGGAAATGTGAATGATGGGCGGCACAGTGGCTCAGTGGAACCCGGATTTGACCATCTGTGCAGAGGTTGCACATTCTCCCCGTGCCTGCTTGGATTTCCCCTGACTGCTCCAGTTTCCTCCCACAGTCTAAAGGTGTGCAGGTTAGGTGGATTGGCCATGGGAAATGCAGCGTTACAGAGCTAGGGTAGGGAGTGGTGTGTCTGGGTGGGATGCTCTTTGGAGAGTCCGTGTGGACTTAATCAGCTGAATGGCCTGCTTCCACATGTCGGGATTCTATGAATCCATGAGTCTACTTTGACAGGACAAATAGAAAACAGTACATTCTTTAAATGGAGGAAAGTTGCAGTACATCTGGACTACAGGGGGTCCTGGGTATTATTACAACAACGTCTGGAGGGCTGAATAAATTTCCCTGTACTCACTCCTGAGGTCATTGAACAGATTTTGAATTTTTAAAATTACGTGATTTTTCAATTTATTATACACTTGACAATGTGTAAAACTATGTCAAAACAAGGCAGCCAGGTCTCTTGAGGTAGGAAGTAAAACATTTAACTGTGAAATAAAACTCTTCCATCTAAAAATATAAACATTTTAATAGATAAAACACATCCTGACTCTCATGACATATGCGGACTGGCATGTAAGGAAACAGAACAAGCTGTCAGGTTGGAGGGAAGGGAATTAAGTTAAAGCCTGTAGTAAGGTTCTGAGGTTCTGAGATTCCTTTAAGTGACCTTGAAGTTCTGGTGGCTTTGTGGCTAACACAAACTAATTGATCTTCTAGTAACAATCTCTTCTAACTGTAATCAGTAATTTTCACAGGGAGTACTGTAGCATTTAAAGCTTCTATTATTTTTAAATTCTCTGCCTCTGTGATTTTGCTAACAGAAATATGGTCCAAGATTGATAAAAAGTGTTGAGAGAAATATTATTGCATCATTTAGATCTTCTTGATGTTACAGAGAAGTATATAATGTTAGTTCTTCCTAGGTTGGGTTTCAGTCATGTGAACAGCTGGCTATAGACACGATGGAGGCAAACCTTATTAAGAAAGGAGTTTCAATCTTGCATTATCAAAGCTATGAAGATGCCATTGAAACAGACAGGGGAGGTCATCAGCCCTTCTCTTTGCACACTGAGATTTGGTAGACCTATTCTGCCTCTTACAGGTCCTGCAGAAAGAGGTGCTTTGCTTATTGTCCATTTCAACTACCTTAATGCAAATCAGTTTCTTGGCAATGTTTTTTAGACATCCACTTTACAAATCCCTATAGAGTTTGGGCAGTTTGCAGATCAGGTGATTTCTGTAGCCATTTCAAAACAAAGTGTCCTTGCTCATTTAAAGGTGGTTTCTTCCAAACAAAAAACCCAGGTATGAAATAAGTTGATAGAATAAAGAATAATAGGGGTCTGTTGCACTTTATGACAGTGTCCTGGTACGAGAGTCACTAAAAGTTAACATGCAAGTACGACAAGTGATTAAGAAGGCAAATGGAATAGTACAATTTATCACTGGGGAACAGAATATAAAAGTAGTGCTGTTTTACTACAGTTGTACAGAACATTGGCAAGATCACATTTGGAGTCCTGTGTACAATTTTGGATGCCTGATTTAACTAAGGATGAATTGAATTAGAAACAGTACACAAAGTATTCATTTGACTCTTTTCTTGGATGAATAGGTTATCTTATGAAGAAAGGTTGGATAAGATGAGTCAGTTTGGAATTTACAAGAATGAGAGGAGATTTTATTGGCATGTATAAGATTCCAAGGGTATCTGCCAAGGTATATTCTGAGAATTTTTCCCTTTTGCAATTGACTGGAACAGTTTAAAAATAAGGAGCTTTCAATTAAGTTGGAGATGAGGAGAACTTTATTCTGTTATTGGATTGTTGGCTGATGGAAGAGTATTCCACAAAGAGCAGTGGGACATATAGGGTCACTGGATATTTTTAACATTGAGTTAGATGGTTACTTGATTGACAAGGGAACACTAGTGTAAAAGAGGAGGCAAAAAAAAAAGAATTGAGGCCACCACCAGATGAGCCATAATCTTAGTGAATGGCAGAACAAATTCAAGACACTGAGCTGTCTACTCCTGCTCTTAATTTGTAGAAAATTGGGAATTCAGATGAAGCTAATTGCATGTCTGATTTGTGAATAAAGCTGTATATAATTACTTTCAAGCATGTGATCTCAACAGATATTTACTCAGTTGACTAACAGTACACTTTTGTGGAATTATTGGTCAAATAGTAAGATGAAAAACAAAGTATATGTGTGCATTTGATCTTTGTGATTGCTTGAATTCCTTGTTTGCTGAGTGATTGTTCAGAAAAAATGAGAAGTACATTTGCCTGCCTTCTGTATGTGAATATGAAATGTTTTGTATTAAAATGTGTGCACAAGGCAAAAATGCTGGCTGGAATAATCCCTGTAGGTTGCTATTAATTTTTATTAGCTCTATTGTAATTTCCATTTCATAATTTCTGTTGCACCATTGCATCCCATTATACTTTTTCTGATATTTGGGGAAGAATTTTCCCTCCCCTACTTTAGCAAAGAATAGTGAGAAAGGTGGGAAATTACAAGGAAAATGAAAAAAACAAAATCTCGACAATTTCTTTTTGATTTTTCCCTTCAAGCATTACATGGCAACTTCAGAATCTCCCCAGTGAGTGGTGACTACCTTATTTCCACCTGTTTGCACCTCATTAAAGCTCCAACTCACTTCATTTATACACCACATGCAATTCCCTTCTCCTTCCCCAACTATATGGCACAATTCCCAGTGTGGGTACCTGGTGGCTGCAACTCATTGAATGTTTGACCTGCGCACCATCCAATTGGTTCTTTGCAAGAATATCCCTCCATGCGCCATGAGTGCCATCCTCCTTGACACTTCTTCCAAGTTGGCATCAACAAACTACCAGCATTATCACAAATGCCTGTTCTTGATCCAACTCAGGCATCACTTTCGACTTTTCAACACATTACCTTGGAGCTCAGGAACAAATGCAATTTGCATGGTTCCCTTTGCAAGCAGAGAAATGCATAGATCTCATATATCCACACAAGGTGCAACTTATGGTTCATCGCTTGTTTTCTTAATGTTCATCAACCATTGGAGTGCAGGTTCATAGTTCTTTGAAAGTGGAGTCTCAGGTAGATAGGATAGTGAAGAAGGCATTTAGTATAATTTCCTTTATTGGTCAGAGCATTGAGTTTAGGAGTTGGGAGGTCATGTTGCAGCTGTACAGGATATTGGCATATTGTGTACAGTTCTGGAGTCCTTCCTATAGGAAAGATGTTGTGAAACTTGAAAGGATTCAGAAAAGATTTACAAGGATGTTGCCAGGGTTGGAGGATTTGAGCCATATGGACAGGCTGCATAGGCTGGGGCTGTTGTCCCTGGAGTATTGGAGGCTGAGGGGTGACCTTATAAATGTTTATAAAATAATGAGAAGCATGGATAGGGTGAATAGTCAAGGTCTTTTCCCTGGGGTGGGGAATCCAGAACTAGAAGGTATAGGTTTAGGGTGAGAGGGAAAAGATTTACAATGGATGTATGGGGCAACTTCTTCACACAAAGGATAACGTATGTATGGAATGAGCTGCCAGAGAAAGTGCTGGAGGCTGGTAAAATTACAAAATTTAAAAGGCATCTGGATGGGTTTATGAATAGGAAGGGTTCAGAGGGATATGAGCTAAGTGCTGGTGTTATGAAGTTGTGGGTACTGTACCTTGAAATTTCTAGGTAGCACAAAGTGTGCTGAACATTTAAAAATGTAACATTTGGGTTGAAACACATATCTGGTACTGCGTTGCCAGGACACAAAAAACAAATTCTAAATTCAGCCAATCAGTTTAAATGATGCCCCAGATACAAAGGTCCAGTTGAATTTGAATGTTATTATTTTGGATGACATAAAGCTAATGAAATGATCCGATATTTGGTATATAAATATCACAGATTTTGAACAGTTAGCTAGAGCAGCAAAGAGTAGCCAGCATCAACAAGATTGCTTGCAGAAAGATCTGCTGTCTGAAAGGTATCTTTATCTATGAAAGACCCATGAAGCAGATTTCCCCAAGAAGAAGAAAAGAAGACAGGAATACAGAGAAGAACCGAATGCTGCCTAGTTTTGAAATAAGTGTTTAAAAAATCTTAATTGGGACTTTTTATCAGACTAGTATTGTAGAGGGCTAGTTAAAAGATAGGTTTAAGAGAAAGGAGTTGTAAATAGTTGTTAGTTAATATTCTCTATTAGATTTAAAGAATAAAGTTGTTAATTTTTACTTTAAATAGTGATTTTTGGGATAGTTCTTTGCCTCTTGAATTTTAACAGATTACAGCTGGTTTAAATTAGCAAAGGGATTTACCCCATGTCATAAAGTTTGGGGGGTCCTCACCAGAATTTGAACAGTTGAGTCTCGGATTCATGATTTGAACAAGTTTAGACAGATTTGAATAGATTTGGGGTCTGAGAAAGCCCAGTAGATTTAAACACATGCAGGTTAGTGTCTTAGATCTTTAAATACATTTAGGTGAGATAGTTAATTTTGGTGACTTATGGTTGGTTAAATTAAAAGTGTGAGAAATAGCTCTAAAATTGCTAAAGAAATTCTGGGATTTGAAGATGATTCTAAAATTTGCCAAGAAAGTTTAGAAGTATTTGTGTATAACCAAGCACAAAAGTGAAGCTGAAATTTTAAGGAATTACTCAAACACTTAGGTGTGTCAGAGAAACAGACAAGTGCAGTAGAGGTGCAGTTGAGGAAAATGGATTTAGAAGATAAACAAAGGGAGAGAGGAAGATGAAGAGAGAGAGGAAAAAGAGAGAGAGAGAGAAAGTTCTTAGCTGAGCAAAGAGAGAAGGAAGAAAGAGAAAGAGGAAAAAGAAAGAGAAAGAAGGCTCTTAGCTGAACAAAAAGAAAGAGAATTTGAACTTGAGAAGTTGCAAAGTCAGCAAAATCAAGTTAACAGGATGGAGATTAAAAGAGAAGGTAGTGATAGATATATGTATAATATATAAAATGTCAAAACTCTACCACATTTTCACTAGAAAAATGCTGAAGCCTTCTTTAATTGATTTGAAAAATTGGCTAGGCAGATGAAGTGGTCCCGAGATTTATGGGTAATGCTAGTTCAGACTAAACTGGTAGGCAGATGCGACTGAGATATTTGCTACGCTGTCAGGTGAGGAGCCAATAAGTTATAAAGAGGTCGAAAGGCTATTTTAAGTGTGAATGTATTGGTACCAGAAGCGTATTGACAGCAGTTCAGAAACATAAAGAAGGAACCAAGTCAGATTTATGTTGAGTTTGAAAGAATTAAACATTGTCATTTTGATAGATGGGTGCATGCTTTAACGATAGATTGGATCATTGAGGCTTTAAGAGAGATTATTCTGCTGGAGGAGAATACTCAATTCCAGAAATGGTAAGAATTCACATGGAGGAATAGAAAGTTCAGGAAGTGAGAAGAGCAGCAAAATTAGTGGATGAATACATTTTGGTGCAGAAGACAAGCTTCCGGCCAGAATTTCATCCTGTGAAGGATAGAAGTTGGGAGATGGAGATCCTACAGTATGAAACCAAGAGTAGAAAGCACTGGTAACAATTTACCACAGGATAAAAAGAAGCCCAAGAGGGTGAAAAGCCTCAAGTGTTTCCACTGTGGTAAAGTGGGACACATAAAGTCACGGTGCTGGTTGCTAAAGAAAGGCACTGTTGGAAAAGATGTGGTAAAAGGAGCTAAGCCAGTGGCATTAATGAAGGTAGTAAAGTAATACTCAAGAAGAACTGAGGAGCTGCAGGAGAGAGCACAGCCTAGGCAGGGGCTGGGTATGGAGTTAGTACTTGATCTCAAGAAAGAATTTGCCTCTGTGGGTAAAGTTTACGCAGAAAGAACAGGGGGAGAAGGACAAGAAGTTATAATTTTGAAAAATACAGGATCTAACCAGTTGCTGATAGTAAGAGATGAGCAAATTTACACTCTTTCTGATCTGTTACCTGAGAGTGTGGTCATTTGTGGGATAGATGGACAGAATTTTCCCCTATGTAAGATCAGGTTGGAGTGCCAGCTCAAGACTGCGCAAGTTATAGTGGGAGTGATTGACAGAGTGTCAATTCCAGTCATTCAGATTGTTCTTGGGAATGATTTAGTAGGGTCCAAAGTGGGAGTGACACCCCTTATTATGGAGAAACCCGAGGAAGAATAAGAAACTGAGGAGTTAAAACAGAAATATCCTGGTGTTTTCCCAGACTGTGTAGTAACCAGATCCCACTATCATAAGTCACAGCATGAAGCAAAAACTAAAGAGAGAGATGAAGGAGTTAAGTTTCAGTTAGCGGACACCCTGTTTGACATAATGGTGTAAGAAAAACCTGAATAGATAGATGGTCTGACAGAAGACTTTAGTCCTGAAAGGTAAATGTGGATGCGTACTCCAAAAAGGAGGCAGACAATATTCCTGAGGGTTATTATCTGAAAGAGAGAATCCTTGGTTGGAAATAGTGACCAGGGCAGGTTAGTGCAGTGGACAAATGGGCCCAAGTGCACCAGAATGTGTTGCTCGTAATGTATAGACAGGAATTGTTACAGGTAGCACCTGTAGGAGGTCAACTAAGGATACAAAAGACTCAAGCTAAGGTATAAAACATTTTATTGGCCTGGAATGCACAAGGTTGTGGTTAACGGTTGCCATATGTGGCGTACATGCCGAATGGTAGGTAAGCCACTGGTGGTAATAAAACCACCACCTTTGTTACCAATTCCTGCATTGAGAGAACCTTTCTCATGGGTTATAATTGATTGTGTAGATCCCCTCCCGAGAACTAAAAGTGGGATGCAGTACTTGTTACCCATAATGGATGTGTCTACCAGATTTCCAGAAGCAATTCCGTTACGGAATATCAAGGCAAAAAGGCTAGTAGAGGAGTTAGTAGCTTTCTTCACACGGTATGGGCTACCCAGAGAGATTCAGTCAGACCAAGGGTCAAATTTTACTGCTCGGCTGTTTAAGGAGGTTATGGATAGTTCAGGTATACAGCACTTTAATTCCAGTGCATATCATCCTGAGTCCCAGGGAGCTTTAGAAAGGTGGCATCAGACCTTGAAGACCATGATGAGAGCATACTGTCAGGATTACCCAACTGATTGGGATAAAGATATCCCATTCATATTGTTTGCCATTAGAGGAACCCCAAATGAATCTATTCAGTTCACTCCCTTCGAGTTAATATTCAGGCATGAAGTGAGAGGCCCTTTATAATTAATTAAAGAAAAATTGACAGGACCAAAGTCGGAGATCTCACACTTAAATTATGTATCAGAGCTGAGGGAGAGTTTAAATCAATTAGGTAATTAGCTAAACTGAACCTAAAGAGGGCATGGTGTAGAATGAAGCAGGTGGCCGATAAAAGCTCCGAGACTTGGACATTTTCCCAAGGGGATGACGTGTTAGTACTGTTACTAGTGATAGGAGATCCCTTCAAATTTGATAATGGTCCCTACCAAATTGAGAGAAAGTTGAGTAAGGTGAACGATCTAGTAAAGATGCCAGATAGGAAAAAACTGCATCGGGCATGTCATGTGAACATGTTGGAACAGTTTATACTAGCGAGAAAGAACTGGAAAAAACAGTTATTACCCCACAGAGTGAGGAATCAAATTCAGATGATGTGGATTTTGATGTGCCTCAAAATAGATTAAAAAATGAAAACCTTGAGGAGTGGAATAGGTTAGTAAACTATCTGTCTTAGGAGCATAGAACACAGTTGAAAGGTTTGTTACTGCAGCATAAGGACATACGTAAGAATCAGATAGGGAGGACTAATGGTACTATACATGAAGAAGACGTAGGGAGTACTGCTCCAATAAGACAACACCCCTATTGTCTTAATCCTTTCAAAACCAGACAGGTTCAGACAGAAGTGGAGGCTATGCTCAATTAGGATGTCATCGAACTGAGCCAGAGCGAGTGGAGTTCGCTGATTGTCTTAGTTCCCAAATCGGATGAGACTCAACAATTCTGTGTGGATTTTTGGAAGGTCAACGCCATTACAAAATTGGATCGATATCCAATTTCGAGATTGGAGGACTGTATTGAGAAAGTTGGACATGCCAGTTACATCACCAAGTTGGACTTACTGCATGGTACCTTTATCAGAGTCGGCGAAAGAGATTTCTGCGTTTGTAACCCCAAATGAGCTATATCAGTTTAAAGTGCTGTCCTTTGGAATGAAGAATGCACCCGCCACATTTCAAAGATTCAGGAACAGAGTTGTAATGGGGTTAACAAACTGTGCAGTGTACTTGGATGATGTAGTGATCTTTAGTAAGTCCAGGAAAGATCACATGGCACAGTTGACAGAGCTCTTAGAACGACTTAGAAAAGCAAAACTGGTAATAAACTTAAATAAAACTGAATTCGCAAAAGCAGCGATGATGTTTTTGGGACATAACATCGGTCATGGAAGGGTGACCCCGTGGAACGCAGAGACAAATGTCACCGAGGAATTTCCAAGACCAACCTCGAAGACAGAACTGTTTCGAGTCTTAGGACTAAACAATTCTATCAGAAGCTTTTTACCAAACTTCAGCAGTGTAGAAGAAGAACACAAAGTTTCGATGGACAGAAGAATGTCAGGAGGTATTCGACCATTTGAAAGCAATACTAACCACTGCACCAGTTTTAGCTGCACCAACATTTTCAAAACCATTTAAAGTTGCCATCGATACTAGTGACATAGGATTGGAGCTGTACTGCTACAGGAAGATGATGATGGGAATGAACTGCCAGTTGGTTACTTTTCAAAGAAACTCAACATCCATCAGGGGAAATACCCAAAGATCGAAAAAGAGCTATTGAGTTTGGTACTGGTCTTGCAGCATTTTAATAATTTTTTGGCGAACAATGTGTCAGAGATGATTATGTATATGGATCACAATCCTCTTACATTCTTAGAATGCTTTAAAGACAAGAATATGAGACTATTGCATTGGAGTCTTATGTTACAGACTTTTAATTTAAAAATCATATATGTTGCGGGTTGTAAGAATGTAATCGAAGGTGCGTTATTGCGGATAAAAGTTATGATGAGTTTTATATTTATCCAATGTTTTATATATATGATATATATGATATATATGCATTATATAAAGATATATATCTATGTGGGTTGAAACAAAAACTGGTCTGTGTTGCCAAGATACAAAAACTAATTCTAAATTCAGCCAATCAGTTTAAATGATGCCCCAGATACAAAAGTCCAATCGAATTTGAATCTTAGTATTTTGGATGAGATCAAACCAATGAAATGATCTGATATTTGGCATATAAATATCATGCATTTTGAATGGTTAGCCAGAGCAGCAAAGAGTAGTCAGGACCAACAAGACTACTGGTAGAAAGATCTGCTGTCTGAAATATATCTTTATCTATCAAAGACCCATGAAGCAGAATCCCCAAGAAGAAGAAAAAAGACAGGAAAACAGAGAAGAACCGAATGCTGCCTAGTTTTGAAATAAGTTTTTAAAAAATCTTAATTGTGACTTTTTATCAGAATAGAATTGTAGAGGGGGAGGTAAAAGATAGGTGTAAGAGAAATGAGTTGTAAATAGTTGTTCATTAATATTCTCTGTTAGACTTAAAGAATAAAGTTGTTAATTTTTACTTTTGGCATAGTTCTGTGCCTCTTGAATTTTAACAGATTACGCATGGGGTGAATCTTTTGTGTTGGTAGTTTAAATTAGCAGAGGGGTTACACTGTGTTGCACACTAGCAAATGGGATTAGATTAACTTTGGATATTTGGTCGACATGTGTGAGTTGGGCTGAAGGGTTTGTTTCCGTGTTGTAAATCTCTATGACTGTCTCTATAACTGACTTCAGCACTGATTTACAGACTATCAGCTTCTGTGTGCAGCATGCTGCTTTCTTCACACACAGGGTTTATGGTGCTCAGTTACACATTGCCAAGCCCTGTGATTTGCATTGCTTATTACTTCAGAGGGAGAGGTGAGCAGCTTATCACATTGGAGACCACTGAGCTGTCAAGCAGTTAAAATGCTGATATATGGCACCATGCTATGCCAACATCACATCTGTAGTATATGCCAGTACCTCAAACATATTGTTTGTGCTTCAAGCGAATGCCTATGTGTGAAAGTCAGAGCAAAATTTCATGGATAAAAAGAGGAATACAGTAAGTTGGGGAACCACCAACGAAGTCAGTCAAATTCACTCATCTGATTCCAGTGCAGGGATTGGCCATGGTCTGTCCTGCAGGTCTTTGCAAGTATTCCTTGGAGTACAGTTAGACAATTCTGGGTACTGTGGTGATTTCAGTCCAGTGTTGGGCTCCCTATTTCTGCACTGACAGAAAGGGAGTGATTAAGTACAATAGAACTGGGTGGAAGAGCAATTGAGGTTGATGAAAGATTAGATGAGTTGTCCCCAGTGAGTGAGAAGGAAATGTGGAAGAGTCAGTAGTTGTGGTTGGATTGTCACTCACTCACTCACTCACTAACTCACTAACTCACTCTCTCTCTCTCTCTCTCTCTCTCTATCTCTCTCTATCTCTCTCACTCTCTCTCCCACTCACTCACTCTCTCTCCCACTCACAGAATCTCTCTCTTGTACACTGTCTCTCACTTTGGCCATTTTGTGTACAATAGTGAGAATTGTAGTCCATGAACCATGGTGGGATGTGTGCACAGTGGTAGAGTTAGAGTGAATGTGGCCCTGTGAATGTGATGCAGCAGAAAGAAGATGGTGGCACTTACTTTTGCTGAGCGTAGAAGATTATTTACCTTCCTGCAGTGCTGGCTATTACTTTTCACTGCACTGTCATGGACTATAATTTGTGTCCAGGTTAACTTGAGAGAGTGGATGGCCTCCTTTTCAACAGCAAAAAGGACTGTCTTTCTCTCTGCCATCCTGTCTGCTAAGACCTTCAGGTCCCTGTTTTTGAATGTTGAAAGTTGAGCAGCACAGTGTCAAGGTCATTCCTAACTTGTGTTATCTGGTTTGGTCCACATATGGGCTTTAAATCTGCTTCCAGAGGTCTGTAGGCTGGAAGCACCAGCTAATAGCAAGCAGTTCCAACAAGCATTAACTTGTTTTTGGTCCAGAATAACCAAGAATTGATTTTATTTGAGGAAATCCAGAGATTAAATGTTTTAGGACTGTTCAGAAGTGACCTAATTAGTGTCAGAAGCAAACATAGTTTTCCTCTTAGAAGGAACTATTAGATAGTTCAGGGAAAGCACAGTTAGCTGAAAGTAAACATTTAGTTTGTAAAATTGCCAAGCTAGGAGTGCTGGGTTAGAAAGCTGTAGATTATGAGAAGCTGAGAAAGTAGAAGCTCTTATTTTTTGTGTATTCACGTAAGAAGGCTTTCTAGATCACTGGAAGGGAAAATTGGAAAATCCCTCTAACATCAAGAATTAGTACCAGCAGTGTGTAAATGCACTGCAGAAATTCACCAGAGTTCCTTAGAAAGCATCTTCCAAATCCAAAACACTTCCATCAAGAAAGATGAGGACAGCAGAGACATGGGAACACCACCAACTGCAAGTTCCCCTCGAAGCAACTCTTCATCCTGATGAGAAAATATTATCATTCCTTCAGTGCTGATGGATCAAAATCCTGAAACTTCCCCTCATGGTGGCAGTTCATTACCAACTTATACATTAATGACTTGAACAAGAAAAGTGTACTATTGCCACAGTTGCAGATGACACAAAGATAGACAGGTAAGTGGGTGAGGATGATGCAAAGAGTCTGCAAGGAGTTATAGACAGGTTAAGTGAATGGACAAAAACTTAACAAATGGAATATAATGTTGGGAAATGAGGTTATGTATTTTGGCAGGAAGAATACAGGCTGTGAACATTATTTAAATGAAGAAAGACTGCAGAAAACTACAGAACAGGTGTATCTGGGAGTCCTTATGAATCTCAAAAAAACTAGCATCCATGTTCAGTGGGTAATAGGGAAGCAAATGGAAGGTTGGCCTCTATTTCAAAGGGAATGGTGTATAAAAGTACTGAGCTTTTGCTAAAACAGCACGAGGCACTAGCCACACCTGAGAATCCTGAAAACAGTTTTGGTCCTCTTATCTCAGGAAAGATGTACTGTTGCTGACAGCAGTTGGTTTACTTGGCTGCTATCAGACATGGAGAGAACATTTATGAGGCGGTGTTGAGAGGGTTTGATAAGAGGCAACCTAATTGAAACATACAAGTTTTTTGGGGACTTGACAGGGTGGATGTGGAGAGGTTGTTTCATTGTGGGAGAGTCTAGCACCAGAGAGCATAATATCAGAATAATGGGTCACACATTTAAGACAGAGTTGAGGATTTTTTTTCTCTCAGAGGAAAGTGAGTCTGTGGAATTCTTTATCACATAGGACTGGTGGATGCTGTTGCATTAAGAGTATTCAGGGCTGAGGTTAGACAGATTTTTAATCAATAAGGGAATCAAGGGTTATGAGGATAGGGCAAGAAAGTGGAGTTGAGAATGGATTGTTGAAAGTTGAGCAGCACAGTGTCAAGGTCATTCCTAACTTGTGTTATCTGGTTTGGTACACAGCTGAGCTTTAAATCTGCTTCCAAAGGTGTGTATGCTGGACGCACCAACTAATAGCAAGCAGTTCATGATCTCATTGATTGCCCAGCCAGCAGTGCCCACATTTCTTGAATGAGTAGAATAGCATGCTCTCTGCAGCCTGCAGCACATTATCGATGAGGATGAGCACCTCACTAAGATCTTCCCTACGCCTCCACTTCTCACCTTTAAAACAATCACCAAACCTTAAATGGACCATTGTTTGCAGCAAACTGCCCAGTCTTCAGGACAACATCACCCACAACACCATACAACCCTGTCATGTTAACCACTGCAAGACTTGTCAGAGTTTCGACATGGATACTATGATTACATGAGGGGACACCCCCCACAGGATGTGTGGCAGGTACTCATGTATCTCAGCCAATGTTGTCTATCTCAAACGTTGTAGGCAAGGTTGCCTTGAGGCATGTTACATTGGCGAGACCAAGCAGATGCTACAACAATGGATAATTGGACACTGCACAACAATCACCAGACAGCAATGTTCCCGCCCAGTTGGGGAACACTTCAGTGGTCAAGGACATTCGACCTTGGATCTTCGGTGACTGTCCTCCAAGGCAGACTTTGGGAGTCTTCAGACTCGCAACAATGCAGAGTGTCCAAGTAGAGGCTGAAAGCCAAGTTCAGTACCCATGAGGATGGTCTCAACTGGTTCATGTCACACTACACATGACCCCACTACACTCTTACACTCCTGCTCTCAGGCATATACTCCATCGTACTCAGTCATAAAACTCGACCAAGCACGCACACACACACATTCTCGCATGCACACTTAACACACTCTCTCCCGCACGCACACACACACATTCTCGCACGCACACTTAACACACTCTCTCCCGCACGCACACATACTCTCTCTTCCTCACATGCACATACAGACACATGCACATATAAATCTATGGGGTGAATTTGCATTTGCAATGCATTCTATCTTGTTCACAAAGCACACAATCTGTAGGCAGTCAGTTCATGTGACATTTCATAAATTTGTACTTTGGAAATAGAACCTGTCTGACTCAAGGTTGGAATAAAGACATATTCTAGGCTTACCCCTTTAATGCATTGTCTGAGCTGGCATGTCCCTTCCTTTTTAATATAAAATCTTAATTTATCTTGGGAATGTGACTTGAAAGAAGTTCTGGGATTTACATATTAATGAATCGAAACCTGCAACCCATTCTAAGTGATTAGAACTTAATAGCAATCTAGGTTTGTTCAATACATCACATCTGTTGTATGGCACTTTGATCTTTTACTATAAATTCTGTGTCTTATGATCCTATCCCTGATGAAGGAACAGTGCTCTGAAAATTTGTATTTCCAAATGAACCGTAGGGGGGGGGGGGGGGGGGGGGGGGGGGGGGGGGGGGGGGGGGGGGGGGGGGGGGGGGGGGGGGGGGGGGGGGGGGGGGAGGTGGCTTTGTTAGTCAAGACAGTATAATGGTTTGCTGAAAGAACTTTTGACAAGGACTCATCTACTGAGGTGGTATGGGCTGAGGTTAGAAACAGGACAGGAGAGAACACACTGCTGAGAGATTTTTATGGGCCTCCGCAAAGTTCCAGGGATAGACAATAAACAATAGACAATAGACAATAGATGCAGGAGTAGGCCATTCAGCCCTTCGAGCCTGCACCACTGTCCAATATGATCATGGCTGATCATTCCCAATCAGTATCCTGTTCCAGCCTTATCTCCATAACCCTTGACTCCACTATCTTTAAGAGCTCTATCCAATTCTTTCTTAAATGAATCCAGAGACTGGGCCTCCACTGCCCTCTGGGTCAGAGCATTCCACACAGCCACCACTCTCTGGGTGAAGTAGTTTCTCCTCATCTCTGTCCTAAATGGTCTACCCCGTATTTTTAAGTTGTGTCCTCTGGTTCGGCACTCCCCCATCAGCGGAAATATGTTTCCTCCTGCCAGACTGTCCAATCCTTTCATAATCCTATACGTTTCAATCAGATCCCCTCTCAGTCTTCTAAACTCAAGGGTATACAAGCCCAGTCGCTTCAGTCTTTCCGTGTAAGGCAATCCTGCCATTCCAGAAATTGACCTTGTGAACCTATGCTGCACTCCCTCAATAGCCAGAATGTCTTTCCTCAAATTTGGAGACCAGAACTGTACACAGTACTCCAGGTGTGGTCTCACCAGGGCCCTGTACAGCTGCAGAAGCACCTCTTTGCTTCTATACTCAATTCCTCTTGTTTTGAAGGCCAGCATGCTATTAGCCTTCTTCACGAACTGCTGTACCTGCATGCTTGCCTTCATTGACTGGTGGACAAGAACACCCAGATCTCTCTGAACAGCCCCTTTACCTAATTTGATACCATTGAGGTAGTAATCTGCCTTCCTGTTCTTGCCACCAAAGTGGATAACCAGACATTTATCCACATTAAACTGCATCTGCCATGCATCTGCCCACTCACCTAACTTGTCCAGGTCACCCTGTAATCTCCTAACATCCTCATCACATTTCACCCTACCACCCAGCTTTGTATCATCAGCAAATTTGCTAATGTTATTGCTGATACCATCTTCTATATCATTTACATATATTGTAAAAAGCTGCGGTCCCAGGAAGGATGTGAAGGAAAGGATTGGCAAAACGATTCTGGGTACGAGTGAAAGAAACAGGGTGGTCATTCTGGGGGACTTTAACTTCCCTAACATTGACTAGAAATGCCATAATTCTAGAACATCGGATGGATCATAGAACATCGGATGGATCAGTTTTTGTCCAATATGTGCAGGAGGGTTTCCTGACAGTATATTGAAGGGCCGACAAGAGGGGAGGCCACACTGGTACTTGGTAATAGACCAGGCCAGGTGTATGATTTAATGGTAGACAGTGACTGTAATTTGGTTACTTTTAGTTTAGCGATGGAAAGAGATAGGTACATGCCACAGGGGAAGGGCAATTATAATGCGATTTGGCAAGACTTAGGAGACAAAGAATGGCAGCAAAATGCAAGGGATGAGGACAATCTAAATGTGGAGCTGGTTTAAGGAACAGATATTGCGTGACCTTGATAGGTACATCCCTGTCAGGCAGGGAGGAAGTGATAAGGTAAGGGAACAGAGGTTTACCAAAGAAATTGTATCTCTTGTTAAGCAGAAGAAGGAGGCTTATGTGACATTGAGACGAGATGGTTCAGATGAGGTGATGGAGAGTTACAGATCAGCTAGGAAGGATTTAAAGAGACAGTTAAGAAGAGCAAAGAGAGGACATGAGCAGTCTTTAGCAAATAGAATAAAGGAGAACCCTGAAGCTTTCTATAGGTATGTGAGGAATAAAAGGATGACTAGGGTGGGAATAGGGCCAGTCAAAGGCAGGAGTGGGAATTTGTGTGTGGACCTTGTGGAGATCAGAGAGGTTCTAAATGAATACTTCCCATCTGTTTTCACTTAGAAAAATGAGAACATTGTAGAAGAGAAGACTGAGATATGGGCTGTTAGACTAGAAAGGATTGAGGTTAGTAAGGAGGAGATGTTATCAATTCTAGAAGGTGTGAGAGTAGATAGATCCCCTGGGCTGGATGGGATTTATCGGAGGACTCTCTGGGAAGCTAGGGAGGAGGTGGTGGAGCCTTTGGCCTTGATCTTTTGAGTCAATATTGTCTACAGGTTTGTAGCAGAGGACTGGAGGATTGCAAATGTTGTGCCCTTGTTCAAGAAGGGCAGTAGAAATGATCCAGGTAATTATAGATCAGTGAGTGTTACTTCTGTTGTAGGAAAAGTTTTGGAAAGGATTATAAGAGATAGGATTTATAATCTATCAAGCAACAATTTGATTGGAGATAGTCAAAATGGTTTCGTCAAGGGCAGGTCATGTGTCACAAACCTCATTGAGTTTTTTGAGAAGCTGAACAAGCATGTGGATGAGGGTAGGGCAGTTGATGTGGTATATATGGACTTCAATAAAGCCTTTGATAAGGTTCCACATGGTAGGCTGTTGGAGAAAATGCAGAGGCATGGGATTGAGGGTGATTTAGCCGTTTGAATTAGAAACTGACTTTCTGAAAGAAGGCAGCGAGTAGTGGTTGATGGAAAATATTCAGCCTGGAGTACGGATCCTAATGGGACCACTGCTGTTTGTCATTTTTATAAATGACTTGGACGCAGGCATTGGTGGATGGATTAGTAAATTTGCAGGCGACACTAAAGTCGGTGGAGTAGTGGACAATTTGGAAGAATGTTGCAGGTTGCAGGGGACTTGGATAAACTGCAGAATTTGGCTAAGAGGTGGCAAATGGAGGTCAATGCAGCTAAATGTGAGCTGATGCACTTTGGGAAGAATAACAGGAAGGCAGAGTACTGGGTCAATGGAAAGATTCTTGGTAGTGTGGATGTGCAGAGGGATCTTGGAGTCCGTGTCCATAGATCCCTGAAAGTTGCCACCCAGGTGGATAGTGCTGTTAAGAAGGCATACAGTGACTTGTCAAGATGGCAATGATTCTGTAGAACTGCTGTGGATAGCTCTGCCTAACAGCCAAGACATACCGGTGTTTTTTACCATTCCTGGCCAACTTATGTGGTGGAATTATTAGTTTAAAACCTTACCAAGCAAACAGCAGCAGGGACGACACTCCCCTGCAGCACCAGGCATACCAGAGATGGCAGCAGCCTCTCCTGAACCCCCCAAGGACCTGACAGACTCTCAGGAATTGGCTGCAGCGATGAAGAGACTTACCTTGAATGTTGCGGCTGCGATTGGGGAGATCCGTGGGGAGATTCGTGCTCAGGTCCAACCTATCATATCCACGCTGCAGAAGCATGAGCAGGAGATCCAGGGCCTCGGGAGAGGCTGGAGGAGGTGGAAGGTCGAACTAAGGCCTCAGAAGCTGCGATGGAGTCCTCATCCAGTCGGATCCAGGTGCTGGAGCGAGAGGTGCGGGCCTTGCGAAACCATATCGACCAACTCGAAAATCAAGGTTGGAGGATAAATCTTCAAATTCTCGGGCTCCCCGAGGGTGAGGAAGGTGAGCAGCCAGTCAGCTTCTTTGAAAACTGGCTGCCGAAGTTTTTGGGCCTTCACATGGAGTCCAGCAGGCTGCAGATTGAAAGGGTGTATGGGGTTATAGTGCACAGGTCAGGGCCGGTGCAGCGCTCCTGCTCAGTCCTAGTGCACTTCCATTCATATAAGGACAAGCAAAAAGTCATAGAAGCTTCCAGATCCCTGGGAAAAGATCCGCAGGCACTGCTGTACAAGGGGTCAAAAATCATGTTTTTCCACGATTTTTCAGCAACTGTAATTTGAAAGAGGAAGTCCTTTGATGAAGTTAAAAAGAGGCTGAGGAACCTTGGCATCCAGTATTCCATGAGATACCCCGCAGTGCTTTGTTTCAGCCACGAGGACTCTGTTTATACATTTGACTCGGCGGATAAGGCGAAAAACTTTGTGGACACTTTAAAATAGACGGATTGGCCCGAAGAATATGGTTAATGTTTGTTCTCTTTTCTATCTTTCCCTATGTTTTCCCTTCCTTTTTTTTATTCCATTCTTTCTCCTAATAATTTCCTTTTTGGAAAGGAGGGAAAAGACTTTGGAATAAGTTGTTCCTTTCTTTTTTAAATAACTGGATTTTCTGATGGGAAATTTTGTGGATGTTCCTTGTTGTCTCTCCCCCTTTTTTTTGTTTGTTCTGCTTCTCTTTTAGTCACAAGTTGGGGTGACATGAAGCCAGGGATGGGTGGAGTGCTCATCCTGACTTGGTCTTTTTTTCAGTTGATTTAAGGATCATCTCCTTGTTTTTTTTTTCTGGCCTAAGGCTGGGGCAGAGTCCAGGTTTGAAGGAGCTGTGAGGGACGGGATAGGTAGGGTGAGTGCCCCCTATGGACAGGGGGAAGAGTCTTCCATTCAAAGTTCTATAGTTGGTTTTCTTTGTGGTTTTTTGGTAGTAATAGTTGTTTATAGTTATGACAGAGTAGTTTTTGTATATATAGTTTATCGATTCTATGAGTCTTTATTTACTTATGCTTGGCGCTTTATAAGTTGGGTTCTCCCTCCGAGGGGTTCAAGGGTGTCTGAAAGGGGATATGGCTAAGTGTCTTATTAAATGGTGCACCTGGAACATTAAAGGAAGTAATTCTCCTGTTAAAAGAAAAAACATGCTTTATAGCCTTAAGAGGGAAAGGGTTGATATTGCTTTGTTGCAGAAAACCCATCTCGATGATGGGGAACACCTGAAGTTACAACAGTGGTTGGGGAGGGGGGGGGGGGTGGTGGTGGTGGTGGTGGTATAACCAGGTATTCTTTTCATTCTTTACTACTAAAAGTAGGGGTGTGGCAGCACTTATCCAGAAAAATCTTCCGTTCATATTATTAGAGCAGGTGAAGGATGAGCAGGGACAGTTTGTGATACTAATGCCCTGATACACGGGGAGGAAAATGGCATTTTAAACGTCCACTGTCCTCCGGCGCATCCCCTCAAATTTTTGATTAGTGCTTTCTTTAAGTTGAGGGCTTTTGGAACACGGCACATTATTATAGGGGGGGAATTTTAATTGTCTTTTGGATCCAACAGTGGACAGGATGCCTTGTGGGCCCTCAACTATTTCTTTGCAGGCCAAGCAGGTGGTTGACTTATGTGAGGAGTTGGGGCTGGTGGATATGTGGAGATGTCTTCACCCTACTGGCAGGGACTTCACCTTTTATTCAAACCCACATAAATGTCACATGAGGATTGATCTCTTTCTGGCTCCCTCGGCCCTTCTGGATTCGATTATGGGTTATAAAATTGTGAATATAGCTATCTCTGATCACGCGGCAGTATATTTGGAGGTTAAGGCCAAGAGTGAAGGGCTAAGTTTGTGGCACTGGCATTTGGACCCTTTTCTCCTGAAGGATTCCAAATTTGTGGAATACTTCTTGAAGGAGTTTCAGGAATTCTTGACTATCAACTCAGGCACGACTAGTAGTCTGTCCATGCTGTGGGAGACTGCTCAGGCCTTTGCGAGGGGATTAGCTATTTCCTATTTGGCTAGCCTGAAACGATCGAAGGAGGAACAGCAGCATCTAGTTCTTTTTAGATAGATTCTTTTTTAGATTACTTACAGTGTGGAAACAGGCCCTTCGGCCCAAAAAGTCCACACTGACCCTCAAAAGAGCAACCTACTCATACCCATTCCCCTACATTTACCGCTTCACGTAACACGATGGGCAATTCACCTAACCTGCACATTTTTTGGACTGTAGGAGGAAACCGGAGCGCCTGGAGACACGGGGAGAATGTGCAAACTCCACACAGACAGTTGCCTGAAGCAGGAATTGAATCCGGGTCTCTGGCGCTGTGAGGCAGCAGTGCTAACCACTGTGCCACCATGCCGTCCATGAGACGGGGTTGAAAGCAGTGAAGGCAGCACATTTTACGTGGCCTTCGGTGACTAAGCTACAACAGATCACAGCCCTTTGGGCTGCTTTGAATTCAATACTGACATAAAACGCAAAGAAAGAACTTGCATTTGCTAGACAGAGGCTTTTGAATATGGGGATAGGCCAGGGAAGTATTTAGCGTACCTGACTAGGAAAAAGCGTGCTCCCCAATCCATTACTGCAATCAGAGACAGCACCGAAGTCCTTACATACGATGCTAAAAAGATTAATCAGGCTTTTTAGAGCTTTTACTCTGAATTGTATCCGTCTGAAGGTTGCAAAGACAGGAGGGCTAAAATGGAGACCTTTTTTAAGAACCTGGACCTCCCAAGAGTAACCATGGAACAGGCCTCTCTCCTTAATGCCCCCTTGACAGTTCAGGATATATAGGAGGCAGCTAGGCAACTTCATAGTGGGAAAGCGCCTGGTCCTGATGGTCTTCCGGGTGAGTTTTATAAGGAGTTTATAGGGATTCTGTCAGGGCCGATGTTGGAGATGTACAATCACTCCTATATGCATGAATGCCTACCACCAACTTTGACAGAAGCTAACATTTCCTTAATTCTTAAGAAGGGGAAGGTTCCTGAGGATTGTGCCTCATATAGGTCCATCTCTCTGTCAAATTTAGATTTCAAAATTCTGTCCAAAATCCTGGCGTTGAGATTGGAAAGGGAGTTGCCTCATATTATTAAAGAGGACCAGACAGGCTTTATAAAGGGCCGTAAGTCCTCTAATAATACTAGAAGGTTGCTAAATGTGGTCCAAGTTTGTCAGTTTGTCGATTCAGGGGTTGGTGATTTCCTTAGATGCAGAGAAAGCATTTGACCAGGTGGAATGGCCGTATCTTTTTTATGTCATAGAACAGTTTGGGTTGGGTGGAGTCTTTGCTAGGTGGGTGGAGGTTTTATATCACCACCCTCTGGCCGCGGTTATCACCAATGGGGTGAAGTCTGGGAATTTTAGGATTGGTAGGGGTAGTCGGCAAGGCTGCCCCCTCTCACCATTGTTGTTTAGTTGGTGATAGAGCCGCTGGCAGAGGCCATTTGTCAGAACATCCACATAACCGCTCTGGAAGTGTGATTGAGGGCACACAAGATTACATTGTAATGTGATGATGTCCTTCTGTTTTTCTCGAACATGATGACCTCTGTACCCCATTTGATACAATGTATCAATTCATTTGGGGCTGTTTCAAGATATCAGACGAACTTTGCAAAATCGGAGGCTATGCATTTGGGGAACCTTAAGGATTTGCCAGAAGTTGAAGGTGGCTCTAAGTTTCTTTTAAGTGATCACGGGCTGGGTTCCGGTATCTAGGCATTTTTATTACCCCCAAGTTTGATTGTTATTTCGGGCTAACTTTGCTCACTTGCTCAACAATATTAGGCGAGATCTCCAGAGATGGGAGGCTCTTCCAATTTCATGGCTGGCCGAATATCTCTCATTAAGATGAATGTTCTTCCTCGTTTGCTTTATCCCATGCGTATGCTCCCTATAATGTTTCCCAGGTCAATGCTGCGGAAGCGTATGGGGTGGTTTGGTTCCTTTGTCTGGCATCTGGTACCATGGGCAGCCCCTCATCAAACTTACTAAATTACAGTTGCCTCAAGGAGGGGGAGGAGTTGATTTCCCAGACATCAGAAGGTATCAATTGATTTCCCTGCTGTCCTTTGTCTGTGATTGGGTAGGTAACAACCCAAACTCAGTATGGCTGGATATTGTGGCCTCCCAAGCAAAGTGCCCTCTTATTAACCTGTTGTTCATGGATAAGATGAGAACAGTTATGGACCACTGCCGGAACCCCATTGTCATTAGTACAGTCAGGGCTTGGAGGGCGATGCGTCAGGATGAGGGTTGTTTATCTAAGACTTCGCCACTTACGCCTATAGTTGGCATGCCAGGGTTCTGACCAGGGATGATGGACTCAGGGTTCAAACTATGGGCAGCGAGAGGAGTTTCTAGTTTGGGAGACTTGTTTGAGGGGAGGTTATGATGTCTTTTGAGCAACTGAGCCACGAATACGGGTTGCCCAGCAGAGACTTTTTCCATTTTTTTTCAGGTAAAGGATTTCATCCAGAAGAAGAGTGCACTTCTCACTAAACTCTATAAACCTGATACAGAGAGGTTGTTGCTACGTTCCACAAGCACCCTTTCAGTTAGTGCCCTCTATTGCCTGGGTGGCAGGGCCTGGCAGGATATTAACCGGTTATGTGAGGTCTGGGAGCAAGACCTAGGAGTGGAGATCTCTTCTGAAACATGGGAGAACATCTGTGAGAATACTCGAAAGGTCTCAATCTGTAATAGGACATGTGCTATACAGTTAAATGTTCTGCACAGGGCTCATCTGGCACCAGACCGCCTGGTAAAGTTTAAAAAAGGGGCATCTTCAGTGTGCCCCAAATGTAAAATAAGTGTAGGTACTCTTACCCATTGCTTCTGGACATGTCACAGGCTCCATGTTTATTGGAGCGCCATGGCAAGAGAGATAGGGAGGGTATTGAGGACTGAAGTCAAAGTAGAACCAATATCTCTCCTCTTAGGTCTACTGAATTTACCATCTTTAGACGGAAGAAACTATTTAATATTCTTGCATACTGTGCAGGGAAGAATATTCTGATGGATCGGGTGTCTGAGAACCCGTCAGGCTTGCTGGGATGGCAGAAATTAATTATGGAGCACATTCCCTTGGACATTTTTACAAACATGGTGCACCACAAAACAGACCATTTTTATAAGACACGGCAGCCCTACTTGAGTTATTTGGAAACCGATTTGTCAGTTATCTTAACTAGGGAATTTGTTTGATCAGGTAAAAGCAATGACTGCAGTTGCTGGAAACCAGAGTCTAGATTAGAGTGGTACTGGAAAAGCATAGTAGTTCAGGCAGCATCCGAGGAGCAGTAAAATCGACGTTTCGGACAAAAGCCCTTCATCAGGAATACAGGCAGAGAGCCTGAAGGGTGGAGAGATAAATGAGAGGAGGGTGGGGGTGGGGAGAAAGTAGCATAGAGTATAATAGGTGAGTGGGGGAGGAGGTGGAGTGGATAGGTGGAAAAGAAGATAGGCAGGTAGGACAGGCCATGGGGACAGTGCTGAGGTGGAAGTTTGGAACTGGTGTGAGGTGGGGGAAGGGGAAATGAGGAAACTGTTGAAGTCCACATTGATGCCCTGGGGTTGAAGTGTTCTGAGGCGGAAGATGAGGCATTCTTCCTCCAGGCGTCTGGTGATGAGGGAGCAGCGGTGAAGGAGGCCCAGGACCTCCATGTCCTCGGCAGAGTGGGAGGGGGAGTTGAAATGTTGGGCCACAGGGCGGTGTGGTTGATTGGTGCGTGTGTCCCAGAGATGTTCCCTAAAGCCCTCGAGAACACCTCTTCCTACCGCCCCCTCGACCATGACCCCACCCCCCCATCACCAAACCATCATCTCCCAGACCATACAGAACCTCATCACCTCAGGGGATCCCCCACCCACAGCTTCCAACCTCATAGTCTGGGAACCCTGCATGCCCGGTTCCACCTCCCTCCCAAGATCCACAAGCCTGACCACCCTGGCCGACCCATTGCCTCAGCATGCTCCTGCCCCACTGAACTCATTTCTACCTACCTTGATGTCCTATGCCTCCTAGTCCAGGAACTCCCCACATCCATTCGAGACATCACCCATGCCCTCCACCTCCTCCAAGACTTCTGTTTCCCCAGCCCCCCAACGCATCATCTTCACCATGGATATCCAATCCCTCTACACCTCCATCCGCCATGACCAGGGCCTCCAAGGCCTCCGTTTCTTCCACTCCCGATGTCCCCAACAGTACCCTTCCACCGACATTCATCTGGCCAAACTGGTCCTCACCCTTAACAATTTCTCCTTCGAATCCTCCCACTTCCTCCAGACAAAAAGGGTTGCCATGGGCACCCATTTGAGCCCAAGCTATGCCTGTCTCTTTGTTGGCTACGTAGAACAGTTAATCTTCCATAATTACACCGGCACCACTTCCCACCTCTTCCTCTGCTAGATTGATGACTGCATTGGTGCCACCTCATGCTCCCACGAGGAGGTTGAGCAATTCATCAACTTCACCAACACATTCTACCCTGACCTTAAATTTACCTGGACCATCTCTGACACCTCTCTCCCCTTCCTGGACCTCTCCATCTCCGTTAATGACGACCGACTTGACACCGACATTTTTTACAAACCCACCGACTCCCACAGCTACCTGAATTACACCTCTTCCCACCCTACCTCCTGCAAAAATGCCATCCCATATTCCCAATTCCTCCACCTCCGCCATATCTGCTCCCAGAAGGACCAGTTCCACTACAGAACACACCAGATGACCTCCTTCTTTAGAGACTGCAATTTCCCTTCCCATGTGGTTAAAGATGCCCTCCAATGCATCTCGTCCACATCCTGCACCTCCGCCCTCAGACCCCCATCCCTCCAACCATAACAAGGACAGAACGCCCCTAGTGCTCACCTTCCACCCTACCAACCTTCGCATAAAGGCATCGACACAGGAATTCTTGGACATCATCAGAAATATACACATAGACAAAGAAGAAACTATGGTCTCATTTGATGTAACGGCACTGTTTACCTCCATTGACAAAACCCTAGCCAAAGAAACAATAGCCAACCTGCTGGACAGACATAACAGACAACAGGACGTTGAACCGATCAACAAAGATGGCATACTTACATACTACTGGACTTGTGCCTCACAACACACTTCGCATTCAACAACCAAATATACGAACAAATCAACGGAACACCCATGGGCTCACCGATCTCTGGACTCATAGCAGAAGTAGTAATGCAAAGGTTAGAACAAACAGTCTTACCACAAATTCAACCCAAACTCTGGGTCAGATACATGGATGACACCTTTGTAATAATTAAAAACACAGAAATAGAGAACAGACACCATATCATCAACGCCACACTCACAGGAATCCGATTCACTAGAGAGGAAGAAAAGGACAACCAACTCCCATTCCTAGACGTGATGGTACAGAGAACACGGAACGGAGAATTCACCACAAAGATTTACAGGAAAGCCACACACACAGACCAAGTCCTAAACTATGCAAGCAACCACCCCAACACATACAAATGAAGTTGCTTCAGGCCACTATTCAAAAGGGCCACAACACACTGCAGCACACCTGAACTACAAAAAGAGGAAGAGGAACACCTATACAAGGTATTTGCCAAAAACGGATACCCTCGCAATTTTATCAACAGATGCCTAAGGGAGGGACAACGGAACGAGGACATGCCGCAACCCAAAGGACTAGCCACACTACCATACATCAGGAGCATTTCTGAACTGACAGCCAGACTACTGCGACCACTAGGACTCATAACAGCACACAAACCAACAGCCACGCTCAGACAACAACTCAGCAGAACGAAGGACCCGATACCCAACATGAGCAAAACTAATGTAGTGTACAAAATCCCATGCAAGGACTGCACAAAACACTACATCGGACAAACAGGAAGACAGTTAATGATCCGTATACACGAACACCAACTAGCCACGAAACGACACGACCAGCTATCCTTAGTAGCCACACACACAGACGACAAGCAACATGAATTCGACTGGGACAACACTACCATTATAGGGCAAGCCAAACAGAGAACAGCCAGGGAATTCCTAGAGGCATGGCACTCATCCACAGACTCTATCAACAAAACACATCGACCTGGACCCAATATACCGGCCACTACAGTGGACAGCTTGAACTGACAACTGGAAGCGGCAGAGACAGGCCACTATAAATGCCAGAGGAAACAGCACAGAAGCGCTTCACAGGAGGCTCCCAAGCACTGAGGATGTCACCTAGACAGGGGACGAAACGTTTGCAAGACAAATTCCCAGCTCGGCGAACAGAACCACAACAAGAACGCCTCATCTTCCGCCTCACAACACTTCAACCCCAGGGCATCAATGTGGACTTCAACAGTTTCCTCATTTCCCCTTCCCCCACCTCACCCCAGTTCCAAACTTCCAGCTCAGCACTGCCCCCATGACTTGTCCTCCCTGCCTATCTTCTTTTCCTCCTATCCACTCCACCCTCCCCCCGACCTATCACCTTCATCCCCTCCCCCACTCACCAATTATACTCTATGCTACTTTCTCCCCACCCCCACCCTCCTCTCATTTATCTCTCCACCCTTCAGGCTCTCTGCCTGTATCATTTGTTTAACCAGGATGGTTAGATTTGTCAAGCCCTGGGCCCTGCAGTGATTCTGGAAAAGCGCAGCAGGTCAGGCAGCATCCAAGGAACAGGAGAATCGACATTTCGGGCATAAGCCCTTCTTCAGGAATGAGGAAAGTGTGTCCAGCAGGCTAAGATAAAAGGTCGGGAGGAGGGACTTGGGGGAGGGGTGTTGGAAATGCGATTGGTGGAAGGAGGTCAAGGTGAGGGTGATAGGCCGGAGTGGGGTGGGGGCGGAGAGGTTAGGAAGGCAGTGCAGAGATCTCCAGCATCTGCAGTCCTCACTTTCTCCTGCAGTGATTCTCCTGAGTTAATGTGGGTATATATACAATGCTCTCGTTCCTCTGTTTGGGAGCTTTGTGCCAAGCATGGCTGTTTTGTATTTTTTTTTTGCTTTTCTTTTTTTGGTGTTGCTTTGAAGAGTGTTAGGGTTTGTTTTGTATTAGAAGGTAGGTTAATAGTTAGGAGACATTAGTTGTATTGTTTTTGTTTGTTTTCTTTGTTATTTATTGATTGTAATTTTTAATTATTTTTATATGTTTGTAAAGTTTTAAAAAAAATTTGCTAATAAATATATTTACAAAAAAAGAAGGCATACGGTCATTTAGGTTTCATTGGTAGAGGGATTGGATTCTGGAGCCATGATGTCATGCTCCAACTGTACAAAATGCTAATACTCTCTCATTTGGAATATTGTATACAGTTCTGGTCACTCCATTACAGGAAGAATGTAGAAGCATTGGAAAAGGTGCAGAGGAGATTTACTAGGATATTACCTGGTCAGGAGGGAAGGTCTTATGAGGAAAAGCTGAGGGATTTGGGTCTGTTCTCATTGGTAAGAAGGCTAAGAGGGGATTTAAAGAGACACATAAAATGATCAGAGGATTAGATAGGGTAGACAGTCAGAGTCTTTTTCCGAGGATAATGACGTCAGCTTGCATGAGGGGGGCATATCTGAAATCGAGGGATAATAGATTTAAGACAGATGTCAGAAGCAGGCTCTTTACTCAGAGCATGGTAATGGAGTGGAATGCCCTGTCTGCCAATGTAGTTAACTCAGCCACATTAGGGGCATTTAAACAGTCCTTGGATAAGCACATGGATGATGATGGGATAGTGTAGGGGGATGGGCTTAGATTAGTTCACAGGTCACGTAACATCGAGGGCCGAAGGGCCTGCTCTGCGCTGTATTGTTCTATGCGACCTATTGGATCTTAACCTAGTTTAACATGATTTTTAACTTTGAGCAGAATAGCTCAGCTTCCGCTAAATCCATGTGCTCCACGCTCGACCGACGCAGATCTGGAGATGGGCGGGGCTCAAACACGAAAGGGGCGTAATTTCATTTGGGGAACGCTCCAATAAGGAGCACGAGCGGCGAGGGTGGGGGGGTGGAGTCTTGTGGGAAGGCCAATAGAAAGCTAGGATATAGGAAGGGGCGGGCAGAGTGTGTGCAGTAACTTCCAATAGGGAGCCGGGTGTCGGGGTGGTGACCAATGGGAAACGGAAGGGGGCGGGGAAATATTGTAATTACCATGGGGAGCCGGATGTCAGGGCAGTAACCAATGGGAAGAATTGACCTTTACGGGCTGGAGAAGGGTGTAGCGGCAGTGACCAATAGGAAAAGGGAGGGGGTGGAGCTACTGTGGGTGAAGCGGAGCACCGTGTGAGCAGACGTTAGTCATGTTGCCGGTGTAGTCGCCATGTTGATAACTCTGTGCTATGTTTACCTGTGGATTCGCCTGCAGAAATGCTATGCAATGATCATCTTTCGGGCTGTACGGCGCTTCCACCGCATGTCCAGCCTTACGTTCACCGCGCTGCCCCCGGACAGCGAGAGCCGGCCTCACAGCCCTTCTGCAGTTCTCCAGGAAAACGTCTGTGTCCGTCTGGCTGATAGGGCTTTCCTCCTGGCTGAGCCCCAAAAGGTGATCCGCGCACACATCCTTAATCCGAGATTATCACACTTCAATTTTAACTTTATCTTGATTAATACAAACTGGACTTCTGTTTAGTTGTCTCTCACAATTCTTATGGTTCGTAATCTGATGGTGGATGTTTATACTAAACTCTTTTAATCTGTTAGAAACTTTTATAGTGCAGTAATAAATTCCATCGTTATTCCTTTAATCAAGAGTATTGCACAAGAAAGTAATTGCATGACATTATGAAAAAAAAACTTATTTTCGGACTCTGTAGTGCTCATTGCAATCGTTATGCCGAGTAAACGAGTGACAGTGTGATGCGCAAGTGTCGAATTTGACCAAAGACGATGACTTATAGTTTATGAACAGCTTGATTCTTGCTAACATCTCACAAATTCTTCGGATTTGTGTAAATGTGCTATATGCTGGCTTGCGGAATCAGTGTACTTTATCTTGGGCAAACAGAAACTGTACTTGGCTTTCTAAACAATTTGGTTTGATCCTGCTGAGTTTCGATGTAAGATATCCAAATTAACCATGTATTACTGCAGGGATGTGTGATCGTGGAATGACTGAATTCCTTATTAATTTCAACTGTAGATGAAGTTTAAATGGTTTAAATTTCAGACATTGAGGCTAAATAAATGTTTTCCAGTAATGTCACATTTGCTGTCTAAAACATTCTTTTGCTTAGCGTAATGTAACCCCATATACAAGATTGGATGGGAAGGAAACTATAAATCTTTAACATCTGAAACAGTAAATTGCAAAACTCGTTTATTAAGGATGTTGTGGTAGGTACTTAGGAAATCATAATTTGATTAGTCAGTCATCATTGTTTTTGAGAAAGTAAATTGAGTTTGACTGTTTAACTGAGTTAATAGACTCTTTTGAGAGAATAGCAAGCAAGGCAGATAAAGGGGAACCTGTGGGTGTGTTATACATGGATTTCCAAAAGATGACACATCAAAAGATTCTGTAAAAATAAGAGCCCATGATGTAAGAGATAACAAACAAGTGTCAACAAAGGATTCCTTAAGTGCCATGAAGCAATGAGCAGGGATAAATGGGTCTTTTATTTTGGCTTTGCAAGCTATTCGTGCCACATGAATCAGTGTTAAGACCATAACCATTTCAATGATTTAGATGTGGAAATCGAAAGTATGCTAGTTAATTTGGCTGATGACTCTAAGATAGGTAAGAAATTAAATTATTGAATTGGTAGCGACACTGAGATACAAAGGCATCTGGATGTTCTGGTACATGAATCATAAAAAGTTGATTTATAGGTATACTTCGATTGTGATGGTAAATTGAATGCTGGCATTTATTAGAGTGGGTCTGGAATATAAGAGTAAGGAAGTTTTATTGCAGCTGTGCATGGTCTTGGTGAGAGCACACCTGGTGTACCATGTATGATTTTTGTCGTCTTATTTCTAAAGGAGTCAAGAAGTCAAAGCTTTTTGTCTTGTAATCACCAGAACAAGGATGCAAGAAACAGGCTTGATGCAAGAAAAGGGTCACCAGTTTATACAGCATGAAAGTAGGATGATGATTGATTAGGCCAGAGTCATTGTGGAGACGCAGCTGTTTACTGACTGTTATAGTTCTTCGACCAGACAACTAAACTCTGATCAGTGTGGTTCCATGAGAATGCAGGAAAGATTGATCATCTCCATGACCCTTTTTATCCAATGACTAATGTGTACTGTATGGAAAAATTGCTTTTCAATTATGATTTAAGGTTATCAGTTGGACCTGCACTCTGATGCAGTGGTATAGCTTCCAGACCCTGTTTAGATAGGGAAACAGAATAAAGTCAATGATCATGTTAGGAAGAAGGGAAAGTGAACTGGAGTTGAGACTATAATTGTGTCAGTTATACTCTTACTAAAGGGTGAAATAAGAATATAACAATGTAAGAAACAGGAGCAGAAATAGACTGTTCAGCCGTCATGCCGTTCAACAGGATGACGACTAATCTGGCCCAGGTCTCAATTCCTCTTTCATGTCAGCTTATCACAGCCATAAAAGCCCTGATATTTCAAACATCTGTCTACATCCTCTTTAAGTATTTTCAATGATCTAATCTCTGCAAATCTCTGCAACTCTCTGCGATAGAGGATTCCAGACATTGACTACCCTCTAGGAGAAGAAATTCCTTTGCAACTCAATTTTAAATGAGCGTTCTCTTACTCTGTATGCTCGTTTGAGATTACCCTATTAATGGAAACATCTTCTCGGCATCTATCCTGTCAAGCCCCCTCAGATGTTTGTATGTTTCAGTAAGATCATTCTTAATCTGTTAACCTCTGCTGAATAAAAGCCTACCCTGTTTAGCAGTTCTTGATGGTTCACTCCCTTTATCTCAATAATCAGCTTGTGAATCTATGTTGAATAGCCTCCAATAATTAATTTTTTTATTTAATTACAGTGACTGAACTGTACAGAGCACTCCAGGTGTGACCTCAGTCGCACCCTGTACTGTTGTAACAAGACTTCTGTTTTTTTAAAGAACAAAATTCGAGCAATAAATGCCAAAATTCCATATACCTTCTTGATAATTTGCTGCACCTGTATTTCATGCACAAGAACACCCATCTCCCTTTGTATTGCATCTTTTCGAGTTTGTCGCTCTCTCTCTCTCTCTCTCTCTCTCTCTCTCTCTCTCTCTCCCCCTCTCTCTCTATTTAAACAATAGCATGACTTTTTATTTTTCCTACCAAAGTGTATGAGCTCTCACTTTCTTACATTAAACTCCATCTGCCAAATCTTTGCCCACTCATTCAACGTATGTATACCACCTTGTAACTCCCCTATGTCTTCATCACAACATGCCCTCTCATTTTTATATTGTCAGCAAATTTGAATACATTTTTGTCTGTCTCTGCCTCAAGGTCATTAACACAGATAGTAAATAATTAAGATCCTAGGACTGATCCTTGTGGTAATCTTAGTTACGTCTTTCCAACCTGATAAAACATCCATTAGTCTCCACCCTCTGGTTTACCAACCTGCTGGATCCTTTCAGGGCTCAGGTGAGTCTGTAATATTTTAACCAATGCCTCCACTATCTTTCCAGCCACTTTCTTTAAAACCTTTGGATGCAGACCATCATGTCTGCTTTCAGTTCCATTCATTTTCAAATATTTTGTCCATCATGTTAGAAATGATACATTTTCATAAGTATACAAGCCTATTTTCTCTGTGATTCTTTATCTTTAAAGAGTTGTCTACTGTGAGCCCACAACACTGATTTTTCAGATAAATATGCAAAGTAATTTTGAGATGTTGATAATCTGAATTGCATTGCAAGAGAGGTGGATGCTTCTTTACCATAATTAAATATGGCTCAACTGTGAATTTGGGAGGTTGATTTAATTTCAACAGATGTTCACTGGGTTTCCCTAGGGATTGGGCCGAAGGGCCTGTTTCCACACTGTAAGTAATCTAATCTAATCTAAACAGAAGACATTGTAAATACGCATCAGATCAGTCGGCATCAATGGAGAGAAATGGAGGTAATGTTTCATGCTGTTGACCTTTTCCATCAGTTTTTTTTTGCACTAGTACAAACTAGTGTATTCCACTTTACAATGTAACAATAATACCAAAATAGAATTTTAAAAAAACTAACTACTAATCTATTCTACAACCTACCAAAACATAAAATAGGATATCATACATTACTAACAATAAACAAAAGGAGAACAGAAAATAAATAAGTAAATAAATAACTAGATACATATTCAAAATAAATTTATATCAAGTCATAACAAAACCCATATTTATATGGGATTCCTCCTCCTAGGAGCCCCTGAACCAGCCAGAACCATCCCCCTCAGCTAAGCAAAGGTCCTGAACAATATGGCCGATATATCTGTGTCAATGTAGTTCAAAAAGGGCTGCCATGTTCTATAGAATAATTCTGTTTTTTGGCGCATAATATATTCATAAGGAAGTCAAGGGGGATATATTCCATGACCATCCTATGCCGATTTGAAAGTCCTGGGGGACCTTCTGTTACCCAATTCACTAAGATGTTTTTCCTCGCACAAAAGGAAAGGTTAGTGAATAATTTCCTCCTGTATGCATCCAAAGAGGGGAAATTTGGGGAGCCTAAAAGTAGATACACTGGGTCCAACCCGATCTCCGTACCCAAAGTCTTTGTCAAAGCATTCGCTACTCTGTCCCAGTATCTGCAGATCTTATGGCATGTCCACAGACAATATGTGAGAGTACCAACTTCTATTTTGGATTTAGAGCACATTGGAGATGCTCCTGCCTTGAACTTTGCAAGTTGCTCAGGTGCCATATGAGCCCGATGAAGTATCTTCAATTGAATAGCCTGAGTTCTGTTACGGATAGAGATCTTTCTGGCATTCTCCCAGGCATCCTCTCGCATCTCTAAGGAGATTTCCATCCCCAATTCTTGACTCCAGGTTTTATATAACCGTTCCATGTCCTTCGACGCCTTATTACATAGTAAGTACTGACCAAGGGTGAACCCATCTGTTGAAGTACTCTCCTTTCCATATCCGATTTATAAGGATTAATTATCAATGTGATTTTCTTTTGTATCAAGTCTCGCATTTGAAAATATTGAAAAAGGTCCTTGCTAGGCAGCCCAAACTTCTGACGCAGCTGTTTGAAGGACATCGTGATCTCCCCATCCAACAGATCTCCCAAACAGGAGATACCTCTGGACTCCCAAATTTTGAATATAGCATCAGTCAGCCCTGGCTGGAATCCCAACGATCCCACTAAAGTGGTATAAGGGGAGGTTTTTTGTAAGTTACCCTCATCCTGTCGCCTTACGCTCCGAGCTCTGACTGTATTTAATACAATAGGATTTTTACAGTGATCTGTAATAACTCTCATCTTGTCCATAAATAGTAGATTGATGAGTGGACATTTTGATTGCGAGGCCTCAATATCTAACTAGATTGACTGTGGGTCACAAGAACCCCCATCAGCTACGTAAGATAATAAAGAGCTCAATTGGAACCTCCTGAAATCCGGAAAATCCAGCCCACCCTTACTTGTGGAAGCTGCAGCTTTTCTAATTTAATAAGGGGCCGTCCATGACTCTAAATAAAAGAACCGAGCCAACCATAAAGCTGTCTCGGCAGCATCAAAGGGAGCATTCTCATAGGGTATAAAAGTCGAGGCAGAATATTCATCTTAACCAAAGCTATTCTACCTAGCCAGGATATCGGGAGAACCTCCCAGTATTGAAAGTCCTGTCTTATTTTCTGTAATAAGTGTGTATAATTGGCTTTATGTAACTGACCAAATGCCGGAGTAACAAAAATACCTAAGTAAAGGAAACCTCCCAGTGACCAGCGAAAAGGGAAACAGGATCCATCCGGAAAATTGGATAGACTGGCAAGACCTCCCAGCGGCATGGCCTCCGATTTCATAAAATTACTTTTGTAACCTGTGAACATACCAAATAAGTTAACCACTTGAATTAAGCGGAGCACAGATGTCAGTGGATCATTGAAGAAAAGGAGGACATTATCCATGTAGAGAGTGATTTTGTGCTTACCGGATCCAACCTCGGAGCCGTTATATTAAGGTCAGCTCGTATAGCTTCCGCCAGTGGCTCAATCACTAGCATAAATAATAATGGTGAGAGAGGGCATCCCTGACAACAACCTCTGCCAACGCTAAAGCTATCTGAACTTAAACCGTTGGTAATCACCGCTGGTTTGGGATAATTATATAATACTGTAACCCATTTAGTAAAGACCTCTCCAACACCAAACCGTTCTAGCGTATAAAAGAGATGGCCGTTCTACCTGATTGAATGCCTTCTCTGCGTCTAGGGAGACAGCTAATCCCAGTATTGCTCCCTGCCGGCAGGCTTGTATCATATTTAAGACTCTTCCAATGTTATTAGTTGATCTGCGACCCTTTATAAACCCCATCTGGTCCTCTTTTATAATGAATGCTAAAACCCTCTCCAGTGTTAATGCCAACGTTTTTGAGGCAATTTTAAAATCCACATTCAACAAGGATATAGATGTGGAGCCTTTCCCTTCTTAAAAATGAGAGAAATATTTGCTTCTATCAGAGAAGGCAGGAGGCAGCCCTGACTATGTGAAAAATTATACATATTTATAAGTGGCCCGACCAATTCCCCTATAAATTCTTTATAGAACTCAACCTGGAATCTGTCTGGTCCGGGTGCTTTGCCACTCTAGAGCTGCCTCACCGCCTCCTGTACTTCTTGGGTTGCCAGGAGAGCATTCAAGAATGACGCTTGCTCTGAGGTTAGGCCCGGGACGGCCAGATTTTTTAAAAAAAAGACTCTTTCTTCCTCGTTCTATCCTCACAGTCCTGCAACTTATACAGTTTGAAATAGAACTAAAGACTTCATTGGTCATTTTACGATCACAAGTCAGGGTACCAGCACTCTCTCGAATAGATATAATGACTTGGGGAGCCTTTTTCTTTCTGGCAAGGTATGCTAGATACCTGCCAGGCTTGTTGCCATATTCAAGTAATCTCTGCTTCGCAAATATCTCTTTTTGCTGTTTGAGTAAGTACGGTATTCAAAGTTGCCCTAAGGGCTGTGGTCCGCTGTAGTTTAGTAATGGAGGGCCGATCAACATAGGCTGTCTCAGCCGCTTTCAGGCGAGCCTCGAGCAGACTCTATTGCTCTCCCTTTTGTCTTTTCCGGGTCGCAGAACATGAAATAACCAAGCCTTGCGCGTATGCCTTAGTAGTCTTCCACATCACTCACCGTGCCTGAGTTGATATCCCAGAATTCCTGCAAGAAATATTTTATGAACTTACTATCTTTGAATAGAAAAGGGTCCATATGCCAATGTCAGGAACCTATCTCATCACTCGTCTTAACCCGCATATATACTGCGGCAAGGTCAGAAATAGTTATATTACCTATTTTACAAAACAATATCGAGTTCAACAGGGTCGAGAGGACCAAATTTAAAAGGGTACGCTGGGGCGGGGTGCAATAAAGATTCAAAATCCCGTATTCCTCTCCATACATTAGGCTTCAATATATCCCATCCAGACTCTTCTTTTATCTGGCTTAGCATTTGGAAGAAAAGATTCTTCTGAATAAGAATGGCCACTCCCCTACTTTTTGAGCTGAAAAATGAAAAGAACACCTGGCCAAATCCACCCTGTTGCAGCTTTGAGTGCTTCATATCAAGTGGGTGTGTCTCCTGTAGAAGGGCTACATCAAACCTTTCTTTTTTAAGACTTGATAATATCTTTTTCCTTTTGATTGGTGAGTGGCTCCCCTTGACATTCCAGTTTCATGAATGACTAGCCATGCTCGTCCAAGCAAGTCCGAGACCCCCGAGGGTGAAGAACCCTACCCAAAAGACATTGAATAAAAAACAAAAACGATTCACATATAAAAACACTCTTTAAAAAAGCTAAATCAAAACAACTAAGCACTACTTCTAAAAACAAATAACATAAAACATATTTGAAAGGAGACTTTCCCCCTTGTTCACAGGAGGCACTGCTACCTTCAAATAATCCCGCCATAATGTCTCCCAGCTAGAGCCATGCTCTTGGCCCAGGCATTACAAAGTAGAGTAAATAAATTCTAATATCTTATAAAACAGGAGTTAAAAGTGGGCGATCCATCCATCCCCCCCACACTATCGCTTTGGGCTCAGATAAGAGTCCAAAGAAAGGTTAAGGAATGAGGCCCCACCACCAAAAGAAAGATGGAGAAAAGAAAGGAGGAAGAAGAAACAAAATGGCGGATGGGGGAGTGGGGGGGAGCAGAATAAAGCCATTATCCATACAGTTCAAGTCCCGCAGTCTATTTGAGAGAATCCAAGAATTCTTTTACTTTTTCCAGTGATCCGAAGTTATATACAGATCCTCCATGACTGAAGCGCAGCATTGCCGAATATCGCATAGAAAATTTAAGTCCCTCAGATGCTTCTTCGCCTCATCAAATGCTTTCCTTTTGCAAGCCACAGCCGGAGAAAAGTCCTGGAACAACATTATCTTGGAGCCCTTGTATATCATGGCATGGGGATCCTTCCCCAAGACTCTGGAGGCTTCAAGTAACATTTGTTTTTCCCTGTAATGTTGAAGTCGAACTAGGACTGGGCAGGGGCGCTGGTCTGAGCCGGGCCTGTGCACAGCAACCAGGTGGGCCCGCTGATCCCGCACCCTGCCCAGCTGTGACTCCAGTTTCAGGAGCTGTGGGAGCCATTGCTCTAGAAAATCAACAAGTTGGCCTTCCTCCTCCTGTTTGGGAAGACCCAGCAACCAAATATTCTTCCTCCAAGGTCCAGACTCGACGTTCCAGAGCCCCGACCTGACTCACGTGTGACTCAGTAGTGGTCTCGGAGGCTGCGGCCTGTTGCTCTGCTCCCCAGACACGCTGCCAGAGTTTCTCGATCTCTCGGTCATGCTTCTGCTACATGTCCAAGATTGACTCCCACCTGGACTGTGTCTCTTCGCTGGATGTATTGATCTTCTCTCGGAGCTTAACGAACTCAGAGATCAGGATCGTCTCTGCAGCTAAGTCCCCTGGTGTGGCCGAGGACATTTCTGTTGCTGCAGTGGGGCGGGAGGGGTCCCTGCCTGTTGCGAACTGCGAGAGCCTTTGCCTTTGGTCATTTTAAAAAGCATCAAATTGCTAAAGTTTGATGCAGAATGACCAAAGCTGCTGGCCAAAAACTATTTTAAACAATTTAGCAGGTGAGGTGAGGGTGGGTACCCCACTTTGCCTGAGTCTTAGGCAGAGTTCTGTAGACTCAGACCTACTGGGTCACTGCCATTTTGGATCTGCTGTGCTTATTTTTGAATATGTATCCAATTCCCATTTTGAAATTAATTTTTTTTCCCCCATAAATACACTTTATTCATAGAAAATATCTTTACATATATACATAGTCACAAACACAGTTTGGTTCTGCAAAGTAGCATATCCAGGAAACAATAACATTGGAGATTGACTGTATCCAACAAAATAAAGACATCTCTTATGCAGACAAGACTATATTTACATGCGTTTGAAGCGCCAGGAAGGTCTAATAACAGAATGGACTCCCATTTAAATGGGCAGAAAGACTTCAGACCATGGTCTTTCCCCATTGCGACTTGACAGCAGCTGCCCCAAGCTTTAGTGCGTTCCTCGGCAAGTAGTTCTGGTCCTTGGAATATGCCAGTCTGCAACACTTGGTTGAGGTCAACTCATTGTTGTGGAAGACTAACAAGTTTCTGGCAGATCAAAGAGTGTCTTTCACTTAGTTGATGGTCCTTCAGGTACGTCAATGTTTGTCTCAATGAGTCTGAGGATACAGAATTCTTTGTCATGGAGCTGCTCAGGGCAAACATCGACAAAAACTACTGCACCTTTCTCCAAACTTCCTTTGCAAAGGCATATTCCAAAAGGAAATGTGTGACATTCTCAAACCTCTTTTTGTCATTTACATAAATGATTTGGATGCGAGCATAAGTGGTACAGTTACTAAGTTTGCAGATGACACCAATATTGGAGGTGTAGTGGACAGCGAAGAGGGTTACCTCCGATTACAACAGGATCTGGACCAGATGGGTCAATGTGCTGAGAAGTGGCAGATGGAGTTTAATTCAGACAAATGTGAGGTGCTGCATTTTGGGAAAACAGGACTTATACGCTTAATGGTAAGGTCCTAGGGAGTGTTGCTGAACAAAGAGACCTTGGAGTGCAGGTTCATAGCTCCTTGAAAGTGGAGTTGCAGGTAGATAGGATAGTGAAGAAGGCGTTTGGTATGCTTTCTTTTATTGGTCAGAGTATTGAGTACAGGAGTTGGGAGGTCATGGTGCGGCTGTACAGGACATTGGTTAGGCCACTGTTAGAATATTGTGTGCAGTTCTGGTCTCCTTCCTATCGGAAAGATGTTGTGAAACTTGAAAGGGTTCAGGAAAGGTTTACAAGAATGTTGCCAGGGTTGGAAGATCTGAGCTGTAGGGGGAGGCTGAATAGGCTGGGGCTGTTTTCCCTGGAGCATCAGAGGCTGAGGGGTGACCTTATAATGGTTTACAAAATTATGAGGGGCATGGATAGGATAAATAGACAAAGTTTTTTCCCTGGGGTGGGGAAACCTATGCCCTCTAGTTCCCAGAACTAGAGGGCATAGGTTGAGGGTGAGAGCGGAAAGATATAAAAGAGATCTAAGGGGCAACTTTTTCACGCAGAGGGTGGTACATGTATGGAATCTGCTGCCAGAGGATGTGGTGGAGGCTGGTACAATTGCAACATTTAAAAGGCATTTGGATGGGTATATGAATAGGAAAGGTTTGGAGGGATATGGGCTGGGTGCTGGCAGGTGGACTAGATTGGGTTGGGATATCTGGTCAGCATGGAAGGGTTGGACCGAAGGGTCTGTTTCCACGCTGTATATCTCTATGACTCTCTTCCCCCCACCAGCCAAGCGATGTCTTGGTGCTTGTTGGAAAGTTCTGGTGATGAGGTATTCCACCAAATGACTTTGACAGGGAACAGGAACAGGATCCACCCTCTCCTTTTCTCGCAGGGACTTGAGGATGCTACGTCTTGACCACTTTCTGATGGACTTGTGGTTGAAGGTGCTTTCCTTTGCAAATCCACAAAAGACAAGCGATAATGAGCGGTCCAACTATTTGGAGTGATCCAAGGTAACGAGGGCAGACCCATCCTTCGCAGCTCCGGAGACAGATAGAGCCTTAGTACATGGTGACAATTGGTGTTTGTGTACTGAGGGTCTATACAGAGCTTGATGCTGCCTCACACAAAGGTGGCCATCAGGATGAGGGTGGCATTGGGTACGTTCTTCCTTTCCTTATCCAGAGTTTTGTACATTGAGTCCCTGCCAAGTTGGTTCATTGTAGACCTCCAGATGAAGTGGAAGATGGCTTGGTGATGGCAACTGTGTAGTTTTGTAGAATGGTCCAGACTTGCGCCATTTACAATAACTGAGAGAGTGCCGCACACCTGAGACCAGATCTTTAACTGCAATGAGAGTGGTGCTCCCAAAAAATCATTCTGCTTCACCTTGCCAATGTGCTCCTCCTAAGATTTTGTGCATGCCCTGGCCCCTCCGAACCATATTCCCAGCACCTTCAGGTAATCTGTCCAGACGGTGAAGGGAATAAAGGATTGGTCGGCCCAGTTCTCAAAGAACATGGGCTTGCTCTTGCCCTGATTGACCTTGGCTGCTGAGGCCAGTTTGAACCGGTGACAGATGCTCATGAGTCTGTGCACTGGCAGCAGATTTGAGTAGAAGAAGGTGACATCGTCCACGTGCAGTGAGGCTTTGATCTGCAGGCCTCTACTGTCTGGAATAGTCACCTCTCTCAGGCTCGCATCCTTCCTGATGGACTCAGCAACAGGCTCTGTACACTACACAAACAAGACAGGAGAGAGTGGGCAGCCCTACCTGACTCCAGATCTGATTGGGAAGCTTTCTGATTCCCACCCATTGATTAAGACTGCATTCATGATGTTGATATAGAGCAGTCGGACTCAGTTGCAAATTCTGTCCCCAAAATCCATTTTGGAGACCATGTCCCACATGTACGTGTGCGATATCCCTTCAAAGGCCTTCTCCTGGTTCAGGCTGACAAGGCAGATTTCTATCTCCCTTTTCTGCGTGTGGGCGATTGTATCCCTGAGGACCATAAAGCTCTCAGAGACTGCCCTGCCGGTACAGCACAGGTTTGGTTGGGCTGAATCATTGATCCCAGAGCAGACCTGATTTGGTTGACGATAACCTTAGACAGAATTTTATAGTCTGCATTCAATAAAGTAGACAAAGCTGAAAATGCTCAGCATTTAAAGTCGCATTTGTGGTGTGTTTCTCGGGAAAATGATTTTCTCAGAACTCCACTTTTAAATGATACAACCTGAAATTAGCCATGAAACATCTAATTGTTGAAAACAAATTCTCGTAAAGTTCCACTCATTCTGTTGATATTCTGTGTTATTAAAGGTTTCATGCCATGATGGTAGTCACTCTACATCTGCGCCAGAAGTCCCATCTGGAGGTGTGTCATAACATATCAGAACAGAATGATGAAAATAACTGATCCTGTGTTGCTGAATTGACAACCAGTAGAAGCAATCTTGTTTTCTCTCTGGGGGAGTTACATAATCCTAAAACAAAGCCTAATAACATAAATAAGCCTCAAGGTTTCAAGAGGAGTCACAAATACAATCTTGGTATTTTATTGAATCTTGACGACAGTCTTTACATTACTGTATGATTAATGGAACAATCAGACCCATATACAACACAACAACTGTGGCCACGTCAGTATTCCACAATAATATAAATGACTTCTGTACATAATTGAGCACGAAACGTCGGATTGATTTTGCTTCTTGATGGCCTTTTCTACAAGTAACAAAATGCTTGTAATTTCTTGGAGAGAGGAAGAGAGAGTAAAGTTACACCGTAATGTGCTATATATTTGAGTTCAGTGTGAGACAAGGAATAAATACATAATAACATTTGTACTTAATTTAATTTTGTAACATATTGAAGTTAGTGAACTAAAAAATCACATTTAATTTTTCAAATGTGTCAAGATTAAAATAACATAGGAGCCTAGTGTGCTTATGACAGACCTGATCGCAAATGCGAAACAACCCTTCCCCAATGTTGTTATGAAGCACTCTGTAGAAGTCTCAACAGTCTTTGCCGAGCTGTGAAGTATCATCACTGACTAATCTACGCAGTACACCAAATGGTGGACCAATTTCAAAGAATAACCCAGGGAAATTGGTTGAAAAGACTGTGTTTTGCGTGGTACAGAGTTATAATGGACAAATGGGGCAGCGATGTGAATGCCGTCGAGCTCTTCATTGTTAGAAGAACTTGCAGTTTTGGAGAATGTCCAGGAACTTGTAAAAGGTAAAAATATATTTGAACATGCTTAGAATTTCCTAATTGAAAAATAATCCAATATACATTTTGTAATGCATATTACTTGGTTAACAGGGTCTGACCTACTCTTGCACTGGAAAGAGGTAATTGCATGCCTGAAGCCTGACCACTGATGTGCTGCAACCTGGTTTGGGGAGAAGTGTGGAGTTAAGGCACTCATCCAGATGATTGTGACTGATGAGAGTATATATTTTTTGCTACTCTGTGCTTTCATTCTAAGAAAAAATGTAAACATTGTTGAATACAGTGTAATTTGTTTTACAGGTTAACAGCTGAAAAACCACCAATGCCTTGTGCACCAAGAATCTCCAGTGGAATTAAGAGCGAACCTCAAGCCTGTAGTGAATGTGGTCAACATAGTGGTGAACTTTATGGAAACACTGGCTCTGAGCAACCACCAGTTTCAGAATCTGCTGGCGGAATTCAATGCAAGATATATGAATTTACACCAAAATGATGTATGCTGGCTAAGAATGGTTTGCAATGCATTGACTTTGAGTTGCTGGAACAACGAATAATCAGTTTCAGGGCTGTGCAGTGGGATCTGGTAGATTTATCTTTTTTTCTCCCCCGAGACTTTGGAGTGCTGCAAGATTCTCTTCAAGAAACTGAGGTTGTTTGGTCATGAGAAAAGCTCATTGAGTTGTGCTCATGCTTTTGAGGCAAACTTTGACTGTAATTTGATCCTTTGGTGAGTTGTCACAGTTTCCCTTATATTGCAGTTGAAAAGAAATTGGAGTGGCATGCGAATTGGACTATTACACTTCAAGATTAAGAAGTGTTTTCCAGTTCCTTCCAAGAATAAATGACAGCATTGTCTGAGAATACAACTTTTGACTGGAGCTGCAAATGAAATTGACCTGACTCAATAAAGAGAAGGGTGCTTTAGCAGTTTGGGTGCTTTAGCATTTTGTAAATGCCCTTCGGAGTGGTTCAGAGATTGCATTAATTAGCAGCACATACTTTAAGAAAAAAGAAGCACTAATCAATCTGTAGCACTTTAACTGATGTTTGAGAGCCCTCAGTATCTTCAAGGCAATCTTCACTTGATAGCAACAAAGTTGCCATTGTAAATGAAGTTTCCAGTGATGCAGAACTGAATTACTAAACAGACAGTGCATGACAAAAGTGCAAAAAAATGTCTTATACGGTTGCACCTGCTCCATGCAAAACCAGTAATGAGTAAAATTATATGAATGTTTCAAAAGTGTGTAATACATATCAGAAAATAAATCAATTGCATTGGACTTGGTGCTTAATTATAATTTGACTTACTATGCATGCCTAATCACATTTGTGATCTGATTTATTATTGTCATATGTACTGAGATACAGTAAAGTATTATTTTGTGTGCTATCCAGACAAATCATATCTTACAGAGAGGAAATGAGGACTGCAGATGATGGAGCGTCAGAGTCGAAAAGTATGGCACTGGAAAAGCACAGCATGTCAGGCAGCATCCGAGGAGTAGGAGAATCGATGTTTCAGGCATAAGCCCTTCATCATAAGTACATCAGAATATGATGTTACAGCTACGGAGAAAGTGCAGAGAAAGATCACCTCTAATATATTCGAGGTGTTTTTCAGACTGGAGGCCTGTGACCAGTGGAGTGCCACAAGGATCGGTGCAGGGTCCACTACTTTTTGTCATTTATATAAATGGTTTGGATGTGAGCATAAGAGGTATAATTAGTAAGCTTGCAGATCACACCAAAATTGGAGGTGTAGTATACAGCGAAGAAGGTTACCTCAGATTACAACGAGATCTTCATCAGATGGACCAATGGGCTGAGATGTAGCAGATGGAGTTTAATTCAGATAAATGCAAAGTGTTGTATTTTGGGAAAGCAAATCTTAGTGGGAATTATATACTTAATGGTAACATCCTAGGGAGTGTTGCTGAACAAAGAGACCCTGGAGTGCAGGTTCATAGCTCCTTGATAGTAAGTAGAGTTGCAGGTAGATAGGATAGAGAAGAAGGCGTTTGGTATGTTTTTCTTTATTTGTCAGAGTATTGAGTACAGGAGTTGGGATGTCATGTTGTGGCTGTACAGGGCATTGCTTAGGCCACTTTTGGAATATTGTGTGCAATTCTGATCTTCCTATCAGAAGGATGTTGTGAAACTTGAAAGGGTTCAGGAAAGGATATTGTTACAACGATGTTGCCAGGGTTGGAGGATTTGTTTTATAGGGAGAGGTTGAATAGGCTGGGGTTGTTTTTACCCCATTGTCAGAGGCTGAGGGGTGACCTTATCGAGGTTTATAAAATCATGAGGCATGGATAGGATAACTAGATGAGGTCTTTTCCCTCGTGTGGGGGAGTCCAGAACTAGAGGTTTAGGGTGAGAAGGGAATGATATAAAAGAGACCTAAGGGGCAACCTTTTCATGCAGAAGGTGGTACATGTATGGAATGAGCTGCCAGGGGAAGTGCTGGAGGCTAGTACAGTTGCAGCATTTAAAAGGCATCTGGATGGGTATATGAATTGGAAGGGTTTGAAGTGATATGGGCTGGGGGCTGGCAAGTGGGACTAGATTGTGTTGGGCTATTTGGTTCGCATGGACGAGTTGGAGCGAAGGGTCTGTTTCCGTGCTGTACATCTCTATGACTCTGTTTCACTAATTTAGCAATGCTCGCAGTTTCCTTTTAAAAACTTGACTGCTTGCCACTCTGCTGTTTCAGAAAGCTTCTCTGGCAGTTTGTGAACCTGACTTCAGCATGTATCAGTGAGAAACTAAGATAGTACTAAATATAAAAGAATGATCTCTTTTGTGTAAAATTTGTCATAAAAATCTTGGAATGGTAAAACACACTTGCTATATATGCAGAACCTTGGTAATTTTACCAAATGCTTTTTGTAAAGCTTTGCTGATTTAAAAATCTGAAATTTAAATTTTGGGTTTCTCACATATTTAGTGTTACTTTGAGTGTGGAATGTATTGAAGACTACAGTAATTGCCAAGAATCACCATTGTTTAAACAACTGTCATAGTCATTTAAAAAATATACAAATTTGGGTTGGGTTATTTGCCACAATTATTTGGGTGGACCAGGTAGATTAGTTGGAATTTGAAAAATTTGTTTCATGGAACTAGTAAGTAATACACTGGACATTACAGGGAGTGAGGAGTATATCTGAGCAGTTTTGCAATATTTATTCATCAGTTCAACTGTATTTCTATGTTATGGTGATGGAAGATAAGTCTTTGCTCATGAAGTTACGTACAAAAATATTTTAAAAGGACTGTTTTAATATTCAGAAAAAGCAAGCTAAAGTTATAATTAGTGGCCCAATTTGCTATATTACAAAGTGACTACATTTCAAAAATACTTTTGTTATTAAGTGCTTTGGGATGTTCTCTGATTGATTGTTTGCAAGTTAATGAAAATTAATGAATTGTTAAAGGTTTTTTATTTTTTGTAGTTGTAATTTGTAATTAATTGAAATTAATAAATAATTAATCCAGCTAGGTAAATGAACAAAGCAAATCTGTAGAAATCTTTTGTATAATCTTGTAAATGAGTCTAATTTTTTTCTAATGTGAGCAAAGCCATTTGATAACTTTTTTTTGCATCTTACGAGTAACATTTGAAGATTCTGTTTCTCCAGGAATATCTTAGCTCATTGAATTCCCTTTCAGCCTGATAACTGGATTGTTGGAGGTAGAATTCTCCCCATGGAAACTGTTTCTTCTGAGACATAAATAAGTTTGCTGGACAAAACCACAAATTGTAACTTTCAAAGACCCTGTGATTTTTTTTTTCTAAATGAGGAGCTGAAATTTTCTTCTTGGGGCTTGACTGCCTGCATGGTGTGTTCTAGGCAACTCCCTGGTATTTTTAAAGGAGTGATCAATCTGAAAATATTTTACACATTCAGATTTTGGGAACTGTTTTGAGACAGATGGTTTGAATCTAATTGAACTTCACACTAATTGCTGTATAATTGAAAGCAGTGCTTATTTTCCTGAAGGCATTGTCTCTCGACTTGAGGTGCAGTTTTACAAGTTTTGTGTAATTTCATCCAAGTAACCGTTATCATGTGTTAATGCTGCAGGCTTCCCAACTCTGGCCAAACCCAGTTCTATAATTACTTAGTATACTTTTTAAAATTCTTCCATAAAATATGGGCATTGCTGGCTAGGCCGTATTTATTTCCTATTCTTAGGTGCCCTTTAGAAAGTAGAGATGAGCTGCCTTCTTAGCTGCTACAGTCCATTGAAATTGGTCGACTCACAATGCCATTAGGAGGCAATTCCAGAATATTCATCCAGTGACCCTGAAAGAAAGTCAATATATTTTCATGTGTGAATGACTTGGATGGGAACTTGTAAGTGGTTTTGTTCCTGCATTTCTGCAGCCCTTGCCCTTCTAGATGGTAGCGTTGTGGGACTGGAATTAACCCCTGTTTCCATTAAGAGTGAAAATCGTGAATGACCTTTTTTCTTTGACTAACCCACTGATCAGTTGTCCAGTCCCTACCTCGCTATGCTGAGGTTACCTATATCAGTATAAATCTTATTTAAAATTGAAGTTCTTTTTTAGTTTTTCGGTAAATGGGATTAGTAGGTTGGTCAGCATTGCTATGATGGGCAAGAGGGCCTTTTCCTGTGATGTATGACACAATAGTTTAGATACAGCAACCTTGCTTTTCTGAGAGATTATAATGCTATTCTTAAAAAGATCAGAAGAGGTCATAAGGAATATGAGAAGGCCATTTGAGCCTGCTTTGGCATGGCTAACCTGATTGTGGTTTTAATTCCATTTTCCTGTTACCTGCCCACAATAATCCTTTACTGTCTTTGGATCAAAAAATTAATTTTAACTGTTGAATATATTCAGTGATCCAATCTACACTGCTGTCTGGGGAGGAGAATTCCAAACAATGTTCCTTCTGCCCCTTGGAGGGTCTGCAAATGCAGACTACTTTATCCTCCATCTACCAAATCTGTGCCCACTCACTGAATGTATCTACAACCCCATGAGGTGGTTTCTATTTTGGTGTGTTTCAGCACTAATAGCTTATGTTGCATGGGTATTATGAAAATTTGAGATTCGGTTCATACTTTTATACCAATGAAATTTTCAAATTAACAAATTCCTTAAAATATGCTTATTTAAAGTAGGTGATTATGATTTCATTCAATCCTCTTGCTAGAGCTGGTGTCTGTTAGTGGACCATTGACTTATGCTATGGTCCAACTCAGGGAGAATGCACCAATCAAAGGCAGGAACTTGCACATTGGATAATAGATAATCAATATGAAAGCAGAATCCAAGATGGGCAGTTCAGAAAGTTGAACAGATTATTAGTTATTAAGCCGGGGAAGGGTGGGGTTTGGGGTCTTTTAGTGATGGAGATATGGAAAACTTTATGGATTTTTTCTAGAGTATAGCCAAATGAAGCATGGATGCCAGTGGGAAGAAACTGAAGGAAAATGTAAATAAAGTCAGAGTCAAGTGAAAAGTGTTTTTGGGGAAGGGTTTTCATTTGGAGGAGGTTATAATGCTGGCTGCTGGTGAGTTGGAAGAGCAAATGTCATGGGTTTAAAATGTGGACAAAAATTTTAAATTCAAAATGTTAGCTTTCTGGTAGTAAATTAGGCTGGTGAAAATGGAGAACGTGAATAGAGATTAGTGGATAGCTAATGAGCAGCAACGTCATGGGTGGGACTATGGAATAAAATAGGTGGAAGATGAAATGCTAATGACAGAATTATGGAGTACAATCTTGAAGTTTTGAATATATGAGAGTTTTTGGAGTCAGTGGGTAATTTTATGTTGTTAAGAAAGTGAATTTGGAAATTCCAAACAGGAATGAATAGGATGTTAGCATTATGAGTAATCTGTAGCCTGACAGAATGGCTGGAATCTGGTGGAACACCTGGATCAGTAACTTCTGCGACCCCAATGTCCAGGTGGTGTAGGTTCTCGGATAAGTAGACAAAAAAGTAAAGAGAGATAGTGACGAGGAAGAATTAAGTACCGTTAGTAATGCCAAAGGGTAGTACACAAATGAAGAAACAGCAAATACTGTGATTGGATTTAAAACAATTAATCCGAGCAGAAAAAAGTTCACTAGAGAGAAGGAAGTTGGAGCTGGTGACCATGTCAAAAGCTACAGATTGACATCATTTGTGACTTTGGTTAGGGCAATTTTAATGTTGTGGAGCATGTGGAAATTAGTTTGAAAGATGGAAAGAAGGCTTAATGTTCCATTTCAGTGTGTTTTGTTTTATAAGCTGACCATTTAGCTGGACTGGGACAGTTTAATAAGGCTTGCTACAACCATTTCAATAACAATTGTGGATGAGCAATAATTGCCAGTGACATCTGCCTCACATGAACGAATTAAAAATAACTTCAATTATAGAGCCATAGAATTATACAGCATGGAAATTGAACCTTTGGTCCAACTTGTCAATGCAACCAGATATCCTAAACTGTTCTAGGGCCATTTGCCAACATTTGGCTCATATCCCTCTAAATCCTTCCTATTCATGTACCCACCCAGATGTTGTAATTGTACCCACCTCCACCACTTCCCCTGGCAGCTCATTCCATACACGCACCACACTCTGTGTGATAAAATTGCCTCTCCGGTCCCTTTTAAATCTTTCCCCTTTCACTTTAATCCTATGCCGTCTAGTTCTCCCCTACTCTGAGAAGACAACTTTGGCTATTCACCCTATTCATGCCTTTTATGATTTTATAAACCTCTATAAGCTTACCCCTCAGCCCCGATGCTCCAGGATAAAAAAAGACCCCAGCAAATTCAGCCTCTCCCTGTAGCTTAAGCCGTCCAATCCTGACAACATCCTTGTAAATCTTTTCTGCACTCGTTCAAGATTAAAACCATCTTTCTTATAGCAGGGAGACCAGAATTGAATGCAGTCTTCCATAAGTGGCCTAATCAATGTCCTGTATAGCTGTGACATCACATCCCAACTCTTATACTCAGTGCACCAACCAATGAAGGCAAGCGTGCCAAAATGCCAACTTCACCACCCTGTCTAACTGTGACTCCAATTTCAAAGAACTATGCACCTGCACCACCAGGCCCCTTTTGCTTGGCAGCACTCCACGACCCTTCCATTAAGTGTATAAGGCCTGCCTTGATTTGCCTTACCAAAATGCAGCATCTCACATATACTTAAATTAAACTCCATCTTGGCCTATTAACCAATATGATAAAGACCCTGTTGTACTCTGAGATAATCAACTGTCCTACACCACCTATCTTGGTGTCGTCTGCAAACTTACTAACCATGCTTCCTACATTCACATTCAAATTCTTTTATATAAGATACAAAAAGCAGTAGTCCCAGCACTAAGCCTTGCAGGACATCATTGGTCATAGGCCTCCAGTCTGAGAAACAACCCTTCATCATCACCACCTTTTGTCAGTTACCTTCAAGCCAATTTTGTATCCAGTTGGTTAGCTCCCCCAGATCCCATATGATCTAACAATTGCTAACTCACCTATCATGTAGAATTTTGCTGAGCAATTTTCTGAAGTCCATATATAGACGATGTGTACTGCTCTGCCTTCATCAGTCTTCTTTGTCACCTCTTCAAAAAACTCAATCAAATTAGTGAGACATGATTTCCCATGCACAAAGCTGTGTTGACCATCCCTAGTCAGTTCTTGCCTTTCCAAATGCACATACGTTTTGACTCTCAGAATCCTCTCCAACAACTTACTCACCGTTGATGTAAGGTTCACCGATCTGTAGTCCCCTGGCTTTTCCTTACCACCTTTTCTTAAATTTTTTTACATTAGCACATCAGCTTAGGTCAGTTGGTTAGATTCACTTCCCAACTTGCACCACTAGTTGTGACCTTGTGATCTGCAATATATTTACTTTGCCTTTTTTTCTCAATATTTCAGCTTTGTGATGATTTGAGTAAATGGTCACTGCGCCCTGAACCTGTGATAGCTCGCACCGAACACAAACAGCGGGCACAACAAATAACTTTTCTGATAGAAGCTATCTTGGAAAGTGCTAGTTTTGATTCAATCTCTGTTTCTTCTGAAAAAGTAAGTGACTTAATTTTATACAAAACAATTTTTATTATAAGGATTGCTTTAATTTGCAAAATCTGCGACCTGTTAGGCATTCCTTAGCTGGACATCTTTAAATTATAATTTAATATTTTAGTTCAGAACTCAGACGACACCAGGTTATATATGATTTCAAATTGACCAGGTTATATATGATTTCAAATTGACCTGGTGTCGTCCGGCTTCTGAACTTGTCCACCCTAGTCCAGCACTGGCACTTGCACATCATAGTATTTTAGTTGCCGCTTTGCTATGGTGTGATATAGATAAAGTCTGATTCTTTTGAAATGATGCTGTATTAGTTCATAGCCATAACCATCTGAGCTACTTACTGTATAAACCACAATGCTTACTTGCCTTTTAAGCAATAAAACAGTCTTAAGTTATGTTTTTATGAAGAATTATCTCCCTTTTACCAAAATGCATCACCTCACAATTCCATATCAAATTTCGCCTGCTTTTGTTTGCCTATCTGCTACCCAATGGATGTCATATTGCAGTTGGTTCATATCATCTTCACTGTCGTATCTGTTCTTGTTTTCATCAGCAACTGTTGAAATATCCATGATTATTGTCTCTAAAACCTCATCTATGACTTATGTTAAACTGACTGCCCTATGAATATCCTTGCATCTCTTCTTGAAAAAGAGTGTTATATTTACCAGTTTTTAATATTCTGGCAATTCCCCATTTTTAGAGAATATTGCAAGTCTATCCACTATTTCCACTTCAACTTCCCTTAGTAACCTAGGTTAAAAGCCCAGGTGACATAGCTACCTGCATTATAAAAAGCCTTCCCTGCACATCTTGCCTGTAGATTTTCACTCTCTGTTTTCTCTGTCAACTCTGCTTCTATTGATATTTTGTCAGCATATCTTAATAAACATCAGTACAAAGTACTCCATATATTTTAACCTGGCTTCATGTTGTAAACACATACCACCATCCTTGTCCCTCATCTGCCCACCCACTACTTAACGTTTACATGATATTTGAACATTTTTGGGTTCCATTTTATGTTAACTGACATTCTATTCTCATATTCTCTTTGGCTGTTTTATTTTTCTTTTCACTTCTAAACTTATCTTACTCAGCCTAGTTCTTGCTTGAGGAGTTCACCTGAACTGCCCGTTACACCTCTTTTTGTTTCATGATCTCTATCTTCCTCATCATCCAAGAATCCCACCGCTGCCATTTCCTAGGGCGGCACGGTGGCACAGTGGTTAGCACTGCTGCCTCACAGCGCCGGAGACCCGGGTTCAATTCCCGCCTCAGGCGACTGACTGTGTGGAGTTTGCACATTCTCCCCGTGTCTGCGTGGGTTTCCTCCGGGTGCTCCGGTTTCCTCCCACGGTCCAAAAAAAATGTGCAGGTCAGGTGAATTGGCCATGCTAAATTGCCTGTACTGTTAGGTAAGGGGTAGAGGTAGATGTAGGGGTATGGGTGGGTTACGCGTCGGCGGGGCGGTGTGGACTTGTTGGGCCGAAGGGCCTGTTTCCACACTGTAAGTAATCTAGTCTAATCTAAATTTAGGATTTTGTTCCCTGACCTTTGGTCCCCATCACGTTGAACAGATCTAGCCTGTGTCTGACACATCTCTTCCTTAAAGATCAATGGGGCAATGCACAGGTACCTGAAAAAAGTCGTGAAGTGTTGAGTTGTGGGGCGGTGCCTTGTCTTTCTGGATGATGTTACAGACAAGGGGAGGCAATGGCCTAGTGGTATTATTGCTAGATTGTTAACCCAGAGAGATGCAAGTAATGTTCTAGTATCCTAGGTTTGTGTCCGCTTTGATAGATGAATTCAACAAAAATCTGGAATAAGGGTCTAATTATGACTGTGAAAATGTTCTTTATTGTTGGAAAAACCCATCTGGTTCACTAATGCCTTTTAGGGAATATACCTGCTGTCCTGTCCTGATCAGGCCCACGTGAAACTCCAGACCTTGCAAGGCATCTTGCCCCTCAATGCAGCAGAAACACGAGAGCTCTCAAGGGCATAAGTTATATAGGGAGGCACCATGAACAGCGTCCATGATCCATGGTGCAAACATCAAAGAGTTGACATCAGTAATCACAGAGGATTGCATATCGATGGATTGAAATCCTTTTCTATTGATGAAGTCAGCTGCACTATGATGTGGCTCTGTCTGTGTAACATGTATATAGTCTATCGTGCCCTACCCCTGGGGAAGCCAGCTATGTTGCCAAAACCTGCTGTCTGGGCTGTAGCACCAAGCTGATTGCAATTTTTGCTCTTTTCTGGAGCATACTTCCCAGCCAACTGCCAACTTCCTCTTCATTTCTTCATGAAAAGAAAACTTGTGGACATGTGGAGCCAAGAATTTTGGACGAACATTTGAAACAATATAACTGGAAAGGTCATTAAATTTAAAAAGATGTTGGATGAAGATCAGTGCACATATATGGGTTTAATGTGAAACTGAAACTTAACTAATAAACATGCAATACTTTGTAGGAACAAGAATAGGCTAGCCCATTGAGCCTGCCCCATTCAGTATTATGGCTGATTGAACCTTCAATGCCATTTGCCTACCCTATTTACATAACCATGTACAACACTGATAAGCTGTAAGTTTAACCTTAAATACATGCTCAAAGATTGAGCTTCCATAGGCTACTTTGTTACAGAACTCCAAAGGCTCAGCCTTCTGACTAAAATGTTTCTTCCCATCTTGGACCTAAGTAGCATCCCTGTCATTGTTTAAATTGTCCATCCTGATTCTCGATTCTTGAACCAGAGGAAACATCTACCATGCATCTACCTGACTAACTCTTTAAGCACCTTGTAAGTTTCATCTCTCATTCTTTGAAATGCTAGGGAATACAAGCCTAAGTTTGCCCAATCTCTCTTCAAGGAACAGCCCCACCATCCCAGGAACAAGTCTGATATTCTCTCTATGGCAACAGTGCATTCTCTAAGATGCCTCATAGAGTACTCCAGACATAGTATACCAAGCTCATATACATTTGAAGCAAGGCTCGAGTATTCCTGTGTTAAAATGATTTTTCAATAAAGGCTAAGATACGCACATGCACACACACACACATGCAAAAAAAAAGCTCTAGCAGATATCTTATTCTCAAATGCAAATGGGTAAAACGTGGACGTTCTGGAACCTGTTTCTTTGAACACCTGTAGGAATCATACACTGTTGTGTCTGACGTGTTTTAGACATAATTTGGTCATGAAATACAATCTTGAGATATCCTTTCAATCTATCTTTCAAAACACAGGTTTCACAGTGAAATGACGTAAAATGTTTTCATTTCTGAAATGGGAGACATCAGCTTGCTTGCTTCTCTCCAACTTGGTTTGCTCTTAGCAGTCTTTAGTCCAATTCAGCTAGTTAAAACAGGAACTTGTTCAAACCAGGCACTGTTCAAACAAGCATAGTATGACACTTCTGCATCGTACTGAAATTGCATTGACCATACGAAATATCATTTAAGATTTGAAGGATATCTCTGCTGCAGTATTATAAGTGAAAGTAAAGTGGCCATGTCAGTTTTGGCAGAATTTAGAAATTATTTCAAATTGTATTTTTTCACTGGGCAATTGTATTTTTTTTCCCTGTAGATCTTAAGATATTCTGACTTCTGCATACCATTGGCATATTTACTTGGCAACCCATACAAACTAATTGCTGAAGCAAATGTAGATGATTTTAGCAGACTTGGAGTTGCTTTCATGGAGAACAGACTACAGATGGATGATGGAATGGTACCTCAAAAAATAGTTTGTGAGTGCCTTTTTTGCTTTTATTTAGGTTTTATTCAAGTTTCAGTATTTTAATTGCATTATATGCATGCATTTAAAGTTCTTGGATAAGAGTTTAATTGGTAACCATTTGTAGGGACACTGTAAACATCTATGAGATGACTTCCTATGTTCAGTTTGTTTCATAATTATTTTTTCTTGAATTTAACATATAATAACAATGTAAAAGTGCTAATGTGGGAACAAAAGAAATTAATGTCTCTATCTTCTGTACACATTTTAAATCAAATCTGTGAGTTGAAATATATGTAGACTTTAAGTTGTTTTATTTGATACATATTGAGAATAAGTCAGGAACTATTATCGTTTTTTGGTAATTTACAAAGTTACTTTTACATTCAGACACTTATGATATCATAGGACTAAGTTGTAGGAGGAACTGAGCCTCTACTAAGAATGAGATAACATTAATAAACGTTTAAAGACCATGTAGTGGTTGTAAAGAGATCAACTTGGAGAAAGTGAGGACTGCAGATGCTGGAGACCAGAGTTGAAAAGAATGGTGCTGGAAAAGTGCAGCAGGCCAGGCAGCATCCGAGGAGCAGGAGAATCAACGTTTCGAGCATAAGCCCTTCTTCTGGAATGAGGCTAGTGTGCTAAGCGGGCTGAGATAAAAGGTTAAAAGGTTGGGGGGGGTGGGGGAATTTGTGGGAGGGGCGCTGGGAAGATGGTAGGTGGAAGGAGGTGAGGGTGATAGGCTGGAGAGGGGGGTGGGGGCGGAGAGGTCGGGAAGAAGATTGCAGGTCAAGAGGGTGGTGCTGAATCCAGGGGTTGGGACTGAGATAAGGTGGGGGGAGGGGAAATGAGGAAACTGGAGAAACCTACATTCATCCCGTGTGTTTGGAGGGTTCCTAGGCAGAAGATGAGGCGCTCTTCCTCCAGGCGTCGTGTGGCCAGGGTCTGGCAATGGAGGAGGCCAAGGACCTGCATGTCCTTGGCAGAGTGGGAGGGGAAGTTAAAGTGTTCAGTCACGGGGCGGTTGGGTTGGTTGGTGATCAGCCAGTCATTTTAAACCAGTCAAAAATCCCAAGACGGGTTGCCCGGTTCTTGAATTGCTGAGCAAAACTGAAACAGTTAGAGGTGATCGGAGAAACCAAACAGCCATCACAACCAGAATTGAAACCTTTTTGGACCCAGACAGACCAGATTTCAGTAGAGGGTGGCCCGGTGGCAAAGTGGTTAGCACTGCTGCCTCACAGCGCCAGAGACCCGGGTTCAATTCCCGACTCAGGCGACTGTCTGTGTGAAGTTTGCACATTTTCCCCGTGTCTGCGTGGGTTTCCTCCGGGTGCTCCGGTTTCCTCCCACAGTCTAAAAATGTGCAGGTTAGGTGAACTGACCATGCTAAATTGCCCGTAGTGTTAGGTGAAGGGGTAATGGGTCTGGGTGGGCTGCGCTTCGGCAGGTTAGTGTGGACTTGTTGGGCCGAAGGGCCTGTTTCCACACTGTAAGTAATCTAATCTAATCTAATTATTATGGGGAACAAGAATGATTGTACCGATTCTGGTTGAACTCCACCAGGGTCAACCAGGGTGTCCAAAATGAAGATGTTGGCTAGGAGTTACATCTGGTGGCCAGGATTGGATGCAGATGTAACTGTGATAATGTGGCATTGCACAGAGTGCCAACAAGGACTGAAATTACTGCCAGCAGCTCCCCCACATTAGTGGGAATGGCCGGTATATCCTTGACTCAATTACACGTCGACTTGAGATGATGCTGCTCCTTTTACAAGGTTAAGTCATCCTTGGTTTTTTTTAGAGGGATCGTAAATGCAAAGGTTTCAACTTATTTGTGTTGTATGATTTTAGGGCCCATTTGATTATAGCTAACAGATACTGCCTTAGGCAAAGGCTTTAAAGTTTAAAGTAAAAAAAACACTTTTACAAAGAAAGGGGAGTGGCCAGTTTTCCCAGCTCAGCTTTTCTCTGGTTTGGTTTAAGCAAGCAGTCAGTTTTTTGTGGCTGCTGGTCAAAGAAACAGCTCCATGCTGATCCTCTCTCCTGTAAGAACCTGTGTTTGATTATACTTTTTTTGTCAAGGGGGTGTTTATGGGGATGTTGCAAGTATATGGAGCAGCATCACTAAGTTGTGATAGAGTCAATTGGGTTTTTAAATAGTTATTTTAAATTCTGTTTTCTTTGGTTCATGTGAAAATAAATAGTTTTATTTAAAACTGAGTAGTTGGGCCAGCTGCATCCCTCCTGGAGTCTCCACTACATACCTGCTTAAAACGACTAGAAAAGTTAGTGTCTGGGCTACCTTCTTGAAATATTTTGAGGGGTTTTGATCTTCCTGGACCTGAGACGGGGAAGGGTGAAATGGCATCAGGAATACCAATGCTGGAAGCAAGACTGTGCTAAGCAAGAGAGACAGTTTACTTCAAGGAATGAAGTTTGGTGTACGTACCATGGGAATGGCCGCCTGCATGGATAAGAGTCATGATTGACAGGAGGTCAGATACAGTAACATATAATGTTCGGATAGATGCAACAGTTCTGAACAAGCTCATAGACCATATAAAAACTGCAAACTCGCAAAAAAAGGTCAGGAGCAAAACATGCCTGGCTCCTTAGAAACGTTTGGAAATGCTGGCAGGACCCGTGTGTTATTCCCCTCTGTCAACCGTTGAAGAGACTTTGGAACCTGAGATGGACACAGCGAATGTCACCACCTTGACACCTTTGCTGCCAGAAGAATAGAATAAACTTCTTCCAAAATGCTCTGGGTGCAAGTGGTGAGCTACTGTGCATTACGCACTGCCTGTGTCCAAACCAGAGTTGGACGAACCTGAGCTAGTGCGAAAATGTCCCAGGAGGAGCTGTTTTAAAAAAAAGAACTAGCCTTGGACCGAGGGGTGGGGGAGGGATTAGTGATTGTAAAATGGTCAATCAGGTGGACCTCATCAAATAAGAGTTCCCTGATTGTGGCTGTCAACTGATACAATTAGTGAGCCTTGGCCAACAGATAAAAACAGGATTGTCAGACATCCTGACACTTTGAGAGGAGGTCCTGGGGGAGCTGGATCAGTGTCAAGGACTTTCCATGCATAAATAAAATGTGATTTGGTGACAGCATACCAGCTTCTGACCACCTTACCAAGTTTTCGTGTAATGCTTTCCTGAGAGTGGTGAGTGATCCTAGGATATGACTTCAAAGGTTGTAGCATCTTTCTTTTTGAATTTCTCTAATTGATTTTTTTGTGAGTATTAATAATGCTTGTTTGTTTGGAGACACGATTTGCGTAATTGTGAGCATGCACTTCACGTTTTTTCCTCAGGAATAGGTTTTTTTTGTACCTTCATGGGGTGTTGGCTTCTTTGGCTGGCTCATCATTTATTGTCCATCCTCAGTTACACTTGAGAAAGTGGTGGTGAACTGTGTTCTTGAAACGTTGTGGTCCATTTGCTGTAGGAAGACCACAATTCCATTAGGGAGAAAGTTCTAGGGTTTTGACCAAGTGGTAGTGAAGGAACAGCAATATATTTCCAAGTCCGTATAGTGAGTGGCTTGGAGGGGAGCTTGAAAATGGTGATGTTCCCCTGTATCCTCTGCTGTTGTCCTTCGAGGTGGTATTGAGTTTGAAAGGCACTGTCTCATGAGTCTTGTGAATTTCTGCAGTACATCTTTTAGGTATCATGCAAGATTGCTACTGTTACTGGAGGAATGATGTTTGTGAGTTTGACGTCAGTCCAGCTGACTGCTATTACCACTGTGCTAAATGGAATAGATGGAGTATTCATAAGCATGGTGGGCCATCAGGAGGCGCTAGCTTCAATTCAACCACAATTTGTATTTGGAAAGGCAGGGACTGATTAGGGATAGTCAACATGGCTTTATGCGTGGGAAATCATGTCTCACAAACTTGATTGAGTTTTTTGAAGAAGTAACAGATGATTGATGAGGGCAGAGTGGTAGATGTGATCTATACAAACTTCAGTAAGGCATTCGACAAGGTTCCCAATGGGAGACTGATGAGCAAGGTTAGATCTCATGGAATATAGGGAGAACTCGCCATTTCAATGCAGAGCTGGTTCAAAGGTAGAAGACAGAGGGTGGTGGTGGAGGCTTGTTTTTCAGACTGGAGGCCTGTGACCAGTGGAGTGGCACAAGGATCAGTGCTGGGTCCACTACTTTTCGCCATTTATATAAATGATTTGGATATGAGCATAAGTTAGTAAATTTGCAGATGACACCAAAGTTGGAGGTGTAGTGGACAGTGAAGAAGGTTACCTCAGATTACAATGGGATCTTGATCAGATGGGCCAGTGGGCTGAGAAGTGGCAGATGGAGTTTAATTTAGATAAATGCGAGGTGCTGCATTTTGGGAAAGCAAATCTTAGTAGGACCTATACACTTAATGGTACGGTCCTAGGGAGTGTTGCTGAACAAAGAGACCTTGGAGTGCAGGTTCATAGCTCCTTGAAAGTGGAGTCGCAGGTAGATAGGATAGTGAAGAAGGTGTTTGGTATGCTTTCCTTTATTGGTCAGAGTACTGAGTACAGGAGTTGTGGCTACAGGACATTGGTTGGGCCACTGTTGGAATATTGCAAACAGTTCTGGTCCCCTTCCTATTGGAAGGATGTTGTGAAACTTGAAAGGGTTCAGGAAAGATTAACAAGGATGTTGCCAGGGTTAGAGGATTTGAGCTGTAGGGAGATGTTGAATTGGCTAGGGCTGTTTTCCCTGGAGCATCGGAGGCTGAGGGGTAATCTTATAGAGGTTTCTAAAATTATGAGGGGCATGGATGGACAAAGTCTTTTCCCTGGTGTGGGGGGAGTCCAGAACTAGAGGGCATAGGTTTAAGGTGAGAGGGGAAAGATATAAAAGAGACCTAAGGGGCAATGGTTTCACGCAGAGGGTGGTACGTATATGGAATGAGCTGCCAGAGGAAGTGGTGTAGGCTGGTTCAATTGCAACATTTAAAAGGCACCTGGATGGGTATATGAATAGGAAGGGTTTGGAGGGATATGGACTGGGTGCTGGCAGATGGGATTAGATTGGGTTGGGATATCTGGTTGGCATGGACAAGTTGGACTAAAGGGTCTGTTTCTGTGCTGTACATCTCTATGACTCTATCAACCACATGATGTACATTCTCCATTCAACTGTTACTGTAGATTCAGGGCATCAAACCTGGTACAATGGGAACATTGCCAAGAGGATCATCAGGCACACCTAAAAATGAGATGAATAAGTCATGAACAAAAGAACTAATGTTCGGACGAAAATAATCAAACATTCCCATCCGTAATAATGATCGAGCCATCTGTGGATGGTCCATCTAGGCTTCCTCTTGAGCTCACTAACATCTTAGCGAGTTTTGAGAAGATCATAGATGTCAGTTTTCAGCAAGTTGATTCAAATAAGTTGTCTATTTAATATGAAGTAAGTAATTCTTTTTAAACGCCAAGTGAAACAACATTTACGAAAGTAAACAGTTGACATGGATTTGGTATTGGCCATTTGGCAAGTAATTTTGTTTACTGTAGACAAAGTATTCCTAGTGGAGAAAACTGACATCACCTTAAACTTTTAACAGTTATTTTAATATATAACTGTATGGTGGTTTCTGACACCTCAGGAAACATTAAGATCATGAACTAGTCGTCACACACACACTCTGTCCTTTCTGTATTTCATTGGATGTTACATCATGTACTGTAATTAGCAAATCAATTGCAATGAGCTCTTGAATTGACTGAAGTACCTGCTAAGGACAGCTGGATTTGCTTTTCTCTGTCGATAAGGTAATTTTGTTGATCAGATTAAAGTTCTTAATTTTTATGTAATCTTTGACACTGCAATGGAAAATGTTTTGGGATAATTCCTGACTAGACTTTCTTTACATTTATATTCAGAAATACATTGCACTGCATCACTCAATGTTACTGATTTCAAGTGTATATGTATTTCTTTCAGCTCTCCATCTCAATGAACCTGTTCAAATGAAATTGCTCGAATCAAGTGCTATGTTTCAAAAAGAGTGGAAAGAGATTGGTCATCTCCAGGATCTTGATATTGCAATGGAACCATGTCATAAGCATCCTTTAATTAAACCAGCGACTGAACAAAATATGGGTTTGTGTGGTGATCGCTGTTGTACAGTTGGTTCTGCTTGTCAACCAGAAATGGATGAACTTAAGGCAGTTCACAGTAAAGAGTTTCATATCGCCCAAGAGGCAAAGGAACTCGATGAACATGAAGGCTATTGCCTTCACCTTGCCAGTTGCTCTGAGTGTTTGGAGTTGGAAAACAGCACCATTGAGTCAGTCAAATATGCCTCGGCAGAAAATCTATTGGACCTCCCTGATGATTATTGTGGAAGCTCTGATGAAACAGTGGTTGGGGAGGACAGTTTTATGGTAAATACAGGACAAGGTAACAAAAATGGGAAACCTCCCAATGTATTGATCTATGTTGGATCGGATTACAGTCAATATTTGGTAAAATTTCAGCAAATAAAATCCGTCCTGTTGGATTGCCTTGACAATGAAAGCTATGTGATCTATCCCCTTCTAGAGGAACAGGTTCTAAAAGTTCCTTGGGTTGATAATTCTTTATTGTTGGTTGTGGCGTGTGACGATCCAGTGCCTGAACAGATTCATGCAAAGTTCATGACTTACCTATCCAAAGGTGGGAAGATCTTGGGACTCTGTACATCATTTTCATTTGGTGAAATCAAAGTAGCAGTCAAAAAAGAACTGAAAGGAAAGATTCACAGGTGGTTCTTCACTAAATCTGACAGCAAGGACATAACCCTCCATGCTTTTACCAGCGGCAAAGCATTCTTAAGAGAAACCAGTAGTACAGAGGAAGCCACTGAAGATCTTGAGCTGTGGGGGAGTTTGGCTAATCCTGAAAAGGATATCGTAATTGTACGTTTACCCTATGGAGAAAATGGAGGAGAGGCTGTGCTCTGTCAGGTACGATGGATAAAATTTATATTTTATGTGGAAGAAATATTGTTTTTTGTTAAATTCATTTAAGCCCTTTCCCTGTTCCTGTCCTGAGGGAAATTTAGTAAGGGTGTGATGGTCTACTCTTAAAAGGAAAAGAAAATCTTTTTCTAATAAGTTTGTCAAACTTCTGTCATAACTTATTCTGCAATTCTTTGACTTCACTTACTCCTAGCATCTGAATTTTCTCCTACAATTTATTTCTTTGTTCTCTTCATTTATTCCTATTTAACCTGATCATAGAAGTCGTGGAATAATTAAATGAAGTGGAGTGTTGAATACCCCTGGATTGCTATTTTGTTAGCTGTATGTGGCTAATCATAGTAATTTAAAGAATCTATCGTAAAACAAAAGTAGAGTTGGTGTGAAAGAGAATGAATTTGAACGAAAATCTCTTCCCTGAGCAAAACCTTGAAAATTACAGACATTGCTAGGGGTTTTCTTTTTTGACTTTTTGATTGACTGGCAGTTTTTTGGTTGTGCGGTTACACATACAGGTTCACCTTGAAATTCCTCCTGATTCAAAAGAGACCCAACTGCAGCAGGATTTTAGAACACTTAAACTGAGCAACGCACTGCGATATGAAGTACTGACAGAAATTCTGACATATTTGCAACTTAGCTGTGAACTTAGTGAAGTTCCACCTCTGACACCAGCGTACCTTCTGACCGCAGGAGAGGTAAGACTTCTGTTTAGCAGTGACATAGAAAGCTTAGTTTTCTCTGGTTGAGCTGGATAAATAGTCCAATGTAAATAATTTTATTAATATATTTTGGTTTGAATTGAACAGTTGGGGTTTGTGGGGGAAGCAATTGTGTGTATCTTCTGTTGGGAGTTCCTTAATATAGTTAAGAGATCATAGTCCTGTATTACTAACACAATCCGTTTTACTAGCGTGTGGACCCAGGCAAAGATTTGAGTGCACACTTACAATTGGATATTCTTTTCAACATCACCCTGTTCACCAAAGCCGGTCCCAAGAGTCATTCACAAGCTAAGCATACTGCAAGGCTAACTTGCTAATTGCATGGTTAACAAAACACAATTTCAAGTTTAAAATAATCCTTTAGTTTTTCATAGGAAAAATATTGGTCTTTTTGTACATTTAAAAATTGGCTTTCATTTTACAACTTTCAGATAATAAATCTTCTTTCACTTGTGATAATGACTAGATCTCCTTTCTTTCTCTGTTGTAAGCTCATAATACTTCTTTAAATCTCTGTGAATGTGTGGGGGTATACATGTGATGTGCTATAAACCATCCCTTTAATTTTCCTTTGTCCTTCCTTAAGGAAAATAGATCAAATACTTGCCTTTTGGTTCTCCAAGATAACTTCTCTGCTGCTTTGAGGAAATGATATGTTTGGAACATTACATGCTTTTATTGCTTGACCTCTATGACTTTGGTCAGTGTCTTTTTAAATTTGTTTGTTACTAAAGGTCACCACCTAGTGGTAATATGAAGTCATAACCATATTTGCAGGACAATTATAGAGTCATAGAACCATAGAAATATACAACACAGAGACAGACCCTTCAGTCCAACTTGTCCATGCTGACCAGATATCCTACACTGCTCTAGTGTCATTTGCCAGCATTTGGCCTATATCCCTCTAAACCCTTCCTATTCATATATCCATTTAGATGCCTTTTGAATGTTGTAATTGTACCAGCCTCCACCACTTCTTCTGACAGCTCATTCCATACACGTACCTCTCTCTGCATGAAAAAGTTGCCCCTTAGGTCCCTTTCAAATCTTTCCCCTCTCACCTTAAACCTGTGACCTCTAGTTTTGGACTCCTCCATCCAGGGATAAATTGTTGATTTACGCTATCTATGCCCCTCGTGATTTTATAAACCTCTGTAAGGTCACACCTCAGCTTCCATTATGTAGTAAAATTTGAATTTTCTAAATGTTTAAACAAAGCAGTCTGAATAATTCAGCAAATTTAGTAGGTACAAATTAAATTATGGAATAATTTAAAATAAACAACTTTGACTTAAAGATGTGGGCTGGCAGAGATAGATGAAAATAATTTCTGCATAATTAATGAGATAGAATAGAGTTATAAGTGGCACAAAACCTGGCCATATTGAGTTTTGAGAAGAGTTGTAGCTCAGGTTGAGGTTCTGGATGTAGGTTTGCTCGCTGAGCTGGAAGGTTCATTTCCAGACGTTTCGTCACCCTACTAGGTAACATCTTCAGTGGGCCTCAGGCGAAGCACTGTACATGGTTCCTGCTTTCCATTTATATGTTTGGGTTTCTTTGGGTTGGTGATATCATTTCCTGTTCTTTTTCTCAGGGGGTGGTAGATGGGGTCTAACTCGATGTGTTTGTTGATAGAGTTGTGGTTGGAATGCCATTATTCTAGGAAATCTCATGCATGTCTCTGTTTGGCTTGTCCTAAGATGGATGTGTTGTCCCAGTCGAAGTGGTGTCCTTCATTTATCTGTATGTAAGGATACTGGTGAGAGAGGGTCATGTCGTTTAGTGGCTAATTGGTGTTCATATATCCTGGCTAGTTTTCTGCCTGTTTGTCCAATGTAGTGTTTGTTACAGTTCTTGCACAGTATTTTGTAAATGACATTAGTTTTGCTTGTTGTCGCCTGCGTAGGATCTTTCAAGTTCATTAGCTGCTGTTTCAGTGTGTTGTTGGGATTCTGGGCTACCATGATGCCAAGGGGTCTGAGTAGTCTGGCAGTCATTTCCGAGATGTCTTTGATGTAGGGGAGAATGGTTAGAGTTTCTGGATGTGTTTTGAAAACCAACTAGTCACTAAATGACATGACCCTGTGTCACTAGTATCATTACAAACAGATAAGGAAGGACACCGCTTCGAGTGGGACAACACATCCATATTCGGACAGGCCAATCAGAGACATGATCGAGACTTCCTAGAAGCATGGCATTCCAACCAGAACTCTATCAACAAACACATCGAGTTAGACCCCATCTACCACCCCTGAGAAAAGAACAGAAAATGACATCACCACAGGAAATAACATCACCAACTCCACCCCAAACATATAAATAGAAAGCAGGAATCATGTACAGTGCTTCGCCTAAGGCCCACTGAAGATGTTACCTAGTAGGGTGACAAAATGTCTGGAAATGAATCTTCCAGCTTAGCAAGCAAACCTATATCCATAACCTGGCCATATTTTGAGGTTTTTTTTTCTCCACCTAGTTTAATCATGCATTCTTATTTCCTGTTCATAGCTTCAAACATTTCTGTATTCATAAAACATCAAAATTATATTTTAGGAAGATTTGTGAATGCTCCAACAATGGTTTGGGCAAATCACTTGATTCTAAACAATAATTCAGCATATCCTTTTCATCTTACATCAAATTTTCTTAAAATAGTTAAATTTCCATATTGTAAAAGGACCTTTTTTTCTGTCATTTAGATTTTCATTCTATTCTATTAATAATAGAGCAATTTAATCTGTTATCTAGGTGACCAATGGAAGTAGACAGTCAGTATTTATCTTACTGTAACCCTTCATAATCTTTAATTGTGCTTTTCGGTCCTTAACCTTCTGGAGAAAAACTGAAAGCTAATTGACCTGAAATGTTAATTCTGTTTCTCTGTTCACAGATGCTGTCTGACTTGCTGAGTACTTACAGCATTTTCTGACTTTATTTTGGACAGCAGTATTTTGCTGTTGCACCCCTTGCCTTTCTCAGGTCCTGTGTAAGAAGTCCTAATTTTTCAAGTGCAATGTCTTGTTTTGAATACTATGTATTAACAGAATGGATTGCTTAGTAATCTGTTGTAAAGTAGTCTCTTCAAGTTACGTTTTGGTAATGTGTCCATGTTAAGAGTTATAGTTGTGGGATAGGAAAGATTTATTTTACCTGCTTATTCAATTTTTCACCATGTTTTTTATTGTAGTGAACAGCGAAATATCTTTGGTTAGGATGGTTCATGCTGTGATTGTGTTCTAGTACTTAGTTCCAAATCAGAATTTCTTGTTCAAGGGTGCCAGAGCAGTAGGAGAAAAATCTGATTGCAACAGGAATTCTTGGTTATAATGCCTTTCCCAAAGCATTTAACTTTAAAATGCTGGTAATTTTTATTCAAATGCATGCTGCTTTGTGTTCACCGAAACTTAACTTTAAAATTAAGTTTTAACATAAAACAAAGTATCCTCAAACTACAGAGACTTGGATTCAATGAGAAGAAAATGTAAGGAAAGGTCGGTGTGGAGTTAACAGTTGCAAGTTCCTTTTTAACTCAACCATAAATGTTTGATATATGTGAGTGTTCAGTTGGGGGGGAATAAATGCTTGCACCTGAGTTTACTGCTTCCATTCAGTCAATATTTTATCGTCCACAAGGAGGCACTGCATGCCTAGAAATATCAAGAAATTTGAAAATGCGTGACTGCCAAAACTGGAATTTAAAATCATTATCTGTATTGGACTAGTGAACCTTTGAGGCTAACCTGATGAAGGGCTTTTGCCCGAAACGTCGATTTTACTGCTCCTTGGATGCTGCCTGAACTGCTGTGCTCTTCCAGCACCACTAATCCAGAATCTGGTTTCCAGCATCTGCAGTCATTGTTTTTACCAAGAGTTCTGGGAAATCAGTTTAATCTGTTGTTTCATTCATAAGCTTATTTATACAAATCTTCTAAATGTAATTCAGACATTTTCATCAAAATCCTGTTGGATTAAAAACTCATTGAAGATGCGATTAAATATTATAAGATAAAACAGATTTGTCGAATGTTTGATAACCTTTCTCAGCAGGCCAGAGCTGATCATACAAAATGTGTGACAAAAAAATTGGTTGGGGACTTTTTCTAAGCAGAGATTTTGGTAGGTTTTAATGTCAAGAAGAAAATAATTAATGGGGGAAAACATGACAAGAGCTATATTTGCTCTGTGGGTATCTTTATAAGTGTCTGTATTATGCTGTGAATGTCACTAGCAAGGTCAACATTAATGCCTATTATCACAACTCACAGGGGAGTGTGCTAGAAATCAAGTCCCGCTCTTCCTTGAGTCATTATACAAGTTAAAGATTTTAAATGAAATGCACAAAACCCCCAGACCACCTGATACTCAGACCCAGGTTGATATAAAGCATGGACCATTTGATAATAATCACTATTTAATGCAGCCATTAGATTCTAGCTACAGGGACACAATTAAACCAAATTAAGTAAACTCTACAAATTAGAACTCTTAAACCCTTACACACACACACAGATAAATATAGACAGGGAGGATAAAAAACATGTGTGTAGATGGAAAACAGTTCTGTAGTCTTTGTTCAAAAGCATTTTTGAGTTGATTCTTGCTGATGTGAATGTTTCTTCTCAATCTTCCTTTTTCTGGATGTTTCCACTAGTTTGCATGAGACACAAGGTGGCTGGTTCACGTTTGAAAGGTCTGTAACTTATCCAGTTCAAACACACAGGTTGCAGCATCTGCTGAAGGAAAGGAAAGCTTACTTTCTTCAGGTTTGATAAGGCTTACAGCAGAGAACAGAGTGTATGTTTTTGGCTGCAGTAGATCTTCTGGTTTCTCTTCTGATCTGACAAAACTACCAATCATCTTGTTGACAGGCAGAGGGCCATTGTCATTGATAATTGATCCTAGTCTTCAAGCCAATCAACTTCATCTGTGAACAGCCTCTCAGCTTCAGTTAGCTGCACACTGTTTGTGTAGCTGTGGTTTCAGCAGTCTTCATAGTAGATATCAAATGTCTAACTTTGGAAACCTGCAGCCATCTTTGTAAGTTCCTTGGTTTCAAAACAGTTCCTTCTTATTTCAGAACACAGTTTCACAGTGCCTGGTATGGTAGGAAGATCGTATGAGGAAAGGCTGAGGCACTTGGGGCTGTTTTCATTGGAGAAAAGAAGGTTTAGGGGTGACTTGATAGAGGTGTGTGACATGATTAGGGGTTTAGCTAGGGTTGACCAATAGAACCTTTTTCCACGTATGGAGTCAGTTATTACGAGGGGGGCATAGCTTTAAATTAAGGGGTGGTAGGTATAGGACAGATGTTAGGGGTAGATTCTTTACTCAGCGAGTCGTGAGTTCATGGAATGCCCTGCCAGTAGCAGTGGTGGACTCTCCCTCTTTATGGGCATTTAAACAGGCATTGGATAGGCATATGGAGGATAGTGGGCTAGTGTAGGTTAGGTGGGCTTGGATCGGTGCAACATCGAGGGCCAAAGGGCCTGTACTGTGCTGTATTTTTCTAAGTTCTATGCACAGAAATAAAGACTGTCTTTACATCATCCTTAATAGTTCTTGAGAAGATGTTGGTAAGTTTCCTTCTCAAACTACAACAGTGGTTGTGCTGTTGACGCATTAACAGTGCATTTGGAAAGAGGAAGTACCATTTGAGCTTAACACTGTTATTGCATCTGTGGTTTTCCAGGCCCCAATTTGAATCTCTGGCCTCGTTTTCTTTTCACTGTTGATATTTGCACTCCTGCTGAACTGTTTTGAACCTTTGCTGATCCTTTGAAGCATTGTTCATACAGTGGCCATTACAGAATTATTCCAACATTTTGGCCTATCATGTCTATACCAGCTTGTTGAATGAGCATTTCACTTAATGCCTTCTCCTGGTGACTGTGCACATTGTTCCTTTTAAAATGACAGTCTGCCACTCCTGAATGTATTTTAGACCCTGAGTACTTGCTGTTTGAGAGAGGTTGTTTTTCATATTTCTTTGACCACTTCTCGCAATCACTTTAAATCTGTGCCCTGTTGCTCTCAATCATTTCATAAATGGAAACAGTTTCACCCTATCCACAGTGTTAATGCCCTCATGAATACCTCTATCAGATCTCACTTCAGCCTTCTCAAAAGGGAAGCAATCCCAATGTCTCCAATTTATCTTCTTGCCAAAACCATTTCTGTAAATCTCTTCTGCATCTTCTCTAACAACTCATGCCCTTCCTGAAGTATAGTGCCCAGAACTGAATGCAGTTCTCCAGTTGTATCCAAATCAATATCTTATACATTTTCAATGGAAAGTAAAAATACATTGATGTTAGCAAAAGTAGAACACCTTAGAGTAAGGAATTCAGCGACCCCCCCCCCCCCCCTCACAAGATGTGTTTGGATAAAACCCTGAAGCGGTTTTTTGAAGCTGAGAACATTTAAACTCTTCCTGGAGTTTTCAAATAGTTACCTGATTTTTCAGACTGGGAATTTAAGTCTCACTGTGGACTTGTTGGTCAGAATGGCCAACTGTTTAGGTTACGCAGGGGTGAGTGAAAAAAATTAGAATGTAAATTAGAGAAGAATTCAGGAATTGTATTCCTGCAAATTTAAAAACTTATTTAGATGAATATCAAGTATTCAGGATCAGAAAAGTGGCAGTTCCCATAGAATTGTGGAGTAATAGAATTGTTACACTGCAGAGGAAGGCCAATTGGCCCATTGTGACTGCAAATTAAAGTTTGAAATATTGTTGCAGGACAAGAGCTGTTAGTGTTATTCTCTGTTTTCTGGGGTGATATTAAAAACTATGCTCACTGGACCTTATCAAATCAAAAATCAGTTATATAGTGAGTAGTCCAGATAGGAGAAAGAATCAGCAAGTGTGTCATGATAAGGATGACAGTCAAAAGAAAAAAATCAAATTTTGAAACAATAAAATGAAATGTACATAAATCAGGAACAAAAATAGCAAATGCTGGTCACAGGTCATCTCAGAAGGAAAAAACAAGTAAACATTTTTGAAAGCCAAAATAGGATCTTTTTTCATTGAGTCAGCAAGTCAGGTAGCATCAATGATGTGTTGGCATAAAGGGGCACCCACTTTGTGTTCTGCAGTATGCCTAGTGGGTTAATCAACATGCTTTTTTGATGGCATCCTGAATGATCTATGTGCTAGCCATTCCCAGTTATCTGAGAGAGAAGAGCAGCTTTGGGATATGAAATTAAAGAAAAAATAGATTACCTTTGTGGAAAAACTGCTATTTGAGCATATGATTGAAACTTACTGTTAACTGGAGGCAGGTTCAGTGGAGGCATTCAAGAAGACATTATTTGAAGATGATTATTTGAATAGAAACAGTGTGTAAACACCTGAGTTTTATGACTTTATTTGTGGACTGTCTGATTTCGGAGGGCCTGTAGTAAAGATTGTACAGCGATAGTCTCTGAACTAAAGTCACTGTTTCAGTACATACCGAGGTATGACAATCAATGGAGCAAACCACCAAGAAGCTAGCCAATAAAAACCTTTCAGTCTCCTCATGAAGAAACCTTACATCATTAAAGTATCTTCTGGGGCCAGAGATGGTTCCAAAAATCAGTACCTTCAACTTTCAGAATTTAAGAGAAAGTTAAACTGTTAACTTCCATTCAAATAGCTACATGTAACTGGCTTTTCATCTAAACTGAGGACTGATTTAAAGATCTCCGATTGATCCTACTGCTGTCAGTATTTTGTTCTTGACATCAGGAAGTTGATTGGATTGTGAGAAGTCTTCACATTTCCCTTTTTCCACAGTATTTGTGCAGAGTTGTGTTGTCTGTCATATGAATGACCTGAATTTCTCATATTGTGGCTGAGGCAATTTTGGGAGTTTCATGGAGAATTTTTCTTGGTGAGCTATAGGGAGCCTTGTTGTGCAATTTTACAATACTCACCTTGTTAAGCATGAATGTCAGCACTGTTGTTGCGCTCGCACTCAGTGACAGCAGAAGTGCTTGCTGACAAGAGTTTCCAGCCTTCCTGCCACCAACACCATACTTAAAGTCCACCTGCTTATCAGCTCAAATACTGCCTGCCAGGATTTGCCTTGAAGAATTTCAGAGGATATGGCTGAGAGAGTCAAATTGGCATGCTGAGTCATGGACTGTGACTTCGAGATCAAGATAGTGGAGAGGAAGAATACCCTGTTTCCTCAGGAGTGCCAGAGGAAACCATGCCACGTGACCCAGTCAGCCTGGTCTGAAGTTGCCTCTGGGCCATTGCTGGTTTCCACATTCCAGAGGAATGTTGGAAGAATATTAATGACATTTTGTACTCCTCAAAGGGCTAAGTACCACCATCTTCTCTCTGTTACCTTACATTCAAACTCATTTTGTACCCACTCCCAGTGTTGAACTTTTCCCTAATGGCTCTCATTCACTTCACCTCCCAAACAAACAACCCATGCCACCTCCTGCATTTCCTACTCATTTGGGGTACCTCACCACATTCCCTCTACCTGCACCAGCATTAACATCTGTGGCAGCCCTGACTATCTCAGTCAATTCCTGCCTTTGTCTCACTCCAAGAGCAAACAACCTACAAAAGGGCATTAAGGGCGAAAATGTGTGATGGAGTGCCCAACATGTGTCTGTTCATCCCCTGCAAGGAGAGGACCAAATGCCTCATGTAGTGATGCCAGGGTACTTGTGCCAGTACCTCCATATCCTGACAATTGTGCAGGATTCATTGTGATGTGCTGAGTTGTTCTCCTACTACTATCATTGTGGATGTGCTCTTAACATAAAGTCATAGAGATGTACAGCACGGAAACAGACCCTTCGGTCCAAATTGTCCATACTGACCAGATATCCCAACCTAATCTAGTCCCACCTGCTAGCACCCAGCTCATATCCCTCCAAACCCTTCCTATTCATATACACAAATGCCTTTTAAATGTTGCAATTGTACCAGCCGCCGCCACCACTTCCGCTGGCAGCTCATTCCATACATGTACCACCCTCTGCGTGAAAAAGTTGCCTCTTCAATCTCTTTTGTATCTTTCCCCTCTCACCCTAAACCTATGCCCTCTAGTTCTGGACTCTTTCCCCCCCCCCCCCCCCCCCCCCCCCCCCCCCCGCACCCCAGGGAAGAGACTTTGTCTATTTATCCTATCCATGTCCCTCATGATTTTATAAACCTCTATAAGGTCACCCCTCAGCCTCCATGCTTCAGAGAAAACAGCCCTGTTCAACCTCTCCCTATAGCTCAAATCCTCTAACCCTGGCAACATCCTTGTAAATCTTTTCTGAACCCTTTCAAGTTTTACAGCATCCTTCTGATAGAAAGGAGACCAGAACTACATGCAGTATTCCAAAAGTGGCTTAACCAATGCCCTGTACGGTGGCAATATGACCTCCCAACAGCTGTACTCAGTAGTCTGACCAATAAAGGAAAGCATACTGAACGTCTTTTTCACTATCCTATTTACCTGTGACTCTACTTTCAAGGAACTATGAACCTGCACTCCAAGGTCTCTTTGTTCAGCTACACTCCCTAGGACCTTACCATTAAGTGTATAAGTCCTGCTAAGATTTGCTTTCCCAAAATGCAGCACCTCGAATTAAACTTGTCCAAGCTCACATGATATTGAAGAAACCAGCCCCTCCAGCCATCACCACCTCTTTCAACTTTGAGGGAGAAACCACGAATTCCTCAGAGGAATCACTAGCCAGGCTGTCACCTGCACCCTCCTCCAATCCAGATTCTGACATCTGGCTGGATATGTTAGTGAGATTGGAGTTGGGAGCACATGAGTGACACATCTCCCAACCTGGAGAAAGTGAGAAATGAGATGCTAGAGAGTCAGAGTTGAAAAGAGTGGCACTGGCAAGGCACAGCAGGTCAGTGCTGCCTGACCTGCTTTGCTTTTCCAGCACCACACTTTCTGACTCCGACATCTCCAACCTGCTGAGGAAGAAACTAGCTGGCTCTAAGAGAACTGCTGGGGACTAGACACCTGCTCAGTCTGAGGTGGGAGAGGACCCCATAGAGTTGGCCATTAACAACTTTGTGGAAATGCACAAGTAAACAAAAGATCAGTGGGCATGTTTGTTGGAGACACTCAGGTAAACGGGATTGAAGATTGGAGGAGACCACCAACGTGATCTGTGCTGTGCTGACTCAGGCATGCTTATATCTTGATGTAACCATGGACAGGTTGGTGAGTGACCACAGGGGAACTCCAAGTCCAGTAGAATGCTCAGTGGCTGCTGAGATGCATGCAGACTTGCACCCGATTGCTGTAGCCATGGTGAATAGATCCAATGGCAAGGCAACAGGGGCACAATGGACCTTGACCTCACCTCAGGTACCCTCTCTTCACAAGGAAATAGGGTAGAGCTAGCACTCAGCTGGAAGCAGAAACGCATCCACACACTCCATTAATTGCCTTTCAAGACAATCCAGCAGTGTCTAGCCTCTCTGCTTCCATTCTGTTTGTGACTCAACTCTTTGTAAACTTAATCCAGGGTAGATGAGCCTGCATCTGGCCAGAATATGCTTGGCATCTTTGGGCCCTCTACCTGCAAATGCCTTTAGGTTGTCGTCCCAAAATTCTACAAACCCAATATGTACTAATCTTGGGTAGGTCCTTTCCACTCCATCTGTGAACCTTGGTACTTCTGATAGACACTGTGGAAGGAAAGGAAAAAAGGAAAACTTTGAGGGCACGTAGGTAGCATGGTGACAGATGAGTATCAATAGAATCTCATGCTTGTAAATATATTTTAACTTAGTGTCATCACTTGTCTGAACGAATAGTAATTTTAGCTGCAGCTACAAGAATGATGCTGGCGAGACTACATGTCCTTAGTGTTGCACGGTGTTGGAATCCTTTGTGAAGGGGTGCTAGTCTTTCCTCAATGCACATTTTAGTTTCAGATTTTTACTTTGGGTTTGGAGCAATCCTGTGAAGTCCTTGGAATAGAATGGCTGTGTTTACATTTGCTCCTGAAAAGGGAAGAATATATCATGAACTAAATTACCTTAGAGTGAGGAGTTAGTCCCAGAAATGTTGGGATAAAACCTTGAAGAGGCTTCTTAAAGCTGAGTACATAGAAGCTCAGGTGTACGATAGTTTCGTCCATGAGTTATCTGCAGTTCCAGTTTAAATGTTGAAGTCACAATCGATTTAAATCTGCTGAGCTGTTAGATACAGGGATTCTGGTGTGAGTATTAAGTGCTTTTTAAGGCTCTTTATTGAAACTGTTTTGTTTCTTTTTACTTTCTGAATTGTTTTGAGATTAATAGGAATTTACTTTGTCTGATTAAAAACCCTGAAATTGCATTATAGGCAGTGTTATGTAAAGGGTACTGTACATTTAAGAGAGTGGAAAGGCTAGCAAGGACTTAGAGAAGCAGTGAGTCCAGAACAAGGTAACAATGTAACACTTAGCAACCCAGTTGGTGCTAGCTATTCTGACTATGAGACAAAAACAAATTTAAATTCGGCCAATCAGTTTAAATTATGCCCCAAAATACCAAACTCCAGTCAAGTTTGAATTCAGCTTTTTGACAATATTAACACCAATGAAATGATCTGATGCTTTGGCGTATAAAACCAAAAAAAAATTGAACAGTTAGAGGAGACTGTCTGGAAAATTAGCTCTTAAAGGTACCTTTATCTATCAGTGACCTGTGAAACAGAAATCCCAAAGAAGAAGAAAATCTACAGAGGAAGATACAAAGGAAAGATTCGATAGCTGCCTGGATTTGAAATTTGAATTTTGGTAAATCTTAGTTGGGGGTTTTATTGGATTAGTATTATAGAAGGGAAAGTAAAGGATAGGTATTGTGGAAGGAGTTCTAAATTGTTGTTAGTTAATTAATCTCTGTTATACTTTAAGAAATAAAGTTTTAAATTTTTAATTTAAATAGTCCTTGGCCTCTTGAATTTTCACAGATTACAGCACAGGAGGAATTGTTTCTGTGTGTCAGGTTCAAATTAGCCCGTGGGGGGGGGGAAATGGGTGGTGTTTACCCAGTGTTGTAACAGTTGATAGTTTGATTTATTCTACTTCCTCTTCATCTCTGAAAATAAACTACTGTTTTATTGGTAAAGCAAAACTATCTTTCAGTGAGAGACCACTTTGTTAAAATCAATCAAATCAAAATATTTATCAGACAAGATTGATGCTGAAAATTTAACTTGTCTGATCATAACATCTGCTGGGATCATAACACTGTATAAGCACAGGGATCTAATTTTTATCAACCCTAACATATGGCTCTTGATGGTTCAGTGGAAGGATTGTTTTATATTGTTTGACTGGTTGACATCAGTTAGGATATTGTGTCATGAGTTATCGGCTATGGGTGGAGAGGATTGCCCTTGTCTCCCAGTATTGGTCCTTGTAAGGCACGCAGTCTGGTATAAAGCAGGAGAGTTATTAAGGAAGCTTCCATTTCTTATTAATGATGTTTGTGACATTATAGTGTGCTTCACTAAAGGCATGTGTGTATAACCTACAGTGCTGTACACCTGGAATGCTCCAGAAGATGATTGTTCTGTCACAATGTCCTCATTCAACAACCACGCTGCATCTTGCTCATCTTGAGGGTATTCCAGGGTATTCCATTGAAGGCAAGTGATGGTCTCCTATACTTTCTGTGGATCCTGAGCAGAATATTTTGCTGCAAGCACTGCATCTGGAGACTACACCACATTTGCTGCAGTTTGCTGCTGGTGCTAAGCTTCCAGACACATATTTTCCTCATCTCTTTTTGTAGATGTTCATTGTGCTGTAGCCACAGAGATGATAATAGCTGCTAGGCCTGGATCCATTGGTGACAGCTCCATTGAACCTATGTGGGGAATATCAACAGTAAAGCAGCGCCTTAGTAATATAATCAGTCAGCAGTTGCAGCATACAAATGAATTTAACCATTGTCCTCAACCTTGTGATGTTAAGGTTTCCAGCAACAAGGAAATGAAGGGTGATCAGGTTATTTTGCATCCATCTTCACTATGGATGATAGTGATGCAAGCAAATGTAACTCTTTTATTCAAAAAGGCAAGTCAGAAAGTAGGAAACTGTAAGCCAGTTAGCTTAACTTGGATCATTGGGAGATTTTTAGATAGGTGTTGAGAGATGTGTTTCCTGTTATGTGAGAATCTAGAAGTAGAGGTCAATAGACAATAGGTGCAGGAGTAGGCCATTCTGCCCTTCGAGCCTGCACCACCATTCATTATGATCATGGCTGATCATCCTCAATCAGTATCCTGTTCCTGCCTTATCTCCATAACCCTTGATTCCACTATCCTTGAGAGCTCTATCCAACTCTTTCTTAAATGAATCCAGAGACTGGGCCTCCACTGCCTCCTGGGACAGAGCATTCCACACAGCCACCACTCTCTGGGTGAAGAAGTTTCTCCTCATCTCTGTCCTAAATGGCCTACCCTTATTTTTAAGCTGTGTCCTCTGGTTCGGGACTCACCCATCAGCGGAAACATGTTTCCTGCCTCCAGAGTGTCCAATCCTTTAATAATTTTATACGTCTCAATCAGATCCCCTCTCAGTCTTCTAATCTCAAGGGTATACAAGCCCAGTCGCTCCAGTCTTTCGGCGTAAGGTAGTCCCGCCATTCCAGGAATTGACCTCGTGAATCTATACTGCACTCCCTCAATAGCCAGAATGTCTTTCCTCAAATTTGGAGACCAGAACTGCACACAGTATTCCAGGTGTGGTCTCACCAGGGCCCTGTACAGCTGCAGAAGAACCTCTTTGCTTCTATACTCAATCCCTCTTGTTATGAAGGCCAGCATGCTATTAGCTTTCATCACTACCTGTTGCACCTGCATGCTTGCCTTCATTGACTGGTGTACAAGAACACCCAGATCCCTTTGTACTGCCCCTTTACCTAACTTGACTCCATTTAGGTAGTAACCTGCCTTCCTGTTCTTGCCACCAAAGTGGATAACCATACATTTATCCACATTAAACTGCATCTGCCATGCATCTGTCCACTCACCTAACCTGTCCAGGTCACCCTGTAATCTCCTAACATCGTCCTCACATTTCACCCCGCCACCCAGCTTTGTACCATCAGCAAATTTGCTAATGTTACAATTAACACCATCTTCTATGTCATTAATATATATTGTAAAAAGCTGCGGTCCCAGCACTGATCCCTGCGGTACCCCACTGGTCACCGCCTGCCATTCCGAAAGGGAGCCGTTTATTACTACTCTTTGTTTCCTGTCAGCCAACCAACTTTCAATCCAAGTCAGTACTTTGCCCCCAATACCATGCGCCCTAATTTTGCTCACTAACCTCCTATGTGGGACTTTATCAAAGGCTTTCTGAAAGTCCAGGTACACTACATCCACTGGATCTCCCTTGTCCATCTTCAGAGTTACATCCTCAAAAAATTCCAGAAGATTAGTCAAGCATGATTTCCCCTTCATAAATCCATGCTGACTCTGACCTATCCTGTTACTGCTGTCCAGATGTGTCGTAATTTCATTCTTTATAATTGATTCCAGCATCTTTCCCACCACTGAGGTCAGACTAACTGGTCTATAATTTCCTGCTTTCTCTCTCGCTCCTTTCTTAAAAAGTGGTATAACATTAGCCACCCTCCAATCCGCAGGAACTGATCCTGAATCTATCGAATTCTGGAAAATAATCACCAACGCATCCACGATTTCTAGAGCCACCTCCTTCAGTACCCTGGGATATAGACCATCAGACCCCGGACACTTATCAGCCTTCAGACCTAACAGTCTCTCCAACACCAATTCCTAGCAAATATAAATTCCCTTCAGTTTAGGTCTTTCAGCCACTGTTACCTCTGGGAGATTGCTTGTGTCTTCCCCAGTGAACACAGATCTGAAGTACCAATTCAATTCTTCTGCCATTTCTTTGTTCCCTGTAATATATTCCCCTGTTTCTGTCTTCAAGGCCCAATTTTAATCTTAACCATTTTTTTCCCTTTCGCATACCTAAAAAAAGCTTTTACTATCCTCCTTTATATTTTTGGCCAGTTTACCTTCGTACCTCATTTTTTCTCTGCGTATTTCCTTCTTAGTAATCCTCTGTTGTTCTTTAAAAGCTTCCCAGTCACTTTTTAAAATCAGGTGTCACCTATTTATAACATGGATTAGGCAAATTTGTTTTCGGAGGTGGCATGTTTTTGGATTCTCTCCCAGAAAAGGTGGTGGAAGTAGAATGGCTGATTATTTTCAAGTGTAAGTTTAAGAGTAAGAAACTGGAGTTCAACACTAGCATTCTGGAATTAAGCAAAAGTAATTACATTAGCTTGAGGACAGATTTGGTCCTCGTGGACTGGGCAGGAAGGCACAACAATTGATGAGCAGTGGTTGATGTTTAAAGGGATATTCAGTTGCTCCAAACTAGAATAGGTTCCTATGGTGAAGAAAGGTTGTAAGAGAGTGAAAAATCCATGGCTTAACAAGGAAGTTAAAGATAATGCAAAGACAAAAGCTACCATATTGCAAGGGCCAGTGGCAGGCTGGAAGATTGGGAAATTTTTAAAAATCAACGAACGGTTACTAAAAATGTAATAAAAGGAGCACAGGTAAATTATGAAAGAAAACTATCACAAAAAAAATAAAATTGGAAGCAAACCTTTCTATAAGTTTATAAAAGGGAAGAGAGTGGCTAAAGTGAATGTTGGTTCTTCAGAGGATGAAACTGGGGAGTTAGTAGTGAGAAGCACAGAAATGGTGGAGACACTAAATCAATATTTTGTCTCTGTTTTCATAGTGGAGAACACTAGAATCACCCCTGAGAGTTAACAGGTAATGCACAGGTTCTAGAAAGGAAGGAACTTGGAACAATTATCATTCCAGAGGAGAAAGTACTGAGCAAACTATTGGGATTGAAGGCCAAAAAATCCCAGGGCCTGATGGTTTATATCCTAGGCTCTTAAAGCAATCCAAACCAATCCAATCCAATACAATATAGCATAAGAACAGGCCCTTTGACCCACTGATCCTGTGCCAATTCCTCTTCCTTATTTTGATCTGCCGCGCATGGTTCCTATCCCTTTGTTCACCTTCCGTTCATGTATCTGTCAAGATGCACCTTAAATGTTGCTAATTTGCCTGCATCAACTACCTCCACTGGCAGTGTGTTCCAGGTGCTCATCACCTTCTGTGTGAAAAAGTTTCTCAGCATTTCTCCCCAAAACTTTCCCTCCCTCACCTTGAATCTGTGCCATCTTTTACTTGACCTTTCCACCCTGGGAAAAAGCCTCTGACCATCCACCCTATATATGCATCTCATAATTTTGTAGACCTCTATCAGGTCACCCCTCAGCTTCTGTCTTTTGAATGAAAACAATCTGAGTTTATCCAACCTCTTCTCATAACTAAAATCCTCCAGACCAGGCAAACCTTCTTGGTACCCTGTCCAAAGCATCCACATCCTTCTGGTATATGGTGACCAGAATTGTACGAAATATTCCAAATGTGGCCTAACTAAAGTTTTATACATGTGTAACATAACTTTTATATTTGATGCCTCAGCATGCTGCGTACCTTCTTGATCACCGTATCCATCTGTGTTGCCACTTTCAGGGATTTGTGGACCTGTATGCCCAGATACCTTTGTGTGTAAATGCTCCTTAGAGTCTGCCGTGTATTGTATAATTTGCATCTGAATTTGATCTTCTAAAGTGCATCACCTCACATTTGTCAGGTTTAAACTCCACCTGCCATTTCTCTGCCCAAATCTATAATATATATATATCCTGCTGTATCTTTTGACAATCCTCACAATCTGCAACTCCACCAATTTTGGTGTCATCCACAAACTTACTAATCAGACCACCTACATTTTTCTCCAGATCATTTATATTTATATATGTACAAAATTGGTCCCTGCACTGACCCCTATTTACAGATCTCTATTCCAAAAAGCACCCTTCCACCTCCTCTTTCTGTCTTGTATGACAAGCCAGTTTTGTCATCCGTCTTGCCAGTTCATCCTGGATTCAATGAGACTCTACCTTCTGTACCAGCATGTTATGAGTTACATCTTGAGGGCCTCCTATTGTTCAGGAGTAGAGCCTGTCCCCTCAGACAAATACAAGCTGTTTTCATTTTTGGTGCATATTTGCAATTTGGATGAGGATGGAAAGCAACACAGCCAGTGCTTCAGAGAATGAGTTGCAGGCTCAGCCTCTCAATCCCCTGACCCCTCCCTTTTTGTCTTGCACTCCCAGTCAACTCCCTCAGAGCCTTTAAGCCTACCACAATTTCATGCAACCCTTTTATTTAACTTTTCGTCTACTCATCTTACTCCTCTGAGCCCAGATCTACAGCTTAGTTAGATCAAACATCATGATGCACAAATAAACCAGATTGGCTGTGACTATAGATGACTACAATATTTTGCAGTCCTCTATGCCCCCTCATTTTGTATTGTTTCCCATTCTATTATGTTGCATTGCACCCCATAAACGTTATTGTTTCCTCTGCATCCCAGAATGCTGTCTCTAATCCTCACAATTTACTTCTCCAGCATCCCCACCACAAGCAGTGCCCTGTGGTAAACCCTTGATTTTCGATGCACAGATCCAGAGGAATGACTGAAGCTTACCCCAGTAACTGACAACCCTGAGTGATGATGGTTCAGATCCTGACTAATTTCTGTCCAGATCCCTCAGTAACTTGCTGTTAATCACTAGATTTTTTTGGGCTTGAACTGGAGGAATTACTGTGGCCCACTCATTGGACTGTATTGAGACAGATCCCTTATCCTGATTGCCTAAGTGGCTGACTGACTATGTCCAAACCTTTGAACTGAGATCTAACTGTGCTCTTGACTGACTGTGATGGGGCCAGCTGACTGACAAGTCCAATTAGACTTTGAGAAATGGTGATTTGATGCAAACATATTCAGTGTGTTTGCCATGTAAGCTGCTGGTACATAGAGTGTATATGAAGTTGATGTAGCAAGTGCTGAACAGCAACACATCCATCCCGTTTACCATTTATTGTAAAGAGCATTACAAGCTGCCTGGCTTTTTGCGTGCCCTAAAATGTAAGGCAAGATAGAACTTGAGCCTGTAAATCATGAATGAAGCAGCAATATGCAAAAAGGCAGAGATGCTGTGTGCATCCAAGTGGGTACAAAGTGGGTGAACACTAAGAAAGCAAGCTAAGACCATGAGACCACTTTGTACACAAGGCCAGGGAGCAATCTCGTGGCAGCATTGCAGTGGATGTTGTCAGTGAATCCAAAGTGCACATTAAAGTAGTGAACTCTAGCATAGGTGAGCAAATGAGTCAAAGAGTGTGATGCTAGAAAAGCACAGCTGCTCAGGCAGCATCCAATGAGCAGGAGAGTCGAAGTTTGAGCATAAGCTCTTCATCAGGAATGAGGAGGTGGCCCAAGGGGACTGAGAGATAAATGGGAGGGGGGGTTGGGGCTGGGGAAAAGTAGCTGGGAATGTGACAGGTAGATGAAAGTGGGGTGAAGGTCTGGGAGGAGGGTGGAGTGGATAGGTGGAAGTAAGATGGACAGGTAAGAGGGCGGTGCCGAGTTAGAAGGTTGGATCTGGGATAAGCTGGGAGGTTGGGGGGTGGGGGGGGGGGGTGAAGGAAGGAAAATGGGGAAACTGATGAAATCCACATTGTTCCTCTGTGGTTGGGAAGGTCTCCAGGTGGAAGATGAGGCGTTCTTCCTCCAGGCATCAGGTGGCTGGAGTTTGGCAATGGAGGAGGCCCAGGATTTGCATCACCTTGGTGGAGTGGGAGGGGGAGTTAAGCTCCTTTTTCGACATATCACTTTCAACCCCATCTTCGTCTACCTATCGCATTCCCAGCTATTTCCGCGCCCCCACCCATTCCCACCCCCCCGTCCTCCTCCAATTTATCTCTTCGCCTCCATTGGGCCACCCCCTCATTCATGATGAAGAGCTTCTGCTCGAAACATTGATTTTCCTGATCCTTGGATGCTGCCTCACAGGCTGTGTTTCTCCACCACCATGCTCTTCGACTGTAATCTCAGTGAATCCAAAATATTGCATGACCATGTGGTGGTTCACCAAAGCCAATCTCTGTGCAATGACCAGGTAACCACTTTGATTTTCAAGTTGGGAATTGGCACCATTTAATTTCTCTCTTGTGTGCATGGGTTACACAGTAGGTTGCTTCCTAACCACTGTCGCCATGTCCATAAGCAGTACGTTTTCTTTATAACAAACAACGGTTTATCGATAAATTGAAGGAATCTGGTGAAAGTCTCTTCTTCTTGTTAACAGTCACAAACAGAAAATAATTGACCATTTAGTGATTAAATAAAACATGTACACTTACCGCTAATGGAGTAGTGAGGCTTGATTACCAGCACAATCCTACTGTTAATCATAATTGTTTGTAAGATTTTGTTTTCCTCTGCTGTTTTCTCGTTGGGAGATTTTTTTAAACTTTTCACACTGTGGGATACTGACAGTTGTATTGGTGAATCTATTCCTTTGAGAGTTTTAGCTGACACTTTTTAAACTATTGATTGTTCATAGTTTGGCATCCTTTTATAGTTTGGTATCATAGGACCTAAGAAAATTTTATAGATGACACTCATTGGCCCCATTTTACCATTCTTCTTGGATCAGCCCCACACTGCTACCCATTTACCATGCTTCTCAATCCTATCATTTTTCAGAATGAGTCCCATTTGCATTTTTAACTTTTCTAACCATTATTTGATTCAGTATCCTGATCTCTATTTGATTACACAACTCTTTTGAATGAAGGTGTTTTGCTTGTCTTTATTTCCTGTTTTCCTAATTGTTAGCTTACACCTCTTAGGATTCAAACACTTCATTAAAAGTAACAAATTATTTGGAACAATTTTGACAGTTCTTTTTACATTTGAGATGTTTTATCTTTGTATGTTTGAGAGAGGTCTGGTCAAATCAAACATTTCAATGTTTGTGTAAGATGTTTGTAATGGTGATACAATGCTTGAATTGGTGCCTTCACTTTGTTCCATAAGTATGTTTAATTATGTAAATAATTGCAGTAATTAGTAAAGACGATGAAAGTTGTTGCAGCTAGTCTCATTTAATGTTATTCATAACAGAAATTATTTATCTAAGAATAAGTTCTGTTGATGCATAGATAGTGCAAAGATTGCAACAATTTGATCAGGAAAGCATAATTGAAAAGCTTCAGATAATATAGTATTTGGATATCTTGAGTATTCTGTCAAAACAGATCATTTAAAGAAGGAATTATGCATTAAAAATACTTGTCATCAGTGGATATAGCAGATAAACTGCTTAGTGTTTTATCTGAATTTCCACAACACAAAACGTACTGTTCTCAGATGTAAAAACTTACATTCATTCCTTTGTAGGTATGTCAGGAGTTTGGAGGTGACATTTAACCTTTGACCTTGGCTACTTTGTCACAATAAACATTTTGCTGATGAGTGCAGGCTGCTTATAAGATTGCTTCCAGATCATTCATTGTAACTGCGGTAGCTGTAAAAATAGTCTGCTTAATGTTCTTCTTGGTTCAGAAATTCGGCATATCTGTAGCGTAAATTTGTTTCAGAACCAGACATGCCCTAGCATACAGTGCAGGTTTTCCGTATAATAAATTACGGAAAAGTTAAATTGTTGATTTATATTATTTTCTTAAAAAAAGACCTTCTTGACTCATGATACTAAGTACCAGAACAGTATAGTTTCTCTCCCCCTAATATTATAGGGAGCTAGTCCACTACTCCCTTTTACTCTTCCTAAAATTTGCATATAATTTACACATGGTTTAGCAGAGAGATTTTAATTTATGTGAATGTACCTGAATTGGTAACTGCATGGACACATTTGATAGTCAAGGTGGGCGAGAAGGAGAAACTACACAAAGGTAGATTGCATATTGGTCCTTCCCTCTGGGATTGGATTCAAATGCAGTGCAGATGTCTTCTATGTTTACTGACCTTCAGACTCCTTGAAAGTAGTAAGTGGAGTTTCAAACCTGCATCAAGTGGGCATGAGTGGGCAAAAGAAAATTGCAGCTAATGTGGCTAATTATTAGTCTTTAGTAGAGGTACCTTAGGATAATTGTTAAGGGATATAAAAAGAGCTTACACTTTAATATATTAGGGAGTACTCTTCTGAGGTTTGGGTAATATTTTAGGGTCAAGTTGAGAGCTTTTGCTGTGCATCCAACTGCTGTGTGTGATCTGAGAGCATTTGATGCAGATGTTCTTGGTTCGGAAATTCGGCATATCTGTAGCGTAAATTTGAAATGGGGTTATTCTTCACGCTAACATTGCAAAACTTTAATGTAATATGTTTATTTTATTTGGATGGAACTTTACTGAGCACAGTTACACCATTAACAGTAGATGTTCGTCTGGTAATTTTGAGCATGATAATCCTGTGGTAAAAATCTACTGGCACCATAAACTATGTCATTGATTCCAGTGTTCTGTTGTTTGGGTAATAAGTACCCAGTTTCTTGGGTAATAATTTCCTATAGATTAAGATCAGGTGATCAGAACACCGGTAAGTTCTCATTTTCATTGAAGCTTCCAATTTTTACTATTTCAGGATATTCGACGAACTTTCCTAAGATGGCTATGGCCCAGACTGGACATGGAAGGTGTATTTAAGTCACAGAAAGTATCTTTAAAAGTTGTAACAATGCAGCAACCTGGAATGGAGATCACACCTAACACCTTGCCTGTCATCATAGAATCGCAAAAATTCTCATCAGAATATTTTGACCTGAAAATCTACTGTGAAAATCTGCAATCTAAGGTGTTAGGTCAACTAGTTTTCTTCAGTGAAGTGATCATATCTACAATGGACCTGTTTGATGGGTAAGGCTACTGTGGCATGAATCTAGGTTGCAATATTGTTTTCGTGAAAATTTGTTCTGATTCCATCTTGCCTGTTTTTCTGCTCTTTTATGGTGCTCACACGTGTGTAACTTAGGTGATGCTGATGCGCTAATTTACTTGCTTTTATTGTAGGCAGAACCACTGGTATTTTATGGTAGAATGAATTAAATTCCATTTTTACATGGTATTCCAAGATTTTCTTTTGAGGACTGGATTCTAGAAATCTTTACTATGGAAATGGAAAATAATTGATCTTAGCACATGATATATAAGGTTGCAAACCACAAATAACAAATAGTTATTTATGATTAATGGTTACTGAAGAATGAAATTCCTTTTATTACATTAGATTCCACCTTTACTGATGTTTTGATGACACACTTTCTTCCAATATTTTCTTGGTCTTGTTTTAGTTTTGAAAGTTGAGGACAGAATATGACCTATTTCATCAGTCAGTAATGTTGCATAAAAATCTAACTTTTGATACAGAGGTTTTGCATTCTGTCAAAACCTTAACTGTGTGCAGTTCTGGTCACCACATTACAGGAAGGCTTTGGAGAGGGTGCAAAAGAGATTTACTAAGATGTTGCCTGGATTAGAATACAGTGGTTATAGGGAGAGGTTGGACAAACTTGGATTGTTTTTGCTAAAGCTTCAAAAGTTGAGGGGTGAACTGATGGAAATATTTTAAATTATGAGAGGCGTGGACAGGCTGGGCAGTCAGGAGTCTTTTTTTTCCCAGGGTGGAAATGTCAAATACTATGTTCCATAGGTTTAAGGTAAGAGGGGAAAATTTAAAGGATTTTTTTACATAGAGGGTGGTTGGTGCCGAGAATGCACGGATAGGAAACATGGTGGAAGCAGATATGAAAGCAACATTTAAGAGGCGTTTATAGACACGTGAACATTCAGGGAATAGAGGTATATGGGCCATGTGCGAACAGATGGTATTAGGTTAGAATGGCTTCATGGTCAGCACAGGCATGGTGGGCTGAAGGGCCTTAATTAATGAAACATTTATTATGTTAATGTGTTACAGTTGATTTGTGTGGTATTAGGTACAGAATTCCTTTTATACTGGGTGAGACATGACTGAAGATGCTGTGCATTGTTAAAGCTTCCAACTAATTTTTAACCTTACTGTAATCCCTCAAAATAGATTAATTAGCGTCCGTGATTTGCATGATTAACATTAAGAGGTTCAAGGAAATGTGACTGCAATAATCCTTTCATTCTTAAGTAGGTTTTTCCTTCAGATATGTTAAAGATTTGTTTTATTGTTGAGGTTTTATATCTAGAAACCTAATTAGTTTTTGTCAAATTACAAAATATATAATATTCTTGTTGGCATTGCTCAGATCCTGTCTGACTTGTAGATTAAATATGTGTGCAATTGCAACTGAATTCCTTGAGATATTAAAGTAAGTTATGCTGGTCCCAAAATAATATGAAGACTTTAAATGACTCTCCATGTTTGATGACTATTATTGACAAAAATCCACAAAGATATCTTCCAAAGAAAGGACATGGATAGTTTCTGGATTTGATCAGAAAGGAGAAAGGGACTAAAATAGAGAAAATTCTCAACAGAGAAAATAGTAATTGAGTGATGAGCTAAGAAGGAGCATCTTAAAATTGTATCATGAATATAGAAAAGATTATTTGCTGGAGCACCTACAACATGCCACAAGCTTGGGAAAACAACAGTATAAAGAGAAGCCTGTTTATCCAGTAAAGAGAGTTCATGGAATGGACTTAATATAGTAAGCAGTTCTGGGTATCTATTTCAATAAGGACATGTGGGAGGGAACGCAGTGTCGGCTTAGGACAGTGATGCCAGACTCCAAGCCTTAAATTATAAGGAGATACTATACTCATTAGTGTGTATTCCCTGGAATATCAATTAGGTGGTGTTTCAATCAATGTTTACAGAATATTAAAGGAAATAGGGTAGATGAAGATGGATTGTTCCTGTTGGTTGAGGAGTCTAGGGCTGGGTATATAGCCTAAATAAAAATATTAGACCTTTTAAGAGTTTCAATTAGGAAACAGTTATACATATTAAAAATATGCACTTAAACATGATTAAAATATTTTAAACTCTGTTCTACATACAACAATTGATTCTTGATCATTTGGAAATCAATCAGAGATTGGTAGAATTTTATCACTTAAGGTATTGGGGATATGGGGAAAAGGTGGGTTTGTGGAGTTAGTTCACAAATCAGCCCTGATTTCTTCTGATGGAATGGAATAGCTCAAAGAGCTAAATAGTCTTGTACTAACCTATTGGTTTTTTTAATGGAAATTGGCTTGGTTGGTGAATTCAAAAAACAAATGCATTGTTTCATGATCTAACATGGGATATATACTTATTAGAAAGCAGAAGGGAAATGAAATACAAAGCAAAATGTTATGCTCTAGTGAATGGGCTAAATGTACCTCACCTTTAATCTTGGATGGCTGTTAAATTATTTTGGCAATGCCATACTGAAACCAATAGTTATATTCCACTTGACATCTTGAACATCAGCAACACATTGCAGCGCTAAGGCTGATCTTAACGTAAAAAGGGTCAGGGCTAAACATTGTTTTAAATTGTATTTTAAGATTGTTGCAATTACTAGAAATTCTATCACTACAGACATGGGTACTTGAAAACTTCAGAATTGAATGTATTCTTTAGTCTGTATTTTGTGGTTGTAAGGACAGTGCAAGGAGTTTGATGCGTTTGCAGCTTTCGGTGGGCTTTAGCATGACAACCTAATACTGAGACACCCAAGACAATGAAGCACCCTCTATATCGATCTGGGATTTTGTGAACAGGAGATGCAGCAGTTGTGCATACAACCAGCTAAACTGAAGAATGTTTACAAAGGCATACATTATCTAAAAGAATATTAATTCATTGTAATATCACGTACAGAAAGTGAAAGAAGATGTAATTGAGAGAGAGAAAGCTAAAAGGAAAAGTGGAGAAATTGAATAGTAACTTTAATTTTTAAAATATCCAACAGCAATGAACATCTGAAGAAATGAGACTCAATACTTAGAGGTACACTTTTAATGATAGATTTATTGTTTTGTCGTAATTGAGACTTGTGGTAGCTTAGTAGAAATAGCACTTGTACTAATCCCAAATCTCCGACAAATGCTCTGGTGATACGGATTAGAAGCCCACATTGGCAGGTGGTGAAATTTGCATTTAATAAACATGGAATGTCAAAAGCAAATGGTGATCCATGTAACCATTGTGGGTTGTTGTAACACCTATCTAGTTCACAAAACTTTTTTAGGGAAGGAAACCTACCATCCTTGTCTGGTCTGGACTGGACTACATCTGACTCCATATTCACAGAAATGTGGTTGTCTCTTAACTGCCGTCTGGACAATTAGGGTAATAGATACTGGCCTAACCAGCAACACCCACATCCTGTGAATTTTTATAAAATTAAAAATGTGCTTGCATTTGAATGAACAAGCCCTAAAGTTATCAAATGTGTTTTAGAGAGTGTCTCATGGCAAGACCTACCAACGTCATGTCCTTCATATGTGTTGATAACAAGTCTTTCCATCAGGTACTGAAGTTGTGAAAATTATGGCTGAGCAGAGCAAATTGGACACCATCTTCTTGTTTCCCATGTTTGGAATAGAATAGAAAAGTAATTTATTGTCATGTGGATTTTTACAAAAGAAAGTTTTATAAGACACCATACCACATAAGTCATAGATGAGAATAAAAACAATTTCACTTAAGACTGAGTTCATCTCAGATCAATTTCAGTTTGGAGAAAGTTGATTAAAACAATGAAAGCTGGAATACACTGAAGCCACTGCCGAAGAAGACCTCCAAGCTGGGATGAGACTTCTGTACCAGGAAAAGACTGCCATATGAGACCTCCCCTCTGGGACAACGTGACCACCGTGCCAGATGGAGACTGCCTGCCAGACTGCTTGAATACCTGGAATGTGACTGCCACGCTGAAGAAAACCTTCACATCAGGATGAGACCAGTTAACTGTCCATGTATGAATGCTGGCAGTTGCTATCTGATTTACTGTATAATAATTGTAAGATCTGATGGTCCAATTATTCTGAAAATTTGGAGCATTATTTTCTCAGAGCAGATGTGCATTCTTTTTGTTGACATTGCTTTTTCAATGTATGGTACCATCACAGAATCTCCCACTAACAATATCCTTGGGTTTACCATTGACCAGAAACTCAGCTGGACTTACCACTCAACATTTAATGGTGTTGCCAACACTCAGTCCCCCACTATCAACATCCTGGGGCTGACCATTGACCAGACCTCAACTGCACTAGCTATATCAATACACATATCAAACACTGGTTGTGAATATAGGAACAGGAATACGCCATTCAGTGCTTTGAGCCAGCTCCACCATTCGAGATCATAGTTGACCATCTACCTCAATACCATTTTCTTGTGCTTTTACCATGTTTCTTGAAGTTAGGAGTGACTGGAGATCTGTTGATCTCTGTCTAGAAAATATTTAATTTCAGCCCTCTTTGGTAGTTACGTAACTTAGCAAATGGTTGTTTAGTAAGAAGTGTGCTTCTTGCCATTACTATATTGCAGTTAATGATTAAAATTGGTTAGTAAAGTAACTTTTTTATATTAAAATACGACATTTTAAAAAAGTCACAATACTAACATCTCCTAGGTTATTGCAGTTTTTGGAAATTGTTTTTCCACAGCAAGAAATAAGATGTATACCGAAAACTGGACAATCAAAAGGAGGAATGTCTGGAATCATTTCAGAAAAATAGAAGAAAACACTGTTAGATGTAAACAATGTAATGCAGTGGTACATGCTCTGAGCCATTTAAAGTTGAAACAAGCTTCTATTTCATGTGAATAAGCAAAATCAAACAAACTTGATGATGCTTGTTTCTGGTCGTACAAGAAAGCAACACGCAATATGCCAAAAAGCTAATGGAGCTGATATCCTGTATGATCACTATGGATGCACTTCCTGGAAGTGCTACTGAAGGCACAGGTATTAATGTATTTCTGGAACCTGTGAGACAGACCGTAATGTTGCATTTAGAGAATTGTTATGAGGACTGTGTGAAGTCTTTTTGGAGAAAATTGGAGCACATCATTACCGTATTCTTCGCCACCAACTGATGGACGGCATTAACTACAAAAAATTATGTGATTATAACTTGCCATTATACTAAGAATTGGGAGAATTAATCTGCAGTTTTGGAAACCTAAAATTATGATAGAACGACGTACAATGGAAAACCTAGCTGAAAAAGTAAATACTACATTGCAAAAATTGACCTTTCAGGCTTTGTTTTGGCATACATACAAATATTGCAGACAACACCAGGTTTGCTAACACCACAATGAGTTATTTGGGAATCTATCCTTGTTTTTGTGGTAATTTGCAGCTAGCTGCTAACGATGGCCTTTCTTCATGTAGTATGGATTGTACCACAAATAGTCTAGTTGCATACTTCCATTACAGCACTGTGGTGGCAAAGATACCTGAAAGAAAACAAATACAACTTCAGGTTGAACAACGTGGCTGATCTAGTTTTGTAGAACCTGTTTAAATTCTTATCTTACTATAGCTTTCCACTTTAAAATGAGCTAAAACTGCCATGTCTGCTGAAGACTAAGTTTCAGTTTCAAATATTTATCCGTTTTGCACCAGTCTTCTCTAAACTTGCCTCTGAATTGGAACTCCCTACGAAATGGAAAAGTCATTGATTTCAAGCCTGCTGTTATACACTGTTTGAAGTACCTGCAGAGCAAATGTATTTTCTAATGCTGGCCTTACTGTTATTTATCTCCTCAAAAGACTCACACCAAAGCAGGGAAACATATTAATTATTCTGAATAAAGACCAGCATGAGAGTTGAAATGGTGAATTTATTAAATTTAATTCATGTGAATATTTTTCTTAATTTAAATTGATTTTTGGATAGTTCTGGGACATTATGTAAAAAGTTAGGAAAATGCAGAAAAGTTTTTTTTTAGAAAGGCATTGATAATATTTGACCGTATTATGTAGGATATTGCTATGTTGTTTTTGTAGATATATGCATTGCTATTTTTTATCTTTTAGTATTATTAAATTGTAGAACTGAGTGAGATTTATTAATGTTTTAGTTTTAGTAAACACTCCCATTCACATTTAAATGGTTAAATGATACCATTTATACAGTTTAAATGTTTGCATAGTCTAAATTGGTGCTTGTTAAAATGATATTTACATCCCTACTCTGAACTAGCGAATTCCAAAGATTCACTATCATTTGAATGAAGAAATCTCTCTCTTTCGCTGTTGTAAATAGCTAGACCACATTATGAGACTGTGCTCTTGGTTCCAGAGTCCTCGGCCAAAGGAAACATCCTTTTCTGTATCTATTCTGTCTAACTCTTTAAAAATTTTCTAAGTTTTTATAAGATCTCCTGCTATTATTCTAAGCTCCACAGGATACAGGCCCACTTTCCTCAATCCCTTTTCAATCCCATCCAATTTGCTTTCCACTTGCTTTCTGTACTTGCTTATCAGATTTGAGTAATTTATGAAGAAGAACACACAAGTTCCTTTGGACATCACTTTTTAAAAGTGTATTCTGCACCTTTGTTCCTCTGGCCAAAGTGGATAACCTCACTCTTATCCATATTAAATTCCATTTACCATGTTCTTGCCCACTCACTCAGTTTGTCCAAACCCACTTGATATTCCTTTGCATTATATTCACAACGTGCATTCCCACTTAGTTTTGTGTCATCTGCAGGCTTGAAAATATTACATTTGGTCCACACAAACAAATTATTAATGCTGCTTCATAGAATACCTACCATGCAGATAGAGGCCACTTGTCCCACTATGTCTACACTGACCCTCCAAAGAACATCCTACCCTTTCCCCATAACCTACACATACCATAGTTAACCCACTTGTACATCTAGCATGGGGCAATTTAGCATGGCCACCTAACCTGCACATCTTTGGAGTTGGAGGAAACCAGAGCACCCAGAGGAACCCATGCAGACATGGGGGGAACATGCAAACTCCAGATAGAAAGAGTTGGGCATAGGTCCCCAATGTTGCGAGGCAGCAGTGCAAACTACTGTGCCACAATACTGTCCTTTGAACAGCTAGGATCCAAATACTGATCCTAGTAATGCCCAACTTGTCACAGCCTGCTAGATGGAGAATGATCTACTTATTATTACTGTCTGTTCTCTTTCTGTTAACCTACCCTCAATCCTCACCCATAAAGTATTCCCTTTTTATATGTGTTCTAATTTTGTTTAGTATACTCCTTTATGGGCACTGTATTGAAAGCCTTCAGAAAATCTAAATAGTCATATTCACTGGTTCTTCCACCTATTTATGAGTAACATCCCCAAACAAACCTAATAGGTTTTCCAAACGTGATTTGCCTTCCAAGAATTCATGTGGATTCTCCTCAGTATTATTTTCCAAGTGTCCAGTTATCACATCCTTTAAAATAGATTCAATATTTTCTGTAGTCGTGATGTTGGGCTAAAATGTATGTAGTCCCAATTTCCTTTGCATTATGTTTGCATTTAAGATTTTGAGTTGGGTTTCTTTTGCGTAACTAACATTTCCAGAATAACAATATTCCAGTATTTAAATAGCTTTGACATTATTAGTATTGGTGTGATTCTGTGTTCCAAAATATTTTTTTAAAATGGCTTGGGGAAATGGGAATCCTTGAGAATCGGCTTGCTACAATTTTAAGTTACTTTTTCAAAAAGAAAATTCCAAAGCAGCATATTTGTTCAGAAATGCAAGGGTTAAATATACAGACAACTAAATCCTTTGGTATATCAGTAGGTATGAGGGTTAAATATGCTTGAGAAATGAAGCTTTTTCTATAATAAGATTGCATTCATTATGTTACCTAGTGGAAATCTTGTCTATTCCTGCAAAAGTGATTATTAATTAAAGTGCTGCAGTGACAGTGAAATAGCCATGAAATGGTTGATTCGTAGAACCTCTTTAATATACACTTAGATATAGAAGGTGATTACATCTCGATATATATTTCAGAAATGATACATATACGGATTTCTGAGACAGACAACCCTCCCCCCTAGTTCGTACAGAACAGAAAGAAGTACACTCAAGCCGTTTTCTTAATGGTATCCCATGACTGACTTCTTCAAGCACACGTATGTGGATGTAGCTTCAGCATAACTTCTTTGCTGTTGGTGCAAAAAGGTGAAAACTAAATTCAGGAATTCTAGACAAAGCCTTGGAAGAGGTTGTTAGAGTAACACCTGTTTCAAGGACTTGGAAAGGCCAGGTTATTAGTTCAAGTAGCAAAGCTACCTGGCTCCATATGTGAATAATATGAAACGTTTACATAGTACGTTAAAGTAAAGTACAAATGGGACCTTTGTTAAACATATAACTATTCAGCTAACTTTCTTCTGCTGTTTCTCTTTTTAAAAAAAATACCTTGTTTATTTTGTGGCAGTATTTTGGGTTTATGGAGAAGAGGGCAGAGCATTTATTTGTTAAAACAACCAGTGGTGTAAGTGCTGGTTTTGATTACACTTTTAACTGTTTAAATTCAAAGTAGGCAGTTTAGGAGAGTGGCATTAAAAATTTTTGAATAGACAAAAAGAGTGAAATAAGGATAGTGGTGGGAAGGGCAGCTTGAAATTCCGAAATGCCATGCTGATTTAAGTGTGTGTTCTTAACCCTGCTGTAATAACAACAGTGACAAACCTTTGGCCTGAAAGAGCCAAGGCACGGGAGGGTAGTTAGTGGGGTGGAACTAATTTAATGCCTCAGTGGCCTCACAGCAGTGAGCAGCCAGAGCCTATAGAGGTCTTTGTCTACATTTCCACTTATACTGGTAAGATGCCAGTCAGCACTTGGGTTCAAAAACAGGTGGAAGCTATTATATCTGTCATAATGGTTTGAAAAATTGTTTCTGAAGTTTTGCTCCATGGTTTAAAAATGAATTGAAAGTGATAGCCTGGTTGCAAGGGTTTTGTAGCCAAAACACAAAAAAATGCTGATTAGTGTTTCCTGATTCTTTATGAAATTAGTTGACTTATTGTCATAGGTTGCTTCGTGCATGTAGATTTTCTTTAACAGTTTGAAAGCTGGTGTTTGTGAGTGATTGCTAAACAACATTACATTTGCTTGTGTTAGCCAGATTGATTTAAAACCTTAAATATCGTGTTAGGACTCTCATCAGTTGCATATACTGTATTGATTAACTGAGGTCAGGGTACAAAAACAGTGTTTAACCAGAGCTGTTCTCATTTGGAATTTACCATTTCTATGGTTTTACTTGAAATTTTGGTTTTACTATTGTACTATTCTATGATTCTTATTTTAACATTGTATTTATACATTAAAGGACAATTTTACTGCTTTTGTTGAGTTCTGTGGATGGGTTATATTGGACTTTGTTTCTCTCTCCATGGATGCTGCCATATCTGATGCGTTTCTGCAGCACTTCCAGTTATTATTGCTTTAATCTCCCAATGTCAAAACTATCGAGGTGCTATCAGAAGTGAAAGGGGCTCCTCAACACGCTTCATCCACAACTTCTCCTATTGTACTATGAATTAGTGCAAAACCGCTTTATGAGTATGTATTCCTATGACAGTTCCTGTGCCCTTCCCAGTTAGCTTTATATACCTGTACAGTACTACATCTCACACAAATTTCCAAGAATGAAGTGGCTCCAAAATAGGCGAACGCTCCCAGCCTTATTCCTGAGGAAGGGCTTTTGCCCGAAATGTTGATTTTCCTGCTCCTCGGATGCTGCCTGATCTGTGTTTTTCTGGCTCAACATAGTCAATCTAAAACTAAACAAGGCAAGAGAATACATGATGTACAGTAGGAACCCGGGAAGCACCAATGATCAACAGGACCTTGGTGTACATGTACATGGATTCTTTAAGGTAATAGAGCAGGTGGATAAAGTGGTTAAGAAGCCATATGGTATATTTGACTTTATTAGCCAAGGCAGAGAGTTTAAGAGCAGGGAGGTTATTCTGGAACTGTGTAAAACATTGGTTAGGCCACAGCCAGAGTATTGCATACAGTTCTGTTTGCCACACTACCAGAAAGTTATGGATATCTCATTAAAAATTCAGAAGAAAGACTTGCGTCCACATAATACTACTTTTCACATCCACCAATGTCTCCAAACACTTTACACCCAATTAAGCACTCTTAAAGTGCAGTCCCTGCTGTAATGTTGGAAATGTGATGGCTAGTTTACACATACCAACTACTACAAACAACAATGTGATTATGACCATAAAATCTACATTTAGTAAACTAATTAGGAACTAGATACATTCATGTGCTGTAGGCAAAAGGAAATTGTCGAGGCCTTACACGGTTACACAATTACTTTCCAATTACAAAAAAGTATTTTCTTGGGCGGTGTGGGGATTGGGGTGGGTGGTGCAGTGGGAGACACCATTCCCTAGTGCATTTCCCTTGACAATACCTCAACTGAACTTTCTACTTGCCAACCAATGAGCACCTGATTTCTCATGCAGTATTTCCCTCTAAAATTTGATATTCCTTCATCTGTCCTGAAAAGTGCATGACAAAAGCTTTGACATCATGCCTGCATCGTAAGCAGTATGGAAGCTCAGTGCTACCAAACGTCTGTCTGGCTATTGTCATGGACTCCTGTGGCATAATGTTTCCAAACTTCCAACTGTCTTACCAACTTTGTGTAAGGATTCTGAGATTAGAAGGTTGCATTTAATACCTAACATTTAATTCCTCAGTTACACAACAAATATGAAGGGAAATGTTAATAATCTTGGTACACAAAGTGATTTTTGTCTTCTTGCTTTCTGAACAAGTAAATTATGACAAATTGTTTTAATAAGACATTGTCTGTTTAGCATTAACAGAAGTTCTTACAATCACTCAATTTTAAGTAGCCAAAGTAAAAACACTCTTTTCAGATATCTAAGTATTTTACGTAAAACTTGATATTGGCCCTCTCCTGTAATGTTAATAGGGAAGTGGCTAATATGAGTATACTTGCTGTGAGCCAATGTTGGTAAAACTGTAACTTATTGTGAAAATCATTATTTTACTTTGGAGTGTGTCTATTTTGTAATTGGAGCACTTGCCCTTCGGCAAATAGTAGCTGGTTACAGTGGTTTAGTCTTTTCAACTACAGACATTTCTTGAAATGGAGAGTTGATTCGGTTCACTGATTTTTATTTGTTGATGCTTCAACTTAATGTCAGCTTTCAATTTTGACTTAATATGAGTAGCACCTTATGGTATTCGTAGTGAATTTACAGAAGTGTTCAGTAAATCTCTGATCTCTTGCAAAAAACGTGTGCACAGAAATAATTTCCTGTCAAGCATGGAAAGAATATTACTGAAATGGCTTTCTTCTTTAACATTATATTGCTAGCATAGCTGTTAATTATTTACACTGTCCCCATTATTTTCACTTCAGTCTATTGTTCACTGGGACATCACAATTCTGCTACACCATTTATACTGTATATTGTTGATTTATAGGACCTCACCCCTCAGTCTAACTATAGTGATACGTAGAAATCTTATGGAAACCAGAAGAGTGGAAAAGTCAGTAATGTCTCCGTTTCATTGGCATATCCAATGATATCATGGTTATGGGGTTTGTCGTTCTGCCTCATCTTTCTATTTATGATGTAACTAGCAAACTTGCTGACTTCAAACTTGTGACAAAGAATTCATTGGATGCTAGAAAATCTGAAGTTTAAACAGAAAATGCTGGAAATCCTCAAAAGGCTAGCCAACATCTGTGGAGAGAGCAATGGCTAATGGGCTGGACTTTGACCTCCGTGACAAAGCAAGGACACTTGCTAAGACTTCAAAGTAAGCCTTTCTGAGGGATCTCATGATTGGTGTGATGAGAATTTCACCTCTGTTGCATGCAGTGGTATTGCATTTGATTGTACCAAACTCACTGGGCAACCACAGCGTGTTTGTGTGTTTTGTTTAAGTTAGGAAATCTAAACTTCCATTTTCTGTTTGACAATCACTGTAATATGCAATTCTTGGGTGCAAGAATTTCCCTGCCAAGAAAATGTTTTCAAGAAAGAAAGAAAAACATGAACTTTAAATAACACATTTCGTGACCTACGGACATAGCAAAGCATCTTCCAGCCAATGTAGTACTTTTAAGTGTACTCATTGTTGTAATGTCAGAAATGTTGTACCAGTTTTCATAGCATCAGTCACATGGGCCACTTGTCCCAGGCATTTATCATCTGACGTATGTCAACCCCTCATGATCATCATGGTAAATCGCTGATCCACTTGGAGTCCAATCAGGAATCACAGACTTGTATTGCAGGTTGGACCAACAACTAGCATTGCAAGGCTGCTGCAAGGATACTTTGTGTCCTGCACCAATAGGCTTTCAGCTCATGGATTGCACTAGTCTGTAACTCAGGGAGACTTGCTCTCTTAATTTGCTATCATTTAGCACCTTTCTCCATGTTCACATGCCTTGCAGTGCCAATTAGCACCCACTCTCACAGCTTGCTTTTTATGTTCGTGGTCTTTTAAGTCAAGGGGGGTTAATCTTACTGTATGGCATGGTGCTACTTTCATCTCTCGTCTGCACTGTGTGCTCATAGCTGACGTAAAACACATGCATGTGCAGCAAACAAGCAGCCATGTCTCAAGGTCTTAGGAGAGTTGTCCATAAAGTCCCTGAAGGCACCCATAAGTAAGGAGTCCTGGCATAGTAAATTGAGGGCAGTCTCCGTTATCAGGCTAGGAGATTGGCCACAGTCAGACGTCCAGTCAGCAGTCCAGGCCTTTGTCTGCAGAGAGGGTCATGATTGGTACTGTGGTTCTATAGCGACTAGCTTAGAGGTTGTTGCCCAAGAGTCAGTTAGGGAGATGTACCAGCCTCAGTCATGGGTTTGAGCACTTCTCATTTGGGCTCTCTGGCTAGGTTGCTCAAGGATTTGACAGTGGTCAGTCCGTCAAGTTAGTCCACAGAAACTGGGGTGAGGGAGTTGGGACAATTGGGGCTCCACAACTACAGGGTACTATGGAATTTCTTCTCTGGGTTTGGGGGGTTGGGGGCTACAGGCTTGAGGAAAGGGAAATGACAATTGTAAAGTTGGGGGCAATAGTATTTGTAAGAGGTATACAGTAACATAGGGGTAGGAAGAAGATTGTGCAAGTTGTGCATTCATCCATGGCCAAGAAACACCTTGGCCTCAATGGGGAGTCTTCATGTGCTAGGGACTGGGGGAAGGGAGAGTGGAGGGAGGTAGATAACTGCAGCCTCATGTATACAGTTTGGATGGGGATTAAAATTAGCCATTCCGTTGTCATCAAATTATCCATGAAATACCAATGCAGTTAAGTGGAAACTTCAGCTCATTGAATGCAATGTTTTATGCTAGTTCCTGAATTGAATGTGAAGTTGTGTGACACTTGATAGTATCACTAATTAGAATCTTTACATTTTCAAGCTAACAACCAGACAAAGCCAATGATGAACCTTTCTGTTTGCCTGAAAAGGTTTCAAAAGTCATCTGTTTCATTTTGTGATTGTTTCTTTTGCTTCATTTGAAACTCTTTTTGAAGGGAAGAAATAGTTCTTATTTCAGGAACTGGTTGGAATCCTTCTTAAATTCTTCATACAGTTTACATGCAAATCATTTTTAAAAATACACAGACTGGAGTTGTTATACACAGACTGACTTAATCACTGAAAATAACTGAACTGTTTATAATTCAGACATAAACAGAAATATAATCAGTACAGTCTGTCATAGTTAAAGTTTCTACATTTTTGTTTCACTCACAGGCTGTCTTTCTGTTTAATTATCGAGCAGCTGAATAAAGCTTTTGAAACATCTACCTTAGTACTTCAAATAATCTTAAAAGATAAATTAAGTATTGTGGAAAGCTGAAGGTAAACATGGGAACATTAGGTCTGCCAATGTAAATCTGCTGCATTGAGGGTAGTTGCATGTTGCACATTGCACTTGCTCCATCTGCAGAATCTGGATCACAACTGTGGTCCAGTGTCAAGTGTTTGTGATAGGCTCTCAATTTTCAATATGTGAATTAATGAGCATATTCTTAAGTAAAAACAAAATCAATGAGATAAATCTAATCACTTTATTGTGAAACATATTTTATTTCATTTAAAACCTCAAAAGAGGTTGCAATCCCTAGACAGGTTTGATTCGGCAAGGGGGAACACATACAATCATAAAGTTTTCCAACTTACTACCTTCCCACCCACCTCTGAGCTCACCCCCATTGGGTGGGTGCAGAAATCGACAACTTACAGATCATATGTAAAAAGATTAATTTTCTTTTGTGATCCAACCATCATTTTCATCCTAATGGTACAACAGGAACATAGGAAACATGAACATGAAAGGCAATTCTGCCCTTTAAGCTTGCTTTTGGGAGACAATAGTGTCATATTTAATAGGTGTTAGAACTTCTATTTAGACCTGTCATGAGTTTGCTATTTGTTGTTTGTTAGGTATTAAAATAAACTGCGTTTGGAGCCTGTACTATAGATTATTGTTTTAAGTTATGGCCTCAATGTCCTCCTTGAATGTGCATGTTGAGCAATGTGAAGAATTTGAAAACTTAGAATTTCAGGTGATGCTGAGATTTTATCTTGATTTATAAGGCTTTTATAAAGTTAAAAGAAAGGTTAAAGTACTCCTGTTAAAATTAATTACAATTGTACAGTTGCATATTGTTGTGCATCGATTGTGCTCTGTGACAAAACCTTAGTTATGTTTCATTTCTTTAAATTCACTCTTTTTGGATGTGTGTTGTTGGCTAGGCCAGGATTTATTGTCTGCCCTTAGTTGAGAAGGTGGTGGTGAGTAGCCTTATTGAACTGATGCAGTCGTATAAGTAGACCCACAATGTCATTTAGAGAGAATTCCAGGACTTTGACATTATGCACCCTTTTCACAGTTGGTGATTCTTCGAGGTGTTGCTTAACGTGAAGGAGCACTGATCCATCAGCCGAGGGTAGGTGATACATGGTGATTAGCAGGAGCTTTCCTTACCCATGTTTGAACTCGTATTGAGTCTTCATGAAGTGCATAATACTCACAGGCAAGTCCTTCCCAACTGTATATCTGTGTGCCTTGCAACCTCTGCTGTGTCTGTCCTGCTGGTGGGACAGGATATATCCAAAGATGGTGATGTTGGTGTCTGGGATGTTAAGTTGTGGTGTTATAAAATTGAGAGTTGTGCTTTCTTTGAAAATTATAATTGTACCTGTTTGTAATGATACTATGGCTTTAAGAGATGTATTTTGTCTTTGTTTATGAAAATACTTTTGAGCCATCGGTATAGAGCTGTCTCATCCAAGCTAATAAGGTAAACAGCTTGTGAGGCCTTGGGTTTTTTCTTTAAAAGTTGGAACAGTAGAAGCAGCATGAATGGGTGGAGTCAGGCTCCCACAGAATCAGGTTTTTAGTTTAGCTTTCAGCAATTTCTGAGGTTTTGAAGCTGGATATGGAAGCTATTATTCCTCAGTCTGTTACCGCTAAAATCTGGAGTTCTCTCTGCTTCTCCTGTTGTATGTGAGACAATGTATTTTACTGACAAGGGTGTGTTTATGGGACGTTACTATATTGGAACGGTTAGTGTTTTGTAGTTAAATAATGTATTCCTTAAGTTTTACGTTAGAGTTAAAGTTAGACCAATTCTTCCTTCTGTTTGTATTTTAACTGTAGAGTAAGAATAAAGTGTACTTTGCTTAAAGATGAGTAGTGTAACCAATTGAATTCCATCTGGAACGCAGCACCTTACTCTTGCCTTTAAATAGGGTCGAGGCTATCTTCTTGATATTTTTGAAGGGAGTTGGTCTGGTCCATAACAGTTGGAAATGATTTTTTTTTCTCTAAAGAGCCTATTTTGCATTGTTATTTGATGAATTAAAAAGTAGCGCTGCACAGGTAATTGGCACTTCTGTTGCTGAGTTACCCACTTTCTTGCCTTCTGCTTGGAGTTCAGTTCCATATTTTCTTACTTATGTACCCAGTTCTCATTAGTTTGAATCTCTGCTTGTTTCAGATTTTTATGATATTGTATGTTACTTTCACTGTTTCCTCCTGTCTCACTTGCGTTTCAATGTACTGTGTGATACTAGCTAGAATTGAGGGTTTGGGGTAAAACCATTATCTCAATGTTGCAGAAGCACTGAGTGGATAAGTTATGCCTACAATCTTCAAAGATTCATCAATTTTATACTTGAAAACTGCCTTAGCTACTTGTTTACTATTTGTAAATGAATTATTTTGAAGAAAATATTTTGTTTAGGAGACTGAAGGTTACAGATGTGTTGCCAAACTAACATTATTTTTGGGTAGACACAAACAAACAATGGAATGCACATCTTTTCCATTTTAACTGCTTTGAGCAGTTAGATAAATCAGTTTTCAGTAGTAGAGTTTGTAGAATTTTATGTTTTATAAACAAGACCTTTTAAATATGCAAGGAAAAGCAAATGCCAAACCAGAGAGTTTATTGGTTATATTGCCAGATTTTCCAGTCAACGGTGGAATAATGGCATTCTACTTTTGTGAACTTGGAGTGGCAAATGAAATTACAAGAGATCGTTTTCAGTGCAGCACTCTACAGGGGAGCTGTTGGATATGTGACAAGTCAGTCTGACAGCGCATCCAGTCAAATGGAAGCATCCTCACTGTGACTGGAGAAATTGTTCTTGGTGCATTGGCTAGCTTGCAGTAGTCATGTGACCTGTACTTCTGCTGCACATGCCTTTGTGTAGAATCTATGGCAGCCATTACACACACTACTTGAGACATGGTGTTAGGGATGATGCAGCTGAAAATCCACACACTTTCAGAGCTGTAAGAAGTTCACGAAGGCTCCATAGCACGAAAGCTTCCAAACCCATGACCACTTCCATCTAGGAGGACAAAGGCAGCAGATACTTTGGAATACCACGACCTGCAAGATCCCCTCCAAGTCTCTCACCATCCTTACTTGAAAATATGTTGCCATTTCTTCACTGTTGTTGTGTCAAAATCCTGAATAAAAAAGAGAAACCAACAACCGAAAGGAACAGCAAGGAAAGTGTGGAAAAAAAATGGCAGTCTGCAACTTTGAATTCTGAACAAGGCAAAATAGCTGTGAATATTCCATTCCCTGCTGCTGTGAAAATGAAAGGCAACATGCACAGAATTAAGCTTCCTTTCCTCTCAATGGCAAAGCTATGGAATATCTATAGAATTAGCCAAAAAAAACTTGAGCAAATAATAATAGAAATTCTGCTATCAGTACTTGGGAAAGAGATGCTCCAGTTTTGAAGACTTTGAAAATCATATTTATGTTACTTGTGAACAAATGAAGATATTAACAGGAAAATACAGGGTAGATAAACTTTTTCCACTAGTTGATGCTTCTGAAACTAGGGGCATAGTCTGTGAGTTGGGTCAGACCGTTCAGGAGAGATATTAGGAAGTACTTTTATACACAAAGGGTATGTGAGGTTTGAATTCTTTTTCACAAATGCCAGTGAATGCTGGAGCAGTTTTTAATTTTAAATCTGAGTTAGATACATTTTAGTTAAGCAAAACTATTAAGGAACATGGGCCAAAGGGAAGTATATGGAGTTGGGCCATTGATCAGCTAAGATCTCATTGAATGGTGGGAACAGGATAGAAGGGCTGAATGGTCAACTCATGGTCTTATGTTCCTTCATACAATGTATTCAATGTCAGAGGTTTGGTGGCAGGGTAGGGGGGAGCAATTTGGGAGCAGGGAGTTCCGTGTCTGACTCCAATGATGCATCTAGTTGAATCCTGAGAGTTTGGGTAATTGAAAACCTATCTCATCACACATAGGAGTACTTTAGACATAAAAGATACTGCAGTGAAAGCATTTCTGTTGAGAGAAAAAAGATACTCAAGAAGGCTATCAACAATCCAGAAGCTCTGAAATAGTCAATTTTCAGCTAGAGTGCACTGATGGGTGAACAGTCAAAGCTTTATATTATGCTGAAAGACATACCAGGACAATTAAGAACAATATGTTGGAACAGAGGGAAGAAATATTGGCAGAAGAACTAAAAGAAAGATTAATGTCTATTCAATCCTTAAAGGAAGGATATTATTAAACTGGAGAGGGTTCAGAAGAGATTTACAGGGATGCTGTTGAGATTGGAGGGTTTGAGTAATAAGAAGAGGCTGGATAGACTGGGACTTGTTACACTGGAGTGGAAGGAGTTAAAGGGGAACTGTATAGAGGTTTATAAACCAGGAGGGGCATAGATAAAGTGAATAGCACGTGTCTTTTCCCTAGGATAGGGGAGTCCAAAACTAATGGGCACATTTATAAGATGAGAGGAGAAAGATTTAGAAGGGTCTGAGGGGTAACATTTTCACTGAGGGCAGTTCGTATGTGGAATGAACTGCCAGAGGGAGTATCAGATGCAGGTACAGTTACAACATTTAAAAGACATTTGGACTGATACATGAATAGGAAAGGTTTAGAGGGATCTGGGTCAAATGCAGGCAAGTGCCACTAGTTTAGTTTGGGAAACTGAGTTGGCATGGACGAGTTGGACCGAAGAGTCTGGTTTCCATGCTGTATGACTCTGTAGCAGGATGTAGATAGCATTGAGAATGTTATAGAAAAGGAAGCATGTTCAGCATGGGGAAAGCACTGCTGTAAATACAAGAAACTAGAGCATTTTAAACACAGGTGCTTCACTAGATAGAAGCAAAACAAGACTACAAAGTTGATTGCTGGAAAGATGTTAGTCAATGATTCTGATGAGTCGCTCTACGGAATATAACAAGTTGATCTTAAATAAAAACAGAAATTACTGGAAAATCTCAGCAGGTCTGGCAGCACCTTTTGGCGTCAGTGACGTTTTTCAGAAATTAAAGCATGGTTCTGTCCATTTTAGGATCCAAGTTTCCAAATAATGATATATCATGAACACTAATCCCAGACATTGTGATGATTGACAGTGACTCTCAATTGGCATATGAAGAATACAGCTGCTTAATAAAGATCTATGAAATTCAACACCAAACATCATTTTCACACCATTCTCAATCAAATAGAAAGGCAGAGGCAGCAGGGTGAATCATTAAATAGATCATAAATAAATCAGGCAAACTTAGCACAGACTTGTGAAAGGCAGACCATAAATGGAGAAATGTGTATCCTGAAGGCATGAAAGTCATCCAATCCAAAAACTAATGTCATACTGCACCCAAAGTACTGTCTTCATAGCAAAACAAAAATACTGAAGCCATAAGTATGAACAGGTGTAAGTGAGAATTCGAGATGAAATGACAGAAAGCTAACTTTGACTTTGATAAAGCTGCCCTGTAGATGCTAGAGCTGAGCATTTGAGAGGCAGCAAGTCGGTCCACGTGACAATTTGGGATCTATATTGTACAGTTGACACTGATTGTACATGATGGACATCAACAACCAGATATAACATTGCAAACACTGACATATATGCATGACTTGAGAGGCTGTTCCTTATCAACTGTTTCAAATTGGTGTCCCCTTTAAACCTTGTTCACTTAGTAGTCCACATTTATCCTGTGTAGTATTAGACTTTCTTTAACTGTGTTAGAGTATTAACTAGTCTGCTACAATCATAAATAGAAGATTTATCAGGTACCACACTACCTAATTATGAGCGCAGTATTTTCAAAAATAAGTTTAAATTTATAGATGAATATAAATTAACCTTCAAGTGGAAGTGGGCAAGGGGACAGTGGTCATCTGACATCATGAGTAGTTGTCCCATGGTCATTGACCAAAAGGATTCAGTCCATTGATTGACACAGGATAAGTTACTAGCGCCTAGATATTGGGTATGTCATCAATTGCTCAGGGGCAGATGATCGTCCTCATTGGGGAGTTACTGTTGGATGGTACTTAGAAGGCAATTCTCATCAGGCAGCAGTCCTCATCAGGTAGTCCTCAAGGAATCGTCTTTTCCTGATGGAAGATGGACCAGAAACGAAGACCCATGGAAGAATTCCCTTAACATTGATGAGAGAGCAGGATACTGCCTTCACAACTTTAGTGAGACCAAAACATTTTGTCAGCAGCCTGTTTGTCCTCTGCTATCAGTAAGTCAACCCAATTGTCACAGTTTTGTTATTTTTCTCTGTGTCGTGGAGCCATTCAGCAGGAAATGGGCCATTGGGCCCTACTCACATGCCGACCAGGTTTCCTAAAATGAACTGTCCCCATTTGCCTTCGGTTAGCTCATGACCCTCTAAAACTTTTCTACCCATGTACCTGTCCAAATGTCTTTTAAATGTAATTGTACCTGCCGCTACCACTTTCTCTGGCAGTTTTTTCCATATATGCACCACCCTCTGTGTGAAAAAGTTGCCTTTAAGGTCCCTTTTAAATTTTTTCTCTCTCATTTTAAATCTATGCCCTCAAGTTGTGGAAACCCCTACCCTAGGGAATAGACCTTCGCTATTCACCTTATCTATGCCCCTTGTGATTTTATTAGCCTCTAAGGTCAATGTTCAGCTTCCTACGCTGCAGGGAAAAATAGTGCCAGCCTGTCAAGCCTTTCCTTATAACTTAAACCTTCCAGTCTCAGAAGTGGCAGTCTTAGGTTGTAGTTAAACTTAAAACTTAAATTAATCCTTAAAGCAGGAGGTCATATGGCACTGAGATATTTGAGAATGTGACTGATAGATTGCTGGAAATGTTGCGATCATCAGTAGTTGGAGCTGGAAATTGTAGACAAATGCAATGGTTAATCATGTGTTTGTCCTTGACGGTCGTTCAAAAATTATTAAAGGGATATTTGAGTTAGAAAAATCTGGTTAGTCAGTGATGCTAATTTGTATGTTTTGGAGTGGGATGGGGAAAATGACGAACTGCAGGAATTGGTTGAAAAAGCTGCAGGGTAAACTGATTTATTCCCTACAGGTAATGTCCCACAGATGTCTTGTGTAACACAATGAAAGGTGGTGGGTAGATCCAATCTCGTGACTGGATAAAATGGATATTGATTTTGAGACAGATCATGAAATGGATTTCTCCTCTGATTTTAGCTAAAATCAAAATGTATCAAACAGAAAATTTGAACAGACAGAATCTATGACTGCTATCTCAAGACAAGGCAGGTAACTTTGAGAAGGTAGTTGTGAGTGCTTCCTCCATTGTTTCATCATTCCAATGTAGTGGGGCGAAACTAGACTGTAATGGCAGTCAAGACAGACAAGGATGCAGGTGGAAGAGGTGTGTGAAGGGTCATTAGACACTGTTAAGAAATAGGTCACACCCCTGAACAGATCCCTTTCTCCTCAACAACGTTAAAGAAATGCCCTGTGAAAATTAGATTGTATTCACAGAGAATTCCCACAAATGTTACAATGGCACAAAGCTGACAAGTTGGATTGAAGGTTGAACTGTGAAGAGGTTGTAAAGCTGTTGCAGTGTGAATTGAACAGGCTGAGTGAGTGGACAAATGCAGAGAGGGAGTGTAATGAAGGTTTACAAAATTGTTTCCTGGGATAGCAGGACTGACATAGAATGTGAGATTGAGTCAGTTATGCTTGTATTTGCTGCAGTTTAGAAGAATTAAGGGCGGATCCAATAGAAACCTGTAACATTCTAATAGGACTAGACAGGTTAAATGCAGGAAGGATGTTCGCAATGGTGGGAGAGTCCAGAACCAGGGGTCATAGTTTAAGGATTTGGACTGAGATGAGGAGAAATGTCTTCACCCAGAGAATGATGAGCCTGTGGAATTCATTACCGGAGAAAGTGGTTGAGGTCAAAACATTTTGTTTTCAAGAGAGGTAGACATAGCTCTTATGGCAAACAGATCAAGGGATATAGGGGAGAGGACAGGATTAGGGTATTGAGATTCAATGTACTTTCATGATCATCTACTCTTACTCCTATATTCTGCATTCCTTACATTCGACTGAAATCAGTACTAAAACAAGGAGCAGTCTGCAAGCATCACAGATACAAAATTGATTTAAGAAGTCAAAAGTTTAGACAATTGTTTGCAAATGGTGTTTACTTTTTAATTTATCTTTAAAAATCTGCCATGAAAAGCTTGTATAATAAACATATGGATAATTGGAAATTTTGAAGATATAATTTGAGCATTCATTTTTCTAGTTTTCCAGAAACAAAAAGCCTGTAAACGAGATATGAGTGAGAACCATCTAAAATGCTTTTGAGGAGCTGTATGTTTTGCCTTTCTCAGACCAACAGAGTTAACTCTTTCTACTGACAATATTTAAATCTTAGCATTTATCTCCAGTGTGGCTAGATGCATGATTTTGGACAGGACAAGGTTGTGGACATTTTGGACAATTTACAGATAATATGACACATTATTACCCATTCGGCTTCTTCCAGACCCAAGTTAGATGTTTTTATGTTTTCAAACAGGTTTCAAGAACACAGCCAGGGACCCAGTAGTCTTCTGAGGGAAATTGAAAGCAGGACATTGAACTGACTCTGATCACTTGTGTCTTCAACATAAAAAACACAATTTAAAACCATCAATTTTGGACACAATTGTTTCTGAAATTGGGATTGATAAAATAACTTGATACAAGTTGCCAGTTCAGGCTCATAATTGGAAATTTAATTGAAGTTGATTTTAAAACAAGAGCCAATGGAAGCTGCTTAGGTGGTTTTAATTTATATCAGGAAAAAAAGGGAAGAAATTAATTGACCACAACAAAACGTATCAGCCCATCAATACTGCTGAGGCAGTACTCAAAAAGAAACCCTCAAGCCTGTTGTTGCCATATTTGAATTTTAGATAATTTTGAAAGAGGGAAATGTCCAAGTTACTTTTGAGAAAATTACAAATGTCTCTTTATTGCCTGGAACTGGATAGTAATGTTTGATTTCTGTTTTAAAAATTGAACAGAGCTCCTGAATCAGACAGAATGGTAACTATTGGGATGGCCAATTTAGAATAAAAGATAGTGACAGGGAAAAAGTGGCAGCGTCAGGTGGGATTAGGAATAATTCATTTTAGGTGAAGTTAAATGGAATATATCAAGTGAAAAGTAAGTGTCGATTAAATTAATTATTAGCAGTTTTTTTTTTATTCATTCATGGGATGACAGTGTCACTGTCTAGGCCAGCATTTATTCCATATCAGAGGGCAGTGAGTCTGGAGTCACATGTAGGCCAGAACAGGTAAAGATGGCCATTTCTTTCCCTAGTTGACCAAATGGGTTTCTCCTGACAGTTGACAATGTATTCATAGTCATCGTTAAACTCAATGCCAGATTTTTATTGAATTCAATTTCCAACACCTATCATGGCAGTATTCGACACAAATTCCAGAACATTACCTGGGTCTCTGGATTAACAGTCCAGTGATAATACCATTGGACCATTCTCTCTCGCTGTCTCTTGTGCTCTCTTGCACTCTTTTGCGCTCTCTGTCTCTCTTCTTTTCCCCCCTCCCCAAGGCAAAGATAGAGCTGGAGAATCTTTTAAGTCCATGTATAATCTATTGCTGTAATTGAATGTATTATAAACAGCTAGAGATGAGCCACAGTCCTAAAAGAATGATTAGTGTAGTTTGAATACAGAATGAGGGAGAAGGGAGGGAGAAATTGATGTACAAAAAAGGAAAGCAGAAACAGGGGAGACTAAGGTGGGGGATATTTGTCTTATTTGAAAAACTACTTCTCCTTTCAAACCACTGAGACAACTATGATTGTGGCTTCTTAGTCCATGTATCCATACACAACATTGGGGCACTGAGTAAATGCTGCAGAAAAAACATCTTGTTAAAATGGTCCAACCAAACAAAGGAATAGAAGAAGAAATTCAAAAGTTAGGGTGGTACAGGGGAGGGCTGTTCTCTTGCTCCAGAACTGGCAGAGGAGACCACATTACCAGACCCTACCAGCCTGGTCTCAGCCATCTGGATGTATGCTCAGCAGTGTAAGAAGATTTTCCTATCTTCTCTCTGCTACCCAACACACTGTGTCCTTGCTACCTCATCCACCTCCCACCAAATCTCATGCTCTAGCATTCTTGCTTTTGTGTGCACACTATCTTTCCTCACTTGTTATCCACTCCAGTCTCCTGCAGTATGAATCCTACGTGGCCTGTGCACAGCCTACTCACTCACTCAGGATAACCTGCCACTTTTATTCAAACCTGCACCAAAGCTAACAGCAATGCCAGCCACTTACATCTCCCTAATACCTCCCTTTATCTCATTCCAGGAGAGCACAACCCACAATAGATCTGAAAGCCAAGACAGTTGGCATGCTGCTCAACATTTGGTTCTTCTACCCAGAAGACAGGATCCTGACCTTTACTACCCCAAGTGACTGACTGTGTCCAAACCTTTGTGCTGACATTAGAACTACCCTTGAAGTCATATGGTGTGCAGGGTGTTCTAGCTAGGTGGATAAAGAACTGGTTGAGCAACAGGAGACAGAGTAGTAGTTAAAGGGAGTTTCTCGGAATGGAGAAGGGTGACCAGTGGTGTTCCATAGGGGTCAGTGTTGGGGCCACTGTTGTTTGTTATAGACAGAAATGATCTGGAAGAGGGCACTCTTGGTATGATCAGCAAGTTTGCAGGTGACCTGAAGATTGGTGAAGTAGCAGAAGACATAAGGGACTGTCAGAATACAGAAGAATATAGATAGACTGGAGAATTGGTTGGAAAAGTGGCAGATGGATTTCAATCCTGACAAACGTGAGGTGTTGCATTTAGGCAAGACTAATTCTAGAGTGAGTTATACAATGAATGGAAGAGCCTTGGGAAAAGTTGATGGGCAGAGAGAAGGGAGTGCAGGTCCATTGTACCCTGAAGGTTGCTGCACTGGTGGATAGAGTGGTCAAGAAGGCATATAGTATGCTTGCCTTCATTGGACGGGGTAAGAGCTGCCAAGTCATGTTAACATTGTACAAGACATTGGTTTGGCCGCATTTAGAATACTGTGTACAGTTCTTGTCGCCACATTACCAAAAGAATGTGGATGCTTTGGAGAGGGCGCAGAGAAGGTTTATGAGGATGTTTTGCTGGAAAAGTGCAGCAGGTCAGGCAGCATCCAAGGAACAGCAGAATCGACGTTTCGGGCATCAGCCCTTCCTCAGGAATGAGGAAAGTGTGTCCAGCAGGCTAAGATAAAAGGTAGGGAGGAGGGACTTGGGGGAGGGGTGTTGGGAATGCGATAGGTGGAGGGAGGTCAAGGTCAGGGTGATAGGCCGGAGTGCGGTGGGGGCGGAGAGGTAAGGAAGAAGATTGCAGGTTAGGAAGGCGGTGCTGAGTTTGAGGGATTTGACTGAGACAAGTGGGGAGAGGGGAAATGAGGAAACTGGAGAAATCTGAGTTCATTCCTTGTGGTTGGAGGGTTCCCAGGCGGAAGATGAGGCACTCTTCCTCCAACCGTCGTGTTGCCATGGTCTGGTGATGGAGGAGTCCAAGGGCCTGCATGTCCTTGGTGGAGTGGTAGGGGGAGTTGAAGTGTTGGGCTACGGGGCTGTTGGGTTGGTTAGTCCGGGTGTCCCAGAGGTGTTCTCTGAAACGTTCCGCAAGTAGGTGGCTGTCTCCCCAATATAGAGGAGGCCACACCGGGTGCAGCGGATGCAATAGATAATGTGTGTGGAGGTGTAGGTGAATTTGTGGCGGATATGGAAGTGTCCCTTGGGGCCTTGGAGGGAAGTAAAGGGGGAGGTGTGGGCGCAAGTTTTGCATTTCCTGCGGTTGCAGGGGAAGGTGCCGGGAGTGGAGGTTGGGTTGGTGGGGGGTGTGGACCTGACGAGGGAGTCACGGAGGGAGTGGTCTTGTCGAAACGCTGATAGGGGAGGGGAGGGAAATATGTCCCTGGTGGTGGGGTCCGTTTGGAGGTGGCGGAAATGACGGCGGATGATACGTTGGACATGGTGGTTGGTGGGGTGGTAGGTGAGGACCAGTGGGGTTCTGTCCTCGTGGTGATTGGAGGGGTGGGGCTCAAGAGCAGAGGAGTGGGAAGTGGAAGAGATGCGGTGGAGGGCATCGTCAACTACGTCTGGGTGGAAATTGCGGTCCTTGAAGAAGGAGGCCATCTGGGTGGTACGGTTTTGGAACTGGTCCTCCTGGGAGCAGATGCGGCGGAGATGAAGGAATTGGGAATATGGGATGGCATTTTTACAGGGGGCAGGGTGGGAGGAGGTGTAGTCTAGGTAGCTGTGGGAGTCGGTCGGTTTATAGTAAATGTCCGTGTCAATTCGGTCACCTGAGATGGAAATGGAAAGGTCTAGGAAGGGGAGGGAGGAGTCTGAGACGGTCCAGGTGAATTTGAGGTCGGGGTGGAAAGTGTTGGTAAAGTGGATGAACCGTCTCAGAGAGGTTGAGTAGGTTAGGTTTATTTTCATTAGTAAAATGGAGGTTGAGGGGGGACCTGATTGAGGTTTATAAAATCATGAAGGGTATAGGCAGGGTAGCTTTTTCCTAGGGTGAAGGATTCAATTACAAGAGGTCACACTTTCAAGGTGAAAGGTGGAAAGTTAAACGGGATACACGCGGCAAGTACTTTACCCAGAGGGTGGTAGGCGTTTGGAACGCGTTGCCAGCAGAGATGGTAGATTCATTTAAGATGCGTCTGGATAAATGCATGAGTAGGTGGGGAGTAGAGGGATACAGATGCTTAGGAATTGACCGACAGGTTTTGACAGTAGATTTGGATCGGCTCAGGCTTGGAGGGATGAAGGGCCTGTTCCTGGGCTGTAAATATTCTTTGTTCTTTGTTTTTTGACTTTCAAAGTAGAAAACCCCTAACTGAAGGTTGTCTCCCGACTGATGACTGCTGAAACCCTTGATGAACCTCCTGGCTTTGTGTCTGTGCTAAATGGCAAGGCAAGTCTGATAACCTGTGAGCCTGGTTTTGGATCATGGAGTGTGCCTTGAGACGCTGGTACTGGATGTCCAAATAAGAGGTCCTTCGGAGCAAGCAGTTCGTTGAAGTCATCAGGCCTTACACAGACTTTCTTGTTGAAAGTGTGCAGTGTCACATTTCCTTGTGGTTGGTCTGACAGGAGGTTTCTAATTAATTAGGTGAGATTTGCAGTTAATTAGGCTGACAATATTCTTGTTAATAGGCATCTCAAAACTGTCCTGCAAAAATTTTATTTTGACGCCTGGAACTGTGTTGGGAAAATTCCCAGTTACCCCCAGCGTTAACATAGCTATCGCTGGACTTTTCATGGCATTCTCTCAAACTTCTCACCTTATCACATTATCATGACTAATAAGAGTTTGCCCACAAATCTATTAATGAAAGATCATTTTCTTGAGTAACTTGGATAATTCAAGACTACAAATAATAGTGTATACATTTTATTTAATTTCTTTTTATGAAATGGGAATGTTTGGAATTGTACTTAGTGTACTGGTTGCCTTGTAGTCATGTGACCTCCACCTCTATGGTTAGTGCCTTTCTGGGTAGTCCGTGGCAGCCATATCACTTGAAATAGGAGTGCAGTGTTGAAACAGAAAACATAAATCAGAAAGCTTATTGTTTGTCAGGTAGGAATTCTGTTGGATTTGGACAATATTTTGAAAATAGAAAAGTTTAGTGGAGAGAAAAGCCATGGCTGAATCAAATATCAGTCAGGCAACTGATTAGCCTCGTGTGCTTTCCCACCAGAAAAAATGAATCGAGACTGGGAAACCCCACTTGCTTGGAGCTGCTAGCCAAGCAGAGCCTGGCTGATGTTCAGGCAAGAGGATGGAGGTTGGTTTCTGGGTTTGGGTGTTGCCAGGGCAAGAGGAAAGGAGTCAGAATCTAGGCCAATAAGTCACTTTCTCTGTTCCACGTTGAGCCCGTTGGTCTTGCACAAATCCGTGCAGATTAAGGGACTCTTTCTTCCTGACCTCCAAATTGCCATGAACTAACAGCTTGACTGTATTGGTTTACCACTTGGGTAGTGGGTAGGCCTGTTTTTATTTGTGCAGCTTAGAGGAGTTATTAATTGACCATTTCAGAACCTTAATTGGCAGTGGATTGGGTGGGTCAAACATCAGGTTTCCACTCAGAACTTGATTTCTGAGGTCGTAGGATGGAGGCGGATGTCACTTTGATACCAACTCATCTGATTATTATTCCTTTCCACTGCTCACCCTTCTTCCCTGCAATGCTTTCACTTCCAAAACCTGGAAGGAGATTGGCAGATAAATCTAAAATAGAGTGAGAGAGATGAAAGATGCAAGCAGAGCAACATGTAAACTTTAGTTTTTACTTTATTTAATCTTTCTGAGCATACTCAACAGCTGAAAGAATTTGCCTTCACACTTACAAAAGTAAGATTTCAAATAATTGTAAGCAAATGTAAATATTTGGCAGACAAATTGCATGTTATCATTGGTGTTAAGATCATGGAGTGAATAAGTAAATACCATGCTATTTTCTCAAGTATGCAACTGAGTGTTTCTAGAATTAAATTCATATTAATTTGATCTATTTGAATGTGACATTAGCAACACAACTCTTTAACATTGCATTTAAGATATATGCTGATATAAGGAAGTTGCATACATATATTGCACTTTCTAGAACTCCTAGTTCTCTTTTCGTAATATACCTTGAAATTTTTTACATCCTGTCTTGGGAGATGGGGCTATGGTGAAAATATTTTGATTGACAGACTGTCCCTTCAGCAATAAAGTACTCCTTCGGTCCTGCATTGACATGTATGCTGTTCATTCTACAATGTTATTGAATTCATAATTCAAAGGAAAAGTGCTGCCAATGAAGTATAGCTGATGCATTATTTAAAACATACATATCAGTAACTTGTTGAAAGAGTTTTCATGACTTCTGTTTTATAGACCAATCTTTGTGCATAGAGGGCTCTTTAATGTTGAAATAAAATGTATGTAGTAATATGGTTGTTTTCTCCACGAAGTTTAATTGAGCTGTGCATTTTTCAGCTGGTTATGTCTGAACTACCATTTGTACAGCACAGACATAAAAATTGTTAGGGATTCTTGATTCTGTTTAGCCATCTGCTGTGTGAACCTGAAATGTCTGCATAGATGGTTGGTGTAATGGTGAATAATTTTCAGTTACCAGACCAGAACAAGTTACCAAGGATCATTGCTGGTGGAATGTTTAGAATCTGCAGTTGTAATGTATGATGAAAATATGGTCTTTGCTTCAAGTATAAAAAGATGTGAAGGAGCGGGGAATCCCCTTACAATGAAAATTTGCTAAGAAATTAAAATTTTGAGTTTGCTTGAACTGCAGCAAGATTTTAAAAACTACTAAGAGAATGTCATTGTATAATGAATCACTCTTAGACTAATTTAGTACCAGCAATATTTTGCAAGTCTGTAGATTGAGTAACTCAACAAAACTATTTAGTAAGCTGTGCAGGTCTACTCATTCAATGCACACATTGTACTAAGCATCTCCGAGTACTCATTTATTTCCTGTTAATTTGGCATACAGGGTACTTTGCACAATTACATACAAGATTATTTCAGTGTATAGATTTCCCCATTCTGATCAGTACACTTGTAGGGTTTCAGATTTAATACTACCATCTCATATAATTGCAAACAATTTAAATCTAATAATTAAAATTATGAGTAAGTTATCCTGCCAATACATAAGTGTGCATTATTATAAAATGGAAACAGAGTATTTTATCTTCAAAAAACTATAACTTTTTGATGTTAGGATTTGCATAAGATTTTAGTCCCATGCGGTATGACAACTGTTTGTGGAATTTCTCTCCAATTAAGTGGCAACCAAAATGAAGAGACTATTGCAGGAAGATTGTATTTATTTTTTATTATTTATTTATTTTTTATTTTTATTTTTTATTCTTTATTTTTCTGTAATTTTAATTGTGGACTGAAATGGGAAAAGAACTGTTTTAAAAACCAGGATTTTTGAAAGATTCCTGCAGTACTTGAAATCAATGTGAGGTGCTGCATTTTGAGGAAAGCACACCTTAGCAAGACTTATACACATAATGGTAAAGTCCTAGGGAGTGTTGCTGAACAAAATGGTAAGGTCCTAGGGAGTGTTGCAGAACAAAGACACCTTGGAGTACAGGTTAATAGATCCTTGAAAGTAGAGTCGCAGGTAGATAGGATAGTGAAGAAGGCATTTGGAATGCTTTCCTTTATTAGTCAGAGTATTGAGTACGGGAGTTGGGAAGTCAAGTTGCAACTGTACAAGATATTGGTGAGGCCACTTATGGAATACTGCATGAAATTCTGGTCTCCTTCTAATCAGAAGGATGTTGTGAAACTTGAAAGGGTTCAGAAAAGATTTACAAGAATGTTGCCAGGGTTGGAGGATTTGAGATATAGGGAGAGGTTGAATAGGCTGGGGCTATTTTCCCTGGAGGGTTGGAGGCTGAGGGGTGACCTTACAGAGGTTCATAAAATCATGAGGGGCATGGAAATGATAAATAGACAAAATCTTTTTCCTGGTGTGGGGGAGTACAGAACTAGCGGGCATAGGTTTAGGGTGAGAGGGGAAAGATGTAAAAGAGACCTCAGGGGCAACTTTTTCATATGTGGACTGGGCTGCCAGAGGAAGTGGTGGAGGCTAGTACAATTGCAACATTTAAAAGGCATCTGGATGAGTATATGAATAGGAAGGGTTTGGAGGGATATGGGCCAGATGCTGGCAGGTGGGACTTCCTGCCTGACAACAATTATATGGTCAGCATGGACGAGTTGGACCGAAGGGTCTATTTCCATGCTGTACATCTCTGTGACTCTATGACTAAGTAACCTGGTAGCTGGAAGTTGGGTTACAGATGTGCTGGAGCCAGGCGACTAGATACGAAAGATGATTTGGGTAACAGTAAGCAACTAATTGGTTTGTGGACTAGTGATGTATTATCAACGATTAAGGCTTCCTGCCTGACAACAATTATATGAATGTCTCCTAGAAGCAACTGGACATCTGCAAAGGCAGGAGCTGTCTCTTTTCTCTGCAGTAAAATTATGTTGAGACTGAAGAAAGCCAGTTTACCTTTTCCTCAGCAGTTTCTGTAAGCTTTGGCTATTAACCAATAAGCCTGAGATTTTATAATAGTCTGTGTGTGTGGGCGAGAGGGAGAGATAAACTGTCAAGGTGGAATTTTGTTTGGAATATCTCCATTTGCCCTGGAATAAACAAAGTTGGAGCAGAGAGGGAGAGAGAGAGATCCGAGACCTGAGACAGTGGTGGTGATGGCTGGTGTTGTTTTCTCTGCCTCTGTCTCTCTCCAGCTGTCACTAGAAACAGTCCCAAGCACCTTAGTGAAGATTACAGCGTTGGATAGAGAGAAAGAGACAGAGACATTGACAGTGAGAAAAAGAAAGCAGGGACAGAGAGAGAGAAAAAAAAACAGGGACAGGGACAGAGAAAGAGAGAAAGAAAATGGACAGGGAGCGTGAAGAAATAAACAAGACGGGGACAGGGAGAGGAAAAGAGAAACAGTGCAATGGGGAGGGAAAAGGCAAGTAACAAGGACAGAGAGGGAGATCCAGGGAGCATAAGGGAGAAAAAGAGAGAAACAGACAGGAAAAGAGAGAGTGATACATAAGGGAAGTGGGGGTGATGGTGTCTCAATATCTCCAGCTTCTGCTTTATAATTGTGGGATAGTTCCGATTGGAGTGTAGTGGGACTACACGTGGGATTTTTTCAGTGCAGTTGCTCCTTCATTCCAACTGTAGCCCTTTCTTTGGGTGGAGGTGGGGGTGTTGAGAAGGAGTTAAGAGCCAATGAGGGGCTGTGTGAATAATTGGAAAGTCAATGTTTGTGTTTTTAGACAGGGCCACAGTGCAGCAAGATTTTAATGGAAGGTACAGGTGTCATTTGAATGCTGTTTATTGGGGATCTGAGGACAAAGAGAAGGGAGAACAGGATTTCTCCCAGTCTCTCTCATTCCAGCCAATGTTTTCCAATATTTTATCTCCAAATCTTTCTAAGGAATACCCACTGCGACTTGTTAGCATTTTAATTGGGGGGATAGTGTCACCACCCTGTCTTTGCTGTGTCCCACTCCCCCCTTCTGGCCTATCCGGCCTATTTCTTGTCTGAGAGGCGTTTAATGGGCATAGGGGATGGGATTGGAGGGGATTGCTCAGATTGACTTGGACCGTGATCTAGTCTCTGGTGGAGGGTCATTCCAGGGTTTGGGAGTGTGGACGGGGTTGTGGATAGTTAGCTTGTAGAAGGTGCAGAAACTGCAAGGTTTGATGCTCCTGCTTGACACTCAGGATGAGGGTAACCCCCTCAATCAATGAGTAGCTATTGTCACATTGTTGCTTGTGGGATGTTATCCAGAGAGAATGATACAGATTGGATGTGAGTTGGGTGAAAGGGAGACAGAAAGATTTTTGTAACATGAGAGGGAGAAGCACCCACAATCAGAAACTGACTGTGAAACTGCAAAGGTCACAGACTGCAGACAACAGAGCATAGAAATGATTTACAAGAATATGCCTGGAATGAGAACCTGCAGTGATGAGGATAAATTGAAAAAGTTGGGCCTGTTCTTGAGGAGAAGGAGACTGAGAGGAAATTTGATAGAGTTTTCAAAATAGTGAGCATGCTAGACTACGTAGATCAGGAGAAGCTGTTGCTATTTGGAAAAGGAACAAGAATTAGAAGGCACAGATTTAAAGTGGTGTGCAGATGAAGCAAGGGTAAAGTAAGGAAAAACTTTTCACCAAGCAGTTAGAGCAGAATGGACTGACTGGAAATGTGATGGGGACAGGTTCAATTGAGGCATTCAGGAGGGGCATTGGATGTCCTAATGGATAGGAATAGTGTGCAGGGACATGGGGAAAAGGCATGAGATTGACAATAAATATCAATTTTCATTTGAAAAGCCAGTGCAGGCATGGTGGGCTGAATAGTGACCTTCTCGGCCCTGGGCACTATTGTCAAGCAGAGTGACTGAGAGGTTCAGGCATATAGTTCCTTGAAAGTGGCATTGCAAGTAGACAGGGTGGTGAAGAAGGTGTTTGGAATGCTTATATTCATCAGTCAGAGTGTTTGAGATAGGCCTTTTGACTTGTCAGGATATGATTCTCCTAGATTCTTCTTCTCCAGATACTTTCATTTGATTGCAGATGGCTGGTTCATAGAGTCATACAGCATGGAAACAGATCCTTCAGTCAGCCTGCCGGTCAGGTTTCCCAAACTAAATTAGTCCCATTGGCCTGCATTTGATCCATCTAAGTCTTTCCTAATCGTGTACTTTTCCAAACACCTTTTAAGTGTTGTTACCTGCACCTCCACTTGCTTTGTACATCTGTATGACTCTATGATGTATAACTCACCTGTTAAAAATCTAATCTCCTTACAAACTCCACTTTTCACACACGTACAGGCAAACACAGACAAGAAAATAAATCATAGTTACAATGAGTGGAAAGAAAGACTGGGAATCAATGGTCCCTGTTTACAGGGTTCACTGAGAGGGGTCTTTTGACTTGTCAGGATGTGATTCTTCTGGACTCCACATATGAACTACCCTCTACACAAAGAAATTGCCCCTAAGATCCTCAGTTTTCAATCTTTCCCTTCTCACCTTAAACCTATACCCCCTAGTTCGGAACTCCCCTTGCCTGAGGGAAGGACCTTTGCTATTCACCTTATCTATGCCCTCATTGTTTTATAAACTTGCATAGGTCAGCCCATAGCCTCCTACGCTCCAGTTAAAAAAGACCCAGCCTATCCAACATGCTTCATAATTAAAACCTGTAGTCCCAGTAACATAGTCAGAGTCATAAAGATGTGCAGCACGGAAACAGACCCTTTGGTCCAACTTGACCATGCTGACCAGATATCCCAACCCAATCTAGTCCCACCTGCCAGCACCTGGCCCATATCCCTCCAAACCCTTCCAATTCATATACCCATCTAAATACCTTTTAAATATTGCAATTGTACCAGCCTCCACCACATCCTCTGGCAGCTCATTCTGTAATGTACCACCCTCTGAGTGAAAAAGCTGCCTCTTATATATCTTTCCCCTCTCACTCTAAACCTATGTCTTCTAGTTCTGGACTCCTCCACCTCAGGGAAAATAGTTTGTCTATTTATCCTATCCATATCCCACATGATTTTATAAACCTCTATAATGTCACGCCTCAGCCTCCACATTCCAGGGAAAATAGCCCTAGCCTATTTAACCTTTCCCTATAGCTCAAATCCTCCAACCCTGGCAACATCCTTGTAAATCTTTTCTGAACCCTTTCATGTTTCTCAACATCTTTCTGATAGGAAGGAGACAGAACTGCACGCAATATTTCAACAGTGGCCTAACCAATGTCCTGTACAGCCGCAACATAATCTCCCAACTCCTGTACTCAATACTCTGACCAATAAAAGAAAGCATACCAAACGCCTTTTTCACTATCCTATCTACATGTTACTCTATTTTCAAGGAGCTATGAACCTGCACTCCAAGGTCTCTTTGTTCAGCAACACTCCCTAGGACTATTAAATGTATAAGCCCTGTTAAGATTTGCTTTCCCAAAATGCAGCAGCTCACATTTATCTAAATTAAACTCCATCTGCCGCTTCTCAGCCACTTCTACATCAGGGAGACCAAATGTAAACTTAGGGAATGGTTCACTGAGCATCTTAGCCAGGCCCGCAGGGGCTGACCGGACCTCCCAGTCACCGCCCGTTTTAAGCCCCCTTCCCACTCCCTTTCCGACATGACCATCTTTGGCCTCCTCCATTGCCACAACGAACCAAACCACAAATTGGAGGAACACCACCTTATCTCCCGCCTGGGTAGCCTACAGCCCTAAGGACTCAACACAGTTCTCCAATTTCAAATAACCTCCCTACCCAGCCCCGCCCCTTCTTTCCATTCATCCCAGTCACCTACCGGATTCATTCCTCCCATTAGTCAATCAGGTTGTGCTGTCTACCTGTCTTCACCTATCCCTACTTCACCACCCTGCCCCCCCACCCCCTTTATCTGCAGCTCCCCCTACCCCCACCCCAAGTCCTGAAATGTCGACTTCTCCACCTCCTGATGCTACCTGGCTTGTTATGTTCTACCAGTCTTCTGGTTATCTACTAACAAACCAAAGCCACACATCCAATGATTCTACTTTGCCCATCATTGAAATGGTTTTCTTTGTCTCTCTTTCTCTTTCTTAATAAAGCCAAGGATCAAGTATGCTTTAATAAAACCAAGAACCCTAGATATTGGAAATCTGAAACAAAAACACATTTTCTAAAGAAACTCAGCAGAATCAGCAGCATGTGTACAGAGAAAGCAAAGTCAACATCAAAGACCTAGTGAGTCCTCATCTGATGAAAGGCATTGGACCTGAAATGTTGACCGCTCTCCCCACACATGCTGTCAGACCCGCTGAACTTTCTCCAGCAATTCGCTTGTTTCAATATGCTTTAATAGGTTTCTCAACTTATTCTGCTATCTTCAAAAAGTGTATATAATACACCAATTCAAAAATGTATAATTCAATTTAATTTACCTCTCAATCTCCTGATCAAAATATATCACTTCGCATTTGTCTGTTAAAATGGATCTGCCATTTTTCTCCCCATTTCACACATTTGTCTATTGAAGACTATACCTTGTGAATTTTTTCTGAACACCACCAGTTTAGAAACATGGTGGCCTATAACATGGTGACCAGAATTGTATGCAGTACTCCAAAAGAGGTCTCACTTTGTTGTACAAATGTCTTGTGTAGCCACAACATGAAGTGGTAAATGCAGATAACAACATTTAAAAGGTGTTTGGACAGGTATATGATCAGAAAGACTTAGAACGATATGGATCAAATGCAGGCCAATGGGACTAGTTTAGTTTGGGAAACCTGATCGGAAGTTTGACTGAAGGATCTGTTTCCATACTGTATGACTCTATGACTGTATTACTGTATGAACCTGCCATCTGCAATCAAATGAAAGTATCTGGAGAAGAAGAATCCAGGAGAATCATATCCTGACAAGTCAAAAGGCCCATCATAGTGAACTCTGTAAACAGGGACCATTGATTCCCAGTCTTTCCTTCCACTCATCGTAACTATGATTTATTTTCTTGTCTGTGTGTGTGTGAAAAGTGGAGTTTGTAAGGAGATTAGATTTTTAACTAGTAGAGTTATGCATCATAGAGTCATACAGCATGGAAACTGACTCTTCAGTCCAACTCATGCATGCTGACCAGATATCCTAAATTAATCTATCCAATTTGCCAGCATTTAGCCAATATCTCTCTAAACCCTTCCTATTTATATACCTATCCAGATGCCTTTTAGATGTAATTGTATTCGCTTCCGCCACTTCATCTGGCAGCTCATTCCGTACACACACTCTGTGTGAAAAAGTTGCTCCTTAGTTCCTTTTTAAGTCTTTTCCCTCTTACCTTAAACTTATGCCCTCTAGTTTTGGACACTCCCAGCCTGGGGAAAAAATCTTGGCTATTCACCTTATCCTTGCCCCTCATGATTTTATAAACCTCTATAAAGTCACCCCTCAGCCTCTGACGCTCCAGGGAAAACAGCCCCAGTCTATTCAACCTTTCCCAATAGCTCAAATCTCCAACCCTGTCAACATCCTTGTAAATCTTTTCTGAATCCTTTCAAGTTTTTTACAACATCTTCCTACAGCAGGGAGATTAGAATTGGACGCAGCATTCCAAAAGTGGCCTAACCAGTGTCGTGTACAGCTGCAACATGACCCCCTAGCTAATAATACCAAATACCTTCTTCACTATCCTGTCAACCTGTGACTTCACTTCCAAGGAACTATGAACTTGCACTCCAAGATCTCTTTGTTCTGCAGCGCTCCCCAAGACCTTACGATTAAGTCAAGAGTGTGGTGCTGGAAAAGTACAGCATGTCAACAAGACCTGCTGTGCTTTTCCAGCACCACACTCTTGACTCTAATCTCCAGCATCTGCAGTACTCACTTTCGCTTTACCATTAAGTGTATAAGTCCTGCCCTGATTTGCCTTTTCAAAATGCAGCACTCTACATCTACCTAGATTAAGCTCCATCTACCACTCCTTGGCCCATTGTCAACCATTCATAATTGTTATCAGTAGCTAGAATCTATTTACTTAAAGTAAATAATCATTGCAGCGTGGAAACAGCCCCTTCGGCCCAACTCATTCAAACTCATCCAACTGAACTAGTCCCATTTACCAGCATTTGCCCATTTTCCTCTAAAACTTGCCTAAACCATTTGCCTGTCCAAATGTTTTTTAAATGTTGTAGTTATATAGTCCTCTACCACTTCCTCTGGCAACTTGTTCCATATACACACCACCTTCTTTGCGAAACGTTGCCCTTCAGTCCCTTTTAAATCTTTTCCCTTACACCTTAAACCTGTGGCCCCTAGTTTTGAACTCCCCTACCTTGGAGAAAAGACTTTGGCTATTCATTGTATCCAAACCCATCATAATTTTACAAACCTCTATTGTCACCCTTCAGCTTCCTACACTCCAGGAAAATTGTTTCAGTCTATCCAGCCTTTCCTTTTAATTCAAATGCTCCAGTCTCAGTAACATGCTTGTAAATCGTTTTTGAGCCCTTTCCAGTTTCATAACATCCTTCTAAAGCAAGACGACCTGAGTTGTATACAGTTCTCCAAAGGTGGCCGTACCAAATTCTTGTACAGCCATAATATGACTTCCCAACTGCTGTACTCAGTGCTCTGTCCGATGAAGGTAAGCATTGTCAAACGCCTTCTTCACCACCTTGACTACTGATGACACCGCTTTCAAGGAACTATGTACTTGCATCCCTCGACTTGTCTGTTTGACAGCATTTCCCAGGGGTTCTACCATTAACTGTGTAAGTCCTACTCTGGTTTGTCTTACCAAAATACAGCACCTCACCTTTATTTAAATTAAACTCTATCTGTCATTCCTCAGCCCACTGACCCAGTTGATCAAGATCCCGTTGTACTTTTAGATAACCTTCACTGTCCACTATACCACCAATTTTGATACCACCAACTAAACTTACTGTTTCCGTGCTGTACATCTCGCTTCCTATATTCTCATCCAAATTATTTATATAAATGACGAATAGCACAGGACCTAGCACCGATCCTTGCTGCACACCGCTGGTCACAAACCTCCAGTGTGAGCAACAACCGCCTATGACCACCCTCTATCTCCTATCGTCAAGCTAATTTTGTATCCACTTGACTAGCTCTCCTTGGATTCCATGTGATCCAATCTTACTAACCAGTCTACATGTGGAATTTTGTCAAAGGCCTTGCTAAAGTGCATGTAGACAACACCTACTGCTCTGCCTTCATCTATCTCTTGGTCACCTGTCAAACAACAACTCAATCAAGTTTGTGAGACATGATTTCCCACGCACAAAACCATACTCTCTATCTCTAATCAGTCCTTACCTTTCCAAATGCATGTATATCCTATCTCTCAAAGTCCCTTCTAACAGCTTATCCACTGCTAACATCAGGCTTATTGGTCTGTCGTTCCCATGCTTTTCCTGGCAGCCTTTCTTAAATAATGGTCCAACATTAGCTACCCTCCAGTCTTTCAGCATCTCACCCGAGGCTATCGATGATAGAAATATCTCTGTTAGGGGACCTGCAATTTCTTCCCTAGCTTCCCATAATGTCCTGGGATAAACTTGATTTCGTCCTGGGGATATATCTACCTTTATGTGTTTAAAGATCTCCAGCACCTCTTCTTCTGTAACAATGACTCTTGTCAAGATATTACGATTTATTTCCCTGAGTTCCCTAGCTTCCATTACTTTCTCCACAGTAAATACTAGCATGAACCTTTTTGTTTAGGATCTTAACCCATCTCCTATGGTTCCACATTTAGATACCCTTGTTGATCTTCAAAGGAGCCTGTTCTCTCCCTAGTTGCTCATTTGCCCTTAGTATACTTGTCGAATCTTTGGATTCTCCTTAATGTTATCTGCCAAGACTACTACTTGTACTCTTCTTGGCCTCCTAATTTTCCTGTACACCCCCTACACACTCAAGAAATTCACTTGATTTCTGTCTATGCCTGATACTTTCTTGATGAGTACAGAAACTCAGCCTGCATCTGCATCCAAAAGGTGGATAAATTGGGGAATTGTGCATACTTTTCTAATATCTTTAACTTTTGTTATGACTGTGGAAACAAGAGGCTTTGTTTCCAGAGTACAACCTCAGTGAGGCAGAGCACTATACTTCACTATTTACCTTAAATGGTTTTATAAAAAATTGTGATCAGTTGGATGAAGGCATGAAGAATAAAAGAATATTGATATAGGATTGGCAGCATGATTAAAATTATTTGTTTGCATGAGGGGTGAATGCCTATATTGATTTAATTGGCTGAATGGTCTGTTTTCACACTGTAGCTTCTGTGTGTTTGACAGTAAGTGATGCAAAGCTTTGTATTAATGGAAAAGTTTCTGATTGGGTAATCAGGCTGTAATTTGGATGAGCAATTTTTCACAAGCACAGAGAAGTGTTTTGTTTTGTTCAGATTACTAACCAAAAGATCTTCCTTAGGGATTCAGGCTAGGTATTGTAAAGTACTCCAGACTTCATAAAGGCATGAATCCATCAGAATGTTTTTTTGTTTTGGCTTTGCATGTTAATTCACTTTTATTGTTGCAATGTTTGGGGATGATTTCCTCTTGTACAGTTGACAGTTCTGTATCTTTGATGAGAGTCTGAGAAAAATACTTGATTGCTAGAATTATACATCTACCCTTCAAGATTTATTCATGCTGATGTTATGGAAAATTTAGTATTCAGTGATGATCTACATGTACCCTAATTATTCAATTGAGAACTTTCTCAGTATTCATCTTTTAAAAAAGAATTTGAAATCTGTTATGATCAGGCATTTACTGGTGCTTACCCTATTTGTTCTCAGTCTTCTACTCTCAAAACTGCACACTGCAAGGTTCTGTGGTATAAATAAGCACACAAGGTATGATAAGTTTATGCCCAGTGTGAGAGCGTGGAGTATGCCCAGCCCTTAATGTGACAAGTACTTGTTGTAACTCAGGCATTTTGTGCAGGTTGTCCCCCCGCCTTCAGAAGCTAGTGATGCTTCAAGGCTTTAATAGGTGAGCTGGTAAGTAATTGTTTAATAAACATTTAAGGTTTCATTTTTCTAAACATGAGCAGTAGTTCTTATAGGTACTGGGAAAATATAAATGTTGTTTTCAAATTGTAATGCCCTCACGGCAGGCTGATACAAAAGGGTGAGTTGGTAAGATGGATACAACTGGCTTAATCAGAGACGACAGAGTAGCGATGGAACTGTTTTCTGATTGGAGATCCGTGATCAGTGGTGTTCTGCAGGGGCCATTGCTGGGACCCCTGTTGTTTGTAATATATGTAAGTGATTTAGAGGAGAATGTAGGTGGCCTGATTAGTAAGTTTATGGATGATACAAAGATTGGGAGAGTTGCAGATAGTGTGGAGGATTGCCAGAAGATATAGCAAGATATAGAGAAGCTAGAAAATTGGGCGGAGAAATGGGAGATGGAGTTTAATTTGAACAAATGTGAAGTGATGCACTTTGGAAGCTCTAATGTAGAAGGGAAGTATGCAGTAAGTGGCAGAACCCTTGGTAACATCAACACACAGAGGGATCTGTGTACACAAGCCTACAGTTCCCTTAAAGTGGCAACACAAGTGGATAAGGTGGTCCTGAAGGTATATGGCATACTTGCCTTTGTCTGGGGCGTAGAGTATAAAAATTGGCAAGGCATGTTGCAGCTGTGTAGAATTTTAGTTAGGACACAATTGGAACATTTGTATAGTTCTGGTCGCCACACTGTCAGAAGGATGAAGAGGCTTTGTAGAGGGTACAGAAGCGGTTACCAGGGTGTAGCCTAGTTAGGCAGCTGTTAGCTATGAGGAGAGATTGGTGAAAGATTGAACCATGTGGAGTTACCTGATAAAAGTTTACAAAATTGGGAGGCATGGATAGAATGGATATATGGAGTCTTTTTCTTAGGATAGAAATGTTAGTTACTAGGAGACACAGGTTTAAGGTAAAAAGGAGTAAATTTAAAGGAGATGTGAGAAGCAAATATTTTGCATGGTAAGTGGTTGGAATGTGCTGCAGAGGTGGTGTTGGAGGCACGTACAATAGTGAGGTTTAAGGGGCATCTTGATAGACTTATGAATAGTCAGGAAATAGAGGGAGATGGGGCAGAAAGGTTTCTAGTTTAGAAAAGCATCAAATGTCAGCACAGCATTGGTGGGCTGAAGGGCCTGTTCCTGTGTTGCATTGTTTTTTGTTCAAGATAAATTACTTGGTATTGCTAAACCTAAGATCTGAGTGATATTTCTAGATTGTAAACCTCATTAATTAAAACTTATCAAAGATGACAGGCAGGTAATGTGTTGCAGCTGTAGCATATGGAAACTGGTGAACACCTCTGTGATCAATGGCAAGATATTTTCTAATCATCAGCTCACAGTTATTAATACACAGCACAAATCTGAAGCAGGTAGAACTTGAACCTGGGCCTTTGGCTCAAAGGTAAGAACATTACCACTGCACCACAAAGCTCTTCATGATCCATGAAGATCATATCTGTAGTAAGTGTTTGTAGCATGAAGAGCTTAAGCTGCAAATTGATAAGCTGGAGTTTAGGCTTTAGCCATTTGGATATATTGAGGGGGTGGGGAACAGTTACTTTGTTCCAAGAGGCAGTAACACCTATTTGACTAGGTACTTCAGATTGGCCCATAGTCGGCTACAGGAGGATATGAATAAGGCAGACTTCAGGATCCAGACAATATCAGTTGAGGAGCAGTTTCCCTTGCAATTGTACAAAACATTCAAGGTTCTTTCTGGATGAGAGTACACACTGCAGGGTGCATGAGCAAACTAACCAGGACACCTTAGTGCATGGAGCCATTTACGTGTAATGAGTAAAAAGGAACGTCATGATTGACAACAGTATAGTTAAAGGGATAGATTCTTTTCCATGCAGCCAAGAGCTTGAGTCTTGAAGGGTGTTGCTGGCTGAGTACCAAGGTTCAGGATTCTCCTTGAGACTAGAGAGGGAAGGAAAGAATCCAGCTGTCTTGGCCCACATGGGTATGAACAACATTGGTAGTCTAGGAAAGAAGTTCTGATGAGGGATTATCAGCAGTTGGGGATTAAACTGAAAAGCAGCACCAGAAAGGTAGTAATCTCTGTCTGCTACTTGAGCCATCACATAGTTACATGGTGGAAGTATTATTGGAGAGTTGACTGCACAAGATGAGCACAAATGGTGTTAGGATGATACTTTAGCATGGATAGAAGATACAGCAAACAAAGTCAGGACAAATAGAGGATTTTCAGATTACTAAACTAGTAGAATTGTGATCTTATTGAACTATAGAGTGCACTACATTTGCTGAAAGGTCAACTCCTACCTAATTTCTTATCATCCACTTGACTTGGTTAGCTCAATTGGCTGGTACAGAGTGATATCAACAACATAGGTTCATTCCTGCATTGTATGAGTTTATCATGAAGGACTTTCCTTCTCAACCTCTCCCCTTGTCTTAGGTATTGTGACCCTCTGGTTAAACTACCACCAGCTGTCTGTCTATAATGAGGGACCAGCCCCTATGTTCAGTAAGACTGTGGGGACTTTACCTTTTATCTGGATGCTTGTCAAGCATACACTGATGTATCTAGGAATAGGAACTTATTATCTGGAGAATAGTTTAGTAGAGCCAACACCCCTCAATTTTGTGGACACTGAGATTTGTGCTATTATTGCAATTAATATACTTTTGATTTGTGCATAAAAGATGTAATGATGCATTCTGTCAGGTTGGCCATTTTTACTTTCAGAGTTGTAGACTTATGGGGTGTAGGTCTCAGCCTGAGCTACAAACCTTCACAAATGTTGTAGACTTATATTTTTGTTCTTTATAGTCTTATTTCAATTTCTCTGTGCACAAGTAAGGTCAGATGTCACATTATTGTTGTTTGATTTTATTTGAAGTGATGTATTTTTACTTTCCAAACAAGGTTTGAAAAAATTATAAACTTGAGTTAGCAATACTTCATTTTGGGTAAACCACTGTGGGTATGGGTCCAACTGTTCTTGCCAGCCTCAATTAAAACTGACATTTAACAACTTGTACTAAGATTTCAGTTACTATGAAAGGGAGTAGGCTCTGAAAAAATCCACTGCAGCGGATCTTGATGTAAAACTCAATTGACCAAATTGACCTTGTGCAGTGTAATTGCAATTGTATTAAATTGTAAACAGATGTTACGTATCTGTTTTATAGCACTTGTTCCATTCAAATATAAGTGTAAGATTAACTTGAAAACTGTTAGCAAAAATAGCGTTTTACACAGTGATGACTTTTTGTCAGGATGGACAAAATAAATGCATTGCTACAACTGTGTGTGCAAATAACTCCAGCAAAATTGATTTTATGGTAATGAGTTCATGCAAAAATCCTGTAAAATGTGGCAAATTCTATAGTATTTGTGTGAAGAGTATGAAATTAAGTAGTCCCTTTATGTTAACAACTTATGGAGAGAGAGGTGACAAGAATAGATTTTCATTACTAAATTTGCAAAAAGATTTGTGAGAAAAATTCAACTGAAATATGAACATCTCCAAACAGACTACCCACCCAGCATGAAGTAGTTCTTTTCTGTCTGTTTTGAAATCCTTTCTCGTGACAATAATTCACTTAAAAGACAATCACATTTGCTTTCTTTCCGACCTTTTTTCCCATTATTTTGAGTGACAAGCAACTTCACAAAGATACACACAATTGAAAGAGATCTTAGATGCACCAGAATGTACAGGCTCAGAAAAGGTTGTTGTGGTCTATCTGATTAATTCAATAGTATCTAACTGACCCAAACACCACTGAACTTAACTTTTGCTACGCTTAAACCTTGTCTTGCAACTGGCATTTAATTTGTAACATTCCATATTTACTTCTATATCGTATCCTTTATGTACTTGTATAATGTCTTTTCTTTCCAACTTCTTTTACAGCTGAAGAGTTGTTTCTTTTTTTTGTAGTTGATATCTTCACTGCATTGTTGCTGGGGCTTGGCAGGTTTTCATTTTTAAATTATTTGCGTATTAGGCTCCAGGCCCAGAAGTTGTATAGAATACTCAAAACTCTAGTGTTATTTTAGGTCAAATACCAACTGTAAAGCAAAGTTTAAATTGTAAAGATAAGATAAGTTCAGAAGACATTCCAGGAGTCACATAGAGTCATAATGGAAACACACCATTAGGTCCAACTTATCCAAGCTGACCAGATAGCTTAAACTGATCCATTCCGATTTGCCAACATTTGGCCCATATCCCTCTAAACCTTTTCTCTTCTTATACCCATCCAGATGGCTTTTAAATGACATAGTTGTACCCGCTTCCACCATTTCTAACAGCAGCTCGTTCCATACAGACATCATGCTCTGCATGAAAAAGTTGCCTGTCAGGTCCCTGTTAAATCTTTCTCCTAAAGGCAACCCTAAACCTATGCCCTCGAGTTTTGGACTCCCCAACCCTGGGAAAAGACCTTGTCTATTCACCCTATCCATGCCCTTCATGATTCTGTACGGTCACCTTTCAGCCTCTGATGCTCCAAGGAAAAAGCCCTAGCCTATTCAGCCTCTCTCACCTCCAATCCTGGCAACATCCTTGTAAATCTTTTCTGAATCCTTTCACTTGCTGAAAGAATAATCAACCCATGTAGAGTGGTGGAGGCAGAATCTTTGAATAACTAAAATCACTTGGCCTTTCAACTTTCTGAAATAGATGATTGCTGTAATGCTAGAGCAAGAAAACAGTAGACTGCATGGAGTGCCTGTCACTGCCAAACTTTACATTCAGACAATGTTGCTTGTTTAGAATTGAGAGTGAGCAGTGCACTTAATGAATGTTGACAGCTAACAGAGACCAGCTTGCACAGTTATTACTTTTCTCCTATTAACTGTTCTAAAATTGTTCTCGAAGGATATTCAGCATGTGTTTCATCAGAATGAGTAACTCTCACTACCTGAATTGTATGTTTAGTCTTCAGGGCAAAATGATCTCTGTTTTCTTAAAAAGAGTGAAAGGTTGAATAATTGTTTCCCCCCCTAAGAATAAGTATTAAATATATTCTTTGTACGTATTTTGAGGGGGTAAAGCATGGAATTTCTGTTTTGGATAATAGTGACTTGAACAAACTTGTTGCATTTTCAAGTGTCTTGTTTGAAATATAAAATTTTTCAATAGGAATGATTCTTTAAAACCTGAAAACTGTTACTAAAATTTTCACATGGGTTTGTTTCTCTTAATAAAAAATGAAGAATTCTCCTACAAAATTTTACAAGAATTAAGTAAATAAAATTTAGATTTGCTTTTTTATTGATCTTTTTGATTTCTAATCTGTACTAATATTTTAAATGTTAATTCAATTTTTAAAATTTATATCTGAGCTGAACTTCTTTAATCCAAACCACATAATTATAATTTTGAAAAATAATGTCAGTGCTGTATGTGAATGCTTCATTGTTTTCTTGTTGTAATTTTAATTTAATTTTTGTACTTTCGCTAAGACATCAGACAGCTATTCATGAAATGCAACTGTAAACGATTTTTCTTCTGAAATTTTGTTGTATATTTTTCTCCTTGCTTCTATCAATGTGTTCTTCACATTGGAAATGTGTGCTTATTCCTTCCTAGAAATATCAACCTCGATACCAACAAAACTGCTTGATCAGTGAAATGGAATGGTTTTATCCTTTGTTTCCTTCAATTAGGAATGGAAGTTATCATTTGGAAGAGCCCAGTGTCACTCCCAATCAAAGACTCCGTTTCAAACTCTGTCTTGCAGCTATTATTTTGCTAAGAATTAGCTGATGGTGTTTCAGGAATACATTAAAGGTTAAAGTTTAACGAAGTACATTTTCACAGACTTGTCCACAGGAATGGTGTGATCAAGTTGTGCATTGATAAAAATAGCACTCAGCCCTTTACCAAGTGATGGTAGGAAAATAATATTGGGTCAAAGGAATATGTAATTTAGTGGCAAGATCTGACATTAATTTTATCAATAACTTTGTGTTTATTGGAAAGGATGATTTGTACAAAAAGAACTAGGAAGATGATCTGAAATCTGTATTTTCACAGCCCTGTGAGGGGAATTGCGCCAGGAGTTCTTTTCGTCTGAAAGAATATTTTGTCATTCCATTTTTAAAGCTTACATTTATTTAACAAAGCTATTCTCATCATCTTCAAAATTGCATCAAATATTTATTTCTTGAACTTTTCTCTATATTTATACAAAATGTGTTTTATTCATTTAAGGCTTCTCCAGATTGGTGGTTTCATGATTTAGAATTGATGTTTTAAGGGTTAATAGTGTTGGGTCTGTGTTTATTGTCCGCGTGTATTTTTATTTATCTTTGTTGCTTATATCCTTAGAGATGGACTCTGTGGATAAACTGATAATTTTGTATTTGTAGCAACCATTATTCATCAGGTGCACATCATTACAATCCAAATACAATTTGATTTTTGAAGATGATTTGCCTGTTCCTGGGATGAACTTCAAATCCCATTTTACTGGTTACTATTTGTTTACATTTCTTGTGCAATCCTTTGTTTTGTTTTCATCCAAAATAAGCAGTTTCTGAACTATTAAAGTGGTTTGGTGTTCTTATGTGTGTGAAATAATTGTTTGATCGACTGCTGTAGGATGAAATATATTGTCAGTATTTTACGTAATGTCAGGAGCAATGTGACCCACATTCATGCACACCCATCTATAGAACTTTGGCGAGGAATCTTGATTTTTTTGCTGATATTTAAAGTTCCTTTGTGGCATTTTATGAATATATTTGAGTGGTTTGCCAAACATTCGTTTTTGAAAATTGCAAGTCAGAACACAGTAGTAAATGATTCTGTAGCATTCAAAACTCAGTTCTCTGTAACATTTGCCAACACTTGTTGTCATCATTAGCACATTCATATGTTTTGTTTATTCCACAAGAACCATTATATAAAATATTGTTTCAATGTGCATAATGGTGAAATGATAGAACTGGAAGTAGGAAATAGCAAAATAAGCTCTTACAGCATGTTTAGAAATAAACCTATCAGTGCAAACTTCATTTCACATTTCTTACTTGGTGCCCAATAGCTTGGATTTCCTTTGGCTTGTTCCTTAATGTTGAAATTCCTTCCCTTTTCTCTCTTAGTCTCCTGAATGTGCTGACTGTTAGAGAATGGTTCCAAGATCACTGATAGTTCCCCTGTACTTCACCCAGGTCATTACTCTTATTTATGAGACCAGGGTGTTACAACCGAGCCTGCTCCTGTTTTTAACAGATGTTCAGTGTGCACTTTCCAGCAGGATTCATTCATCACAGACTGAGTAGCATTCAAGCAATGCAATTGACCTCAATGTCTCCAGGCTAGGAAGCAAGATATCAGCCAAGGTTCTCATTTCTGATCACAGCCAGTGAAGCTTCCAGGGAAGTATGTTTATGTAGAGTAAGGACTTAATGGGCCTTGTTTAAATGCCCAATGTTGAAATAGCATATCATACTCATTAAATAGTCTCATATTTGAGGAAATACCATTTTTTGTAGAACTAGTAGCATCTGTGGAACTGTACCTATGTTGAGTTACTGGCTTCAAGCGAGAACAATTTGTTCTTAAAGGGTGCCATGTTTTCCCATTCAAACGTTACATGTTTTTAAGATGTTTTCTTGAAATTACTGTTACTTACAGTTTTATTGACAATTATTGTAGTTAGTTGCAGAATAACTCTGTTAGTGGTCCAGTTTTTAAAGAAAAAGCACATTGACAAGTCAATGTGTTTAATACCATTATGAGTACATTGACATTGCAATGTATTCTCAATTTATGAGAGCAATTCAATTTCCAGTGCTGTTAAATTCCATTGTCTCAACCTTGTAGAATATTGTTAACAATAAACCTTGTATCTACAGCCTGCATAATTTTCCTTCTATTTCTATTTATTTTACCCTGTATAGAATGACATTCTGTGTTACAACACTTTGATACTTCATAATGATCATTTTAAGTTGAAGTACCATAGCAGAAATTTAAGGAGAGCACTCAAGGATCCCAGTGTAAACATATAATGATTTCCATTAAAAGCACAGAGTTTTAACTGTATTAATCAAGAGGCAACGCATGTCACAGACCTTTTAAGAGTTTATCCTGAAATTTGCATTTGATAATGAGCACTAATTTATTTCCTTTATTTGTTTCATTTTTCTAATTCTTATTTCTCTCTGAAGGCATTTAGTGCTTCAAGCCATCATTTTAACACATTGGAGCAGAACAGGCATCATGTGGTTCATATTACCTTCATTTTATTTATATTTCCTCTAATGGCAGCTATAATCTGAAAACCCAGAGACTGGGTGGTTTCACTTTCTAAGTTTGTAAATCTGTACAATTTAACGTGGCACATTTTGCTTTGTAGAATAAATTACATTTACAGCTGTGTCTAAAGAAGGTATCTTGCCATTGATTTTAGAAGTAAATTTGGGACCTGCGGCTTATAGAGCTGGTGGGAAATTAGTTTATACTGCTATTTTAAACCGATGTTCAAATCTGCTTAAAGTGCAAAAAAAAATCAGGAATCTGTGGTATTCTCAGGCAGATATATGTGTACCCACAGGATTAGTTTAACATTTCTGAATTTAGTTAACAGTTTACAAAGAATTCCAATTTATTTCCCTCCTAAGAAAAGCTGATGAAACCTTTTATAATGCAAAGGGCTGTGTCAATAGAACAGACTAAACATTACTGCATTAGTCTTCAGGATAGAGACTTCAGAGAATGTAGCCGTCTCCCTTGCTGTTCAAAACCTCCCTAGGCTGACAACTCAATCAAGATGATTTTCTTTAAAAAAGGATTCCTTGAGTACAATATTTTAATAACATACTGACAGATTTTATAATTTTACTGCATGTGTAGAAAAGCTGAAGAGACATTAAACTTCAGGAATTTTGCATAATGTAATTAAAGCAGCAAGCTGAAAATCCTTGTTAATCATTTCAAAGTTGGTGCTATTAAATATATACTATATTGATTTTATGAATAATTAAATTAAGGTAGAAACTGAATTCTTTAATGAATAAAATATCCATCTTCTGGAGTATAGGTATTTTAGCAAACTACTGAAATTACATTGTACAAACTTAACTGACTTTTAAACAAATAGGATCTCATGATTTATAGCTCTTCAGATGGTTAGATTATATGAACAATAGTTCGCTACAATGTTCAAATCTATCTCTATCAAAAATCCTATTCATTGCTGTTACAATAATAGTATGTTTTAACATGCATTGCATTCTGGAGAGTCTTTTATATGTCATATGATTAATGAGGAAACCTTATTAGAGTACATGTCATATGAGTGATACATTATGGAAAAATATATTGTTTTTGTCTAACTAGGGGATTTATGAACTTAATATTACACTTTGGATTGCTTCAATGCCTTAGTTTGTCCATGATATTGATCCAAGAAATGTGATAGCAAACAAATCCATTTTGCTTTGGATGTCTTCATATGTAACACCATTGCTGATGACTGAAGAGGCCAATCCTTGAGAGGCAAATTGTGCTACAAATGCTGCACCAGATGTTCTGAATTGTTTTGGCATTGGTGCCTTTTGCTAAGCTGACCATTGTGACGGCATATGTTAGCTATCAGGAGATGTTGACATTCAGCCATGTTATTAACAAGTGTTTTCCAAGGATTTGTGTAGGGACTTCTTGTCACTCTCTTGAAACCATACCTGAAGCAGGGCTTTGGGTGACCTTCTGGTTGGTGGCTCAGGCTATCTTATCATACAAAAGGCCTCAGACATTAATCTGTCTTCGATCATGCAGTTATGCCTGAGCCAATGAAGCCACCTTGTATGTGTAAATACATCTGAACTCTAGGCTGATGGAAGGGTGAAATTTAAAAAAACAACAAATTGCTGACATCTCTGAAAATTTACATTGAAATTCCTGAAAAGCATTGTTTTTGTTTCAAAAATAATATACAACCATTTACATACTAACATAGTTATGTGAAGAAGTGTTATGCTTTTGGTACTACCTACCAGTGATAACTAAGAATAACTCACCAACCACTGCTTGGGACATAACTTTGTTTACTTTGTTGTTACCTTTTTCTCCTTAGTGGGAAAGCCTTTAGGTTGAATCTCCAGTTGATGGCATTAGTACATTTTGGGAGCTGACATTGTTAATTAGTTTTGAATCATGATGCTGCATCTGTGTATGGCATTCTTTCTTTCAGTATTTGAAAATTGCAACTTCTGTAGCACAATTTACTAAAGTACAGGAAACAAAATTAGATTCAATTGAATTAACATATTGCACTCTTAGATATCAAAGCTATTTTTAAAAAATGAAAAAAGGCAGCCATTTAATTTTTTTCTGAAATGGAATCTAAAATTTATGAGTTGGCCTATTAATTTGCCAACTTTGTTTAGTGAGCAATGATCCAATCCTATTAAACATAACTGTACATTTGCAATGTGATTTGCAATAATTGGTAATAATGTTCATGTTATTGTCAAACTGAATACTTATAAGGGCAGTCTACTAATTTGTAATGTAGACAGATTGTTTATGATGTGAAAGAGAAAACATAAGTTAAATAATGAGTGTAAACCTTCAAAAGCACAAGGAAATAAGGAGCAGGATTTTTTCAGATGGCAGGGTTTCCCAACTGGCCATTGGGAGATTTGGCAGGGACTATGCCTCCCAATCATAGCAAGAGGAGTGTTAATTGGATGGAGATGGGACTACTGCTCTCCTTTTAATCCTTTAAGTGGCTAATAGTTAGCTACTTAATAGCCTCCATTGGGAGCAGAGTGGGCAGGCTACCTATGTAAAATTGCAGACAAGATGAAGGGGGAAAACCACCCAGGAAATTTTACAGGCCTTTTGTCTACCAAGGCCTGCAAGGAACTGTAAAATTCTGATCAAAAGATTCAGTCCTTACTCAATAGTCAAATCAGCTTCATTTCTAAATTAACAAAAAAGTTATCATCTTGCAGTACATTTATACACCTTCACATACATTAAATGCATTTTATTCTGCAATTAAAATAAGATAGTGTAGGGAATTAATTAATTATCCATGTTTGAACTCCTTTTAAGTTCTTCCTTCCTATTTTTAACACAAATTAACATTTTTTAAAATTAGATATAGTCATCTACTTTGGAAACTATTCGTCAACTGACTGAAATCAAGCACTTGATAAGATGTCTCACCTGTTTAAACAGCCTGGATGGGAATCTTGTTGCGCAGTAGTGGTGTCCCTACTGCTGGTCAAGAAATTCAGGTTTAAGTCTTACCTGCCCTGGAGGTTTCCAATTTATGTCCAAACAGGTTGCTTAAAAATCATAATTAAAAATCTGTATTAGAACCCTCGTTGATGTTAATTATTTTTATTCCTTTATCAATTTTGGTTTGGAGCTGAAAACAACTTGTGGACTTTGAAGTAGCTTGTTGTTGGAGGAAAAGAACATATAAAATGAGTTTTTGTTTATTTGTGAGGTCAGGCCTTGTGAGGTTAATTTCAGGCTGAATAAAAGGGTTCCTACAGAGAGTGAGCATGGGAAGAGCATTGTGTTTAGGATAGCAGTTCGCAGAAATTGGCTATTAATGAGGTCAGTACCTAGGAACTGGTTCTGGAAGGTCTGGAAGAGACTCTGTAATCAAGTAGCTGACAGATGTTGGATGGTAATTGAGGCCTTGGGAAAAGATGTTCAGTCTATGAGGGCTGACCCAGAGTCAGTGTTATGGCTGAACTGACAACACAGCATGAAGATTTGAAAAATCTCGGCATTATCTTCCACACCAAGATTTGTAAATCCAGAGAGTAGAAAACTGAATTAGAAGTAATGCTGCCTATATTTGGGTGAACTGAGAAGGTGATCCTGATCAGTGAGTCCAGAAAAACAACCAAGTCATCCACATGCAGAGTGCAGAGTGTGACTGTAAGTGTGACAGGTAGGGGGAACCTGAGTTTAGGAGTGCAGGAGCCTCGGCCTTTGACCTTGTCCAACAGGTATGAGATTCTTGCTCCCTGTACGGATGAGGAAAAGGGCTCTGGACAGGATGAGCCAGCTGACCACGGCACCATGGTGCAGAAGGCCATTCAAGAGGGGGGAGCAAAAAGACAAGTAGTTGTTATAGGGGATTCTATAATTAGGGGGACAGATAGTATCCTTTGCAAGCCGGATCGAGAGTCTCGCATGGTGTGTTGTCTGCCCGGTGCCAGGCTGCGGGACATCTCCGACCGGCTTGAAAGGATATTGGAGCGGGAGGGGGAGGATCCAGTTGTTGTGGTCCATGTTGGGACTAACAACATAGGCAAAGCTAGGGTGGAGGACCTGTTTGGGGATTATCAAGCACTAGGAAGGAAATTGAAGTACAGGTCCTCAAGGGTCATAATCTCCGGATTACTGCCTGAGCCATGTGTTAATTGGCATAGGGATAAGAAAATTAGGGAAGTAAACACATGGCTAAGGGATGGTGTGGGAAAGAGGGATTCCACTTCGTGGGGCATTGGCATCAGTTTTGGAACCAGCGGTGGGAGGTGGGGGGGGGGGTGATCTGTACCGTTGGGACGGTCTCCACCTGAACCGATCAGGTACCAATGTTCTAGCGAAGAGGATAAATAGGGTGGTCTGTAGGACTTTAAACTTCTGAGTTGGGGGGAAGGGAAAGTGAAAGCGACAGGGAGTATGGAGTTAATTGGAAAGATAAGCAGGAGGATAGCATGTGTGCAGGTGGATTTAAACTTGAGACAGGCTGGGAATGCAGCAAAAAGGAAGGATAACTTAGGACATCTTATGATTTCCAATACCTCTAATGATAAGAAAGTTAGCATTAAGGCACTTTACCTGAATGCTCGTAGCATTCGTAACAAAGCAGATGAACTAATGGCACAGATCATTATGAATGATTATGATGTGGTAGGCATCACAGAGGCGTGGTTGCAGGGGGGTCAGGACTGGCAGTTAAACATCCAAGGATTTTCAACTTATTGAAAAGACAAGGAGGCGGGCAGAGGGGGCGAGGTTGCCTTGTTAGTTAAGAACAAAATTAAATCGATGACACTGAAAGACATAGCACGGATGATGTGGAGTCTGTCTGGGTGGAATTGAGGAACCACAAAGGCAAAAAAACCATAATGGGCATTATGTACAGACCTCCTAACAGTGGTCAGGACCAGGGGCGCAACATGTACCGGGAAATAGAGAACGCATGCCAGAAAGGCAAGGTCACGGTGATCATGGGAGACTTCAATATGCAGGTGGGCTGGGAAAATAATGTTGCCAGTGGATCCAAAGAAAGGGAATTCATGGAATGCTTACAGGATGGCTTTTTGGAACAGCTTGTCATGGAGCCCACAAGGGAGCAGGCTATTCTGACCTAGTGCTATGTAATGAACCAGACTTTATAAAAAATCTTAAAGTAAGGGAACACTTAGGAAGCAGCGATCATAATATGGTAGAGTTCAGTCTGCAGTTTGAAAGAGAGAAGGCAAAATCGGATGTAATGGTTTACAGTTAAATAAAGGTAATTATGAGGGCATGAGAGAGGAACTGACGAAAATAGACTGGAAGCAGAGCCTAGCGGGGAAGACAGTAGAGCAAAAATGGCAGGAGTTTGTGGATATAATTGAGGACACTGTACAGAGGTTCATCCTCAAGAAAAGAAAGATTATCTGGGGAGGGATTAGACAGCCATGGCTGACAAAGGAAGTCAGGAAATGTATTAAAGAAAAAGAGAGATCCTATAAAGTGGCCAAGAGCACTGGGAAATCAGAAGATTGGGAAGGCTACAAAAACAAACAGAGGATAACAAAGAGAGAAATAAGGAAGGAGAGGATCAAATATGAAAGTAGGCTAGCCAGTAATATTAGAAATGATAGTAAAAGTTTCTTTCAATACATAAGAAACAAACGACAGGCAAAAGTAGACATTGGGCCACTTCAAACTGATGCTGGAAGCCTAGTGATGGGAGATAAGGAAATAGCTGGAAAACTTAATAAGTACTTTGCGTCAGTCTTCACAGTGGAAGACATGAGTCATATCCCAACAATTAAAAGGAGTCAGGGTGCTGAGTTGAGTATGGTTCCCATTACAAAAGAGAAAGTGCTAGAAAAGCTAAAAGGTCTTCAAATTGATAAATCTCCTGGCCCCGATGGGCTACATCCTAGAGTTCTGAGGGAGGTGGCTGAGGAAATAGCGGAGGCATTGGTTGAGATCTTTCAAAAGTCACTGGAGTCAGGGAAAGTCCCGGATGATTGGAAGACCGCTGTTGTAACTCCCTTGTTCAAGAAAGGATCAAGACAAAAGATGGAAAATTATAGGCCAATTAGCCTAACTTCGGTTGTTGGTAAAATTCTAGACTCCATCATTAAGGATGAGGCTTCTAAATTCTTGGAAGAGCAGGGTCGGATTAGAACAAGTCAACATAGATTTAGGAAGGGGAGGTCGTGCTTGACAAATCTGTTGGCATTCTTTGAAGAGGTGACAAGTAGGTTAGACCAGGGAAACCCAGTGGATGTGGTCTACCTAGACTTCCAAAAGGCCTTTGATAAGGTGCCACATGGGAGGCTGCTGAGCAAGGTGAGGGCCCATGGTGTTCAAGGTGAGCTACTGGTATGGATTGAGGATTGGCTGTCTGACAGAAGGCAGAGAGTTGGGATAAAAGGTTCTTTTTCGGAATGGCAGCCGGTGACAAACGGTGTCCCGCAGGGTTCAGTGTTGGGGCCGCAGCTGTTCACGTTATATATTAATGATCTGGATGAAGGGACTGGGGGCATTCTAGCGAAGTTTGCCGATGATATGAAGTTAGGTGGGCAGGCAGGTAGTACTGAGGAAGTGAGAAGGCTGCAGAAGGATCTAGACAGTTTGGGAGAGTGGTCCAGGAAATGGCTGATGGAATTCAATGTGAGCAAATGCGAGGTCTTGCACTTTAGAAAAAAGAATACAAGCATGGACTACTTTCTAAACGGTGAGAAAATTCATAAAGCCAAAGTACAAAGGGATCTGGGAGTGCTCGTCAAGGATTCTCTAAAGGTAAACATGCAGGTTGAGTCCGTGATTAAGAAAGCGAATGCAATGTTGTCGTTTATCTCAAGAAGGTTGGAATGTAAAAGCACCGTTGTGCTACTGAGACTTTATAAAGCTCTGGTTAGGCCCATTTGGAGTACTGTGTCCAGTTTTGGTCCCCACACCTCAGGAAGGACATACTGGCACTGGAGCGTGTCAGCGGAGATTCACACGGATGATCCCTGGAATGGTAGGTCTAACATACGAGGAACGGCTGAGGATCCTGGGATTGTATTCATTGGAGTTTAGAAGATTAAGGGGAGATCTAATAGAAACTTACAAGATAATACATGGCTTGGAAAGGGTGGATGCTAGGAAATTGTTTCCATTAGGTGAGCAGACTAGGACCCGTGGACACAGCCTTAGAATTAGAGGCGGTAAATTCAGAACAGGAATGCGGAGACATTTCTTCAGCCAGAGAGTGGTGGGCCTGTGGAATTCATTGCCGCAGAGTGCAGTGGAGGCCGGGACACTAAATGTCTTTCAAGGCAGAGATTGATAAATTCTTGATGTCACAAGGAATTAAGGGCCACGGGGAGAATGCGGGTAAGTGGAGTTGAAATGCCCATCAGCCATGATTAAATGGTGGAGTGGACTCGATGAGCCATATGGCCTTACTTCCACTCCTATGTCTTATGGTCTTATGGTCTTATCTATGCCTGTCAAACAACACATCGTGAAAGCCAGTTAAGTAATCTGATCAGTTGTGTTATCATCTTCCATTTATCCCTTAACTATATGTGTGTGTTTGTTTGTCTGCCTTTTCTGTGAAGGAGGCTGAAAACAAATGTTTCAAATTCAGATTATAGAAATTTCAGATTATCTTGTTTAACTTTTTTTCTCTGCTAAAGCTAATTGTATATTTAATACATAATTAAGTCCTTAGTTTAAGATATGAAATCGGTGTTGGGAATTAATTAACAAAGTCTGGGATCGATTATTTAAAACATAGGTTAGAAAGCATTGGAGTAACTGTTAGGGGTCTTCAGTTTAGTTTTGCTGTGTTCTGAATACAGAGGTAGAAAGGCTAAGTCGAGTTACTGTCTGTCTCCTTTTTGTCCTAATTTTGGTCCTAATTGCTGAATGCCGTGATTTCAGATCTATATGGTGATAGTAAACCAGACACCTGCAGGGTTTATACTTGATGTTGGTTGCCCCTTCTGTGGTGCAGAATGTGTGTGTTTCTCTTGCCCACTTTATCTGAACGTGTGGTTGGCTGCAGAATTTCCAATAGGATTGATTCTAAATTTTACAGCAAGTTTAGTGTGATTCCGCTTGTAACTTTCAAAGTCAATGCCTCAGTACAGTTTTTAAATCCAGTATTACCACGAGGAATGCAAAGTTTTCATAAGATTCATCCTTCTTCTCATATATTTCTCAAACTAATCAGTAGAAAGTTCAGCTTTTTATTTGTGGTCATACTATACATAAACTAAAAGTATTTGTGCCATCTTGGAAACACAGCTCCTCCTACTCCCCGTTCCAAAGTAGCTTGACTTAGCCGTCTTTGCTTTATGAGAATCACTTGCTTTCATCTCTTGCAAATTAAAAAGAAAGTAATCTGAAAGAAAAACTTAATTTTCTTAACTATACAAGCTTAAGGTATATTATGTTGGAGGATTTCAGCTATAGGGAGAGGCTGAAAAGGCTGGGGCTGTTTTCCCTGGAGCGTCAGAGGCTGAGGGGTGACCTTATAGAGGTTTATAAAATCATGAGGGGCATGTTTAGGATAAATATACAAAGTCCCTGGGGGTGGGAAAGTCCAGAGCTACAGGGCATAGCTTTAGGGTGAGAGGGGAAAGATATAAAAGAGACCTAAGGGGCAACTTTTTTGTGCAGAGGGTGGTACATGTATGGAATGAGCTACTAGAGGAAGTGGTGGAAGCTCGTACAATTGCAACATTTAAAAGGCATCTGGATGGGTATCGGAATAGGAAGGGTTTGGAGGGATATGGGCCAAGTGCTGGCAAATGGGATTAGATTATGTTGGGATGCCTGGTTGGTATAGACGAGTTGGACTGAAGGGTCTGTTTCCGTGCTGTGCATTTCTATGACTCTATGATGAGTGCTTTGAATAATACTGACTGTGCAACTATTTAAAGTGCAAATAAGTTATTATTTCACAGAATCCTAAAGCGTAAGATATATGCTTTACAGAGACACTTTCAGCTGCCTGTATTCTGGAGTAAATGCAGCCAGTGCAACAAATGCAGTTGAAGGTATAGAGCTCTGGAGTCGTTAAGAATATTCTCATCTAGTCCTATTAACTTCAGAAGCTGCACAATTTCTTAGAGATACTAATTTGAAAAATTATTTTACTATTATTTTTGCGTGGCATAGAATTGATCTTTTAAATGCTGATGGTAAATTGAGTTACAAGTAGAAAAAGGCACATTTAATGATGCATTTAAAAAAAAGCCTGCTGTCAGTTCCTTGTGGCTAGCTGTTGTGCCTGTGCAGCAGGCAGGAGCATGACCTCCCAGAGCTCCACCAGTTTAAGCACTCTGATTAAGCACTGCTGCTAATTAAGAGCCCTTGCTGTTTGGCAGGACCACCAGAGAACCTTCTGCACTTGTTCATGATGACTGTATGTCCTTTAAAATTAACTCTTGATGCATGCAGGCAGGAGGCCCAGCTGGCCTCTGCGATTCCTCTTACACAAAGATGAAGTTTAATAAGAAAATCGGTACCTTGCACCATCGTCCACTACATCTATACAATGCTAAAGGGTCTCCTGCACAAGAACAAAATTAATACACTAGGTCGCAATGTAGCTTCAAAGTGATTGGTCCAGGATGAACAAAAGAGTCTCTAACATTAAGTGACTGAAGTGAAAAAGCAATTAAGTGATGAGAATGACAAAATTGCTTTCAAATTCTTGCTAATTTCCAAGAATTATTGATTTATTATTATAGTTATGCTGACTTCACAAGGACAATTACTGATTTTGTTTTCCCTCCTAACTTTCTCCTGTAAACCCTCAAATGTTAATTAAATGAGGTACCTATTAGCTGCTTTCCAAATATTCATTCTTTGTGTGGGAACCTAGTCAGAGATTTCTGGTAGGCTATGCGCATGTGCATAGATACAACAATTTATGTTTGTGTTTGAGTAGACAAACATTTTAAATTAGCACCACCAGGCCTAACCTACAGCAAGCAGTTGCAAATTCAAACAATACATTTAAGCAGTGGTTAAAAAAAGATGAAAATGATTCGGTTTGACATTAGGAAGGGTGACATTAAATGAAGAAATTGGAGGAAAACAATACAGAAAATATTTAGGCATTTCATAGTCTATGGAAGTGCACAGATTATGCAAATTTGATTGTCCTTGGACAGTACTGTGGTATGGCCTGATATGTTTTTCTGTGTGGACACCAATGTCCAAATCACGATGGAAAGACAATATTTTTGTTCCACATAATTTCTATACTGTCCAAATGAAAGGTAAAAGACAGCTATGAAATGCCGGCCTAGCATAGGAATGGGCTCAACATTGTTGTTATAATTCCATGTTAAAGATGCAATGGAATGTGAATGAATAATACTCCACTGAATGAATAATACTCCACAGCATTAAATAACAGTAAACGAACATCACTTTATTCAGTGGCCTAGATGACTTAAAGTACAACCATCCGTGATGGCTTGAAAGAAGTGGGGGATTCACCAGAAGCTAAAACTAGAGCAATACAGATTTTTCAGGATTGGAGGAGATAACATATTTTTCTTTGAAACATTGTTGTAGCCTGTAATGCAGGTTTTGATGACGTACTTACTTTCTTTCTACTAAGTTCAACTTTTCTATAAGATAGTGAAATTGTCTTGTGTAGCAAACTGTCTGAAAGAAAGGACACTAGCACTTTAGTCAGTGTGGGGAATGAGATTGAAATGAGTCACTTTAAGTGCTTTTTCTCATCTTCCACTGCTGCACTGTTGTGACCTCAAAATCAATCCTGTAAGGATTAACATGTAAAGCACTATTGAATTAATTTTAGAACGTGAATATGAGATCAGCTTTGGACTATACAACACATCTACCTCCTAAATACACTAATGCTCTTAGGCGTTCAATGAAAAGCTGTCAATAAAAGGGTTTTCTGATTTGAAGTGTGGTGCAATCTATCAGGCCAATGAAAGCTTGCTTCTGCTTAGCATGACTAATGCATTCCTCTAGAAGTTAATCCCATGTCAAAAGCAGCTCCAGCAAGAAGTGCCCACACTGCAATAACTGTGGCACTAAACATAATATAGTTTTTGATAATGCCATCAAATGGCACATAATTAGTTTTTAAGTATCACTTTCATCTGTTTCATTTCATTACTGTGCAAGGAAATCTTTAACAAATTGTATCAGGTACAGATACCTAAGGGTAACGATACCTGATCAGTTAGATGGCCAGGTGAGTTCCATGTATTAGAACTTCTGCTTTACCACTATTTACTTGTAGGCCACTTGCATCTGTATCCTTCAACATGCTTGCTGCCATTTTAAAAAAAAACATGATTATTCATCCAAGCAACCGGGTCCCTCCACAGACCATTGACTTGCTTATTTAATCTCAAGTTAGGAAACAACCAAGCATTCCCTATTCTCCAGGGTTCCAAAATATTAATTTTTTTAATATGATTTATTTTCAGTACTGATGCTGTCCATCAGATAATGCTTCTCTTAGTCAGAAACTACTGTGCTGTATGGAGTACCCGATAATCTCGATCCATTTTTGCCCTTAAAATGACAGAACTTATTTCCAACTGAATATTTGTTCAGTTCATTTACAAATGAATTAATATCTTTGTCATCATAGATTACTGACTTTTCTAACAAAATCATTTCTAACAAAATTTACATTGCAATGTAGAACACTTCCAAGACCAGATACAGTGGGGTTCAATTCAAAGTAGATTTTCAGTTTAATGTATTTTTCCAGTTCTCTTATCAATCATCCTTTTTACACAGAACAAAATTGCTAATTAAGGCTGAATTTAGGATACTTTTGTGTTGGAGTCACCAGGTTGAGATGGCTTAAACTCATTTCATTTATGACTCATACAGTCAGGACACAAAGAGTGACTTCATTCATTAAACAGGTAAGACTTGTATTTGATCAGTCTAGGCTGGATTTCAACCCAGAGATGAAAGGACAGTTTAAAGCAAATCAGGTAAATTGTTAATTTGAAGTCAACTTTCATTAAAATGAAGGATTAGGATGGTAAAAATCAGTTGTGCTAATATGTGACTATAAAATTATCATTGCATTCTTTATATATTTTGAATTCTCATTATACAGCTATCCTTGGTATAAAGCTACTAAACCTTTATATGCATTGTAAAAGTATTTCTAGCAACAAGTATTGTGATTTAGATGTTTTAGAGATGCAATCTGAGTACATCAAGAAGTGATACTTCTTTTGGTGAATGATACCTGTGGATCATTTAAACTGACACATTTATTGAATTCTGTGTGAACAGAATATCAAGAATGAAGAATAACAATCCAAAATGTCTTGCTTTTTGAAATTTCATGAAAATTGTTGAATCTTCAAGTTTGATGACAAATTACAAAGCCTGGTCCCGTATCTTTTCAATAATACTAAATTAGAATTTGCTTCTTTTATCATTTTTATTTATTTCATACATTCTTAACTTTCATATGTCAGTAGTGAATAATGTATATCTAAAGTGAAACAATCAAATGAAGGGCCACAATAGTCATTGATGCACATGAGACAATAGAAAGTTCACTAGAAACATCAGGACAGAATCCCTGTAATGCATGATACCAATGCTTCTGACAGAAATGGTAGAAAATAGTGGTGCATTTATACCTAGGATTCTTAATAAAATTGGAATTTGATTAGGAGTCATGTGATCCTCTGCTAGAGGTGCCAGTGTGTTCACAATGAAGTTTTAAACTTATTAAAATGAAACTTCATAGTGATCTTCTTCAGTCATATTTTTGATATTTGACATTGTTTTCACAGTATCTCAGGCTTAAAGACCAACTCCATGTGCTGAAACAACTTTGTGTTGATTTATTGTCACCAGCTATCAGAAGGCGGGTTGAAGCCATTAATTTAAGTCCAATCTTAATTGTTCAAACATATGTCTGGCAATTATTTCTAATGGATCGTTATTCAAATTTTTTTGATGTGATTGTTTCTAGAAAAATTATTTCTCAGCCTGGCAGGTTCAAAATTGGATAGTCTGTGTGAGATGTTAGCAATTAGACAAATCAGATATTGGAGATTGGGAGAAAACAGGCATATATTCCACAAGGATCTGTTTTGGGACCATTGCTGTTTGTCATTTTTATAAATGACCTGGAGGAGGGGCTTGAAGGCTCGGTGAGCAAGTTTGCGGATGACACGAAAGTCGGTGGAGTTGTGGACAGCGAAGAAGGATGTGGCAGGTTACAGCGTGATATAGCTAAGTTGCAGAGCTGGGCAGTAAGGTGGCAAATGGAATTCAATGTAGCTAAGTGTGAAGTCATTCACTTTGGTAGGAGTAACACGAAGATAGATTACTGGGCTAATGGTAGACTACTTGGTAGTGTGGATGAGCAGAGGGATCTTGGTGTCCATGTACACAGATCTTTGAAAGTTGCCACCCAGGTAAATCGTGCTGTGAAGAAGGCATATGGTGTACTGGGCTTTATTGGTAGAGGAATTGAGTTCCGGAGTCCTGAGGTCATGTTGCAGTTGTATAAGACTCTGGTGCGGCCTCATCTGGAGTATTGTGTGCAGTTTTGGTCGCCATACTATAGGAAGGATGTGGAGGCGTTGGAACGAGTGCAGAGGAGGTTTACGAGGATGTTGTCTGGCATGGTAGGAAGATCGTATGAGGAAAGGCTGAGGCACTTGGGACTTTTCTCATTGGAGAAAAGAAGGTTTCGGGGAGATTTGATAGAGGTGTACAAGATGATTAGGGGTTTAGATAGGGTTGACAGTGAGAACCTTTTTCTGTGTATGGAGTCAGCTGTTACTCGGGGACACAGCTTTAAATTAAGGGGTGGTAGGTATAGGACAGATGTTAGGGGTAGATTTTTTACTCAGCGGGTTGAGAGTTCATGGAATGCCCTGCCAGTCGCAGTGGTGGACTCTCCCTCTTTATGGTCATTTAAGCGGGCATTGGACAAGCATATGGAGGTTATTGGGCTAGTGTAGGTTAGGTAGGCTTCAGTCGGCGCAACATCCAGGGCCGAAGGGACTGTACTGCGCTGTATTTTTCTATGTTCTATATAGTTCAGTGGATGAGTCGTGACTATTTGTTATTTTCTGTTTACACAATATAATTGAGCCTAATAACTGTCACAGGAATCTGCATTGTTTCATTGCTACTATTCACTTATTCTTTTATTGTTAAATAAATCTGTTTATTTGTCAGCACAAGTCATTGGATAGTGCATGTTAAATACATTGGGATAGTATTTCTATTGTAGCTATAATCGATGATCTGGAAACAAATTGCACTTGTATTGAGAAGTTTCTGCTTAAGCTAATTTGCATATTGCTAGGTGCATAATCACCTATGAACTAGAGTGGTAAGATATTTAAAACTCAGTTTGTAAAATATATGTTAGTCTTAGCACCACTGTTTGCAGGTTCCCCTCCTAACCACACATCATCTTGAATTCAAAATGTAACACCCTTCCTTCACTGTTGCTGGGTCAAATCCTTGATTAGATTCCCTACAGTGTGGAAACAGGCCCTTTTGGCCCAACAGGTCCACACCGACCCTCTGAAGAGTAACCCACCCAAGATCCACCTCCCTCTGACTAATGCACATAACACTATGGGCAATTTAGCATGGCCAATTCACGCACATCTTTGGACTGTGGGTGGAAACTGGAGCACCCGGAGGAAACCCGTGCAGACACAGGGAGAATGTGCAAACTCCACACAGGCAGTTGCTCGAGGCTGGAATCGAACCTGGGTCCTTGGTGTTGTGAGGCAGCAGTGCTAACCACTGAGCCACCGTGCCGCCCCTAAGTTACATGTCAACCAATGGCAGGTGGACTACAGTAGTTCTAGAAGACAACTTGCTTCCACCTTCTCTAGAGCAAGTAGGGACTGGCAATAAATGCTGGCCCAGTCAGCGATGCCCACATCCCTTGAGTGAATAAAAGAAAACTTAAGAGTAGAAACTTGTTTGACTACAGCAAAAAATACATTTATCACCAAAACAATCTGTTAAACCAAATTGGTAATGCATTGCTTGTGAGCAACTGGCTTTTAAATTGCTGAAAATTGTTTACTAATTATATCAGTTTTTAAGTCAATGAGGGCAATTTTTACAGCTAATCTTTTCAAACATTCCTATTATGTCCTCATGCCCACAAGAAGAAACTTGATTTTTAGAGCTTCCTCATATCCTTCAAAAGAATTGTTACCGGAACTTTCCAATAGTGGTTAATATACCCTGGGGGTATTTGTTGGGCCTGCTTTGAGGACGATGATTTTTGAACGAGTGGAAAAGATTATGGAAACTTGAAGCAATGAATAACGTTTGTGATGAAAACTCAATGGTGTTTGTGTTCTGTTCAAGATGACTTGAATGAATTGCATTGAAAATATAGTGCAAGTGAGTGAAGACTCTAAGCCACACAAAATTATTCCCCAATTAAAATTACCAAGTGTCATCTTTCCCTGGGCGATGAGGATCAAGGGCTCACCTGTCAATGTGGTCTGAGATGCAGAACTGCAAATCTCCCAAAATCTAAAGTTAAAATCCTCAAGATGAATTCTTGGATAAAAAAAATTACAAAATTAATGATGGGGGTAAATAACAGTGCCTTTGTTCTTAAAGATACTGTTTAGCTACTGTATCCAACACAAGTTAATTCAAATGTCACACTTGGTTATACCTTAAACACTTCCAAAAAGAGGCAGACAATCCAGTCAACCTGTAGCCTGAAATTTACAATCGGTACAAATTCCTCACATTGACCTGAAATATTTCTAAATGCTGCAATTACGTGAACTTGACTACTTCCCCTCAGGGGGTACTTGTTGAGCAATGGCTTTAAAAGCGTAAGCCAAGTTAACAGATAGAAATGGAGTATTTCTGTGCAAAGATATAATATTTAAGTTAATTTTATTTGTTTTTTTTGTATGCTTGAAGCAATGTTGTTCAGTGCATAACATACTTAATAGTTGGGATTTATTCTTCTGGTTCACTATGTTTAACAAAATAGTAAATCCTTTTATCGTTTCAGTGCACAGATAAAAAGACACAGTAAATGATTATGTTAAAGGAATGCTTCACTTCTAACTTCAGTATATGGTTTTCCACTAGGAGTAAGGATATGGGAAAGGCATATTGCAAATTGCATGGCTGATTTGAGAAGCTGACGTTGTTCTCCACAGCCTAGGCAGCTGTGTTGCTTACCTAAATCCAGTGTTCAGAACATCTGCTCAGGGCTGGACAGGAACTTAGTGTGGAAGGAAAGGAGAAAATCCAGTCATTATGACCCATGAAGGTGCTAGCAACATTCAACAAGCTCATGGCAGACCTAATTGCTCCACTTTCTCACCTATCCCTAATAACCTTTCACACTCTTGCTTATCAAGAACCTATCTACCTTGCTCTTAAAAATAATCAGAGATTCTGCTTCTACTGCTTTTTGAGAAAGATAATTCCAACCTCTCTGTAGCTTCCCATGTCCTCTGACTAATCTAATTTCCTATCTATCTTTATGCCATCAGCAAATTTAGCAACAATGCCTTAATTTCTTTCATTTATATAATTTATGTAAATTGCAAAAAGTTGAAGTTCCAACACTGATCTCGATGGCGTAACATTCACTACATCTGGCCAACCAAATCAAAATGCAGTTATATTTATTCTCTTTTATATCTTCTCTTTATGCCAATATGTTATGCCCACATGATCTGATTTGCTGCAATAAATTTTGATGGCCTTCTAGAAATCTTAAGTACATTCACCAGTTCCCCTGTATTCACAGCAAATATTGCATCCTCAACGATTTACAGTAAATTGGTTAAACATGGTCTCCCTTTCACAAACTTTTAATTCAGCCTGATTAATTAGAAAAGTTCAAAGTGCTCTGCTATACTATATTTAATAATGGGTTCTAACATCTCCATGATGGGTTGGCACATCAGAGAGCAATGACCTCAGTTCAGGAAACCGGGATATAGAAGCATTTTTGGTAGAAATTATATAGGCAAGGCATCACCTGTGGGAGTGGTGTATAGATCCCGTAAAATTAATCTTGTCATAAGACTGAGGATATGAGGGAGGAGAATGAAAGTTTATCAGCAAGGTGCCCCAGTAACTTCTACTGTAATTTCAATTGGAGCTTTCAATGTACACTATATTAGAAAAGTTAGGTAAGCAAAGTGACTGTGGATGATGAGTTCATGAAATGTATTTGGGATAATTTCTTAAAATAGCATTTCTTGGAGCCAGCAAGTTTGAAGGAAAGAAGAGTGGGTTCAAGATTATTATGCAGACATGAAAAAATAATACCAAAGTAAACTGACAAGTTAGGTTCAGGTAATTAATCAATAAAGATGCAGTGACAAATGTGTAAAATGATATTTCAGAATACACAAAGTTAATACATTCCGACAAAAGAACTTGCATGCCAAACTGGTGAAACAGTGTGCGATAGAGTTAAGTGAGCCTATAATCAATGGATCACATCTAAGCTCAGCAGTTATGCTATTTCCAGTTAAGCCATTTCCAGCGATGGACAATATACCCATGCTCAACAATGGGGGAGCCCAGGACATCACACAAAAGGTGGTTACATCAAGTTATTTGGAAAGCGAATAGAATACAGTATTAATATTTATTGCAAGGGGACTGGAGTACAAAAGTAAGGTTGTTATGCTTCTGTTGTATGTGACGGTGATGAGATCACATCTGGATTACTGTGTACTTTATTGGTTTCCTTATATAAGGAAAAATGCAAGTGCATTGGAAGCAAGTTTGGGTAGTTCATTTGATGAATAATGGTGGGTTGTCTTATGAGGATAGATGGGAAAGGACAAGACACTATTCCCTGGAGTTTGGGAGAGTAAGAAGTGACTTGATTGAAACACATAAGATCCTAAGGGGTCTTGATAGGGGGGATATCGAAATAATTTTTCATCTTGTGGAAGAATCTACATTTAGGGCTCATTGTTTAAAAGTGACAGGTTAGGAGGGTTGTGAGTCTGTGAAACCAATCCTGAAAGGGAATGGAAGCTGAGCCTTGAAAAAATTTTAAGGCAGTGATAGATTAGTTCTTGATAAGCCATGGGGCAAAAGGTTATTGGGATAGGCAGTAATGTAGAAGTGAAGGTCATAACAGTCATGACCTTATTTGAATGGTGGAGCAGATTCGAGGGGCCGCATAGTCTATTCCTGGTTTTGATTTATATGTTCGTATACCAGTTTTCTCTGCAAATAAAAATCAATTTTCTAGCCATGTATATTTACAGTACAAAGCTATTCTCACTGGCACATATTTAAGAACATTTCTAACAGCCTTATTTGAATTATCAATGCCTGACAAATGACACAGGTTGTGAATGAGATTTACCTTAATTGACAATTAAAGACTATCAATGGATATCAGATTACTCAGTTAAGCCAATTACAATTGAGAAACTATCTGGCTGTTTGAGAACCTTGATATTTCAGGCACTGTAAAGATGCAATACTTGATTTTATGTTCATTGTAGTAGAGCACATTCGTTTGCAGGTCTAGGTAAAATACACAAGTAATGTCCCTCCAAACTTGATGAAAGTCCAAAGGTGAGAGAAAAAGATGTGCAAGAAATGCTAAATAGCAGCCGAACACCATTGATTTCCTATTTAAAACTAAGTGATCACTCATATGCTATTTGGCCTAATTTTTGGATGGATTTACAGTGGTGACATATCCAGCACAATAGTATGAAAAAGTCATTATTCTCAATTGTTGACCACTGTCTTACAAGAATTGGTCTTTCTTTGCACCAGTGATTTAGAAAGTTATGAGCATGTAGCCTCAAATCGTAGTGGGGCCATAGGGGTGTCACAATAATCTGAAAAACCACAACCCAAATTAGTGGCCAGAATTTGGAAGTGTAACAATGGCCTTGGCCTCTGCTTGGTCTCTCCCAATTGGAAAATTCAAACTACAACCATGTGGTAGCCACGAAGGTTAATGTTCCCGTAATAGCTGGTAGTCCAACCAAAAGTAATAAATTTGTTAGGTTTATGATTACGTGGTAATTAATTTCTTTGATCTTTGTGGAAGATAGAATATAATGCTTGCTTGCATAACAACAGTTTCTGTAATTGAACTATCTCATCATATGGAGCTGTTTTGAATCTTTAAATGTGATAAGATTTTGTATCAGTTTCAAAATTTGGTATCGCATTGGACAACAATTTATATAGTGCCTTTGACAAGGAGATTATGAAACAATATGACGTATGCAACATTAGGAAATATTCGGTCAAAAGGTGAGGTAAACGAGGCCAGTAGGTGGAAAGGAGGAAATTATAAAGCTTAGGGCTTAGCTGACTGAGGGCATGGCTATGAATAGTAAAACAATTTGAGGATGCTCATAAGGCTAGAATTAGAGGAAGATTGTTACTTTAGAAAATTGTAAAGCTGTTTGGAACTTTTGAGACAGAGAGATGCAAGGTCGGGGAAGGTTTTCAGGAAATGGATCAGAATTTTAAAACCAGGACGTTGTTTGACTGGGGAGTAAGTGATGGGTAAATGTGACTTGTTGCAAGTTGTGATGGAAGAAGCAGGGATTTGGATGTTTTGGTAGGAAAATGTGGCAGACTAGCCAGGAGAACATTGGAAGTAGTTAAAACCAGAGATAATGAAGACATTTGTTGAGATGGAGATGAAGTTGGATAATGTTCCAGAGCTGCAAATAGGTAGGCTTAGTCATGCTACAAACATAGAAAGTCATATTGGGATCAAATATGATATGAAAATTCTGTCTTAGTTTCAGATTATTGCTAGGGAGAAGTATGGAACCAGTGCCAAGGAGCAGGATTTGGAGACTGGACTGAAAATCATAATTTCAATCTTTCAAATATTTAAGTGGAAAATTGCTCATCTAGCATTGTTTTAATTTATCAGCAATGGAGGAGCCAAGAAAGGTGGTAACAAGTTGGTGCTGCTGTTGTCAGTGATAATGTGAAAACTAATATTGTGTTTTTGGGTGATTTTACTGAGGGGTGACATGTGGATGAGAAATTCGAGCAGACCAAGGTTAGATCCTTGAGGCTCCAGTGATAACGGTGAGAGAAGAGAAAGGAAAGGAAAGTGATGTTGTGGATGCAATTAGTAGATAAGAATGGAACAAGAAGAGAGCATTCCCACCTTGTTAGACGATGGTGCATAGGTATTAAACCAGGATGGTATTGTCGACTGTGTTAAAGGCTACAGACATATCGGGAAGGATGAGGAGGGAGGTTTGTATTTGTTACGGTCTTGCAGCCTGTCATTTGTGACTGATATGCAGCTGCTTTGGTACTGTGGCAGGGAAAGCGAATTAAAGGAATCCAAAACATGGAGTTCTGGAAAGATGGGTATGGATTTGCAAAACGATATTGAATAACTTTGGATAGGAAAGGAAGATTTGAGATAGATCAATACTTTGCAACCATAGTGGGGACTTTTGTGAAGAGAAAGATCATGATGTCAAATTTAAAGGAGAAAAGGAGAACATCTGAAGAGAGAGAATGATTATAAACATTGGCTCCCTTGGAATCAAGAAGAGAAATCGGTTTAGTAGGAATAGGACCAAAGCAACAGTTGGTGGCTGTCATGGACAAGGTAAGCTTGAGATAGTTGAGAGGAGATAAGCACGAAACTGAAGTGAACAGGTCAGGAATAGGGCAACAGGTGGCTTTAGAGACTACTTGCTCCAGTGTAAATGGGACCCAAGGGATAATGTTTTCATGCAGAGGGTGTTGTGCATTTGGAATGAGCTGCCAGAGGAAGTCGTGGAGGTTGGTACAATTACAACATTTAAAAGGCATCCGGGTAGATATGTGAGTAGGAAGAGCTTTTAGAGGGATATGAGCCAGTTGCTGTCAAATGGAACTAGATTACTTTAGGATATCTGGTCAGCATGAATGAGTTGGACTGAGGGGTCTGTTTTCATGCTGCACATTTCTATGACTCTATGGCTGTTAGTGAAATGGTGGTGATGCAGCTGACATAGCTGATAGGGTAGTCTCAATTTTAGTGACAACAAATCTATTAACAGCTTACACATGTGATTGGAGGTGAGGGCGGATTGCATTATGGATGGTACATTACTTCCTCAACATACTGGACTTGCCAGATGTACTGGACGCTGATATTCAATATATATTTTATATTTTTGTCGGGATATATGATGGCGTAATCTTTTGTTATAACAGAAGATCTATTTTGCCAGCAATGAGAGTCCCTGTGTTTGATGGTACATGTTGAGTTTTTGAATGGGAGGGTTTTTGCCTTTTAAAGATTGCACATTTATTATTCTGTGATAATAATATAAAGGTGTTGGTGTAGTGGCAATGTCACTGGACCAGTAATTCATAGGCCCAGCAATACTGTAGGAACATGGGTTCAAACTCATCATGGCCGCCTGTGGAATTTAAATTCAATTGGTAATTCTGGAATATACACCTAGTCCCATGGAAATTGATTGAAATGAATTGAAAAACCCTCTGGTTAACTAATGTCCTTTAGGGAAGGAAATCTGCCATCATTACTTGGTCTGATCTACATATGACTCCAGACCTACAGCAATCTGTTTAACTCTTGACTGCCCCTCTGAAATGACCCAACAAACTTCTCAGTATAAGGGCAATTAGGGATGGACAACAAATGTTGACCTTGACGGTGATGCCCACATCCATCAAGGAAAAAAAATGCAGTAACTAATTAAGCAGTGAGTTTGGACGTTGTTTTGAAATTGAAGTGAGCATTTGCCAGGAAAATGTAATTGTGATTTTGTTAATTGCTAAATTTGCCAGATTTAACCATTATCCAAAAAGGTTTTTGCTTCAATTGAAGTTTTTGGATACAGCCCTGTTTTCAATGTGTTCCCAATGATCTATTGACTGTTTCAGTTGACCACATTTCCTATAATTCACAGGTTGATGCCCTCGTTGCCAAAAGAAGTAGGGTTAATTGCTGTTGCAGTTCGACAAACACAAGGCAAAGGTCAGTAATTTTCTGTTCTTCCTCCTAATCTTCAAAAAAGAATTTCTTTTTAAAGTAATGCACAAGGTGAGCATCAGTGTAGTTTGACCTAGATATTTCAGTATAGAGCAGAGGGGATAAAAGTGTTCAAAATTATGAAGGACTTTGACTTAATAATTAAGCAGAAAGTGATTATACTGTGAAAAATGTCAGTAACTGAAGGACACATTTTAAAGTAACTGGCAAATGGAATCATTGGGAACTGAGAATAATTTTTAATGACATAAGTTCTTTGCTCTGGAATGCACTGCTGGAAATAATGGCAAAGCAGATTCAGTAATTAGTTTCAAAAATGAGTTGAATATATACTTGAAAAAAGAATGCTTGAAAGGTACTAGAAGGAAAAGAGTGATAGAATGGAAATAATTGAGTAACTCTTTCAAAGTGTCAATTCAGGCAAAATGGGCTAAATGACTTTCTTCTGTGCTGCATGATTGTCATAGCTTTTAATTATTTGCAGCATATTTTTCAACATTTAAATTCTGTATCTGACACTTGCTGTCCCTAACATGTACATACATTATTATGGAAACTAAATCGGACATAACGATATACTGTAGTGTACTTTTGAACCTATTGTTGTACTGTTTCCTTATTCAGTTCATGTGCTTTTGTTTTCTGTAAGTTTCAGTAAGATCACCTCTCATTATTCAAAACTCTGGAGAATACAGGTAGAAAGTGAGGACTGCAGATGCTGAAGAACAGAGTCGAAGAGTGTGGTGCTGGAAAAGCACAGCTGGTCAGACAGCATCTGAGGAGCAGGAGAGTCTCCTGCTCCTTGGGTGCTGCCTGACTGGCTGTGCTTTTTCAGCACCACACTCTTCAACTCTGGAGAATACAGGCCATTTTGCCCAATCTCTCTTCACAGGCAATCTTGCCATCTTGGAACAAGGTGAACCATTATTGCACTCCCTCCATGACAATAATATCTTTGCTGAGATAAGGAGGCCAAAATTGCACACAGTATTCCAGGTGTAGTCTAACTAAGTCTCCTGTACTGAAATCTTCTTGCATAAAGGCTAACATTCCATTAGCCTTCCTAAGACCTTGCTGCACTTGCATGTTAGCCTTCAGTTACTTATCAATGAAGATACCCGAGTCCCTTCGCTTATCGTCATCATAGAATCCCTACAGTGTATACGTTTTCCAATATCTTGCCATTTAAGATCTACTCTGTGCACATTTCTCCTACCATAGTGGATAATTTTATGTTTTTCCACAATATATTCACCTGCCCAGTTCCTGCCCATTCACCAAGCCTGTCCAAATCCTTCTGAAACCCCTTCACATTTTACTCACATCTCATATTTCCTTTTAACTTTGTATCATTGGCATATTTGGAAATATTATATTTGGATCTCAATCCCAGATCATTGATCAATGTTGTGATCAGCTGGGTCCAAATACTGAAACTTGTGAAGCCCCCTGGTCACTGCCTGCTAACATGAGAATAAGCCATTTATTCCTATTGTCTGTTTTCTGTCTGTCAGTCAAGCTGCAGATTTTTTGTCTCTAATCATTAATCCATACCAGTGCATTACCTTCTATCTATGTGCTTTAATTTTTCTAACCAGCTTTGTGTGGGGGTAACTTATTCAAAGCTTTCTCATCCACTATGTTTATCAACTCTCCTTTGTCAATTTTATTAGTAGCATCTTCAAAAAAGTCTAAGTTTATCAAACATGATTTCCTAGTCATAAATCCATACAAATAATGCCAAATCAGATCATTATCATCCATTTCATTATTATTATTATTATTATTATTATTATTTTATTATCCCATCATTTGTAATAGATTTGACCATTTCCCTACTACTGCGTTGGGCTGTCAGCTCTGGTTCCCTTGTTTCTCTCTTGCTCCCTTTATTATCGACCAGGCCTGACCCCTCAAAATATTTTTAAACAGGTAGCCCAGACTGTAACTTTGCTATTGTTTTAGGTAAGTTATACGGGATATTCCTGAAGTGAATTAACTGGTCCGACTGCCAAGTTTTTAAACAGGCAGAATTTATTTACAAAATTACAGAATGAAACAAAAAGAACAGAAAATAGAATAATGTGATCAAGGATAGTCAGCATGGTTTTGTGAAGGGCAGGTCATGTCTCACAAATCTTATTGAATTCTTTGAGAAGGTGACCAAGGAAGTGGACGAGGGTAAAGCAGTAGATGTGGTGTATATGGATTTTAGCAAGGCGTTCGATAAGGTACCCCATGGCAGGCTAAGGCAAAAACTACGGAGGTATGGCATTGAGGGTGCATTAGAGGTTTGGATTAGGAATTGGCTGGCTGGAAGGAGACAGAGGGTAGTAGTTGATGGTATAGGTTCATCTTGGAGCGCAGTTACTAGCGGTGTTCCACAAGGATCTGTTTTGGGACCATTGCTGTTTGTCATTTTTATAAATGACCTGGAGGAGGGACTTGAAGGCTGAGTGAGCAAGTTTGCGGATGACACGAAAGTCGGTGGAGTTGTGGACAGCGAAGAAGGATGTGGCAGGTTACAGCGGGATATAGATAAGTTGCAGAGCTGGGCAGTAAGGCGGCAAATGGAATTCAATGTAGCTAAGTGTGAAGTCATTCACTTTGGTAGGAGTAACAAGAAGATGGATTACTGGGCTAATGGTAGACTACTTGGTAGTGTGGATGAGCAGAGGGATCTTGGTGTCCATGTACACAGATCTTTGAAAGTTGCCACCCAGGTAAATAGTGCTGTGAAGAAGGCATATGGTGTACTGGGCTTTATTGGTAGAGGAATTGAGTTCCGGAGTCCTGCGGTCATGCTGCAGTTGTATAAGACTCTGGTGTGGCCTCATCTGGAGTATTGTATGCAGTTTTGGTCGCCATATTATAGGAAGGATGTGGAGGCATTGGAACGAGTGCAGAGGAGGTTTACCAGGATGTTGCCTGGCATGGTAGGAAGATCGTATGAGGAAAGGCTGAGGCACTTGGGACTTTTCTCATTGGAGAAAAGAAGGTTTTGGGGAGATTTGATAGAGTGTACAAGATGATTAGGGATTTAGATAGGGTTGACAGTGAGAACCTTTTTCCGCGTATGGAGTCAGCTGTTACTAGGGGACACAGCTTTAAATTAAGGGGTGGTAGGTATAGGACAGATGTTAGGGGTAGATTCTTTACTCAGAGAGTCGTGAGTTCATGGAATGCCCTGCCAGTAGCAGTGATGGACTCTCCCTCTTTATGGTCATTTAAGCGGGCATTGGACAAGCATATGGAGGTTATTGGGCTAGTGTAGGTTAGGTAGGCTTCGGTCGGTGCAACATCGAGGGCCGAAGGGCCTGTACTGCGCTGTATTTTTCTATGTTCTATGTTTTCTATGTTCTAATACTGGTTAACGTATCCTATCCAAAACCCCGACAGACTATCCCAACTTAATGATGCTGTTCTGAAAATATTTGCAACAGTCCCAATTAAGCATATCCTTTAGCACAAAGAGTAAAAATGAAACAAACCAGGGCTTACAGGCTTGACGTTAGAGAGTGTACCCGGCTGGACTTGCCCCAGCAGCCTTTCTTCACACACACTGCTGCTGAACTGAATCACAAACTCTATTCTAAACGAAGGCTCGCTACACAGCCAGCTGGCCGATCCCCTTTGATTATACTGTTCTTTTTTAAGACGTGAAAACCCTAGGCCAGAAGCATTATCTGTTAGGGGTAAACAAAAGGGGCCCCAATAAACTTTCCAAACCCAGACTAATTGGAGCCTGACCAATATCCCCCCTCTCTTGAAAAAAATCAAGGGCATGGTAACCTTGCAAAAATACCAACATTGTGACACCTTGTTAAATTGTTGGATGATATTTGCTACCTTCAAATTCACAGAAATCATCCCTAAATCTGCAAAATTTTGGAAGTTGGTTCAACAGTACATCAACTATCTCTATGGTGGCCATCTTCAATATTCTGTGAAAAGGGAGAAAAAAGTTCCAGAGACTTAAATACAAAATTAATATGGAACTTGTACTTTAAAGATTAGAAACCCTGATCAAAATTACATAATAATCAGATGCTTTTTCCTGCACTCATGATGTCATTCACTGTTGGTCTCAGTGAATATAGATCTTTGGTTCCCATCTTATTTCCTTTCCCACTCGCCTCTTGCTCTGGAAACTTTAGTTCTTGAAGTAAGCCTTACTTAAAGTACCCCTCTCCCTCTCTGCCTCAAGTAACTACTTTGACCCAAATTCCCAGTTTCTCACTCTGTCTTATACCCAATCTAGTGAAATGTCCCTCATTCTGACTATGCAATTTATCATCTTTCAGTCCCATTAATTTCTCCAATAAAATTTTCTCACTAATGCTAATTTCCTTCAACGCCTCATTTTATCCAGCCACTGGGATCTCAAGTTCTGGGAGATATTTTTGTATCTTACACTGTGAAAACAAAGAAAATCTCCAGGGTAAAGCCAGCAAAAGACCAATCAAATAACTTAACTTCATTAGTGGTGTTTGAGGGTTAAAAGTTGTTCAAATACATTGAACCCCTGTTCTTTTAAAGGGTTCCACAGAATTTGATGTTTAACGGAAAGACCAATCAGACCTTCTATTCAACATCGCGAGTGCTGCATTGACCATAGCACTGCCTTAATACTGCTGTGAAATCTTTGGCATAGAGCTTGAACCCACAACCTTTCCATTCGGAGACAAGACTGTCCACGATAAGGCCAAGGCTATCATACAGGATGCTTATAAGTAGAAAAGAGCAAAGCTTAGTCCTGCCATTTTAGAATGGATTGACACCCTGGTGTGAAAGGACAGTCTGTATTGTGTTATATTATTATTATTATTATTATTATTGTGATTTATGCATGGCTTATCTTTTATACTAATTTTGATTTATTCATTTTTCTTCGGATTCGGTTCTGATTTCAGGTCGTGGAGGAAATATATGGCTCAGTCCAATAGGCTGTGCTATGTTTACTCTACATGTTAGGATTCCAACCCAATCTAAGCTTGGACAGAACATTTCTTTTATACAGCACCTGATGGCTCTGGCTGCAGTGGAATCTGTGATATCTATGCCAGGATATGAGGTCTGTCGATGATACTTTCTCATAATATAGAGATTTCATGTTTAGCTAGTTCACTCCGTGATCTATTATGCTATTCTACTTGAGTTAAGACCAAGTGCAATGTTGAGGTTAAGTAGGTTAGAGGGAAAGGAATAATAGAGTTTGAGAGAAAGAGGAATAGAAAGCACAGTGATGGATGCTGGAAGGAGGACGGAAGATAATGGGGCACGATAGAGGGAGAGGAGAGAAAGTTGAAGGGGGTGGATGTGAAGGGTGAGAGTTAGGAAAGGGAAACATGAGAAGACAAAGGCCGCGAATAGAGGAAGACAGAACATTTGGGAATAGTGGATGTTGAGGCAGGGAAAATGATTTAGTGAAAGGAGGAGGGGAGGATTTGGGGAAGATGGAAAGAAGAATGTGGGAATTTTAAAGTGCAGCATGAGAGAAGCTGGCGAATAAGGAGAAGTGCAGTACATGAGGAGCAAGAGGTACAAAAAATGAGAAGAGGTTGGAAGAGAGAGAGAGGATAAGTTGGAATGAGTACAGTGTGAGATAAGCAACAGAGAGAATGTGTGGGGAAAACAGGACTGGTGAGCAAGAGAGTAGTATTCCAGTCTCTGAATACAGGGTTGATATCTCGCAATGTATTTCAGGTGGGAGTGTTTTTGCAATTACCTCTTATATTTAACCTCTCCTATTGGTAGGTGGTTTTAAGTTAGGCTAATGACCTTTTCAAATAGCAAAGACTTAACTTAATAAAGTGACACAGATCTGTTGACTGTGCAAATTGGCATGAATGAGAGAAGATTGTTTGTGTAAGAACCTGCTCTTTTAAGTTGGGTTTCACTTCTGCTTCCATTGGCACAGTGGAATGGCCATTAATACTTCAAGCTCGTCACACTGGCCTTTTCAGAATTGGAGCAAAAATATTGTGGACACTATAGATTCAATTCTTGCCAGCTCAATGGAGTTAATATTTGTTGAAGAGTTTCTGAGATTGATTGGAGAGCATTTGTTACAGGTGAAGGTGTTACTGGCCTTGCTAAAGCGTGTATCAGCATGTCACACCCTGGTAAGGGTAAATCTCACTTTGCATAATAGATTAGTAAATTTACATTCTTAAGCAATCTAAAGATGCAATGCCATGTCATGACTACTCATTGATTTTAGTACTTAGAATCATAGCATCATAGAGATGTACAGCACAGAAACAGACCTTTTCGGTCCAACTCATCCATGCCAACCAGATATCCCAAACTAATCTAGTCCCACTTGCCAGCACCCGGCTCATATCCTTCCAAACTCTCTTCCTATTCATATACCCATCCAGATACCTTTTGAATGTTGCAGTTTGAGCAGCCTCCACCACTTCCTCTGGCAGCTCACTCCATACATGCACCCCCCTCTGCGTGAAAAAGTTACCCCTTAGGTCTCTTATACATCTTTCCCCTCTCACCCTAAATCTATGCCCTCTAGTTCTGCACTTCCCCACCCCAGGGAAAAGATTTTGTCTATTTATTCTATCCATGCACTTCATGATTTTATAAACCTCTGTTGAAGAGCTATCATTTTTAAAAAAGTGTGATTTGTGAAAATCTTCAGGCTGCATACTGTGGTATATGTGTTTTGACTACCTTTTTGATCCCCACGTTTTGATCACCAGTAGGTGGTTTTTCTCATGTTTAATTCTCTTCTGTTCTGAGAGAATGATGGAAGTGTGACTCTCTTCTCTATTGATTTTAATATGGGTGTAAATTGATTTGTTTCCTCAGTGCAATGGTTAGCTTGTTGCTATATTTAGAAATGTAGGAGAGCCGGCTATCTGCTTTAACTTCAGTCTGAACTGCCAGATTATTTTGATATATGGACTTCAGTAAGGCGTTCAACAAGGTTCCTCATGAGAGACTGGCTAACAAGGTTAGATCTCATGGAATACAGGGAAAGCTAGCCATTTGGATACAGAACTGGCCTGAAGATAGAAGACAGAGGGTGGTGGTGGAGGGTTGCTTTTCAGACTGGAGGCCTGTGACCAGTGGTGTGCCATAAGAATTGGTGCTGGGTCCGCAACTTTTTGTCATTTATATAAATGATTTGGATGTGAACATAGGAGGTATAGTTAGTAAGTTTGCAGATGATACCAAAATTGGAGGTGTAGTGGACAGCAGAGAAGGTTACCTCAGAGTACAATGAGAACTTGATCAGATGGGTTAGTGGACTGAGGAGTGGTAATTGGAGTTTTATTTAGATAAATGTGTGGTGCTGCATTATGGAAAAGCAAATCAGAGCAGGACTTATATACTTAATGGTAAGGTCCTCGGGAGTGTTACTGAACAAAGAGACCTTGGAATGCAGGTTCATAGTTCCTTGAAAGTGGAGTTGCAGGTAGGTAGGGTAGTGAAGAAGGCATTTGATATGCTTTCCAATATTGGTCAGAACATTGAATATATGAGTTGAAAGGTCATGTTGTGGCTGTACAGGACATTGGTTAGGCCACTGTTAGAATATTGCATGCAGTTCTAATCTCCTCCTTCCTATCGGAAAGATATTGTGAAACATGAAAGGGTTCAGAAAAGATTTACAAGGATGTTGCCAGGGTTGGAGCATTTGAGCTACAGGGAGAGGTTGAATAGAGTGGGGCTATTTTCCCTGGAACGTCGGGTGCTGAGGAGTGACCTTAGAGATTTATAAAATCATGAGTGGGGGTGGGGGGGGGAGTCCAGTACTAGCGGGCATAGGTTCAGGGTGAGAGGGGAAAGATTAAAAAAAGGGACCTAAGGGCCAACATTTTCATGCAGAGGTTGGTGCGTATCTGGAATAAGCTGCCAGAGGAAGTGGTGGCGGCTGGTACAATTATAGTATTTAAAAGGCATCAGGATGGGTATATGAATAGGAAGGGTTTGGAGGGATATGTGCCAACTCCTGGCAAGTGGGACCAGATTAAGTTACGATATCTGATCAGCATAGACAAGTTGGACTGAAGGGTGTGTTTCCATGCTGTTCATTTCTATGACTGTATGACTCTATGACTTTTAAGCCCATCATGACTGCACTGGTCCATTAAATGAACATCACTATCTAGAGCCAATCTATTGGCTTTTCCCCATATCCTTGCACATTATTTTCATCCATATAATCATCAAGTGCCCCCTTAAATGCTTCAATTGAACCTGCCTCAACCACTTTTGCTGACAGTACCTTCCATACCTGAACATCTCATTTCATCCTTGCTTCTTTTGTACATTACTTCTTAATCGATGCCTTTTTGATTTTTTCATTTATAAGCAGCAACAGTTTTCCTTATCCATTCTATCCAGCCAACTCATGGTTTTGAAAATGTCTACCATATCTCCTTTCCTTTCTAAGGAGAACAGCCTCAACTTCTTCAATCTGTCCTCATAACTGAACTTGCTTAACCCTAGAATCATTATTGTAAACTGCTTCTACATTTTCCTCAATGTGTTCACATCCTTCCTGTAAAAAGCACTCAGAACTGTACACAATACTCCATTAAAGGTCTAACAGGTGTCTTATATAAGTCCAATATCCTTCCACTTTATGCCCCCATTAATAAAGTGAGGTTACTGTATGCTTTACTTACTGCTGTCTGCCTGTTCTGGAGGTTTCAATGACCTGTGCACATGTACACCCAACGTCCTCTGCCCCTGCACACAAACATAACCAAAAATCTACTTGTGCTCAGTTGAGTTAATTTATACTCTGGAGTATTGGTGACATGCCTGTGTGTCAGCTGCAATACAATTACAATATTGCTTCAAAGGAAACATCACAGAATTCCAGCAGTATGGAAGCAGGCCATTTAGCTTATCGAGTCCACACTTGCCCTCAAAGAGCATCCTACCCAGACCCATCCCCTGCCATATCCCTGTAACACTGCATTTTCCCATGGCCTGCCGACCTAACCTGCACATCCTTGGATTATGGAAAGAAATCAGAGCTCCCAGGAAATCCACGCAGACATGGGGAGAATGTGCAAACTCCACAGACAGTTGCCTGAGTCTGGAATCAAAGCCAAGTCCCAGTTGCTGTGAGGCAGCAATGCTAACTGCAGAGTCATTGCATTGCAGATCCTTGCATGTATTATTGCCACTCCAACAGACTCTTGTAGGCACTGGTTTTATGTATGAATTGATGTTTGACTCAATTATGTAAATGATAAATTGCTAGATTGCATTGCATCAGCACTACTAGTTTGCACTTCTGTTTAACAATTTGCTTGGCATTGAACCATGATAGAGACCCAAGGCAATCTACTCAAACAGTGGTTTGGAAAGGCACTTTCTTCAATAATTAATTCATTTACGTTATAGTAATGCAACTTAATTCCATCAAACCAGCCAAGATTTAAAATCTATGGAAGTACTATTTTTTAAGACAAGGTCATGCATTCTTTAACAAAGATTTTGAAATACTCGAGTTCAGTATTCACCTGAGACTATTGTTGGAATTTGATAGCATGTCATTTACAGATGATGTAGGTGACCTTTATTTTATTCTGTGTTTTGGCATACATAAACAATTTGTGATTTATATTGGAATGGTAATGCACCAACATTTGTTCTTAGTGATAATTCTTGCATTTAGTGCAGCATAGAACTTTGAGCTTGTTTTATCCCAGTTCTAAAATATATTTTCTGTAGTCAATGAAAAAAGAACCTTAGCAAACAAAAATGACAACTAACAAGAAAAAACATGGAATTCAAAGTTGAAGCAAACATTTTGTAATTTAGATATTAATAACATTTTATCTGCAGATGCAAATTACTAATTCAGGTTACAGCAAATCAATTGCATGCAGGACAATAAATTGGACAATAAACTGCCATTAAGTTGCTAAAGTTGATCAGATCTCCATTTTTTTTTGTCCTCTATGGAAGGAGTTGCAGCTGTTTTCTGGATGAATTCTGGGATGGAGATGGGCAAAGGAAGGAAGCTTATTACTTAGGTAGAATGGTTACATTGAGCATATTCTGGAATCCTGGAACATTTGACACTGCTCAACATTCTTTAATCTACAATGAGAAGCCTAACTTTTAAAAAATATTGTTTTCCTCTTTATTGTACATGTGTGATACACATACATTCACACACACCTATGAAGTACTTAGGAAAAACTGTGACTGTACTGAAACAACAAAAAAATCAATAAAATGAAGTAGCCATTTAATTTTTATTGAATCCTGGATTTGGTACTCAGTTGAACCCAGTGGTTGAATGTTTCATGAGTGTCTTTAAAATTAATTTATTGATGTGATGTAATAGAAGTGGCTAATTAGGAATTTCTTGAATTTCTTATACATTTTCATTTTGGACAATGCATTTATTTTCTTGTGCTAATGAAAGTATAATGAATGTCATGTAATTCTTTTTTGTTTAGGATATCGATCTGAGGCTTAAATGGCCGAATGATATATACTATAGTAATCTCATGAAGCTAGGTGGAGTCCTGGTTAACTCTACTTTGATGGGAGCAACTTTTCATGTACTTGTTGGTATGTACTAAAAGTAATTTATTTGGTGTTTCAGAGATTTATTTCCAATTAAGTTAAATGATTGGATGCTTCCAAGTAAAACATATTACTTTTAAGCTTTTATGATAAAAATACTAAGTATTTTATTTTCATGGTGATTCAAATATTTCTGGTCCTTAATGAAATTGTATTACTAACCTAATAATTGAAATGTCATGTGTTACATCAGTGCAAACTTTATGCACAGGAATCTTTGCCTATTTATTAGAATTGTTCCCCTCCTATCCTTGTTAATCATCAGACATCAGATCTTCATTATTCTGAGTTCTAATTGTGCATGTATGACAATTAAAAAGAAAATATAATGGTGTATTGATTGTGATATGATTCACCTTTTCCCAGCAAATCATATATAGTCAGCTATTGTTGTAAGTTTGATGTTTACTCCCATCAAGAAGGTCTCATGAATTCTGTGTTGTGCATGTACACCTATTAGTTGTGACTAATGGTTTTGAATTAATGGAGTATTTTCTGTAATGTTTTTTGTATTCACTGTTGGTTTTAATCAAAAATCTGACAAACTACAGATTCTGGAAATCTGAAACCAAAACACAAATTGCTGGAGAAACTCAGCAGGTCTGGCAACATCTGTGGAGAGAAAGCTGAGTTAATATTTGACCCCTTCTTAAAAGGCTCATTGAACCCAAAACATTAACTCTGCTTTCCCTCCACAAATGCTGTCAGACCTGCTGAGTTTCTCCAGCAATTTCTGTTTTTGTGTCTGTTATTGTCACTTTACTTTTCATAAAACAAACAAAAATTACACTGCAGAATTGTAATAACAGATGTCATGTGTTTTGAACCTGTTTTGTGTAAAGGAATGTTACTTTGTGATCAGGCTCAGTGGCTTCCTGTCATAGATACATTTGAATCACAGAATCCTGACTGAATGGAAAGAGGCCATTTGGCCATCAAATCTGTACCAACCCTCTGAAGAGTGTCACAGGCAGACCCAGCCCTTACCCCGTCCCTGTAATCTCACATTTACCATGGCTAATCCACCTATGCTGCACATCCCTGGACATTCCGAGGCAATTTAGCATGACCAATCTATCTAACCTGCAAAGATTGGAAACTAAGGAAACTGGAGCACTCGGCAGAAACCCACACAGACACCGGGAGAAAGTGCAATCTACGTAAAGGCAGTCACTTAAGGCTGAATTGAATCCAGGACCCTGGCATTGTGCGGCAGCAGTGCTAAGCACTGAGCCACTCTGCCATCCATTCCCTAAACTGAAGCATTATGTGCTGTAACATTCAGTTGGGGAATTCTGGGAAACAAATCCTTATTCTGGGTTATGTTTAAGTGTATGTTACATAGTAGAAAATGCTTCATTTCCTTAGTTCCTGAAACTTGTGAGCCATTTCCATAAACGTTCTCCCCCCAACAACCAATTCATCACATACATGCACACACACCTCCACATGCACCCTCTAATTTGGAGGATTCTACATATGCTATTTTTCCATCACCTCTGAATCACATTATTCTGATCAAGGCTATTGCAGAAAAGGGGTAGGGTCTTGCTGATAATATCTTATTAATTAAGTGACAGACTATATTTTGTTTTTCTTTAAATCATTTGATTTAAAGAAATTTTTCTGAATTTACTACCTTTGAAAAGAGGTCATACTAGTCAAATAAATCTCCTTTTACCTAATAGTTGGATCGCTTACACAAACCAGAAGATATAGGAGCAGAAGTAGGCCATTCAGCCTATTGTGTTCTGCCATTCAAGATCAAGATCAACTAATTTGTTAATCCTGAACTCCACTTTCCTGCCTTTTCACTGTAATCCTTGATTCCTGACTGATTAAAAATGTCAGTCTTAGCCTTGAACATACTTAACAATTTGGTCTCAACAGCACCTGTTTGGTAAAGAATTCCACAGATGTGTCATCCTTTTGAGAGAAGAAATTCCACCTCCCCTATCTTAAATGTGCAATCCCTTAGTCTGATATTATGTCCTCTTGTCCCAGACTCCCCCACAAGGGGAAATAAACATTTCTTTATATGCCCTGTCAAGTCCCTTAAGAATCATGTTTGTTTCAATAAGATTGCCTATCATTCTTCTATATTCCAATGTATATCGGCTCAACCTAGTTTACCTTCCTCATAAAATCATCCCTTCATACCAGGGGTCAGCCTAATGTCTGGGCTGCTTTCAACACCAGTATATCTCCTTTAGATAAGGGCCCCAAAAAGAACAGATTTAGTAAAACATCCCTATCTTTATACTTCATTCACTTTGAAATAAAGGTCAACATTCCAATTGCTTTCCCTGTTACACACAGAATTTGAATACTAGCGTTTAATGAATCGTGGATGAGGACTCCCAAATTCCGAGTTTTTGTCCTCTGTTTAAATAGTATTCAGCTCCTCTATTCTTCCTCTATTCACCAAAGTGCCTAACCTTACATTTCTCCATATTATGTTCTTGCCCATTTGCTTAACATGTCTGTATCCTCTGTAGACTTTTTGTGTCCTTACCACTTTTTTTACATCTGTTTTTGTGTCTTCTGCAAACTTGACAGTTACACATTGATTTTCCTCATCCAAGTCATTAATATATATTGCAAAAGATTTTGGCCTCAGCACTGATCCCAGTGGCAGTAGCCACAGATTGCCATCTTAGAAGTTGCCCTCCATTCCAAATCTCTGCCTCTTGTTAGTTGATCAATTTTGATCCATGCTGAATATACTACCTCCAACACCATGGCTCTTAACTTATGGCCTAATGCATGGTTCTATATCAAATGCTTGCTGAAAATCCAAGTATTTTACATCCACTGCTTCTCTTTTATCTATTCTGCGTGTTACATCCTCAAAGAATTTAAGTAAATTTGTCCGGCATATTTTCCCCTTCATGAAGCCATGCTGACTCTGCTTGATCATAGTATGTATTTCTAATTCTCTGCTTTTACATCCGTTCCAAAAAACAAACATTTCCCTGATACCTGACATTAAACTAATTGATCTATAGTTTCTTGGATTTTGCCTCCATCCCTTTTTAAAAGACAGGATTACATTGGCATTTTTCCATTCTTCTTGGACTTTTCTAGAATCTGCTGTTTCTTGGAAGTTGACAACCAGGGCAACCACTGTTTATGTAGCTACTTCCTTTAATAAACCAGAATGTCTAAAGCTGAAGGCGAGGATCTTAAAAATAATGGCCAGTTGAAATGGAGTTTTAGATCCATTAATTCCACCACTCAAATTGAAGCAATTCAAAATCTTGTACCGAGCAGGTTGTTTTCTTCAAAGGTCTAATTACTTTTCTACTCCACCACTTCCCCAGAGTACTTGGCCCTCATAATGCTTTGTGAACTCATTGATTGCAAAATATTTCTTGTCTAAAATTTTCTACTGTGAAATTTATCTCCTTTTACTGATGTGCTATTTTTCATTTTTTCTATGCAGTGAGATAAATTCCATAAAAGTGCATAGAGTCATAGAGTCTTGGAGGTATCCCGCAGAGAAGCAGACCCTTCAGTCCAATTTGTTCACGCCGACTAGATATTCTAAATTAATCTAGTCCCATTTACCAGCATTTGGTCCATATCCTTCCAAATCCTTCCTATTCATATTTCCATCCAGATGCCTTTTAAATGTTGCAATTGTACTAGCCTCCATCATTTGTTCTGGCAACTCATTCCATACACGTACCACCCTTTGTGTAAAATCGCTGCCCCTTAGATCCCTTTTAAATCTTTCCCTTCTCACCTTAAACCTATTCTCTCTAGTTTTGGACTCCCTAACCCCATGAAAAAGACTTTGTTTACTTACCTTATCCATCCCCATCGTAATTTTGTAAACCTCTATAAGGTCACCCCTCAGACTTTGATGCTCCGGTATAGTTCAGGTATACCTTAGAACTCTGTGGGAAGCTAGGGAAGTGATTGCTGGGCCCCTTGCTGAGATATTTGTATCATCAATAGTCACAGGTGAGGAGCCAGAAGACTGGAGGTTGGCTAACATTTGTGCCACCATTTAAGAAAGGTGATAAGGAAAAGCCAGGGAACTATAGACTGATTAGCCTGACTTTGGTTGTGGGCAAGTTGTTGGAGGGAATCCTGAGGGGCAGGATTTAAATGTATTTAGAAAGGCAAGGACTGATTAAGAATAGTCAGCATGGCCTTGTATGTGGGAAATCATGTCTCATGAACTTGATTGAGTTTTTTGAAGAATTAACAAAGAGGATTGATGAGGACAGAGCAGTGGACATGATCTATATGGACTTCAGTAGGCATTGGACAAGTTCCCCATGGGAGACTGGTTAGCAAGGTTAGATCTCATGGAATACAGAGAGAACTAGCCATTTGGATGCAGAACTGGCTCAAAGATAGAAGATAGAAGGTGGTGGTGGAGGGTTGCTTTTCAGACTGGAGGCCTGTGACCAGTGGAGTGCCATAAGGATCAGTGCTGGATCTGCTACTTTTCATCACTTATATAAATGATTTGGATGTGAACATAGGAGATGTAGTTAGTAAGTTTGCAGATGACACTAAAATTGGAGGTGCAGTGGACAGTGAAGAAGGTTACCTCAGATTATAACAGGATCTTGATCAGATGGGCCAATGAGCTGAGATGTGGCAGATGGAGTTTAATTTAGGTAAATGTGAGGTGCTGCATTTTGGAAAAGCAAATCTTAGCCAGACTTATACACTTAATGGTAAGGTTCTAGGGAGTGTTGCTGAACAAAGAGACCTTGGAGTGCAGGTTCACAGTTCCTTGAAAGGAGAGTCACAGGTAGATATGATATTGAAGAAGGTGTTTGGTGTTGTTTCCTTTATTAGTCAGAGTATTGAATATATGAGTTGGGAGGTCATGTTGTGGCTGTACAGGATGTTGGTTAGGTCAGTTTTGGAATATTGCATGCAGTTCTGGTCTCCTTCCTGTCAGAAGAATGCTGTGAAACTTGAAAGGGTTCAGAAAAGATTTACAAGGGGTTGGAGGATTTGAGCTATAGGGAGAGGCTGAATAGGCTGGGGCTATTTTCCCTGGAGCATCAGAGGCTGAGGGGTGACCTATAGAAGAGTTTTATAAAATCGTGAGGGGCATGGATAGGATAAATAGAGAAGGTTTTTTCCTGGGGTGGAGGAGTCCCGAGCGAGAGGGCATAGGTTTAGGGTGAGAAGGGAAAGAAATGAAAGAAACCTAAGAGGCAAATTTTTAATGCAGAGGGTGATACGTGTGTGAAATGAGCTGCCAGAGGAAATAGTGGCAGCTGGTACAATTGCAACATTTAGAAGGTATCTGGATGGGTATATGAATAGGAAGGGGTTAGAGGGATATGGGCCAACTGCTGGCAAATGGAACTAGATGAGGTTAGGATATCTGGTCAGCATGGATGCGTTGGACTGAAGGGTCTGTTTCTGTACTGTACATCTCTATGTCTCTGTGACTCTAAGTAACTTGACTGTACATGATCAAATTTGATAAGTGTGCCTTCAAAATAAAAAGCACAGCTTTGACATGGAACAGGTTTTTTCATTAGATCTCAGCCATGATGGTCTCAAAAGAATGACTGCCACTATAACAGCCCGTTTTTTTGATTATGCAAGCTTCTTGTTCACAGAGCTGCTGAATAGCATCTCGATCAGAGATCCATGTGAAACCTTTTGCTCCTTTCACATCTGTGGAAGATTCATAGCCCTCTCTATGGAAAAGAAATAAGAGCTGAAGACCTTAAATAAATCACTCAACTGCTGTGCTCATTAAAAAAAAGGAATAATGTAATTTCCAGTACTTACAATTGAAAAGGATCATCTGAGGAGAACACACATACTTCAGTGTCTAATAAGATGTATATCACTGGTGCTGCTAGTCAGCTTCAATCCAATTGCCAATTTTCTTTAAGAAAAATGGAAATAACAGAAATACTGAAGCAGTTTTGCCACAGAATGATACATTTTTTAAGTGTAAATCTGGATGACTAAATTTATGCAATAGACACAGGTTTTGAATGTATAAATTGTTTTTTAACCATAAATGCCTGAAATCACTACTGACACATAGTTTGTTGTTGGGCTTAGTTTTATTTAATGAAAGGCTTTTGTTCTCTCAGAATTTGCAATAGAAACAAGAAAACCAATGACATAAATAGAATGAGCATTTTCTTCAAACCTTTCAATTGTTACTGGATGATCTGTGCATTTTACAAACTGATAACAAAAGCAAAATATGGATGTTGGATGTTCAAAATAAAAACATAATTCTTGAGATTATCAATAAATCTGGCAGCTGTGGCAGGTGGAACAGTTTTAACATTTCAGGTTAGTGACCATTCATCAGTATTCAATGGCCTGAAATATTAACTCCATTTCCCTCTCCGTAAAAGCTGCCAGATTTGCTGAATATTTCCAGTATATTGTGGTTTTGTTACCTAAGCTGACACTAACTAGTTAGAGTTGTTATAAATAAAGTATCAGTCATACAGTTTAACTTGGTACAGATTATTGATATTTCACTTGTAATATACAAGTCTATTCTATTTAACTAATTGTTTGATTGAATTAGCACTGTCATGTGCATCTTAAGCTAATCAACCCGCCAAAATTGCTCTTATGATGTTTATCCTGTTAAGGATCAAGTACATTGTGTATGTTTGTAACTTGCATTTATACAACGTAAAACAGATTGTAGTCCTTTTCTTCAAAAGGCTGTGGATTCAATGTAAGTAACAGCAACCCAACTATTTGCATCAATGATATCATCCAGCAACATAACAAAGAGAATGGAACAGATTTGCAGACACTTCGTATAGACCTGCTGATAGCTAGGACGGTCACTATCTTTGAAAATCTGATCAGCATTTTCCAGGACAAAGGACCAAATGGAGTTTTACCACTCTACTATAAACGATGGTTACACAGGTATGTAAACATAAATTATGGTAGAAAATGTATATACTCTTGCTCTGTAGAATAGATCCAGTTACGCTATATTGTACTTGCAATTGGGAAAAGTTAGAGGTGCTTGAAATAACTTCACAGAGGCTGGTATCCCATCATCTAGTCACCCTTTATTTATACATGGACAGTCCTTGACACTGATGCAGCTGCCTCAGAGCCAGTTGTCAGAATGAACAGCACTGTCTGACACTCATGTTCTTTTCTTTCAGCCAGGGCTCCCTGATTGGATCAGATTAATAGTTCCAATTAGGGGGTTCTATGAGGTTCACCTGGCAGATCCCCACCCCTCCCCTGCCCCTGAGTCGGACAACATAGGTTGTTTTTTTTGGTAGCTCCTTATAGGGCATTTTAGCACTGTGTCAGGTTCTTCCAACTCTGCCTCTGATGTGGGCAGTATGTAAGGACAGTAGCTCACCTCTTGCGCCCAGACAGTTGCAGAAGAAATTCATTCTCTTTTTCAAACGGCAAAGGCATCAAGGCAGCGACATCTGCGTGCATCTCAGATTCCGAGGTACTTGATAGAGAGGGAGAACCACAGGTTCCGGAACAGTCAAGCTAGGCATATTTTGCTCCTACATCATTTGCGAGATTTCATATAGTCCACGTGTTATTGAAGATCGTTACATCCACCCAAACTTCATATATCACTAAACCTGACCTCGCGTCAGCATGCCTTTTACCCATGCAGTGGGCAATTCTCATAGTTCCTACACCAAACTTAGTCCCTTGAATTAAACTGTCTCTCTCGCTGAGCAGAGTCTTGTGTCCAGTATGGCATGCCTGCTACCATTTCACATCTCCCTGACACAGATCCAGAAAGATCAGATTTAACCTGGTGCAGAGTTTACTCCCCATTTGCAATTCTGCTGGTGCTATCTCTGTAGTTGCATGAGGGGTCATCCGATAATCAAATAGGAACTGGGACACTTTGGTATCGAGTGAAGCTGTAGGCTGTTTCTTTAAGTCTATCTTCAAAGTTTGGACTGGTCTTTCTGCCAGACCACTGGATAATGGATGGTGTGGAGTTGTCCTTCTGTGTGAAATACCATTCAACTTTAGGAAATATACTAATTCCCTGCTGGTGATAATGGCCCATTATCTGTGTCCAACACTTCCGGGAGTCCGTGTATTGCAAAACACTTGTGCAGTTTTTCTATCATCATAAACAAATAAACTCTATTCCTGTCCAGCCATTTTAAGCAGATGTCCATAATGACTAAGAACATTGAGCTCATGAAAGGACCAGCGCAGTTGACGTGTAACTGAGTCAAGGGTTTAACCAGCCATTCTCATGAATGTGATGAGCTGATGGCAATAATTTCTGTCCATGTTGGCCCTCTGGGCACTGCCCCACCAACGTAACTATGTCTGCTTCCTGTCCTAGCCACCAGATATATTTGTTCACCAACACCTTCACTTTGGAAACCCCAGGATGACCTCGTGGAGTTCAGACAGTTCCTGGTAGCAACCTTTGCTCAGGACAATCACTCTTGCTCCCCATAACAATGTGCCCTCTTTTACTGTGATCTGGTCTTTCTGGATCCAAAAAGATTTCAGTTCTGGTTTTGACAGCCTTTTGGTTTCCCTCTTCTATTCAGGATTTGTTCTGAGTGAAGTTATGCAATTGATGTTCTTCAAGTGATGTTCTTCAAGCTCAGTTGGACTGGTGAGGATGTCCACTTTCATGGGAATACCCTGCAACTCGTATGGTTCACTTGTCGCATTTTCCAGTGATATAGCCAATTGTAGTGCCTGTTTGAAGTCCTTATGCATAGTTACATCATTAATCCCATTGTCCTTGCTGATGTAATATTTGCACAGAGGCCAGTATCCCATCACCACATCACACTTTATTTACATGTGGAGAGTCCTTGACCCTAATCCAGCTCCCTTGGGTGTCAGCTCTGAGTGAACAGGATGTTTGACATTCCTGTTTATACCTGCCAGCCTGGGCTCTGGACCAGATTAACTGCCTCAATCAGGGAACTCATATTCTATGAGGTCCACCTGGTTGACCTTGTTACAATGTCTTGCCTAAAGCTTTATTTTTGTTGACTGCTCTCTATTGAGTCAGAAGACTATGAAGATTAAATTATTAATAGAGTGCCCATAACTTTTGTAGCTGGATAAATGAATCAAAAGAAAGTGACATCTGTTTTGATTGTAAAATCCATCAAAGAAGTCTTGATGCCTCTGCAAGAAGTTTGGAACAGGCTCAATTCCAAGACAGTTGGCTTTCAAAATTTTGTTTACAAAGCTCGGTATCTGCTGCAGCTGTCTCTGCTGGTTTTGGAAGTGCTTGACTTTAGTGCACTGGAGAATCAGATTTGGATCTTAACTGTCACAGTATTCTTCCCTGCCAATACAAACTTGAAACTGTTTTGTTTTAACAGTAAAGTGGCAACATTGTCACCCCTTTATCGCCTCTTGAGCCCATTTGTTCTCCCTGCTTGTTATTATTTAGCTATTTATTTCTTTAAATTTAGTCTCCCTGATACTTGAAACCTTTGCTGTTGTTAAAAAAAAATTGGTTGGATCTTCAATGTGAATTATCTTCATAAGTAATCTTCAAGATTTTAATTGGGTTGCCTCCGTATCCTTTCCAAAACAAACAAGACTAACTTTCTTTGCCTCTGCCGAAAACTCAAATTTCTGAAAACTGGAATCAAAGAATACTACATTTGCAGATAATTCCTTCAATGTGAATAAGTCTACTTACATTTTTCCTTCCCTTTTCATACAACTGCCTACATTCTTACCAATCCTGTTTTAAAGCCAATTGCAATGAAAGTAACTTCCTGGGTTGAACCCTTTTTTATTTTTCCTTTCTCTCATTGGCCTGACTTGCTGCTTGTCAGTTTTCCACATCATTGTAGACTAGTCTGTCTCAAGATGCAATGTATTGTGACTGCACACTATGCTACCACAACACAATCAGGTTCTTCCAAAATCATTGAAAGTAATTTCTTGTCATCTACAAAAGGTGGCTCGTTCTGTAGTTCAAGTAGACTGTTTGCAAAGAACATTTTGAAAATCTGCCTGAACAAAGAGAGATTTGGCATTGCATTTTACTAAGAACCAAGGACAGGGAGTGTTGGAGCCAAGTTTGGGCTGTGCACACACACTAAGTAAATACATGGATTAACAGGGAATGATTCAGATGTTGGAACTGAAAAGAAAATACAGTTTTTTTTTGTTGTGTTGAAATTCAGTCCAGTGTTGAGACTGAGTGGCAGAAGATGCCAGGAAAAGATTGAGAGGTAATTACAAGTCTCAGCATTTTAAAGCTTAGCAGCATATTTTTTCTAATACATTCCTTTTTAAGATAAATTAATCTGATTTACTTTATGCATTGTTTGAATGTTGCATATATTTTAAGAATATTTACCAACTTCTTTAATATATCAGAACATCTGTAGGCTAAGCAACACAGTATATTGGCTGGGCTTTTCTTAAACTAGAGGATTTAATCAATACCATCTTCAAAGTAACGTTGGGGAGCACAATGAGACTTCTGTGAATGCAATATGTAACAACTAGTATTTGGAAGCTTTTTTGAAGACGGCGAAGCGATATAAGGATATTTGAACATGTTTATGATTTGCATTTGGTTCAGTATAGTAGCTTGGCCTATTTAGCGGACTGGTGGAAAAATTTACATCCAAATGAATTCTTATGACCGCTTGGTCAGGAGCTGCCTGAATAAATGAACCCATAAGCACCAAATGATTTATTCTCTTTATTTTGCTGCGCTCTGTGAACTTTCTTATTTTGAAATTGAATTAATCCAGACAATGAAATTGTAGTTTGCATATGTGAACCAACAACCGTTATCCTGACTGACTTGCTGAATCTCTGCTGTTCTGCTATGAGCTAGATTGGAAATGATGCAGACAAGTTTAGAATACCATACATCTTTTGCTTCCTGTCTGTTGCATTTGTTCTTTGTGTCCTTTTTTTAAACCCACAATTACTCTCCTCTTCTGATATTGTGAAACTGTGGCTGCTCAGTTATTCTTGACCCAACATTGAATGTTGTCAGTTTATCTTAAAATCTGAGGGCGTCACAGCTGTGCTTGAACCTATTCTTACTGCAGGTTCTAACTCGTCCAACTTCTAGCTGAAATCATTGGACACAGATTAGGAAGTGAAGCTGTGGCTGTTAATTTTTCTCTTTTCAGTCTCAATCTCCAAGAATGCCATGGAAATTTTAGCATCCCTATCTTTGCCATGACCAAGATTAGCTAATTTAACACAGACTGGGAATTGAGTTTAAGACCTCTTTGTTCCTTGTATGGTTAGGTTCCAAATTAAGCAACGGCTGTACCACAGAGTCACTTGAGAACCGCTTTCTATCACCTTATGCATATATTATCATCCTGTCTAAGCCCAATATTTACAATACCCCTTCAATATACAATGAAATCAAAATCACAATGTAAAATGTTATGGATTTAATCTGTACAAATTAAGAAAAAGTGATTTCTAAAACTCTTTATCCTGAATGTTTGCTTCTCTGAAGGTTAAAATAGCATCTGATTGCAGGTTCATAATTATTTTTGGGAAAATGTTCATGGGATTTGTATCTCATTTGCTAACTCCTGAAGGAAATTTTGCACTTTCTCAATGGTAGCTAAGAGATATGGCCCACCTTTGTGAATGATAAATTAAGACAGTTTTTTTTGTTAAAAAAAACATGTTCTGTACTCTGAGATTACACTGATGTTGCCAGAATGCAGTTTGAATGTCTTTTACTAACAATATGTGAAAAATAACATATTTTATTGATTGCTAGCCTCGACTCATACTTGAGTTTCCTGAACTGAAAACAAGAGCCTTGATTAATGGTACCAGAGGCAATTTATTGCATTCTACACCACTAATTTAGGATCTTTTGTAGTGCAGTGGTAGCATCCTACCTCTGGTCCAAATAGTCTAGGCTCATGTCACAGCTGTTCCAGAGGTGTCTCATAACCTGTCTGAACAGATTGATCAAAATAATTTACAATACTAACTTGCTGAAGTAAAATGTGTGATTCATTCATTAGTATATGTGTTTTTAATTAAAGGAACCGAATGTAATTGATGCGTTGCCGTTATATCCAAATGAAAGTAAAATTATTTAGGAAAAGCAAAGTCCCAATCAGAGAGGTTATAAAGCTTAATCTTTATTAAATAAACAATAACTAGTTATATTTAAACATGATCTTTAGCATAAACATCGCAAAGTGCTTCATAGAGACACGACAGAAACTAAAAGTTAGCCAAAGTATCATGTTTTAGGGAGGGATTAACAATAACTTCATTGGAGATGTGAATTTTTTTTTAAAAAATGATACAGGGTGAAGTAGAGGGATTTGACGAGAGATTCAGAGTGTGGAACTGAATTTGCAGAAAATAAAACCATCAGTGGTCTGATGGCAAAGAGCATGTACTAGAGGTGAGAGGAACAGAGTTGGTTTGGAGGAGGTTACAGAGAACGTGACTTTGAGATCATGTAGGAATTTAATGACATGGACAAAGGGATTACAAATATAAGGCACACACAATTGGTAATTCATGTAGGACAAGTGCCAAGACAGTCACAGGTAATAAAATAGATCCACTACTCCATTAGTCATTCCATGAGTATAAATTTGTGAATTCAGTTACCAAAATAGTCAGGTACTTCTTTTTATCACTACTGTTCAGGATAAAAGAAATATTCACCAAACTTCCTTTATGAACTAAAAATAATCTTTTATCACAAGCAAAACTTAACATTAAAGCAAGTGGCTAACTTTGATTCACACCTCAGTGATGATCTGGAATTAAGACTATATCCCCTTAATCCCATACACAATACACAAAAAGATGAGTTAATGTAGAGATGCCTTTCTTGGGACCATGAGTCTGAAAGCAAAGAATAAAATGTGACGACTTCTCATGTCGACTGTGTTTACTGTTGACAAAGCTGCATTGCCGACAGCTCACCGTCATGGTAGAGATCCAATCCTAATTTCAGTTTGCTTGGATTTGCATCTCTGAGAATTAGTCACAGTCTGCTACTACAAGTTTGGCCAGGGGGCAAAACTACTAGTATTTGAAAACTCAATCAAGTTCCAGAGGCTTTTGGTAGAGAAGTTTCACATGGCTTTTCCTCTAGAAACTGTTCTTAAAAAAAAGCTAGATTACAGTGCATATTAAATTATTGACTTCTGTTTCCATAAAATCACATGATAAAACCATTCTCTCACAGAAAATGTCAAAATAGCCCAAAATCTTCCAGTATTTTACAGTTTGTAAATATAAATATGTATTCCCAACCAGTGTTGATTTTGGAGGTTGTAGGCAGTTTTACACACCAAGTCAGACTGTGTTTAAAAAAGGAGAAAGAAGTCAATGTGCAGTTTTGGAATTGGTGACAGTGACAACGTCTTCTGTGTTATTAAAGTTTGAACTGGATGTTACATAAGTTAACAACATAAACCAGTAGAAAGTTAAATTAGAGGATGAAGAGGTGCAGCTACCATAAGAACATATGAACTAGGAGCAGGATTAGGCTATCTGGCCCTTCGAGCCCACTCTGCCATTCAATAATTAGAATTAGAATCCCTACAGTGTGGAAGCAGGTCCTTTGGCCCAACAAGTCCACACCAACCCTCCAAAGAGTAACACACACAGACCCATTGCCCTACTCTATATTTGCCTAATGCACCTAACCTACATATCCCTGAACACTATGGGCAATTTAGCATGGCCATTTCACCTAACCTGCACATCTTTAGACTGTGGGAGGAAACCGGAGCACCCAGAGGAAACCCACACTGACACGAGAAGGATGTGCAAACTCCACACAGACAATGGCACTGTGAGGCAGTAATGCTAACCACTGAACCACCGTGCCGCCTCATGGCTGATCTTTTCATGGTCTCAGCTCCACTTAGCTTCTCTCTCACCATAACCCTTATATCCTTTATTGTTTAAAAAAAGCCATCTTAGCTTTAAAAACAGTTACTGGAGTCGTGTCAACTACTTCACTGGGCAGGGAATTCCATAGATTCACAATCTTCTGGATGAAGAAGTTCCTTCTCAGTTCAGTCCTAAATCTGCTCCCCCTAATTTTGAGGCTATCCCCTCTTGTCCAAGTTTCACCTGCCAGTGGAAATATCCTCTCTATGTCTATCTTATCTATTCCCTTCATAATTGTATACGTTTCTATGAGTTCCCTCCGCATTCAATTCCAATGAATATAATCCCAATCTACTCGGTCTCTCCTCGAAAGCCAACCCCCTCAACTCCGGAATCAACCTAGTGAACCTCCTCTGCATTCCCTCTAGGTGCCAATACATCCTTTCTCAAGTAAGAAAACCAAAACTGAATGCAGTACTCCAGGTGTGGCCTCACCAGCACTCTACACAGCTGCAACACAACCTCCCTGCTTTTAAACTCAATCCCTTTAGCAATGAAGGACAAAATTCCATTTGCCTTCCTAATTACCTGTTGTACCTGCAGACTACCTTTTGTGATTCATGCACACGGACACCCACATCCCTCTGCACAGCAGCATGCTGCAACATTTTGCCTTTCAAGTAACAGTCATCAGAGTAAAGGTAGAAGGAGACTCTATGGCAGAATGTTTACTGACCTGACCTGATCAAACCGAGCTTCTGGGCAGAAAACCAATCAGTGGAGCCAGAGACTTTGTTAGAGTTCCCCATGATTTCCTAATACACCCAATATCATGACAAGAAAAGAGAGAGGTAGAAAGGAAGTTAAAGGTTATTGTGAAAATATTGAAATCTATTATTATGGAAGTCATAGCAGGACGTTCTAGAAAATGATAATACAACCAGATAGAGTCAGTGTGGTTTGTGAAAAGGCATTTATTGCAAAGATGAATACAGTATAAAATTAGAAAACAACTGTTGAGACAACACGTGAAATACTTTGTATAATTTTGGTCTCCTTTCTTCGGGAGGGATATACTTTGCATTAGAAGCAGCAGAGAAAGTTCACTAGCTAATTTCTGGAATGAAGGGCTTGTTTTATGAGGAAAAAAGCAGGTTAGGCCTCTAAGTATTGGAATTTAGAAAAATGAAAAGTCTAATTGAAACATGGAAGATTCTGAGCAGTCAAGGTGGAATTGACAGAGTAGATGCTGAAGGGTTGTTCCCCTTCATTGGGGAATCTAGAACTAGGGGGTCCAGTTTTCAAAAATATGTCTCCCATTAAAGATTGGAGAAGGAGTTTTTTCTCTGTGGGTCGTTAGTCTTTGGAATTCTCTTCCACAAAAGAGCGGTGGAGTTTGGATCATTGAATGTATTCAAAGCTGAGACAGATTTTTGATCCACAAGGGAGTTAAGGGTTATGAGAATTTGGCAGAAAATTGGAGTTAGAATCATAGTCTGATCAGTCTTGATTTTATTCAATAGTAGAGAAGATCTGAGAGGCCACATGGTCTACTTGTGCTTCTTATGACCTTATGATCAAATGCTCACAGGCTGGGTCAGAAATGGATCAGCCCCATATTAAGTCGTCTTTGACTTTTACTTTGGGTACACCCTTACTGTCACATTTTTGACACAGTCCACTTCTTTGACTTGGTTTTGAAACATAGAACAGTACAGACCCTTCAGTCTTTGATGTTGTGCCAGCCTTTTATCCTCCTCTAAGATCAACTAACCTACATACCCTTTATTTTACCATGTGCCTATCCAAGTGTTGCTTAAATGTCCCTAATGTTTCTGGCTCTACTATCACTGCCGGCAGTGCATTCCACGCACCTACCATCCTCTATGTAAAGAACCTACCTCTGACATCTTCCCTAAACCTTCCTCTGATCACTTTAAAATTATGCCTCTGGCGATAGCCATTTCTGCCCTGGGAAAAAAAGTTTCTGGCTATCCACTCTATCTATGCCTCTCAACATCTTGTACACCTCTATCAAGTTGCCTCTCACCATTCTTCACTCCAATGAGAAAAGCCTCAGCTCCCTCCACCTTTCTTAAGACATGCCCTCGAGTCCAGGCAGCATCCTGGTAAATCTCCTTTGCACCCTTTCTAAAGCTTTCACATCCTATAATAAGGTCACCAGACCTGAACACCATATTCCAAGTGTGGTCTAACCAGGGCTCTATGGAGCTGCAGCATAGCATCTTAAACTCAATCCCCCTGCTCATGAAAGCCAACAAACCGTATGCCTTCTTAACAACACAGTCAACTTTGAGGGATCCTGGTGTTTGTGGTGATGTCATTTCCTGTTTGAACAGGAATCCCATCCAGGACAAACGTATAAATAGAAAGCAGGCGACAACAGCTTCGCTTCACTTGGAGGTCGCCACTGATGATGTTACCTCGCCAGGTAATGAAACGTCTGGATATCAAACCTACAGCTCAGCGAGCAAACCTACACCCTAAACCTCAACCTGAGCTACAAACCTTCACAAACCTTGCAACTTCAGTTGGGCCACACTTGGAATATTGTGCACAGGTCTAGTAACCACACTACCGGAAGGATGTTGATGCTTTGGAGAGGGGACAGTAACAGGTATACAAGGATGTTGCCTGGTATGGGGGATTTTAACTGAAGAAAAGGTTGGTAAGACTGAGTTTGTTTTCACTGGAATGCAGGAGTTTAAGGGGCAACTCCTGATAGACATTTATAAGATTGTAAATGGATAAAGTGGAAAGCATGTGAGTTTTCCCCATGGTGAAGAGGTTAATTACTAGGGACACAGAATCAACCTGCAGAGTGGGGTGGGGAAGAGGAGGGGTTTAAAAGATTTGTGAGGTAGGTTTTTCACACAAAGGGTGGCGAGTGCCTGGAATGCGTTGCCAGAGGAGGTGGTGGAAGCAGATACAAAAGCAACATTTAAGAAGCACCTGGACAAATATATGAATCGGAAGGGAACAGAGGGATTTGAAAGGCAGCTTTAGTATGGAATGGCAAAACATGTCAGCACGGGCTTCAAGAGCTGAAGGGCCTGTTCCTGTGCTGTACTGCTCCTTTTTAAGTCACCAGTGACATCCTGTGTGTATGACAGGGCAAATGATCACTCCTCATCTTTCTCAAAATATCTTTAGCCTTTAACACAGCAACCACACCATCCTCCCCCAACACATCTTCACTATTGCCCAGCTGGCTGGGACTGCTCTCATCTAGTCCCATTCTTATCTCGGAGAATCACTTGCAATGGACAACAAGGTGAAAGAAATGATCACTTTCAAACCCCAGTTAAAACTGTAAATGGTTGGATCTTGGGGTCAGGAAATGGCTTTTTTGAGGCTTTTATCCATCCCACCCCATCCACACATCCTGACCCAAACTCAGCCTCTCTTTTGGTTAAAATTCAGCCATGTCTGTAAAATGATATTAGATTAGATTAGATTAGATTAGATTAGATTTCTATCGGACATAATTTATATGAGGAGTTGATGGTTCCTTATGGAACTTGGGAGACAATCTGCAGACTTGATGAGGAAAACAATTTGCTTGAGCTATTTGACTGTGTCTAGGTGAGAGAGGAAATTAATCCTTGAACTTGAAAGCTTTGATTTTATTCATGACGATAAAAAACTAGTGTCTTGTTTTGAGTATTCCCTGACATGTTTGGACTACATTTCCACTGATTAGTCATTTCTTTGCATTGAATTAGACATAGGAACATACAAATCAGGAGCAGGTTCTTGGCCCCTTAAGCCTGCTCTACCATTCTATAAAATCTGATTGTAACCTCAAAATCCACATCCTCCCTGACCTATGATAACCTTTCAACCCTTTGCTCAAGAAGAATCATCCACCCCTGCTTTGAAAATATTCAAGCATCCATTTCCACTTATTTTTTAAGGGAGAAATTTCCAAAGGCTCATGACCATCCAATCGGGAAAAAAAAGTCTAACCTTTGTTTTAAAAGTGTGACCTCTAATTTTCACGCAGTTTAGTTCTAGATTCTCCTGTAGGAGGCAGTATATCTTTCTTTATTCATGGTGCTGCCAGCTAGCATTTATTACCCACCTTTAATTGCGTGGAGGGCAGTTAAGCATTAACTGCATTGCTGTGGGTCTAGAGTCACAAGTAGGTCAGACCAGGTAAGAATTAAAGACAAAAGAACTGCAGATGCTAGAATCCAAAGTAGGTAGGCAGGAGGCTGGAAGAACACAGCAACGTTGTGTTGTGTGTTCTTCAAGCCTCCTGCCAGACCAGGTAAGGATGGCAGTTTCCAGATTTGTTTTTCAGGACATTAATGAAGCAGATGGGTTTTTATGATAGTCAACATAGTCACCATTAGATAAGATTTTTAGTTCAAAGTTTTATTGATTTGAATTGAAGTTTCACCACTCACTGTGCAGCAGTTTGAACCCATGTCCTCAGAGGATTGGCCTGGGGTTATGGATAACTAATCCAGTGACATAACCACTATGCCACCGTATCCCAATGTCTGTCCTGTCCAAGACTCTTCAGGATTTTATGTTTCAATCAAGTCATCTCTTAACTCTTCCAAAATGCAGTGGATATAAGCCTTAACAACCTTTCCTCATAAGGCACCTTTTCCATTCCAGAAATTGATGCAGAAAACCTTCTCTGAACTGCCACCATTTACATCCTTCCTTAAATAAGGTAACCAGTACTGTGCAGCTCCAGTTGGATTGTTGACATTATCAAAACCCAGTGTCAGAGCCTGATACGAGATAACATTTTACTGGAGTCAGGTCAGGATGTAGCTCTGCATTTGTGCTATATTGCTGTGAAATTAAAATCACTTAGCATTAACACAAAACTTGAATCATAAATGTACCCCTATTTATGAAGGCATTAATTAAGATATGTTGAAGTAAATCAGCTTTCTGCTGTAGCCTGTTTAACATGTGGCAGACAAGGATTGCATTAATCATCTAACTGGCCATAAACCTTATTGTACTCTGTCTTCATATATTTACATAAGCTTCTTTTCGTGACCTTATTGATTCTTTCTTTTTGATAGTGGCACAAAAGTACGACTGTGGAAAGAAGATGGTCCAGCAGCATGGGTTATTGGTCTGGATGATTCTGGCTTTCTTCTGGTTCAGCAGGAAAATGATGAAGATATTGTTACAGTGCAGCCTGATGGAAACTCATTCGACATGTTGCGTAACTTGATAATCACTAAGCATCATTAAAAATGCCCTCAGGTTTTGGGGAAATTTTGCTTTCCCAGCATAAGGAATAAAAATGAATACATTTTATTTTGCTTTTTCTCTTGTTACTCTTGCCCTACAAACGACTAGCCGACCTTGGTCATGTTAAGTGAGTGGTTATTCCATTGCATTGACTACTTGAGGTCTGGGAGTGATACACTTCAGGAAAGAATCCGTGGAAATATGTGTTCTCTCCAGAGACAGGGGAATAATGAAATTCTTGATTGTTCATTGAAAAACAAACAGGGGCAGAACTGTGCAACATCTCTGTCATTTCTTGGAGAGAAACTTCAATTTTACATGCAATGGCCCATACCCAAAACCATATTAACTATAACGATCCTATTGATTGGTGATATTCACTGGTAACTTCTTTAAGCAGGCATTAAGATGCTTGTATAAGCTAATGAAAGACTTAACAATTCATTTAGAATACCATTCTGAGGTTGCTCAAATCCTAGGCTCTATAAATTCCGACTAGTTTATCTGGTTCTGCAACAGTCTAACTTCCAATTCTTAAGAAAACTGCTTGAGGTGTTGTAAACAAAGAACTATGTCCCTCTTGCTCTTCATATGAAGTTAGTTTCCTCTCGATCTCCCCTTATCTCCCCTCTATCTTCATGAAAGCAGTATGTGAACAGGTATACCTTGGGCCTAATAGGTAAGCCATATTTGAATACCAATTGACATCAACAGCTTGCTGGTTCTGTGTAATGAGACCTGACCACAAATTTGTGATGCTTCCCAAGCCAACCTGTTCAGGAATGCATCTCACCTTTGTAGTTAGGTGCTGGCAAGTTCTTCCTCATTGCAACCTCTCTATTGTAGGAAATTGAATACCACAATTTGATCAATAAATTTCTGCATATTTTATAGGGGATCATCTATTACCTACCCAGACATTTAGACACTGGCTTTTTGTAGAAAATGCCAAAAAAGAAATAGAACTTTTGCCTTCCGATTTTTATTTTTCCTTATTTATTATGTATAACTTACAACCGTACATAATTTAATAGAATTTATGAAAAATAAATCTTTATTTTGGGCATATTTAGAATTTTCTTCCGACCTAGAAACTGTTATGCATGTCTGTAATGAAGCACTGTTCTACTTTTCAACTAATAAAAGAGAGGCAGCTACTGGGAAAAAAAAATTGGAATATGTTAAAAAACATTAAGATTCCATTTTGTATCAAGGTTCACTTGTTAACAAGTGTAACATGCTATAAGCAATCTTTGAATAAAGATTTTTTTATTAGGAAAATTAGTTTTAAAATAATTGACTTTTTGTCTGTGATTTTTATACAAAAATGAATATAATTGCTTTAGCGGTCCTGAAAGCAGTTTCTCTGGGGCTTCCATTCTCAGTAAATTCCATTGGTAATGACAAACTGTAAATTTTAGATTGTTTCACGAATGGTTGGTTTTCACTGACAGTCCTAAAGATTTCAAGGTTTATGGAGTGATTCAGGTTGGGAACAGTAGTTTGCTAGCTCGGGTTTCTTTACCTAATTCAAACCTCGAGCTTCTTGTATAATTGCATCTTCCAACAGAGAGAGGAAAAAATACTGTTGCACGAGAAAGCCTATTTATCCTATAATATTAAAAAAAGATTTATTAAGTCCTAATTATGTTACAAATCTCATTTTGAATACTATGCCTTTCATGTAGTGTAGTAAACAAGGTGGTAACCAACAACTTGTGACTCCTCAATACTGAAACAGTCTGAGTCCATATGCAGGAAGATCTGGATAGTGTTCTTCCTTGGGCTAATAAGTAACAATTGAGCTGGCAGTTCTCCAACAGAGATTCTACCAAGTTCTCCTTGATGTTCAGTGGTGTCACCAACACTGAGCCCTCGTGCTCAACATCCTGAGGTTATCTCTGACAAGAAACTGAGCTGGATCAACCACGTAAATAATATGAATGCAGGAACAGATTAGAAGTTGGGAATTCAATGGAAAGTAGCTAAAGTTAAGACTCCTCAAAGGCTGTCCACCATCTACAAGGCACCAATTACGAGTGTGATTGAATACTGCCCACTTGCCTGGATGAGTACAGTTCTCAAGCTGACAACCAGCCAAGACAAAGCAGACTGTTTGAGTCAAGTTTGATTGCCTTCTTGGTGCTCTGGCAGGGCCTTGTCTGACACCGGTGGGGCCAATCCGAGGACCTCACTAAACCATCTAATTGGTAGTAGCAAGGGGCGGTATGTACAAAGGTCAGGGACTTAATCAACGCGAGCTTATGACCCACACTTACTGGGAATTTAGCAGAAAATTTGTTTGACTCGCAGTTGTAATGATTGTCATGAGGTCAGTCAGGTGGACCTCATAGAATGAGTTCCCTGATTGGACTAGATTTACAACCCCCAATCAGAGAACCCTGCCTGGCGTTTTTTTCTTAGGTCCAAGGCTACAGCAGTGGGAGCAGGTCCAGGTTGCAGCAGCAGCAGCAGCAGCAGCGGCGGCGGCAGTAGTAGTAGTAGTGTTGTTGTTAACTGCCTGTGCAGCTGAACACAGCTCAGATAAATGGAAAAAAGTGAAGATCAAAAAAGGGAAGAAAAAAATTGGTGTCACACTTTTCTGTTTCGGAGAGAGGAGAGCAGAGGAACTTCTGAACAGCCTGGAACCACCCACTCATTGTATCTTATTTACTGCTGTTGGTGTCTTCCTACTGAGGAGGAGTTTATTTTGAAGTTTTGGTTTTCTTTATTGTTTGTGATTGTTTGTCTTCTTTCTGTTAATTTGAAGCTGTACTCCACTACCACTGCTGCTGCTACAGCCTGGGCCTGCTCCTGGAGCCTAGACCTCGCCTGCACCCCAGCACCCAGGCTCCACTGCTGCTGCTTGGGCCCGCTTCCACTGCTGCTGCCTGGGCCCCACCCACAACAGAGATTGCTGCTGTCTAGGCCTCATCTGCACCTAGGACTGCTGCTGCCTGGGCCCTGACTGCACCTGGGACTGCTGCTGCTACCTGGGCCACACCTACACCCGGGCATACCTGTACCTGGACTGCTGTTGCTGCTTGGGCCCTACCCAAGACTGAGACTGCTGCTGCCTGGACCACCTCCACTGCCCTGGGCCTTACCTACAACTGGGACTGTTATATGGCCTGGACCTAAAACCTCTTCTGTCACCAGGGCTCACTGATACTTAGGACTGCTGTTACGACTGCCCCAGCCTCCCAGTCTGATGGCTACCATCACCGGAGGCCCACACAGGAAGAATACTCGGGGTCGCCCAGCAGCACAATAGCAAGTCCAAACATGGCAGGCCGTAATTGCACCTATGGCGGGGTAGACGCTGCCCTAGGCTCGGTGGCTTCAGCCCTGGCTGCAACCCCAACCCCCTTCAGGCACCTCACTAAACGCCTGGGGTTCAAGGCCTATCCCACCCAAGTATGATGATTGAGGCTTGCTGCAAGGCCATGGCTAGTGTGGTTGGCCCACTAGCCATTGTCGCTGCAGCCCCGATGTACGGAAAAGTTGTATTCTTACTTCGGACCGAGCAGGTGGTCTACCTGGCCATGGAGAGGGGGCTCACTGTGGGAGATACTCGCCTAACTGTCTAACCATTGGAGGTCGTGGCCCAGAGGGTTGTGATCTCTAACATCCCTCCTTTCATTTTCTTCCCCCCCATCTCAACACCTGGGGGGAAATCCGGTCAAGTGTCCGACCGTTCCTGCTCAGTCTAAAGGACCCTGCCCTCCAACACGTGTACTCCTTCCAGCGCCAGGTGCTCATTTCATCCTCCTCCACGAGGGTGTGGCCTACCATGTCTTCTGGACAGCAGATGGTGTGTGGTGCCACCTGTGCTGTGAGATGGGGCACATCAGAAAGAACTGCCCCAGCCAGAAGGCTATCCACACCAGCAGCTGCGGGTGGTGCTGCCGCTCCCACTCCCCCTCCCCCTCTCCTCGGGACAACACCAAAAGCCTTGTCAGCAGGGTCTACTAGTGCCTTGGCCTCTGGAAGGCAGGGGGTGTAAGCATCCAGCTGGACAGAAGGCATGAAAGAAGACTCCGCATGCCAACCTGTCGTCCGTGGGGGCAACCCTGTCACCTCCCTCAATCAGACCCTCACACTGCCCAACCCCGGGGCAACAATGTCCCTGTGGCCATGTCAGCATCACCCCGGTGTGGGAACCCTGACCCCCAGCGCCCCCCTGATTCCGTTCCTGATTCCTGCTCCATTGCGGCAACCCCTGAGGCAGCCGTGTCTCCTGACCCCATGCCCAAACCAGTTACAGAATCCCTGAGGCATTGATGCCTGGTCCTGGCCCAAAGGTCCCTGAGCCCAGGCCCCTTCACCAACCTGAGGGAAACGACTGCTGCCCTCCATCCTGCAGCAGCTCTGTCTTCCTGGACAGAAAGCTAAACCCCTGCCCTATCCCACCCACCATCAGCTAATAACCTGGGGGCAGGACAAGAAGTGACACAGCTAGTTCTCCTGACCTTTGCCACGCCCCCAGCCTGTTGTATTCTGTGAAATGTTGGGGGGTGAGGGGCTCAGGCCCCATGCCCATTAGTGGGGTGAGGAAAGGGAGCATTTCCCATGGGCACTGTCTCCTCAGGGAAGAGGCACCTCCTCCAGGAGGGGGAGGACTTCCCCACAGCACACTGACAGTGCTATTCCTCCCAAGGTGGTATGCCCATGGCACATCCTGCCTTTCCTGCACCGCGGCCTGACGCACCTGGAGCTCCAGGGGTCAGAGCAGAATTCCCAGCTGTCTCCATACCACCAGCCCCCGAGGAACAAGCCTGTATACCCTGTAATAACAGCAATTTTAATACCACTGGGTCGAGTGATGGAGGGAAGGACGGTGTTATCCTCACTCCTCCCTCCCTGACTCTTTCTCTGGGTGCCTTGGCCCTGGGGGTAGACCTTTTCCCCGAGGATTCGGGTGTCCCGGTGTCGGGAAAGGAGCAGGTCCCCGAGCCTCCACCACCCAATGACCCACCCTCTGGGCATTTCGGGAAGGGGTGCACTGAGGAATTTACCACCGGTGACCCTGGGGGTGGGGTCACTGGAGATTTGAGGCCAGTTGGTGGTGCCGAACCAGCTCCACCTGTGGCCGAAGGCAACTTCCTGCAGGAGGGTTTGGGTTCGGTGGTGGGCATTGGGGACAATGTGGAGTCCATCTCCAGTGAGGTGTTTGAATCCAAAGTGCCCCCCAATAAACTCCCCCTTGATCTCCCCCTCATCGCCCTCAAGGAACTCCGGGACTTTATCAAGGGAACATGCAGTCGGCGAGGTAGAGCCCCATTGGCACTTGACTCCTGGAGCTCCTTTGAGCAAGTGTACTGGTCGGCCCAGGCTGCTCGCCAAGCACCTGGACTGGACGCAAATGAGCGAAAGTGCATCAGGAACCTCCTGCGTGCACTCCTGGTGAGGGCAAGGGACTTCTGTTCCCCTTTCAGTAAATGTCCTCAGGGGAAATTTCAACTGCATCCCTGAGGAGTTGGACTACAGTGGTGCCCGAACTGGTTGGGTATCGGGGCAGAGTTTGGGGGAATTTGTCAAGCCCTTTGACCTGATGGACATCTGGCGGAATCTCCATCCTGACTATATCACCTTCACCTTCATGAAGCCTGGAGTCGGGGCATCCAGAATCGATCTGGAGGTCATACTAGCCCAAATTTGCTCCTATTACACGAATCTCTGGATCTGTCCAGCAAGGATGCTTGCAGAATTCTGTGGGAGGACACTGGAAGTCTTGACATTGCCGTCACTTTTGACGGTACCAAAGGAGCTGACTGGTACCCTCAACCAGCTATCGAGGGGCAAGTCCCCGGGGCTTGATGGGCTGACTGTGGAGTTCTTCAGGACATTCTGGTATGTCTGCACAGGTCCTGGGGGAATGTCTAACTGCGGGAGAGCTCCCTTTCTTGGCGCTGGGGGGTCATCATCCTGCTGCCAATGAAAGAGGGCCTTCGTTCTTTGAAGAACTGGCATCCATCCTCCCTCCTTGCCACCTATTATAAAATTTTCAGCAGGGTGTTGTCTTCTCACCTGGCTTCTGTGCTGGCCCACATGATTCACTCGGACCAGTCCCATACGGTCCCAGGTGAGAGGATACATGACAACATCCATTTGGTCCAGGACCTGATCCATTTCTGTCGATGGGCTCGTCTGCTGAGCACCTTCCTGTCTCTCGATCAGAAGGCGTTTGACAGGGTCGATCATGAGTATCTGCTCGGGACTCGGCAGGCATTCAAGTTCGGGACGCAGTTCGTCGCCGGGATCCATCTTTTTTAGATTCGCAGAGTTGTCTGGTTAAAGTTAACGGGTCCCTGATGGCGCCCCGTCGCTTTGGGAGAGGAGTACGTCAAAGCTGTCCCTGTTCGGCCAGCTGTATTCCCTGTGTGTGGAGTCTTTCCTGTGCCTCTTATGGAAGAGATTGTCGGGGCTGGTTCTGCGTGGCGTGGGCACAGGTGTGGTCTTCTCTGCTTACGCCAACGACATGCTCCTCACTTTCACCGACCCAGCTGAACTGGTGGAGATGCGTGAGTGACAGGCCGTGTACTCGGCAGCGTCTTCCGTCAGGATCAACTGGGCTAAATGTTCCAGGCTACTGGTCGGTCTGTGGCAGGTGGACTCTCTGCCGGAGAATTTACAGGAGTTCAGCTGGAGTACAACCCATCTCTTCTATCTGGGGATCTACCTCAGCCTAGCTAAGGGATCCTGGCTGGCAAACTAGCAGGAGCTGGAAGCCAAAGTCTCGGCTCACCTAGGCTGCTGGACAGGACTGCTCTGAGTGCTATCTTACAGGAGTCAAGTGCTGGTCATAAACCAGCTTTGTGGCTGCCATGCTGTGGTACCGGCTGGTCCCTTTGGTCCCTCCTCCTGGTTTTGTCTCTGATATCCAGAGAAAGTTGGTTCACTTTTTCTGGGACAAAAAGATGCACTGGGTTGCTCTGAAGGTCCTGAGTCTCCCTATTGAGGAGGGTGGTCAATCGCTGGTGTGTGTTCGCACCTAGGTAGTGACTTTCTGCCTTCAGGCCTTGCAACGATACCATTGTGTTGAGCCTCCACCTAAGTGGTGCACCCTGGCAACGTATTTTTTTTCTGCCAGGTGCGTCACCCCAACTATGACACGTAGTTCCTGTTCATAGACAGTGATAGTTTGGAGGTCGTCCTCAGGATGCTGCCTGTCTTTTACCAGGACCTGATCACTGTCTGGAACATGGTCGATTCGTGTAGCACCTACCCTCTGGCAGGAGGAAGCCGTTGCTTGGGAATCCGCACCTCTGTACTTGTGCGTTTGAGTGGCTGTTGGAGGGGAGGGCTGTGGCTGCAAGGGTGACCAGGGTTGGGGACGTGCTAGGTGGCGGGGGTCTGGGCTGGACGCTGCTGCAGGGCATAGCGAGCAGGGCAGCAGGAGACGTCCGGTACGTGGCTACTGCCATTCGACGCCTTAAAATGTCGGTGCTCATACCCGATATAGTGCACCAGTTGGAGGATGCTCAGGTATGCGATGGAATCCTATCTGTGCCGAACGCTGCCTGGATGGAATTTCACATTGGCCCCAAGGTTCCATACTTCCTGTAGGAGCCTGTTCCCCACAAGCTGAGCTGCCTTTGGAATTTTAGTACACAGTGGGCTCTGTACAGACTGCTGCTGCACACCATCCACTTCTTTTCCTTCCTCCACTGCCTGGAAACGCCATGGGGTGCCTATTTCTCACCATGCATTGGGGATCCCCAGTGGAGGGCTCATGACGTGGCAGTCCTCTCCCTTTCCCTCTGATTTCTTGGGGGGAGGGTGCTGCATGCAGCATTCCCCTGCCACTGCAGATCACGTGGTTCATGGACTCCCAGCCCAAATGCTTGTTCTGTGGTATTGTGGGGTCCGTGGACCATGTATATATGAAGTGTGGGCATTTGCACTCCCTTTTCAGTTTTCTAGAAAACCTTTTCCTCTGCTTTTGGTTGCACTTCAGCCCCACTTTCCTGATTTTTGGGCACCCTGTGAGGAGGGTAGGTCAGAGCACCTCTTCGTGGGTCTGCTCCTGGGCCTGGCCAATAAATAGGTCCAGGCAGAGGGCTGTGGAGTGGCTCATTATGGCTGATTGCCTGCCCCTCTTTCATGGTTATGCCCATGCCCCGGTGTCCCTGGGGAAGGAGCATGAGATGGCAACCAACACCCTCAAGGTTTCAGAAAAAGGTGGGCACCACGGGGCGTGGGCTGTTGTATTTCCCCCTCCAATTCTGATTTGATTCAATCCCCGCCCTCCTCTTTCACTTTTGATCATGCAGCATTGCCCTTTGATGTGAAGGGCACTGCTTGTCACTGGCCACTGAGGTGTTTGCTTTCTTCCTGGTGGTGAAAAGTGAATAAAGATTGATACAAAAAAAATAAGAATTTTTTTTCTTAGGCCCCAGGCTGCTGCAGTGGGAGCAGGCCCAGGTTGCAGTAGCAGCAGCAGTGGTATTCGTAACGACCTGTGCAGCTGAACACAGCTCAATTAAAGGAATAAAAAGGAAAATGAAAGTCACACCGAAACAAGACAAGAAAAAAAAGTAGTCAGACATCTTGACACTGAGAGCTGGCTCTGAGGGTGCTGGATCAGTGGTGAAGGACTCTCCATTTTATGTTAGGGAGTGGATTGACCTCTGTGCTTTCTGGACCACAGTAAGTGTGTTATTATTGCTGTTGGGTTTCTACGAAGGAGGAGAGTTTTCTTTTTCTCTTCCCCTTGTTTCAGGTAGACTTTTTAGATTTTTATTTTCTTTATTATTTCTTGTGATTGTTTTTCTGGGTTTCTTTCTGTTTATTTCCTTTAATTTAAACTGTGCTCAACTGTACAGGCAGCTACCAAAAGAAAACAAACAAAGAAAAAGTAGTGTCTGAGAGCTGCCTCTGAGGGAGCTGGACCAGTGTCAAGGACACTCCATTTTGTGTTAGGGAAGGAATTGACTCTATGCTGGATGCGTCACTGTCATTGTGTTACTGATGCTGTTGGTTTCTGCTTTTTTTTGGGATTCCTAAACTGACTGGTTTACAAAGCCAGTTTTTTTTTGTGTAAATCTTTACTTACGTTCCACCACCAGGAAGAAAGGAAACATCCAAGTGGCCAGTGACAAGCAGTGCCCTTCTCAGAGGACAATGCTGCATGATCAAACAGTGAAGGGGAGGGCGGGGATTAAATCAAAGGAGAGCTGGAGGGGGAAATAATACACTCCACTCCCTGAGGTGCCCACCTTTCCCTGAATATCTCAAGTCTGTTGGTGGATACCACGTGCTCCTTCTCCAGGGACACCTGAGCTCTAAAGCCAGTTTTCCTTTTATCCTGGTATTCCTTTTTTATTACGGACTGATTTCTAAACTACCTGATCTACACAGTCAATGTGTTTCAAGTGTAACTCAGTTCTCATGAGGGAACTGTTGTTTCACTGGCTGGTTCCAGCCTTTGAGTTATTTTTTCACTCTTTTACTTTGAGAATAGGACTATGTTGATTTTGTGGCAGGGCTTAGCCCTTGCACTCTGGTTTTCTTTGTTTTGTGTGTGTGTTTTCACTTTTTTGGTGTTTGGACTGAGCTCCTGTGAGAAAATACATCTTTCCAGATGAGCTGTTCCTGTATGGGGAGACTTGGCCATCTGTGGGTGACTAGGCCTCTGTAAAGACTGAACACCACTATGTGTGCTGCAAGATGAGGAATTGCTGCATCCTGGAGTGGACTCTGCCTTTGGGAGTAGACCAAACCCCTATACATTAACTGCATCTTTACAATGTACTGTATTCCCGTGAGTGGGCCTGGTCTTTTGTGGATGGGCCTGGCCCCTGTGGGGACTGAACACCTGCGTGTGGGGCATGGACTCTGCATCCTGGAGTGGACTCTGTCTTCTGGAGTGGTCCAAACCCCTGTGAGTTAACTGCACCTTCACAATGTACTATATTCCTGTGAGTGCGCCTGGTTCTCTATGGAGACTGAACACCTGTGTGTGCTGTGGGGCATGCATTTGCTGCCTGTTGGAATGGATTCTGCCTTTAGGTATGGACTCCATCTTCTGGCATGGTCTTCGTCTTTGGGAGTGGACTCTGCCTTTGGGTGTGGACTCTGCCTTGGTACTGAAAACTGTGTTGTGAGGATTTTGTGAAGTCTGTTAATGTATGTGGATTTTGTAATTAATTGTGTTTGAGTGCAGGCCACAGTGGGTTCATCAGTATGTGGGATGGCCGGGAGCTGGAGGAATCGATTGCCGGCTTGGGGGAAGATGGGCTGGGGGCAAGGCAGCCAACTGCATGCCCGCAGGAAAGCAGGTCAGGGGAGGGGCAGCTAGGACGCGGGGTAGGTGGGGCCAGACAACTTATAGCATCCTTGCAGGAAAGCTGGTATAGGGCAGGCCGGTCAGTATACGGGGAGGCTGAGCCAGGCGGCTAACTGCAGCCCGTAGGAAGGCCAACCGGGGGAGGACCAATCAGTATGCAGGGAAGCTGGGAGCCGGACCGCCGGCGGCTGGTCCATTGGAATCCTGACTTGGAGAAAGAGGCTGCGACGCGTACTGACTGACAGGTACTGGAAGGCTGACAGCCCAACTGTAGGAAAGCAGGTCGGGGGTGGTTTGGTTAATAAGTGGGGTGAACGGGAGCTGATGGCCAACATCCGTCCTGGAGGAAAGTGGGCTGGGGAGGATCAATACGCAGGGCGGCTGGAGACGGGAAGGTCAATGACTGTTCTGCAAGAAGGCCAAGGACAGTCCGATCAGCATGTGCTTTGGACAGGTGCCTTTTTTTATAGCTATGTTGAGTCTGTGTTCTATGCACTGTTTCTCATTTGATTGCACTGTCTTATCTGTGTTTATTAGTTACCTTTGACCGAAAGTGAGATTTGAGGTTTGTCCTCATCTCCCTGAAAACTGGTAGAATGATGGTGTTTTGTTTTGGCTTTGTTGCCCTTTCGCCCTTTACTCTGTATATGGTTGTTTTTTGTGAACTGCTGCTTTCTGTTTGTGGTTAACTGTATTTTCTACTGTTTTAATAAAATAAAAGAAACAGGAGTGGTTTTTTCCTTAGGCCCCAGGCTGCAGCAATGGGAGCAGGCCCAGGTTGCTGAAGCAGCAGTGGTGTTGGTGACTACCTGTGCAGCTGAACACAACACAAATAAAGGAATAAAAAAGAAAATGAAAATCACACAGTAACAAAACAAGAAAAAAAGTAGTGTCAGACATCTTCACTCAGATCTGGCTCTGAGGGAGCTGGATCAGTGTCCGGGACACTCCATTTTGTATCAGGGAGGGGACTGACTCTGAGCTAGCTGCCCACATCTGATGTATACTGCTACTGTTGGTTCCTGTTTGTTTTTGGAGGAAACCTATTTCCTGAACTAGCTGAATTATTAGCCAGTTTGTTAACTGATATTCCTTTTTTATTGAGGACTGATTTCTAAACTGCCTGATCTACACAGTCAATGTGTTTCAAGTGTAACTCAGTTCTCATAAGGGAGCTGTTGTTTCACTGGCTGGTTACAGCCTGTGTGTTACTCTTTTCTCTTTTACTTTGAGATGAGGACTATGTTGATTTTGTGGCAGGGCTTAGCCCTTGCACACTGGTTTTCTTTGTTTTGTGTATGTGTTTTCCCTTTTTTGGTGTTTGGACTGAGCCCCTGTGAGAACATACATCTTTCCAGATGAGCTGTTCCTGTCTGGGGAGACCTGGCCATTTGTGGGTGACAGGGCTTAGCCCTTGTACTCTGGTTTTCTTTCCTTTTTGAATTGAATTGAATTGAATTTATTGTCATGTGTACCGAGGCACAGTGAAAAGCTTTGTCTTGCGAGCAATACAAGCAGATCACAGAGTTAAGTAGTATAGATAAATAAATAATAGGTAAGCAGCAGCAAAAACAACAACACAGGTACAGGCGAATGTTAAGAGTCTGTGAGTCCATTCAGTATTCTAACAACAGTAGGGTAGAAACTTATAAAACCAGCTGGTGCCTGTATTCAGGCTTCAGTACCTTCTCCCTGATGGTAGAGGTTGTAGAAAAATATTGCCAGGGTGGGATGGATCTTTGAGAATGCTGGCAGCTTTTCCTTGACAGCGGGCCTGGTAGATGGATTCTGTAGATCAGAGGTTGGCTTTTGTGATTGTCCAGGCTGAGTTCACCGCTCTTTGTAACCGTCTCCGAACTTGAATGGTACAGTTGCCATACCAGTTAGTCATAGAGTCATAGAAATGTACAGCATGCAAACAGACCCTTCAGTCCAGCCCGTCCATGCTGACCAGATATCCCAACCCAATCTAGTCCCACCTGCCAGCACCCGGTCCATATCTCTCCAAACCCTTCCTATTCATATACCCATCCAAATGCCTTTTAAATGTTGCAACTGTACCAGCCTCCACCACTTCCTCTGGCAGCTGATTCCATACACGTACCACCCTCTGAGTGAAAAATTGCCCCTTAGGTCTCTTTTATATCTTTCCCCTTTCACCCTAAACCTATGCCCTCTAATTCTGGACTCCCCGACCCCAGGGAAAAAGACTTTGTCTATTTATCCTATCCATGCCCCTCATAATTTTGTAAACCACTATAAGGTCACCCCTCAGCCTCCGATGCTCCAGGGAAAACAGCCCCAGCCTGTTCAGCCTCTTCCTATAGCTCAAATCCTCCAACCCTGGCAACATCCTTGTCAATCTTTTCTGAACCCTTTCAAGTTTCACAACATCTTTCCAATAGGAAGGAGACCAGAATTTCACGCAATATTCCAACAGTGGCCTAACCAATGTCTGTACAGCTGCAACATGACCTCCCAACTCTTGTACTCAATACTCTGACCAATAAAGGAAAGCATACCAAATGCCGCCTTCACTATCCTATCTACCTGTGACTCCACATTCAAGGAGCTATGAACTTGCACTCCAAGGTCTCTTTGTTCAGTAACACTCCCTAGGACCTTACCATTAAGTGTAGAAGTCCTGCTAAGATTTGCTTTCCCAAAATGCAGCACCTCGCATTTATCTGAATTAAACTCTATCTGCCACTTCTCAGCCCATTGGCCCATCTGATCAAGATCCTGTTGTAATTTGAGGTAACCTTCTTCGCTGTCCACTACACCTTCAATTTTGGTGTCAGCTGCAAACTTACTAACTATACGTCTTATGCTCACACCCAAATCATTTATATAAATGACAAAATTTAGAAGACCCAGCACCGATCCTTGTGGCACTCTGTCACTGGCCTCCAGTCTGAAAAATAACCCTCTACCACCACCCTCTGTCTTCTGCCTTTGAGCCAGTTCTGTACCAAATGGCTAGTTCTCCCTGTATTCCATGAGATCTAACCTTGCTAATCAGTCTCCCATGGGGAACCTTGTTCAAATGTCGAACCTTACTGAAGTCCATATAGATCACATCTGCTGCTCTGTCCTCACAATCCTCTTTGTTACTTCTTCAAAAAACTTCAAAAAACATGATTTCCCAAGCACAAAGCCATGTTGACTATTTCTAATCAGTCCTTGCCTTTCCAAATGCATGTACATCCTGTTCTGCAGTGATACATCCAGCTAGAATGCTTTTGATGACACACCCATAAAAGTTGGCAAGGGTATTCACCGACATGCCAAATTTCCTCAGCTGTCTGATGAAGAAGAGATGCTATTGGGCCTTTGTAACCAGTGCTTCCACATGAAGAGTCCAAGAAAGCTTATTGTGGATGACCACTCCCAGGAGCTTGACGCGCTGCACTCTTTTTTTTTGTATGTGTTTTCACCTTTTTTGGTGTTTGGGCTGAGCCCCTATTAGAAAATGAACCTTTCCAGATGACTGTTCCTGTGGGTAGGCCTGGCCCCTTTGTCAGTGGACCAGGCCTCTGTCAAGACTGAACCCCTGTGTGTGTGCTGGGAGGTGAGCATTTGCTGCATCCTGGGGTTTGGGAAAGGACTCTGCCTGTGGGAGTGAACTCCTGTGAGTTAACTGCACCTTTACAATGTACTGTGTTCCTGTAAGTGGGCCTTTTCTCTGTGGATGGGCCAGGCCTCTCTGGAGACTGAACACCTGTGTGTGTGCTGTGGGATGTGCATTTGCTGCCTTGAGTGGACTCTGCCCTCGGCTGTGAACTCTGTTTTTGACAATGGACTCTGCAGTTTGGAGTGGACTCTATTTCTGACAACGTGTTTTGTATATTGGAGTGAAATGTGTTCCTGGGAGTGGAGTCTACGTTTTGAAGAGAACTATTTATGATAATGAACTCTGTGCCAGAAGGGACTCTGTTGGTTGATAATTGACCCTGTCTTTTTGCTTATTGGGTTTATCACCTGTACTGCCTTGTGTGTCCCTGGGTCTGGCAGGCCTTACTGTGAGCTGGGAGGCTTATAGGTCATCCTGAAAGCTGTCACCCTGAGAGCTGGAGGGTGGGTAGCCCGTCCTGTGAACCTGAAGGTGGATAACTTGCTCCGAGAGCCGGAAGATGGGTAGGCTGTCCTGTGAATGGGAAGGTGGGTAGGCCATTCTGAGTGCTGTCGTCCTGAGAAGGTAATCAGGACAGGCTGTCCTAGAGGTGGCTGGAAGGTTTGTCAGAGCAGCCGAGAGCCAGAAGGTATGTAGGGGCAGGCTGAGATCTGGAAGACTTGTGGGATGCCCTGTGCGCCGTCATCCCAGGGAGGGGGACAGGCTGTCCTAGAGGTGGCCGGAAGGCATTTCAGGGCAGTCCACAGGCTGAATAACGCGTTGGGGTGAGTGAGAGCCAGATGGTACGTAGGAGCAGACTCATGGCTAGAATGCAGGTAGGCCGTCCTCAGTGCTGTCACCCTGGGGAGGTAGCAGAGCGGGCTGTCCTGGAGCTGGCCGGTAGGTGTGAAGGCTGGTTAAGGAAGCCAGAAAGTGGGTTGGCCATCCTGATCACTCTTGTTCTGGGGATGTGGGGAAATAGGACGGGTTGTCTTACAGATGGCCAGAAGGTGTGTCAGGGCAGAGCGAGATCTGGAAGGGGGCATGGGGCAGACCAAGAACTGGAAAGGCCTTAGTGGCAGGAATGTGGGAGGGTCAGGTGGCTTGTTGGATTGCTTGCGGTGGGGGGGGGGGGGGGGGGGCGGTGGTGGAGTCTGTATTCTGTGCACTGTTTCTTATTGAATTGGACAGTCTTATCTGTATTTGTTCCTGTTACTTTGCGATGACTGAAAGTGGGATTTAAGCCTTGCCCTCATTTCTCTGAAAACTGGTTGAACGGTGGGATTTGGGGTCTGGCTTTGCCGCTCCTCTCCCTTGTAAGTTGCTGTTTCTCTGTTTACAGCTGTTAATGTTCATTGTTTGTGAATTGTACTGTTTAATAAAATTTTAAAAAACACAGGAAACAAACTTTAAAAAAAGTTTTTTTTAATTTGGCCCTAGGCTGCAGCAGTGGGAGCAGCAGTGGTGTTGGTAACTGCCTGTGCAGCTGAACACAGCTCAAATGAAGAAAAAAAAAGAAAATGTAAATCACACAAAAAGAGGAAAAAGAAGTGTCAGACATCCTCACACTCTGAGGGAACTAGATTAATGTCAAAGACTTTCCATTTGTAAATTGGTAACTTGGTGACAGGATTTCACCAAGTCACCAATTTACTTCTGTGAAGTTATTTCAACAGTCTGCTGCTTTAAACATTCACTCCCTTTATGGCCAATACACATTGGTGGCAATGTGCAGCAACTGAAAGGCTTCTTTGATGAGACTTTCCAAATCCATGATGTCATTCAACAAGAAAGACAAGGGCAGCAAGGTGAATCTTTATCAAATAGACTGCAGCAGTTCAAGGAAACAGTTCACCACCACCACCTTCTCCAGGACAAGCAGGGATACACAAAAAATGCTGGCCAAGTCTACCTGCTATAGGAAAGCTGATGTGAAATTTGAAAACGTTCAGAAAAGATTTACAAGAATGTTGTTTGGGTTGGAGAGGTTGACCTATAGGGAGAGGCTAAATAAGGTTGTGGCTATTTTCCCTGGAGCATTGGAGGCTGAGGGGTGTCTACAAAGTGGTTTATAAAATCATGAGGGACATGGATAGGGCAAATAGACAACATCTTTTCCTTGGAATGGGGGAGTCCAAAATAAGAGGGCACAGATTTAAGGCAGAGGAGAAAGGTTCCTTTTAATTCTAAGGGGCAACATCTTCACGCAGTGGGTGGTGCATGTATGGAATGAGTTGCCAGAGGAAGTGGTGGAAGCTGATTTAATTACAACATTTAAAAGGCAACTGGATGGGTATATGAACAGGATGGGTTTAGAGGGATATGGGCTAAATGCTGGCAAATGGGACTATCACTATCAAGATAGAGCTAAGCGATCCCACAACCAACGTATCAGAAGCTCTGCCATCTGGCCACATCCAGTCATGAATGGTGGTGGATGATTAAGCAATTCACTGAATAATGAGGCTCCACAAATATCTCCTCAATGATTGAAGAGCCTGGTACATCAGTGCAAAAGATAAGGCTGAAGCTTTCGCAGCAGTCTTCAGCCAGATATGCCGAGTGGATGATCTATCTCAGCCTCCTCCAGTCATCCCCAACATTATAGATACTAGTCTTCAGCCAATTCCATTCACTCCATGTGGTATCAAGAAACAGTTGGAGCCACTGCATTCTGGCAATAGTCCTGAAGATTTGAGTTCCAGAACTTGCCATTCCCCTAGCAAAGCTGTTCCAGTACAGCTACAATACTGGCATCTACTTGACGATGTGGAAAATTGCCCAGGTATATCCCATACATAAAAAGGAGGACAAATCCAACCCAGCCAATTACTGCCCCATCATTCTACCCACCATCATCAGTAAAGTGATGGAAGGTGTCATCAGCAATGCCATCAAGCTGCATCTACTCAGCAATAACCTCCTCAGTGACACCCAGTTTGGGCTCTGCTAGGGTCACTTAGCTCCTGGCCTCACTACAGCCTTGGTTCAAATATGGACAAAGGAGCTGAATTCCAGGGGTGAGGTGAGAGTGACAGCTCTTGACAGCAAGGCTGCATTTGACTGTGTGGCATCAAAGAACCCTACCAAAAGGGGTGGGGGGGGGGGGAATTAATGGGGATCAAGGGCAAACTGTCCAGTGGTTAGAGCCATACCTGACACATTGGAAGTTGCAGTTGTGGAGGTCAGTCATCTCTGCTCCAGGATATCTCTGCATGAATTCCTCAGGGTAGTTTTCTCAGGCCAACCATCTTCAGCTGCTTCAGCAATGATCTTCTCTCCATCATAAGGACCAAAGTAGGGATGTTTGCCGATGATTGCACAATGTTCCGCACCATTCCCAACTCCTCAGACACTGAAGCAGTCCGTGTCCAAATGCAACAAGATCTGGACAATGGGCAGACAATTGGCAAGTAACATTTGCGCCACACAAATGCCAGGCTATGACCATCACCAATAAGAGACAGACTAATCACTTGATATTCAATGGCGTTTACCATCACTGAATCCCCCACTTTCACCATCCTGGGGTTATCATTGATCTAAAACTCAACTGGACTACCACATAAGCACAGTGGCTACAAGAGCAGGTCAGAGGGTAGAAATACTGTGGCGAGTAACTCATCTCCTGACTAGAGAGTTTTGAGAAGATTTGTAGCTCGCGTTGAGGTTCTGGATGAGCCTGATGAAGGGATTTTGCCCAAAGCATCAAATCTCCTCCTTGGATGCTGCCTGATCTGCTGTGCTTTTCCAGTACCACACCATCTAGGACAAAGCAGCCCGCTTGATTGGCATTACATCCACAGGCATCCACTACCTCTACCACTGGCGTTCAGTAGCAGCAGTTTGTACTATCTATACAATGCATTGCAGAAATTCACCAAAGATCCTCAGATAGCACCTTCCAAACCTATAACCACTTCCAACGAGAAGGACAAGGGCAACAGGTATATGAGAACACCACCACCTTCAAGTTTACCTCTAAGCCATTCATCATCCTAACTTGGAAATAAATTGGCATTTTCTCCACTGACGTTGGATCAAAATCCTGGAATTCCCTCCCTAATGGCATTGTGGGTCAACCAAAACAGGTGGACTACAGTGGTTCAAGAAGGCAGGTCACTACCAACTTCTCAAGGGTGACTAGGGATGGGAAATAAATGCTGGTCCAGCCAATGATGCCAACATCCCACAAAATGAATAAATAATAAAAAAGATTTATTTAGGAAATCTGGTCAGCATGGATGAGTTGGACCGAAGAGTCTGTTGCCATGCTATACAGCTCTGTGACTCTAAGCCAATGGTGCCCAAATGTCATAGAAGAATTAAAGAAAAAAAAATACTTTGAACAATTTGATTAGTTAGTTCTTTTTCAGTTTCTTCTTATTTTTCCCCGCCCATGTTTTTGTCTGCACCTATTATATTTTGCTCTTGCTTACTGATTGATAAGGTCCTGCATTTTTAGTCACTATTAGTTTTAGTTTAATGAACAATCAATATCGCCCCATATATAAATGTGGTGAGTACTTTGCATAATCTGTATTGCCAGAAAAAAAAAGGCTGTATCAGATAGATTATGATCCCAGCTGTTGTCATTAATGGACAGATGGAAATCTGACTTGTTAGATCATATGTTGTTTTGGTTTTAATGATGTGGTCTCTTACTAAAACACAAGCATACAACGCTACAGATTTTTTTAACAATAAAGCAGAAGTTGATTAAGGACAAAAAATGAAGATTAAATGGAATAAACCAGACTAAGTACACCACAAATTTAAAGAATTTAAAACGCATGATGAAATTTAATCCCATTAATCCAAAATTATTGAGATTTTTATCACTCAAAAATTTGATGAAATGACTTACAGATTCCCAAACATCTCTGAATAGTATTTAAAACTGCCCCTTGTCCATTACTCACACCAAAATATCCCTTTCTCTAACACCTGGGATGGGGGAGTCCAGAACTAGAAGTTTATGGTGAGAGGGAAAAAATTTACAAGGGACCTAAGGGGCATTTCTCACACAAAGAGTGGTGCATGCATGGAATGAGCTGCCAGAAGAAATGGTGGAGGTTGGTACAATTACAACACTTAAAATGAATCTGGATGGTTATATGAATAGGAAGGGTTAGAGGGAATTGGGCCAAGTGCTGGCAAGTGAGACTAGATTAGTTTAGGATATCTTGTTGGCATGGATGAGTTAGACCGAAGGGTCTGTTTCTGTGGCATACATCTCTGTGACTCTATGACCTTGATGGATTTAATTTTATTTCAACAATCTATCTGATAAATCTGACATTTCCTTCCCGGAGCTGTCATACACCAGAGCTTAAATACTTTCAGCTTCAAATAACCTCTTCAGGATTTTTTCCATACATTATCAACAACTCCTTAGTCTAAGGTAATCTGGCGTTAACAAATCTAATTATTTTCTCTCTTCCTCAGAAGCCATTTTGCACTTGAAATTTCTAACAGAAGCCTTGAGGAACATTTGTTTATCTTGTTAAGTTGTAAATTGTCCTGAGGAAGCAAAAATCTATATTTTGAAACTTCAGGAAAATTGACTGTGCTGTTTTCTGGGTCTGTAGATTATTAAGGTGCAAAGATGGCCTTTAGTCTGGTGAGGTGATCTTCAGGTCAGATGTGGGGGATTAGGGAGAGTTTCCATGTTACTGATGATTATGTTTGCAGGAACATCCTATTGGGTCGCATGGATTGGTTGGAATGGCAGTTAGAGGCAATGAAGAAGTTAGAGAAGCTAGGGGATGTGATCAATGGCAGATACAGTCAGGTTGATGGGTTACCCCCAGGAAAAGGTAGGAGAGGGAGGCAGGTCGTGCAGGAGTATCCTGTGACTATCCCCATCTCAAACAAGTGTACTGTTTTGAAAAATATAGGCGGTGGTGGACTCTCAGAGGAACGCAGCACGATCAGCCAAGTTTCTAATACTAGCTCTAATGTAATAAGAGATATGCCAGATTTCAAGTAGTCAATTGTGATAGGGACTTTCAGTCAGAGACAGAGACAGCAAGACATCAGAATGGTGTGTTGCCTCCCTGGTGTCAGGATCAAGATATCTTGGAGAGGGTGCAGAATATTCTTAAAGGGGAGAGGGACCAGCAGGAAGTCATTGTCCACATTGGAACTAACAGCATAGGAAGAGAAAAGGATGCGATTCTGAGGAGAGAATATAGGGTATTAGGCAGGAATTTAAAAAGGAGATCCTCGAGAGTAGTAATGTCTAGATTGCTCCCAGTGCTGCGAGCTAGTGAGGGTGGTAATAGGAAGATAGAGCAGATGAATGTGTGGCTGAGGAGCTGGTGCAGGGGAGAAAGATTCACATTTTTGGATCTTGGAATCTCTTCTGGGGTAGAAGTGATCTGTATAGTAAGTATGGAATGCACTTGAGTTGGGAGGAGTCTGATATAGCGGCAGGGAGATTTGCTAGAGCTGCTGGGAAGGATTTAAACTGTAAGGGCAAGAGCGGGGTGGGACCCAAGGAGATAGTGAGGAAAGAGATTAATCTGAGGTTGATACAGTTGGGAAAAGGAGCAAGTTAAACAGTTAGGGCAGGCAGGATATAAGCAGAGAACAAGGGAGGAGTGATAAACTGCATTTATTTCAATGCAAGAGGCCGAACAGATAAAGCAGATGAATGCAGGACATGGTTGGGAACATGGAACTGGGATATTATAGCAATACAGAGACATGGGTCAGGAATGGACAGGACTGGCAGTTTCATGCTCCAGGGTATAGATGCTATAGAAAGGGGAAGCAAGAAGGCAGGGGGAGTGGATTTTTTGATTCAGGATATCATAACATCTTTACTTAGGGAGAATATTCCTGGGAATATGTCCAGGGAAGTTATTTTGGTGGAACTGAGAAATAAGAAATACTCTATCACCTTACTGGGATTGTACTATACAACTCCCAATAGTCAGCAGGGGATTGAGAAACAAATTTGGAAGGAGTTCTCAATTATCTGTAAGAATAATAGGGTAACCATGGTAGGGGATTGTAGCTTTCCAAACATAGACTGGAACTACCATAGTGTTAAGGGCTTGGATGGGGAGGAATTTGTTAAGTATGTACAAGAAAATTTTCTGATTCAGTATGTGGATGTATCTACTACAGGAGATCCAAAACTTGACCTACTCTTGGGAAATAAGACAGGACAGGTGACTGAGGGAGCACTTTGGGACCAGCGATCATAATTCTATTAGTTCTAAAATAATGATGGAAAAGGATAGATTGGATCTAAAACTTAAAGTTCTAAATTGGAGGAAGGCAAACTTTGAAGGTATTAGGCAAGAACTTTCAGAAATTGATAGGGGGGAGGTGGTGCAGACATTTGTAGGTAAGGAGATGGCTGGAAAATGGGAAGCCTTCAAAAATGAGATAACATGAGTCTGGAGACAGTATGTTCCTGTTAGCGTGAAAGGCAAGGCTCATTGGTGTAGGGATTGCTGGGTGTCTAGAGAAATTGAGGTTTTGGTCAAGAAAAAGAAGGAAACATATCTCAGTTATAGAAGAAATAAAAAAAAAAGGATTGATGGGGGAGAATGGCGGACATGATCGATATGGAATTCAGTAGGGCATTTGGTTAGCAAGGTTAGATCTCATGGAATATGGGGAGAACTAGCCACTTGGATACAGAACTGGCTTGAAAGTAGAAGACGAGGTGGTGGTGGAGGGTTGCTTTTTAGACTGGAGGTCTGTGGCTAGCTGTGTGCCACAAGGATCGGTGCTGGGTCCACTATTTTTTGTCATTTATGTAAATGATTTGGATGGGAACATGGGTGGTATGGTTAGTAAGTTTGCAGATTACACCAAAATTGGAGGTGTGGCACACCACGAAGAAGGCTACCTCAAAGTACAACAGGAACTTGATTAGATGGGCCAATGGGCCAAGGATAACAGATGGAGTTTAATTTAAATAACTGTGAGGTGCTACAGTTTGGAAAGGCAAATCAGGTAGGACTTTATTCACTTAATGGTATGGTCCTGGGGAGTGTTGCTGAACAAAAAGATGTTAGAGTGCAGATCATAGCTCCTTGAAAACGGAGTCGCAGGTAGATAGGGTAGTGAAGAAGGTGTTCGGTAAGTTTTCCTTTATTAGTCAGTGCATTGAGTATAGGAGTTGGGAGGTCATGTTGCTGCTGTACAGGGCAATCGTTTGGCTACTTTTGGAATACAGTGTGCAATTCTGGTCTCCCTGCTATAGGAAGGATGTTGTGAAACTTGAAAGGATCAGGAAAGATTTTCAAGGATGTTGCCAGGGTTGGAGGGTTTGAATTATGGGAGAGGCTGAATAGACTGGGGCTGAGGCGTGACCTTATGGTGGTTTATAAAATCATGAGGGCCATGGATAGGGTGAATAGACAAAATCTGGAGTCCAAACGTAGGTGGCATCGGTTATGGGGAAAGATTTAAAAGGGACCTAAGGGGCAACTTTTTCACACAGAGGGTGGTGCATCTATGGAATGAGCTGTCAGAGGAAGTAGTTGGCGCTGGTACAATTGCAACATTTAAGAGGCATCTGGATGGGTGTATGAATAAGAAGGGTTTGGAGGGATATGGACCAAATGCTGGCAAATGTGACTAGATTAATTTAGGATATCTGGCCAGCCTAGATGAATTGGACTGAAAGGTTTATTTCTGTGCAATACATCTCTATGAAGCTATGCCTCTATTAGTGATAAAAATAAGCCGTCTCAAACCATTATCAAAAAATCACTGTGTCCACAGAAACGTACAAGTTTATTATTAATTCAAAATCCTTATGTTGCTACTTTAAAATTCAAAACTTAACACACATTATATATTAATAAATATGTTATATCTTTCAGTTTATGTTACAGATATAAATTGAAGATTTCCCAGACATTGTTCAAAGTCAGATTATACTGTTTTACAAGGATATGACTGAATTTTACCAGAAATTAGACACATATAGTACAGAAGAGACCATTCAGCCCATCAATTCTACAGCCAAATATACACTAAATTTACACTAATCCTACTTCTAACACTAGGCTCATAGCCTTGAATGTTATGACACTTTAAGTGCTAATCCAAATTTCTTAAGTACCAATTTTGGCAAGTCTTGTGGAGAGTTTCTCTCCATGCGTCCCATTGAGTTTTCTCACACGATTCTCCAAAACCCACCTTATTACCAATGCATCACTCCATTGTGGCATACGCATCATATGCATGGTATCATCCCTGTCTCCAGAGACAGAAGTACTTGCTAATTCCTGGATCATCTAGGATTCCCCGTGCTGACACCATTTTCATAACTCAGCAGTGAAGCAAGCCAAATTCTGCCATCCAGGTGTTGTTCTTCACTGTATACATAGTGGGAGAAGAACCAAAAAGAAATACTTCTCAGGACATGTAGGTGGTGCAGGTGACATTTCATTTTAAATGTAAGTGTGCATTCATAAAGTGTGCTATTTAAGAATCAAGTTCCTTAGGTTAACTGCCTTTAGCCTCATCCCATGTTAGATCTCTGTCTGAGGGAGTGCTATTCTTCCCCCAAGCCGACAACGTAGTCATGCTAAACATCATGCTGGAGTGTCCCCCATTGAAACCAAGTTGTTTGTAACCATAGATGATATGCCCACCCACCCCCAGTTCTCCATGCACGATCATCTCAACCAGCTTATATGTTGAGTTGCACCTCCTACATAATTATTATCTCCTCTGCATCCCATCAGACTGCCTCCAATCCCCACAACTGACTTTCCCAACTTCCATACCATAGCAGTGGCCCCTTGATAAACCCCCTTGATTTTCAGTGAGCAGGTCCCCAGGACTGACTGTAACCGACTTGGAGGACAACCCCGACTGATGTCTGACCAGACATCTGACTGATCTGTGTGCAGCTCCCTAATTGACTTACTGAAACTCCACAGACAATTTAAGCTGGAGCCATAGGACTGCCCATGGCCTATTCCATGCAATGTCGAGGTATGGCACCCCAATCACCCCAAGTTATCAAATCCTGGGTTGATAATAGATGATGTCCTTGCCTTACAGTGCCCAGACTGAAGGGTTGACTCCCTCGAAGCATCCCTCAAAGTTTTTTACTCACTATTTGGGACTTTGGGACATAGTTATCAGTCATGGAATGTGTCTGGTATGTATGCAGCTGACACACATTCTGCAGGCATGAGCTTGATGTCACTCAGTGCTGTAGAGCAACAAATCTCGCCCCTTGACTGATCCCTGCTGACAACCATGTGAAGCTAGGTAAAAACAATGACTGCAGATGCTGAAAAGCAAATACTGGATTAGTGGTGCTGGAAGAGCACAGCAGTTCAGGCAGCATCCAACGAGCAGCGAAATCGACGTTTCGGGCAAAAACCCTTCATCAGGAATAAAGGCGGTGAGCCTGAAGCATGGAGAGATAAGCTAGAGGAGGGTGGGGGTGGGGAGAGAGTAGCATAGAGTACAATTGGTGAGTGGGGGAGGAGATGAAGGTGATAGGTCAAGGAGGAGAGGGTGGAGTGGATAGGTGGAAAAGAAGATAGGCAGGTTGGACAAGTCAAGGAGACAGTAACTGAGCTGGAAGTTTGAAACTAGGATGAGGTGGGGGAAGGGGAAATGAGGAAGCTGTTGAAGTCCACATTGATGCCCTGGGGTTGAAGTGTTCCGAGGCGGAAGATGAGGCGTTCTTCCTCCAGGCGTCTGGTGGTGAGGGAGCGGCGGTGAAGGAGGCCCAGGACCTCTATGTCCTCGGCAGAGTGGGAGGGGGAGTTGAAATGGGCCACGGGGCGGTTTGGTTGATTGGTGCGGGTGTCTCGGAGATGTTCCCTAAAGCGCTCTGCTAGGAGGCACCCAGTCTCCCCAATGTAGAGGAGACCACATCGGGAGCAACGGATACAATAAATGAACCATATGAAGCTGCCTGGCTTTGTGTATGTGCCAAACAACAAGGCAAAACAGAAGAACTGTCAACCTGTGAGCTCTGACTGAGATGTCAAAGTGCAAAAATGTAAGGTAAGGAAGAACAAGCCTGCTCTGCCATTCGCTAGGATATTGGCTGATCTAACATTCCTCATGTCCACTTTACTGTTCCTTTCCTGTAATCCTTGATTCTCCTACTGATAAGAATCTATTTGTTCCAGCCTTAAATATATACAAGGACGCTGCCCCACAGCTCTCCGTGGCAAGGTGTTCCAAAGACTCTAAACCCTCTGAGAGAAGAAATTCCTCCACATCTCAGTCTTAAATTGGCACCCTTTTATTCTGAGATGATGCCTCTGGTCCTAGACTCTCCCATTAGCACTTGTCCCCATTCATCCAGTCAAGCCCTTAAGAATCCTATATATTTCCATGAGGTCACCTCTCATTCTTCTAAACTTTGTGAGTCGAGTCTTAACCTGTTGAATCTTTGCACATGAGACAATCCCTCCATATCAGGGATCATTCTCATGAACCTTCACTGAATTTCCTCCAGTGAAATGATACCTTTTCTGAAATAAGAGGACCAACAGTGCTCACCAAACTCGAGATGTGGTCTCATCAGCACCATGCACAATTGCAATAAGACTTTCCTACTCAGACTCCAACCCCTTGAATCAGGGCCAACTTTCAATTAACCTTCAAGGTTACCTGCTGCACCTGTGTGCTAGCTTTCTGTGTTTCAGGTAGATGCAAAATAAGTGAGCAATAAGAGAGCAAGCATGGAACTTCATGATATACATTGGTCCAATCTGTGAGTTGAGACTCCTGTCCTTGCACATAAAGTGTTCTGACAGGAGAGTGACAAGGAAAGATATCATCAGTACACCCTGAGGTGCAGCATTAAAGTGGAGAACTGTTTTGTAAATGGATTGTGGTTGTGCAATGAGGATACATCGACACTGGTGTATTCTCATGCCACTCCTTGGCAGAGTAGGCGTGTGTTGCCCATGGAGCTTAACCCTGAAATGTTGGGCAGTCCTGACCAAGGTGATAGCCAGAGGAACAAACAGTGAGGTCTGGCTGCCAGGTACCTGCTGGATAACTTTCATGCTGGGAATTTTTGCCGTCTGGTTTCTCTCTAGTGTGCATGAGAATGGTAACTTGCAAACAAATGAGGTGAGATTAGGTAAAAACATCTTGTTAATATGTGAAAATCGATGCACATAGACTGCAGGCTGCTCACTTGGCTACATTCTCATCTCTCTATTCAACATTTAGTAGGAGATTCGGACTTTTGCCTCTCAACGTCCAGAATCTAATTTCTGACTTGCCACATCATTCAGCGACTTGGAAGATTATACCCCATATCATGTATAATGCTTTCACCTATCCTTGATATCGTGCGCTGTTGAGTAATAGAAAGTGGAGGCTGCAGATGCTGGAGATCAGAGTGGAGAGTGTGTTGCTGAAAAAGCACAGCAGGTCAGGCAGCATCCAAGGAGCAGGAGAGTCGATGTTTCGGACATAAACCCTCATGCTCGAAACATTGATTCTCCTGCTCCTCGGATGCTGCCTGACCTACAGTGCTTTTCCAGCACCACACTCTCGATACTGTGTGCTGTTAAGGCTAGAGACACCAGAAATTAAGTTAGCACAGCTTCAGGTAAATCACATTTTGAGAATTGTTGGCTTCTACCTCAGAAGCACCCTGTAGTAAGTGATTGGCATCTGCCTCCACCCCAGGATTGATCTGGACAAATGTGTTGGAGGAAATATTTGAAGTAGGGCTGTTCATACAGATCAAGCTAATTAGGAAAGGCAACTGTACCTTCTCCTCGTGATGTTTGTTTTGACAATTTCTTAATGAAAAACAAATGCTGATAAGGCTGTAATATAATATTGGAGTTTTCTTCAATGGAAAATACATTATTATTTCATTTCCTGTTTGAATGTCTAACAGATGGAAACTAATGAAGTGTGGACAAGTCAGTGCACAGGTGGAACTTGTGGGAATAACTTTGTTTCCTCTTTGTATGGGCTCCTTTTTTGTGTGCATGACCTCTCATTGTCTTGACAGCAAGCAGTTTTACATTGAAACACATCATTTGTCACTGACCTGTATTTGCTTCATTACCCACTATCGAACCAAATCCTTCCACACAGGACATAGAAACCCTACTGTTATGTTTTTTAACAGATCTTAAATAGTTCACTGTTTCATTGTTACAGAAAAGAGATGTTGGAAATAGAGTGAATATGTTTTTTGTAGAATGATAAGTAACTTAAAATCTATGCTTTGGTTTTTTTCTTCGAAATTCACCCACAAGGCATATGTTTTTCATCTGAAATTCCATAGAACATCAATGTTTTTAAGATTTAAAATTTTCAGTATGTTGAACCATTGTTCAATCACACTGAACAAATATTCTTCTAAACCAAGTTCAGATTGAATAGCTCAAAACTTCAAAATGTTTATGCCTCACTGCATGACGATCATATTATTTTGCAATGGTATGCTTTTTAAAATGTTGAAAATTTGTTTAAAATCCATGTCATTGTTGGTAATGTATTTGTGTTGCTTCACAGTGTATCAACAGTTACATGAATGTGTGCTTGGTTGTCATGCAGTACAAAAATAAGTTGACACTGGTTCCGTTTGATAAAACATAGAACTTCTACCTTCAAACTGAGATAAATCTACAAATATCACCATTGGTTTTCATTGAAATATGGAGAGAAATAAGCAATTTCAAATTTCCACATCTTGAGGGACAAAATTAGTAAATCATTAAAAAGCAATGATATTAATTACAGGACATAGCAGCCCCATTACATTTTACTGGCAAGATTGTTGATTTTTCATCCTTTTCAAAGCTGGATCTAAACAAGGAATAAGTAAATTTGACTTATGCAGTCACTATAAATCTTGCTGGGATTTTAAAAATTACATGCCTCTCAGCATATGTAATGTTTTATAAAAGTATGATGTTGATAGAAAAGTTGCATACAAAAGAATGTTCCAACTTTCCATCCTTATTCGTTTTCAAATTCAAGTTCACACAAAGCGGTGATTTTATTTTCTCATCCAATTGGGGTTTTCTCTATTAACCTTACATTTTTTAAAGATGTTACTGCCATTAGTGGAGAATAGAGTTAAATGTCACTGAGCAATGCATGGAAGTTGAATTAATATGGGTGGATACAACTGTTAACCACTGAACACTTCGGTAATATGTCTTCTCAACTATTCTTTAATATTTTCTCTAAGTGTCAGTATCCTTCTTGTTATGGACCAGGCCAGACTCCCTCAAAACATTCCAAGAAATAACCCGGACCCCTAACGTTTATCATTGTGTTAAGCAGATGTACAGTGGATATCCCAGGAGAGATGTAGCTTAGTATTAAACAAAACAGAATTTATTTACAAGATTGCCGAATGAAACACAAACAAAACAGAACTGGATTCAAAATAATTTAACCTATCCAAAAACCCAACAGATTATTCCCAATTTAAGATGGAATCTAAAATATTTGCAACAATCCCCATAAACACCCCTTGGCACAAAAGATAAAATCAAACACAGGGTCATACGAGAGAGAGAGAGAGGGAGATGGCAAAGGTATTCAGCATGGAACACCTTCTTCCATGTAGCTGTTTCTTGGACCAGTAGCGTCAATGACTGCTTTCATAGAACATTACAGCACATTACAGGCCCTTTTGCCTTCAGTGTTGCACCAACCTGTGGAACCAATCTGAAGCTTATCTATCCTACACTATTCCTTTTTTATCCATATGTTTATCCAATGGCCATTTAAATGCCTTTAAAGTTGCTATTACTGTTGCAGGCAGGACGTTCCAGGCCCCTCCCACTCTCTGTTTAAAGGAACCACCTCTGACATCCGTCCTATATCAATCACCCCTCAATTTAAAGCTATGTCCCCTCCTGCTAGTCATCACCATCTGAAGAAAAAGGCACTCACTGTCCACCCTATCTGACCATCTGTTTATTCTGTATGCCTCAATTAAGTCACTTCTCAACCTTCTTCTTGCTATTGAATACATACTAAGGTCCCTCAGCCTTTCCTCATAAGACCTTCCCTCCATACTAGGCAACATCTTAGTAGATCTGAACCCTTTCCAAAGCTTCCACATCTTTCCTATAATGTGGTGATCAGAACTGTACACACTACTCCAAGTCTGGTTGCATCAGACTTTTGTACAGCTGTAACATGATCTTGTGGCTCCGAAACTCAGTGTCTCTACCAATAAGAGCTAACACACCATATGCTTCTCAACAACCCTATCAACCTGGGTGGCAACTTTCAGGGATCTATGTACCTGGATACCAAGATCCCTCTGCTCATCTACACTGCCAAGAATCTTACCATTAGCCCAGTACTCTTTATTCCTGTTGCTCCTTCCAAAGTGAATTACCTCACACTTCTCCACATTAAACTCTATTTGCCACCTCTCAGCCCAGTTCTGCAACTCATCTATGTCCCTCTGTAACCTACAACATCCTTTGGCACTGTCCACAATTCCACGACCTTAGTGTCATTCACAAATTTACTAACTCATCCTTCTATGCCCTCATCCAGGTCATTTATATAAATGACAACCTGCAGTGGACCCAAAAGAGATCCTTGCGGTACAGCACTAGTAACTGAACTCTAGGATGAACATTTCCCATCAACCACCACCCTCTGTCTTCTTTCAGTTAGCCAATTTCTGATCCAAACTGCTAAATCACCCTCAATTCCATGCCTCTGTATTTTGTACAATACCCTACCATGAAGAACCTTATCAAACACCTTACTGAAATCCATATACACCACATCAACCACTTTACCATCATCCACCTGTTTGGTCACCTTCTCAAAGAACTCAATAAGGTTTGTGAGGCACAACCTACCTACACAAAATCATGTTGACTATCAACTTATTCCTTTCTAGATGATTATAAATCCTACCTCTTATAACTTTTTCCAACATTTTACCCACGACCAGAGTAAGGCTCACTGGTCTATAATTACCAGGATCGTCCCTACTCCCCTTCTTGAACAAGGGGACAACATTTGTTATCCTCCAGTCTTTTGGCACTATTCCTGTAGACAATTTCAGTGAACAGTCAGACGACTAAAACCAAATCAAACCAAACCAGAGAATAGCTGAGCTGGGAGGCCGCTCCCCTTTCGTTGTCCAAGTCTACTTATTTTAACTTGAAAGCTTTTTGCCTGAGGTAGTATCTATTAGCTATAATCAAGTTGCCCCCCAAACCTTTCAAACCTAGAATCATTCTTTTATGACCTCTCCAGGAAAAAAGGCAAGGACAGCATAACCTTGTTAAAGGAGCAGCATTATCACACTCTTCATTGAAAGAAAATGTTCCAACAATATCAGCAAGTAATGAAAAAATATAAAAGTACTGAATTGTATTAGAGATGAAAAAAACTTGTTTAATTTCTGAGGCTTTGCTTGTTAAATTGACATTGTAGGAAATCCATCACGTAAAATTTGGACTATTTAACCTAGGACAGTGATAGGTCATTTGATCCTTTCAGCCTACTCCACCAAATGATAAAATAGTTGTTATCTGAACTCCACTTTTCTGTCTGAGCCCCGTATCTCTTGAACAAATGCAGAGAATGCTAGAGAACCCCAATCGGTCAGGCAGCATCAATGGAGGGAGAAGCAGAGTTAACATTTCAATTCCAGTATGACTTCTTCAGAACTGTTCTTGAACTTGGACTTGAAGCATTAGCTCTTGTTTTTCTCTCCACAGATACTGCTGGACCTGTGAGTTTCTTGGACATTCTCAATGTTTGAATCAGATCTCCAGCATTCTCAATGTTTTGCTTTTATAATATAAATTGTAGCTCTGTTGTTGATCAAAAGTCTAACTATGCCTTGAATAAATTCAATCTTCCAACTTGCAGCATTTTCTGGGGAAGAGGATTCCCTTGGAGAAAAAATAATCCTTCTCATCTCCATCTTGAAGGAGAGAAGTGGTGGGTGGCACGGTGGCACAGTGGTTAGCACTGTTGCCTCACAGCGCCAGAGATCCGGGTTCAATTCCCGCCTCAGGCGACTAACTGTGTGGAGTTAGCACGTTCTCCCCGTGTCTGCGTGGGTTTCCTCCGGGTGCTCCGGTTTCCTCCCACAGTCCAAAAATGTGCAGGTCAGGTGAATTGGCCAGGCTAAATTGCCTATAGTGTTAGGTAGGGGGTAAATATATGGGTATGGGTGGGTTGCGCTTCGGCGGGGCGGTGTGGACTTGTTGGGCCGAAGGGCCTGTTTCCACACTGTAAGTAATCTAATCTAATCTAATCTAAAGTCTTATTCTTGAGCTATGTTCCCTAGTTCTAGTCTTCACACCTCTACCCTAATCAGTTGCCTCAGGATCTTGTGTTTCAATGAGATTGTCTCTCAGTCTTCTAAATGACAATGGATATAGACCTAAACTATTCAATGTTTATTCATAATACAAGCCCCTCATTGCAGCGATGAATTGAGTGAACCTTCTCTGAACTGCTTCTAATGAGTTATATGTTTTTTGTCAAGTAAGGAGATGAAAACTGTGCTCAGTGCTCCAGATGTGGTTTCACCAAGACCCTGTACAGCTGTAGCAAACCTTCCCTACTTTTACAACCTACTTCCATATCCAGCAGAAATATTACATTTGCAGCCATGAAAGGCCATTCATAACTATATCAAGCTTCAGGTACTCTGTTAGTACAGTGAAATAGTTAAGACAATATTGTTCAATCTGTAATTTACATTTGATGTTTGAAAATTTCTAGTATAATCTGTCATGCAGTGCCTTAATGTAATTTTATAAATTAAAAGTAAAGAGAAAAGCATATTGATTTCCAGTAATCGTTTTATTTGGATTTGAAGTTGGTTCCTTTGTCAAACTGCTGTGGGGAGAACTGGCAACTTAGCTGAAGTAATTATTTATGGCTAACAGAAGATGATAGATATACAAGGGTTTCTAAATAAAAAAATTACATTTACAAAAATTCACATATTTTAATAAAATTCTTTTTTTGTTACACTCTGTCTAGCTTTCACATTCCACACTTCTATTGCCCTCACCTCAAAACAAAATCTCTCCAGTTTTCTTGTTTGTGTTTATTGGTGAGCTTTCAGCACTGCGGATAAAACCAATAATCTAATTTGGGAGAAAACCTCGGAAACAGCCGCAACATTGTGCAGACCTGCTTTTCCCAAATTATGTTGGAACTTATTTCCTTTCGGAGTTCCCAGTCAAATATGAATTTATTTGTTGTGATGCCAAAGCTGTGTGTATCCACAGATATCATTTTACAACACAATCCACCACAGTACATAATTTCCTGTTCATGTCAACGATCCTGGTCAGTGAAAATGATATATAGATGATATATAACATTTAAAAAGACTAATGCAATAAATTTGAAATTAGAAATAACCTGGTTCCTTCTAAATTTAGGTGTTCTGTGCCCCAAACCACAGCAATCACTATCGTCATTAAATTTACAACCAGCTTAAAATTGGGTGACATTGCAGGCAGCATAGCTATTTGTTCCTAAGAGATGTGCTTTATTTTTCAAGCTATGTTTGTTATTTCTACCCTTATTCCTGAAGTCAAGCAGACAGGTGGCCTAGTGTCACAACACCGTAGGTCTAGCTGTTAGCCAGCTGCCAAGCTATGGGTGACTGGCCCAGTGAAGACTCTCCATTTACTCCATCCCTTAATTGGTTTTAAATATGTGTAGTGTAAAATTACACATTGTGGTTATGTGTTTTTGACTTGAGGTCAAACTTTTATGGCAGCTGTAAAGCTGGAGCAGAAATCTAAATCTTGAAAAAATAAATAATCTGTATTTTTAAAAAAAGGAAATAAGCTGCTAAATTACCCTCAACAACTTAACGTTCATAATATGGATAAATTCTAAATCTAAAGAAATCCACATTTTTAAATTTCCTTTCTCAAAATAAAGGGAATTTAACTAGAAGTTGTTTAAAATCCTTCTGAGGTTTTATATTTTGTATTCTGATTAACATAATTTCATTGTGTGGAACCACGTTTGCTTCCAATTAGCACACAATAAGTTAATGCATTTTGGTTGGAATCCTAGGATGCTTAAGGGTAATTTATAACTGCAAACCCCTATTTATGCGCAAGTTCACTTTATTCGGTATGGAGCAAAATGTGTGTGGTTGGTTGGCCCTACTCCCTTGGCACTAGTCAATGAGTATTATGCATATCCACACAAAGCACAATGGCCTCATACCTCAAAGCTGCTTATTTGGCTGTACCTTCCGATAAACTGTCTCAGTCTGCCCCTTTCCACCAGATCCAACTAACCTTTTGCAGCAAATTGCTGACCAGCAAACTGTCCTGCACAATTGCTTGTAAGTGACAGGATGAGTTGAAAAGGCTGCTCAAAAGACACACAACTTCATTGATGGAGACCGAGGACAGATTCTTCCTGATTTAGTTCCTTGATTGTTTGGGCGATGGGAATCCACACGGTAAAGGAATGGGCTTTGCCAGATCTTTCACTGAACCAAGAAAATGGTGTCCCAGGTTTGCTCACAGTGTGGAGGAGTATACAATATGACCTGATGAAGGAAAGATTTCTAATGAAATGGACTTTGAAATGGAAGTCAGGAACTCAAAAACAGTTGGATTTTTGAGACTGTATCAAGCTAGATGGAATGGAGAGGAGACCTGGCAAAGGTGCTTCCTGAGTGTCTCACTCTTATCTGGAGGTCCTGCTGCTGAACTGAGCGACTGCAATGAGGGAGCTGTCCCAAGTAAAGGAAGAATCTCCATCCAAGGGGATGTGGTGGAAGTGGTCAATGAGGTCAGTGCATGTGTGCAGTTATTGCAGCTGCATAGACTGGACCAAGAGAATGCAGGGTCCCGTGGGGTGAGTAACTTATTACCATCAGGTTCCAAGTCCTCAGTGGGTTCATAAGTTCATAAGATATGGGAGAATAATTAGGCCATTTGGCCTGTTGAGTATGCTCCACCATTCGATCATGGCTGATATGCTCCTTCCCCCAATTTCCTGCCTTCTCCCCATAACCCTTAAACCCATCATCAATTAAAACTCTGTCTAACTCCTCAAATTTACTCACTGTCCACTGCACTTTGGAGTAGCAAATTCCACAGATGCATAACTCTGGGAGAAGAAGGTTCTCCTCAACTCTGTTTGAGCTTTGCTACCCCTTATCCTAAGATATCTCTCACCCAAGAATGCACTACAAGAGGAAGCATCTGTTCCATGTCTATTTTATCCACACATTTTATCATTTTGAATACCTCATTTTGATCTCCCCTCATTCTTCTAAATTCTAGAGGCTATAGGCCTAACTATTCAATCTTTGTTCATACGGCAAACTCCTCATCTCTGGGATCAATCTGGTGAACCTCCTCTGAACTGTCTCCAATGCTACTACATCTTTCCACAAATAAGGGGATAAAAACCGTGCACAATACTCCAGTCTCAGTCTCACTAATACCTTGTATAGTTGCAATAATACTTCCCTTTATGTGCAATTCCTTTAACTCTAAAAGCCAACTTTCTTTATTATCTGCTGTACCTGCTTGCTAGTTTTCTGTGACTCATGAATGAGGACACCCAGATCCCTCTGCACTGGAGCACCACAAAGTCTCTACCCATTTAGATAATAGGTCACCTTCCCATTTTTCTGATCAAAATGTATGACTTATCCACTTACCCACATTAAACTCCATCTGCCACATTTTGACTCACTCTCCTAACTTATCTACGTCCATTTGTAAGGTTCTTATTTCCTCATTGCAATTTACCATCCCATCTGCTTTTGTGTCATTTCCAAATTTGTCTATAGAGTCTTATATCCCTGTTTCTGAGTCATTAAAGTAGATTGTAAATTGCTGGGGACCAACTTCTTGCCATCAGAAAAAAAACATTTAGTCCGATTCTCTGTCTTCTGTCCATCAGCCAGTCACCTATCGAAGCTAATAAATTACCCCGATCCCATATGATTCAACCCTGAGAATTAACCTTTTGTGTGGCACCTTATCAAATGCCTTCTGGAAGTTCAGATATACTACATCTACAGGATCCCCATTATCAACTTTGCTGGTTACATCTTTAAAGAGGTCTAACAAATTAATCATAAAACCATGTTGACTCTGAAGGATAGCATTTTGACTTTCCAAATGTTCTGACATCACCTCCTTGATAATTGATTCTAGCACTTTCCCAACAACAGATGTTAAACTAACTGGTCTGTAATTTCCGACATTTTGCCTCCCTCCCTTTTTGAATAAGGGTGTTGCATTAGCATTTTTCCAATACTCTGGAACTTTTGCCCAGTCAAGGGAATATTGGAATTTTGACCAATGGCTCTACTATTTACGCTGCCACTTCCTTTAATACTGTAGGATTAGTCCATCAGGTCGGGGGACTTGTCTGTCCTCAGTCCTGATAGTTTGCTGAGTACCTTTTCCCTGAGTACCTTAGAGCAATGTTGATTGCTCTAAGTGCTACCCTTTCAATAGAAATGGTACTATGTTTTCCACGGTGAAAACTGAGACAAAGTACTAATTGAGCTCAGTATTCCCCACCATTAACTCTGCAGTTTCATCTTCTAAGGGACCGACATTCACTTTAGCAACTCTCTTCCCTTTTACATACCAATAGAAGCTTTTGCTATCCTTTTCAATATTTTGTGCTAGTTTTCTTGTATAATTTACCTTAGACCTATTTATTAATTTTTTTTAGTATCCCTTTGTTTATGTTTGAAAGTTTCCCAATCTTTCGGCCTGCCACTGACATTTGCAATATGATATGCCTTAGTTTTTGACTTTATATTGTCCTTGACCTCCTTGTTTAGCCATGAATGTTTTTTATCCCTCCCCCCCTTACCATCTTTCTTCCTCACTGGGATACATTTTAGTTGTGAGGAATTAAGTAGCCCCTTAAACAATTGCCACTGCTTATCACTGTCAGACCTTTTAGCCTTCCTGCCCCATCTAATTGAGACCCAGTCCAGACCAAATCTGTCCCTGGGTAAGGGACCTTTGAGTATAGAAGTGCAATAAGCAGTCACCTCTTGCTTGGCTATAACCATTGTTCTTCAGCGTATTTGTCTGAGTGACTGTCGTGAATTGCTGACAGGTATACCAACTGGAATATCCAGAATTGAGCATGGAAATAATTTTGAATTTTAAATGGACTTTTAACAACTTTAACTTTTTTGATTGATTCAAAGGATCCTCCTCTTCAGTCCCACCCCATTGAAATTGAAAAGTGACAGGTAAATGATGTGGGCCCAACCTGTCACTTTACTGGGACTTAACCCAATGTATGCACACAGATCCTTGTCTGAAAAAATACCCCCATAGAGTACAAAAGCAGGCACGTCATGCTAAACCACTCCCTAACACGCATCTTTAAAATCGTGGCCAAATCTGAGCACCATTTCTGAAGAATGCTGTGGACTTGAAGAGTGCTGCAGATAAAATTTCCCAGATAGATATCATAGAGAAAAGGCAGGACTTATACAGTTAATAGTATAGGTCCTGGGGAGTGTTGCTGAACAAAGAGACCTAGGGATGCAGGTACAAATTTCCTTAAAAGTGGAGTCGCAGGTAGACAGGGTGGTGTAGGTGTTTGGTACGCTTGCCTTTGTTAATCAGTGCATTGAGTATAGGAGTTGGGAGGTCATATTGCAGCTGTACGGGACATTGGGTGAGGCCACTTTTAAAACACTGTGTGCAATCTGGTTGCCTTTCTGCAGGAAAGATGTTGTTAAACTGCAGAAAGGATTTACATGAATGTTGTTGGGACTGGAAGGTTTGAGCCATAGGGAGGTACTTTCCATTGAGCATTGAAGACTGAGGTGTGACCTTATAGAGGTTTATAAAATCATAAGGGGCATGGATAGGGTGGGGGGAGTCCAAAATCAGAGGGCATAGATTTAAGGTGAGAAGGGAAAGAATTAAAAGAGATCTTGGGGGCAACTTTTTCATGCAGAGGGTGACGAGTGTATGGAGTGAGCTGCCAGAATAAGTGGTGGAATTGGTCAATTACATCATTGAAAAGCCATCTTGATGGCTATGTGAAAGGAAGGGATAAATGCCAAATGCTGAAGAATGGGACTAGATCAGATTGGCAGGTCTGGATGGCACCTACTGTATGACTCTATGGCTCTATAAGATGGACTTAATGTGGAGACACTAGAGAAATAGGATTGTTCCTTAAAGCCAAGGAAGGTAAGATTTGATCAGGATGTTCAAAATCATTAACAGTATAAACCATGAGAATTTGTTCTCAGGACAGAAGAGTTGGTAACCAACGAATGAAGATTTAAGGCAATTAGCAAAAGAATTGGAAGAATAATGAGGAAAGTCTTTTACCCACAGTTTGTTGTGACCTGAAATTTGTTCCCTGTTGTTGCAGGGAATAAATTCAATAGTAACTTACTCAGGAAATTGAATAAATGAAATGAAGGAGGAAACATTGCAGGGCAATGTGAAAGAGCAGGGGATTGAAACTGATCAAATAACTCAAGGTAATGCAGGTAAAAAAGGGCTGAATGGGAAGGTCAGCAGCAAAAGCAGAGGTGTTGGCACTTAGTGAGCAATGCCCTACCTCAAGGCAAGGTCTTTGAAATGGCACTCAGTGTTTTTGAATGAAAGATATCCGATGCCTGGAAACACACAAATGACCCTAACAGAGATAACATTTTGGCTTCCCTACAAGTGCTGACCCAGTAATGGATAAATACTACTCTTAGAGGATGAGGCCCTTAAATTGATGTAAATAGTCCATGTAAATTGTTGGTGGGGGGAAGATGAGCAGGAGGTTAATCCATTACTGAGCTTTTCCCATGGCGGAAGGTGGAGGAACACCCAATCTTTCCCCCTTTAACTGTCTCTCTCCACCTCCCCTACCCCCTCTACCTCCCACAATGATCAAAATTGCCTGGGTGGAGGTGGCATTCCATTTTCTGCCTGATATGTGAAACAAGTGTTTACTGGCAGGAAGTTGGAATAAATTTGCACCTTATACATCAAATCCACTTTTTCTGCCACAAGCCAATCGTAGTCTCTCAACAATTGCCAAGAAATGCTATTATCTTGGGAGATTTTAAAGCATGTTAATCTTTAAATTTATAAAGGAAACTTGATTGTTGACTGAACTTTTATTTTCAGAAGATGTACCTGAAAAGAAATGAATAACATCAAGTGTTGGTAAGGACCCCAAATGGCATCTGAGCCCATAATCCAGGCTGACATTCCAGTGCAACATTGAGGAAGCACTGTACTGTCAGAGGTGCCATCTTTCAGATGAGATAAACATGTTCTGGGGGTCCAAATGGATGTTAAAGATCCCATGACAATGTGTGAGAAAGAACAGGATGTTCTAATGTATCCTGGTTTTCATCACCAGTACGTTCAGAAGACAAGATAACAGGTCATTCATTTTAGGACTGTTTGTGGGACATTACCGGCATTACTAAAGAAAAGACCTATATTTTGATTGCAGTTTGTTGACTAGTCAGAAATCATTTCATTTTTTTCTGTTGTGCATAGGTCTTTGTGATAGTTTGACATGGCAAAGTAGAATGAATAACCATAAGTATAATGTAGGCATAAAGATAAATGGTCTTAGTGACTGATCACCCATTTAGGAAACTCATTTTTTGATTTTGTCAGTACTCAGCTGAAACTGACAGTAAGGTCTGGAGTCCACACATACCCAGGTATACTTGGAAAGTCAGAAATCATTATCACTGATTGTATGCCTCTGTGGAAGGTGAGGTTTGCCCCCAGACTGTAGAACACAAATCAAACTGATGAAAGCTTCCACTTTTATACTCTTCAGTGAGTGATTTTGGCTGAAAGGGCAGCACTCAGTTGGATTGGAATAAATAACTACTTTTCTCCATATAGGACCAAAGTGAAAAGTATTTATTAACCACGATACCATTTGGAACTACCTTCATGAGCAAGATCAGGCAGCAAACAACGTTTGGATCCAAGAATGGGAAAAAGCAGGAAGTCACCACCAAGTTTCTGGTGACACACCACATCTTCTAAATTGGGTTTGAGCTCCCACGGCAAATGTGGTCTTTTTCAACAAGTTTAGAAAAGGCCAGAGCTCTTATATAACCAACCTCCACTCCTGGATCCCCTCATGAAAACACACCAACATTGCTGCACATCACTGATAGTGAAAAAATCTACTGGCTAAGTGTGAACTGTTCAACATAACCTCCCCAAATACGGAAGCTGTCACTTAGCTTTATAGATCTGCATTGGCTAAATAGATAAAAATTAAACTTGAGCATTTCAGTTTCTATTGATTTATATGATGTTGCCAACATTTTTAATTTAAAACCAATTTCAAGGAACAGTGAGTCTGGGAAACATATTGCCAAAAAGAGTTTGAACTGTCATCCTTTGAACTTCAATAGTAAGGAGGTCGCTTCTGTCATAAACTTTAATGTCACTATAAAATTGCTTGAAAAAGTGATACCATGTTGCATGAGGTGTAACTCAATTTAATAATACATTTGGTTCATAAATCCTGTCACTGCCCCTAAAAATAGTTTAATATTTATTGAATGTCAGCTTTCTCTATTATAATAAATTTTATTTACAGCTGTTTCCCTTTTTACACATTCCCACATAATGAAGTCTAGTAACATGTAATTGAAAAACACTACTTGTTTAATTTTTTAAAATTTATGCATGGATTATGAATGTTGCCAGCAAGGCTAGCATTTGTTGCCCTCTCTGATTAAACTTGAAGCTGAATGGCTTGCTGGCCATTCCCAGTTAAGAGCCAATTGCATTGTTGTTCATCTGAAGTCCCATGTAGGCCAGAGCAGGGAAGGATGGGAGACTTCCTTCCCTATCGGGCATCAATTAACCAGATGCTTTTATTCTCATGGTTGTCATTTCTGAGATTATCTTTATATTCCAGATTTACTTACATGAATTTAAATTCCATCAGCTGCAGTGGTGGGTTTCAAAACCATCTTCCCAATCTATTAATCTAGGCCTCTGGATTATTAGTCCCAATGATGTAGTCATTACATGACCACCTTTCCTCCTGGGTTTATATACCATGATTTGGAGGAGCCGGTGTTGGATTGGGGTGGACAAAGTTAAAAATCATACAACACCATCTTATAGTCCAACAGGTTTATTTGGAAGCACTAGCTTTCAACGCACTGCTCCTTCATCAGGTGGTTGTGAAGCAGGATCATTGGACACAGAATTTATAGCAGAAGATTACAGTGATACAATGATACTTTGAACAAACCTAGAGTGTTAAGTCTTTCATCTTTTCGAATGGATTTGCTGGTTTCAGTACTTTAATATGTAAATCCCAGAACTTATTTTAAGTCACATTCTCATGATAATTTAAGGTTTTATAACAAAAGGTGACATCTCAGCTCAGACAATCCATTAAAGATGTGAGTCAAACCAATCTTGAGTCAGACTGGTTCTATTCCAAAGTGGAATTTACAAATATTAGATGGATTCACTGCCTGCGTTGACTGCTTGCAGGTTCTGCATTTTTTGAGCAAAATATAATGTATCTGCAAATATAAATTTACCCCATAAACTTATATGTGTGTGTGCTTGTAGGAGAGAGAGAGGCAGAATGACTGTGTGCATGTGAGTGTGTGCGTGTGAGTATGAGTGCAAGTGAGAGTGTGTGTTTGCATGTGTGCAAACTTGGTAAAGTGTGTGTGTGAGTGTTTCGGTATAAGGCTGTGAGAGGGTGTGTGCGTGAGTGTGGGGAAGGCGTGTGTGTGCATATGACAGAGAGCCTGTGCAAGAGAGAGGGTGTGAATATGTAAATGCGTGTGTGTGTGTGTGTGTGTGTGAAAGAGAGAGAGACTTAACAATCTAGGTTTGTTCAATGTATCACTGTATCACTGCAATCTTTTGCTATAAATTCTGTGCCTTGTTGTCCTGCTTCACAACCACCTGATAAAGGAGCAGTGCTTTGAAAGCTAGTGCTTCCAAATAAACCTGTTGGACTTTAACCTGGTGTTGCACGATTTTTAACTTTATATACCATAGCATTGTTTTAATGTACTGTGCCAAAAGTACCCATTTAATGAAAGACCAATGTTCAAATAGGCTCAAGAAGGCCCATTGGCACAATAAAAATAGATTGCACATGTCCAAGCTTGAAAAGACATAAAACTGAACAAGGAATGCTGTACCATCTGCAGGACCGTCTGCAGAGAAGGCACACAACTGGCAATTACTTGTCCATGCCACTTGGATGTTCATGGAGTTAGGTACCTGGCAAGTAGGCACATGCTTTTGGAAAATTCAAGAAGGAGGGGTAAGTAATACATCTGTGTGAGTCATACACAATGTCGTATGCATATATAATTCTCCAGATTCTGCACAATTAGGGGTTATTGGATTCAGGCCCTTCAGTCCTCGATGTTGTGCCAGCCTTCTATCCTACTCTAAGATCAGACTTACTTACATACCCTTCATTGTACTAACTTCCATGTGGGAGAAAGTGAGGACTGCAGATGCTGGAGATCAAAGTCGAAAAGTGTGGTGCTGGAAAAGCACTTCCAGTCAGGCAGCATCCGAGGAGCAGGTGAATCGACCTTTCGAGCATAAGCTCTTCATCAGGAATGAAGGGGCCCTAAGGGGCTGACTGGTAAATAGGAGGTCAGTGGAGTTTGGGGGAAGGTAGCTGGGAACGCGATAGGTGGGGATGATGGTGATAGCACGGAGTGGAGGATGGAGGGTGGAGTGAATAGGTGGGAAGGAAGATGGACAGATAACTTCCATGTACCTATTCAAGAGTCACTTAAATGTCCATAATGCATCTGACTGTATTACCACTGCTGACAGAGCATTCCACGCACCCACCACTCTCTGTGTAAAGAATCCACTCTGACATCTCCCCTGAAACTTCCTCCAATTACCTTAAAATTATGCCGCCTCTTGACAGACATTTCCACCATGGGGAAAAGTCTCTAGCTATCTACTGTATCTATTCCTCTCGTCATCTTGTACACCTCTCTGAAGTCACTTCTCATCCTTCTTTACTCCAATGAGAAAAGCCCTATCTCCTCCCTTTCTTCATAAGACACACCCTCCAGTCCAGGCAGCATCCTGGTAAGTCTCCTCTGCACCCTCTCTAAAGCTTGCACATCTCTCTTATAATGAGGTGACCAGAACTGAATACAATATTCCAAGTGTGACCTAACCAGAACTCTATCAAGTTGCAGCATAACCTTGTGACTCTTAAACTCAATCCCCCAATAATGAAAGCCAACACATCATATGCCTTCTTAACAATGCTATCAACCTGGGTGGCAACTTTGAGGAATCTATGGACATGGACCCCAAGGTACCTCTGTTCCTCCACACGCCAAGTATCCTGCCTTTAACCAGATATTTCACATTCAAATTCGACCTTCCAATGTGAATCATTTCACGCTTTTCCAGGCTGAACTCCATCTGCCACTTTTTAGCCCAGCTCTGCATCCTGTCAAAGTCTCATTGCAACCTACGACAGCCCTCCATTCTATCCACAACTCCACCAACCTTCATGTCATTGACAAACTTACAAACCCACCTTTCCACTTCCTCATCCAAGTTATTTATAAAAATCACAACCCTTTCACGACCTTAAATTTGAAAGTAAAGGCATTCAGTGGTTTTTGCTTGATTTACTGTCTGCAAGCACACTTCAATGAAATTGGTTGCTTCCCTTGCTTGAGGGTGTCGCTTTGCTGGATGCCTGAAAATCTCCTTTGAGTTGGCACTATTTAAACTGACATTGGGATGGGGGATATCCACACCAATGAGACTACAAGACCTTTGTGGGAAGCTTTCTTCAAGGTAAGTCCTAAGTGTTGTTACTTTACCATCAGCTACAAAATCAGGCCCAGTTTCAGAGCTTAAGCACCTTTTATGAATTTCTCTCAGGAGTCAAACCCTGTCTCTGAGGAACACTGTTTGGGTCTTGCTACCAAGTGGCAGAAACTCAACTCTAGATTACAGAAGTGAGTTTGGATGCTGGGTGTCTGAGATGGGCATTTTGTTATAGCTAATGGATTTACTCTATATTTATCTTTTCCAGGCCAGACCCTTGATTGTACTCCTGGGAATGGTATTACATATTTTTATCCCACTTATGGGTTAATGTTCTGATGTCCTGCCGTGCTCACTCACTTTGCATGCTACTGCCAAAGTTACAGCTGCCATATTGTTCCAATAGACCCTGTCTTCATGCAGCATACAGTCCCATACTTGTCTTCTCTTCTGCCTTTCACAAGCAATAATAAACTTTAGCCATTTGCTGGAACTCTGTAACAATCTTTCTCCCTTTTGGTTTGTCTTTTAAGGCAAAGAAAGCCACAATGACATCTAGGCATTTTGGTGACGGCTTAGATCTCTACCCAGAAGGTTCTGTTACTAATAGAGCCAAACTAATACTGGAAACCTGAAACAAAATGCAGGAGAAACCCAATGGGTCTGGCAACATCTGTGGAGGGAGAAACAGAGTTAACATTTTGAGCCTTTTGCTGCAAATACAACAGAATAATACAAACATTTCAGATTCAGGTGAGGTTCCAGGTCCTGATGGCAAAGAAGAGTGGTCAGTTTTGTTATTTGGTCATGTTGCCAAGCGTAATGATCCTATGTAAAGTGGAGCCTTCAGAATGTACCTGTAGCATTCCCTTTGACAGCATACCCCAAACCCAGGCTCTCAATAGAAGATTTATCTCGATAAGGAAATATCGAGCATTCCAGTTCAGTTCAGACTGTCTCAGTATGGTATGGAGACTTGACACGAGCTAATCATGACAGTGTTTGGTATTTGGTCCTGCCACATGACCTTCAGAAGCTTCTGAAGATAGCTTAAGTGAAAGTGGTTGACCATCTTGGCATTAAGCTGACATATGTTCCAAATCTTGTAAAATTACATTAGAATGGACAGGACTATTTCTCTATAAACTTTCAGCTTGGTGGGCAGACTTACTCCTGCTTGTTCCCAGATTAATATTCAAAATATGGCAAATGTTAAACTTGCTTTATAATTCTTCCATGTGTCTCAGTTTCAATGGGCAGCTTGAGAGAGTGTGCTGCTGAGATAAATAAACTTGCACTGAGCTGATGAAGTCTGCTCAAAGATTGAATTCCTCAGGAAAGGGTTTTCTTGGAATAGGCTGGACATTACTTCAATTTTCTGCGTGCTGATCATAAGACCAAAGCTTTTGCATTCATTCAATAACAAGTCCATGCTACATTGCATGTCCAGCTCTGAACAGGCAACTAGTACACAATCATCAGCAAACAGGAAATAATTAAGGGCAGCACGGTGGCTCAATGGTTAACACTGCTGCCTCACAACATCAGAAACCCTAGTTCGATTTAATCTTCTGGAGACTGTCTGTGTGGAATTTGCACATTCTCCCCGTGTCTGTGCAGACTTCCTCCAGGTAGTCCAGTTTCATTCCACAGTCCATAGATATACAGGTTAGGTGGATTGGCCATGCTAAATTGCCCACAGTGCCCAGGGATGTGCAGGCAAGATGGATTAGATATGGGAAATGCAGAGTTACAGGGTTAGGGTAGGGGTGTGTGATGCTCTTTGGAGGGTGGGTGCGGACTTGATGGGACGTGTGGGATTCTATGAAGCTTATATCATTGGAAATCTTGGTAAACTTATTACTTGTAGGATTCCTAGTCTCTAGTCTGCTCTTATAGCCATATTGTTTATATGGCTAATCCAGTTAAATTTCGAGTCAATGGTAAACCCCGGTGATGGTTATGACATTGAATGTCCAGGTGCAATGTTGGATTCTCTCTTGTTTAAGGTATTCTTATGCAACATGAACATTACCTATGACTCCGTCATTCCTGATGAAGGGGTTTTGCCCAAAACGTCAATTTTCCTGCTCCCCGGATGCTGCCTGACCTGCTGTGCTTTTCCAGCACCACTCTAATCTAGCCTCTGATCTCCAGCATCTGCAGTCCTCACTTTTGCCTATTACATATAACTTGTCAGCCTAAGCCTGGATATTATCCAGATCTTCCTGCATTTGAACATTGATTGCTTCAGTATCTCAGGAGTCGTGAATGGTGCTGAACATTGTGCATGGAGGTAGGCACCTGGCAAGTAGGCTGAAGATGGTTGTGCTTAGGACACTACCCTGAGGAACTCGTGCAGAAATGTCTTGGAACTGAGATGAGTGACATTGAATAACTGTAAGCATCTTTTATGTGCTGAGTTATGAAATCACCTAGCTCTGTCTAAATCTTGCTGTTATTGCTGTTTGGCATGCAAGTGGCCCTGTGCTATAGCTTCATCAGGTTGACACATCACTTTTTGGAATACCTTGTGCTGCTCTTGGCATGCCCTCCTGTATTCTTTATTGAACAGGCTTGATCCCCTGGCTTGATGTTGGAGGGATATGCCAGACTGCAGATAGTACTGATGTACAAATCTGCTCTGTTTGTGATCAACCTTCATTTCATTCTGTTCAAAATCTATCCCACTTAATATGGTGATAGTTCCAAACAATACTACACCTCCTCCCACACTCCTCCTGTAAAAACACGATCCCTTACTCCTAATTCCTCTGCCTCTGCCGCATCTGCTCCCAGGAGGAACAAATCAATTCGAGGACATCCCAAACGGCCTCTTACTTCAAGGACCACAATTTCCCCTCCCTCGTGATCGATAATACCCTCCAGCATATTTCCTCCACACCTCTGCCCTTGAACCCCCATCACGCCAACTGCAACAAGGATAGAATCTCCTGGTTCTCACTTTCCACCCCACCAATCTCCGGATGCAACACATCATCCTCCACCATTTCCACCACTTATAGTCAGACCCTACCACCAGAGATATATTTCCCTCTCCACCCCTATCAGCATTCTGCAGAGACCATTCCCTGCACAACTCCCTCGTTAGGCCCACACACCCCACCATTCCACTGTCCAGTCCCATCACCTTCCTATGTCACCACGAGAGGTGCAAAACCTGCACCCACCCTTCACCCGTCACCTCCATCCAAAGCCCCAAAGGATCCTTCTACGTTCGGCAGACATTTTCCTGCACATCCAAACACCTCACCTACTGTGTCCATTGTTCTCGATGTGGTCTCCTCTATATTGAGGAGAAAGGACGCTAACTTGTGGAACTGTTCAGAGAACATCTCCGGGACACACACACCAAACAAACCCACCGTCCTGTGGCCGACCATTTCAACTCCCCCTCCCACCTCCACCAAGGACATGCAAGTCCTGGGCCTCCTCCACTGCCAAATCTAAGCCACCTGATGCTTGGAGGATGAACGCCTCATCTTCTGTCTTTGGACCCTCCAACCACATGGCATCAATGTCAATTTTGCCAGTTTTCTCATCTCCCCTCCCCCCACCTTATCCCAGATCCAACCCTCCAACTAGGCACCACCCTCTTGAACTGTCCTACCTGTCCATCTTCCTACCCATCTAAGAATTCCACCCTCCACTCCAACCTATCACCATTACGCCTACCTTCATCTATCTATCACCTTCCAAGCTATTTTCCCCCATCCCTGCCCCCTCCTACTTATCTCTCCACCCCCTTATCCCCCACCCCCACCAGATTCTTGATGATAGGCTTATACCTGAAATGTCAACTCTCCTGTTCCTCGAATGCTGTCTGACTTGCTGTGCCTTTCCAGTGCCACCCTTTTTGACTCCACGCACCTTGATGTAAAGTATCCTCAATGTGAAGAACCACAAGAACTATCTGGTGGTCACTCCTACTGATAGTGCCAGATATATCTGCAGCAGACAGATTGGTAAGGATGGGGTTAAGTATGCTTTTCCCTCTTGCTGGTTCTCACACAACTGGCTGCAGACTGAGTCTAGCAGTTCTGTTCTTTAGGACTCGACCAGCTTGGTTCCCCCATCCAGGGTACATTTTGCAGCCTACTTAGCCTCAGTGTTTCCTTCAAGTGGTTTTCCACATGTAAGAGTATTGATTCATCAGCTGAGGACAGGTTTGGGGGTTATGGTATGCTGGAATCAGCTGTAGGTTTCCTTGCCCATGTTTGACCAATGACACGAGAATTCATGGGTTCCAGTAGCAATGTTGCAGACTCCCTCAAAAATATAATAATCGCAGAATCTCCGACTGTACATATCCCGAGAATTACCAAAGGTCAGAAACTGATTAGGATTGGCATAAACATTGTGGCTATGACAGCAGGTCAGAGGCTCAGAACATTTCAGCGAGTCACTCACCTCCTGACTCCCCAAAGCCTGTCCACCATCTACAAATTAGGAATGTGATGGAATAGTCAACAATCTCTCCTCATCTCAATCCTAAATGGCCTACCCCATATCGTTAAATTGTGACCCCTTATTCTGGACTCTTCTGTCGCTGTGATTATTCTGTAGCAGCCTGCAACTGCTCAAATGAAATGAAAATCATTAAGAAGGGAGGCCAGAAATTGTGACCCCTTATTCTGGACTCTTCTGTCGCTGTGATTATTCTGTAGCAGCCTGCAACTGCTCAAATGAAATGAAAATCATTAAGAAGGGAGGCCAGAAATACACGCCCAGCAATTTAAATAAACAGGGCATCAAAACTGGCCAAAACGCAAAGAATACCGGGAATGTCTGACCTAAGACAGATACAAGTGACAATTCTGCCTGGGGACAGGTCCTTGCAAGATCTAAGTCAGGTCATTGAAACTAGAGAGGCACCAGTACACATTAGGAACTGTGAAAAGGCAACTCAACCCTTCCTGACAAACAAACATCGGGCAGACATGCCTTAGTAAGACCAAGACCAGGTGTATATTCTGGGATGAAACCAGACTTCCAGGCCCAAAAGCAGACAGATTGAAGGGGTTGCTGTTATGCAAGCCATTGAAAGCATTTCAAGGTGATAAAGCCAATTTATTTGATAACACTGATTGGTTAAGTCCTCAGAAAATCGCAGAAGGTAGCGAGGAGGGTATAAAATCTAGCCCGGCAGGACTCAGGGCACCCCACTCCCCAGCCTACCTGGAGTTATGTTGGGATATAGCAGTGACCACAGAAATTCACCATCTGACCAGATAGATAATCATCCTGTGAAGAGAGGAACAGACCGAACAATTTGGCAGACTAGCAGAAGTCACAAGTATCTGGGAAGTATTTTAAGTTTCCAAAGAATTGAATAGTTAGAAATAGAGTTGTTAAAAGTGTAAAGTTTAACTCTTAACTTTTGTTGACTTCAAATAAAATTGCTGGTTCATTGACTGCAGACTCATGCTATGTAGTCTTTACCTAATATATGCTAAGGTGCCTGGGTAAATTAACATTCTGTACATTGGTTAAGGAGTCTATGGTGTCTTTGAGACACCCTGTTCCAGCTAACAATTCCTTCTGCATTTACCCTGTCGATTCATAGTCATATAGGCAAATATGAGTGTTATAGATGCTAGAAACCAGGGTCTAGATTAGAGAGGTGCTGGAAAAGCACAGCAGACCAGGTAGCATCCAAGGAGCAGGAAAATTGATGTTTCAGGCAAAAGCCCTTCATCAGGAATGGAGGCTCATATAGTCATATTGCATACTTGGAAATGTTTAATTTGGTTCTATCACTTGTTCAGTGTTCTGACTGAATATGGTCTTCCATATGGATTCTTCCCCTATCTCTATTGTTATGAAGTTGAAGGAGTATACTGTACCTTTAAGAGAGAGTGAAAATTGTTTTGCATTGACAGCATGCAGGCTGTCATGTGACTGACTAGCAGTATCAGAGTGTACTGAAAAATTGAAAATATATAACATTTGGCTGTGAAACAAATGTCTAACGTTTGGTTGCTATGTTGATAACCATTCAAATTTAAATTATGCCCCAGGATACTAAAACCAAAATTAATTTGAATTTATTGTTTTGCCAACATCAAACCATTGAGATGATCTGATGCTGGGGTATAAAGAAGCAGACATTTTGAGAGTTAGCCAGAGAGAGAGATCAATTGCCATCAACACATTCTTTATCAAAGGTATCTTTTTCATATGAAACATCTTTGTAGCAAAGGACTGAAGCTAGAGGAAGACAGACACTGATGACAACAGCCACTGTGTGGTTTTGAAGTTATGTTGATGTAATTTTAATATGGATTTTTATCAGAACTGTATATTGTTACATGGTAGGAGGTAGATAACAAACATTGAAGAGAAAGGAGGCTCAGAGTTGTAAATAGTTGTTTTTTAATGTTCATTTTTAGAGTTAAAGAATGAATTGATACTTGTTCCTTAAATAGTGGAATTTTGGAGTTCTCTGTCACTCATACTTTAACAGATTGTGGGGCGAGGTGAGCTTTTCTGGGTGTTTGGTTTAATTAAGAGAAGGGTTCACCACTGTGTTGTAAAAGCCTTTTGTCCTATTTGATTCTATTAGGACATTCTGACAAGTGTGGATTATGGAATCATGGACTATAGGGTAAAATAACAAAGATGAATGGATAACATGCCTTGAATCGTAGTTCTTTCTGAATATAGTTTTGAGAGAAATGGTCAAGAGAGGCTACATATGTTCTGTAACAGGAGATCTGGAAGCTATGGGCTCTCATGAATTGAATTGTTCTCCTTTGGCTGATGAATCAGCATTCCTCCATACTCAACATTGTTTGAGGAAACTCTAAGGGCAGCAAGGCATCTGAATGTACTCTGGTAGGGGAATTTAATGTACACCACCAAAAGCAGCTTAGCAGTACTACTGACTGAGCTGGTTGCTTCCAAAAGGCATAGCTTCTATACTGGGTCTGGGTCAGATCGTGAGGGAAACAACAAAAGTAAAGAAACATACATTAGATTACTTACAGTGTGGAAACAGGCCCTTCGGCCCAACAAGTCCACACCATCCTGCCGAAGCGCAACCCACCCATACCCCTACCTAACACTATGGGCAATTTAGCATGGCCAATTCACCTGGCCTGCACATCTTTGGACTGTGGGAGGAAACTGGAGCACCCGGAGGAAACCCACGCAGACACGGGGAGAACGTGCAAACTCCACACAGTCAGTCGCCTGAGGCGGGAATTGAACCCAGGTCTCTGGCACTGTGAGGCAGCAGTGCTAACCACTGTGCCACTACATGATCTCATCCTTGCCAATCTTCCATGACAGTGTCAGTAAGAGTGACCAATACTCAGGGCCTTGTGGAGACAATGTTGTGCCTTCAGACTGAGAATTTCCTCCGTCATGTTCTGTGGTGCTATCACCATGATAAATGAGACAGGCCTAAAGCAGACTTAGCAACTGAAGACTGGGCATTGTGATAATATTGTGGCTTTAAGAATTATACTTTGTCCTGGTTTTATTTTGAAGAGAGGTTTTATGGCAAAGGTGGGAGCAGTCTACCAGAGCCACTAGAGTAAACAGCTTGTGAGGCTTTGGGTTTTTTTCACATAGAAGCAGCCTGAATGGGTGTGGTCAAACTCACAGAACCAGGATCTTTAGTATCAGTTTTCAGCAGTTGCTGTTGGGGTCTTGAAGAAGTGGAAGCTATTTTTCCCCTCTCAGTTACAGCCAAAAGCTTGGGGTTCTCTTCCTGCTGCTGGAGTTGTATTTGAGATAATCCGGTTTCTCTATCTGCCTTTTGCCAAGGGTATGTTGATATTGGAACACTTAGATAGTAGTAGTTAGTGTATCTATTATTCGGTTAAGTTTTCCAATAGAGTGAAGTTATTCCAATTTCTTCATTCTTTTGTTGTATTTTAACTACAATGCATGAGTAAAGTGTGTTTTGCTTTAAATCTGATAGTTCGGCCAATTGAATTGCATTTGGAATGCAACACCTTGTATTTACTTTTTTTTTTAGATTACTTACAGTGTGGAAACAGGCCCTTCGGCCCAACAAGTCCACACCGACCCGCCGAAGCGCAACCCACCCATTCCCCAACATTTACCCCTTTACCTAACACTATGGGCAATTTAGCATGACCAATTCACCTGACCTGCACATCTTTGGACTGTGGGAGGAAACCGGAGCACCCGGAGGAAACCCACGCAGACACGGGGAGAATGTGCAAACTCCACACAGTCAGTTGCCTGAGTCGGGAATTGAACCCAGGTCTCTGGCGTTGTGAGGCAGCAGTGCTAACCACTGTGCCACCATGCCGAAAACTGAGAAAAAGTTAGGATCTAGGATATCTTCTTAATACATTTTGACAGAGTTTGGTCTGATCCATAACAGCATCGAGAGGCACTGTGGGCCATTTACAACAGATTTGTACGCCAGCATAATCTGCAACCTTATAGACCAGCATAGCCCCCACTCAACCATTACTATCAAGCCACGGGATCAACCCTGATTCAATGTAGAGTGTAGGAGGGCAAGCCAGGAGCAGCACAAGACATACCTAAATACAAGATGCCAATCTGGTGAAGCTGCCAAACAGGACTACTTAAATACCAAATAACATGTGCAACTAAGTGATAGACAGAGCTAAGCAATCCTGTAACTAATGAATCAGATCTAAACTCTGCAGTTCTGTCATATCCAGGCATGAATGATGGTGGACAGTTGCTGCAAATGTTTCAGCTTTCAGCCAGAAGTGCTGCATGGTTGATCCATCTTGGCCTTCTTCAGTCATCCCCAGTATTAGAGGTAACAGTCTTCAACCAATTCAATTCACTCCACATGATATCAAGAAACAGTTGGAAGTACTGGAAGCTGCAAAGAGCTATGGGTCCATACAATATTCCAGCAAAAGAACTGATGACTTGTGCTCCAGAACGTGCTGCCTCCCTAGCCAAGCTCATCCAGTACGGTTACAACACTGGCATCTACCCACTATATCCTATACACAAAAAGGACAAATCCAACTCAGTCAATTACTGCCCCTTAAGCTACTCTCAACCAAGAGTGATGGAATGTACCATCAACAGTGCTATCAAGCAGCACCTGATCAGCAATAACCTGCTCAGTGACGCCCAGTTTGGGTTCCGCCTGGGTCACTCTGCTCCTGACATAATTACAGCCTTCGTTTAAACATGGACAAAAGAGCTGAATTCCAGAGGGGAGAATAACATCAAGGCAGCATTCTATCAAGTGTGGTATCAAGGAGCCCTTTCAAAAATGTAATCAATGGGTATCAGGGGGGCAAACTCTTTGGTTGTTGGTGTCATATCTGTTGTGGAAGATAGTTGTGGTTGTTGGAGGTCATCTCAACTCCAGAACATCCTGCAAGAGTTCCTCAGGGTAGTTCCCTAGGCCCAACCATCTTCAAGTGCTGTGTCAATAACTTTCCCTCCATCATAAGGTCAGAAGTAGGGATGTTTGCTGATGATTGCACCATGTTCAGCAGCATTTGAACTCCTCAGATAGGATTACACCCGAAACATTGACTTCTCCACCTCCTGATGCTCCTGGCTTGCTGTGTTCTTCTAGCCTCCTGCTTTTCTTCCCCAGATACTGAAGCAGTCATGCTCAAATGCAACAGGATATGAACAATGTCCAGGCTTTGGCTGACAAGTATTAAGTAACATTCACACCACACAAATGCCAGGCAATGACCATGTCCAATAAGAGACAATACAATCACTACTGCTTGATATTCAAAGGTGTTGTCATCATTGAACTCCCCCATTGTTACCATTGACTGGAAACTGAATAGACTCAACATATAAACAATGTGCTACAAGAGCAGGTCAGAAGCTAGGAATACTGCAGCGAGTAATTCACTTTCTGTCTGTCCACCATCCACAAGGCACAAGTCAGAAGTGTGATGGAATACTCCCCACTTATCTTAATGAGTACAGCCCAAACAATACTTGAAGCTTAACAACATCTAGGACAAAGCAGCCCACGTTATTGTCATCACAACCACAAATATCCACTCCCTCCATCACTACTACTCAGTAGCATCAGTGTACATGATCTACAAGATGCATTACAGAAGGGCCTTGAAGATCCTCAGAGAGTACTTTCCAAAACCCAGAACCACTTCCATCTAGGACAATGGCAGCAGATACATGGGAACAGCATCACATTCAAGTTCCCCTCCAAGCCACTCACCATCGGGACTTGGAAATATATCGCTGTTCCTCCACTGTCGCTCAGTGAAAATCCTGTAATTCCCTCCCTCAGGGCATGGGGGTCAAACTACAGCATGTGGACTGCAACAGTTCAAGAAGGCAGCTCACCACCACCTTCTGAAGGGCAACTAGGGATTGGCAATAATTGCTAGCCAGCCAATGATGCCCACGTCCCACAAGTGAATAATAATTTTTAAAAACTCACCTCTACAGCCCTTTATGTTCATAAATTCCACAGATTGACTACAGTCTAAGAGAAGAAATTTCTCCTCAGCTCTGTTTTAAATGAGTAGCTCCTTATTCTGAGATTCTGCCTCTGGACCTAGACTCCCACAAAGGGACACAACCTTTCAGCACCTACCCTGTCAAGTCTTGAGTGTTTCAAAAAGGTCATCTCTCATTATCCTAAATTCCAGACAGCACAAGCCAAACCCATTCAACCTCTCCTCATAAGAAAACCCCTTAAGAACTGGAATCAACCTAGTAAGCCTTCTCTGCACTGCCTCCAATGCCAATACATCTTTCCTTAGATAAGGGGACCAAAACTGTTCACAATATTCCAGCTGAGGTCTGACTCATGCCTTGTATACTTTTAGCAAGACCTTCCTATTTTTATACTCCATTCCATTTGAAATAAAGGCCAACAGTCTATTTGTCTTCCCTTTTTACCTGCTGAATGTGTAAGCTAGTTTTTATTTTAACAATTGATAGTCTTTTTCTATTTAAAACCAGTGGAAGAAAGGTCAAGAGGTAATTATAAGGAAGAGCAAGTGCTGTGTGCCGTCACTTGTAGACAAATCCAGTTCAATATGCTCAGGTTAAGAATCTTAATTATTTATACATAAGTATTAAGAACTTAGTGGTCCAGAGCGACCAGAACAAAAATGACTATTTAACATTGCTATTTCACTTTTAAAGTGTTCTGAGATGATTATCCACATTCCTGAATTAAATTGTTGGTGTGAATTGACATTAGTAAGGCAAATATTTGATAGCTAAAATTAAGCTTACCTTTTTTCATAAGTAGGGAAGTTAACTTGATCAGTCCATGTTTAATTCTCATTTATTTATTGGAATTAACATGAAAATTCAGGGTTCTCTCTTCTTCTGTTCAGTCTGTGAATAAGTCCTTATCGTTTACTTTCGAGTAATACTGGTGGAAAATACATCTGTATTTTAGACAGACAGCACATGTACTGTATGTTTGTTTTAGGTTTTGATCTACTGGAGACTACACTGTGAAACTGCTCAGATGCGATAAGGGTAAGCAGTGATCAATTAGCACAGCATCCTCTGCAAGTATTTTTCATACCTTGCACATACAAAGTTATTTTGTCAGGTTTATGATTTAGAAATAATTTAGCTTGACAAAGCAACTTGGATCTCATTGAATTTTGCAGAAGGAGGAGTTTGTTATTTAAAATTCTCAGATATAACTACTGAGTAATGCGTAGGTTGCGTTTATCAACTTGTACAAACTGCTGAGCAATAAAGAACCTTGCTTTTGATAATTCAAACCATTTAATATATAGTGTTATTCCTTCATGAATCTGAAATAAAACCTTACAATGCAGGCAGGAAATAATTTTCTGTTTGGCATTGATAATGTCCATTATATATAAGTCAATAAGATAATAGATTTTAGTGGGGGAAAGCATATTGTCAATAATGCAAGTGAGAAGTAATGCAACATTCTGTGAATGGTTCCATGTGCACACATTGCAGATATTGCACAAGTGATAACGATTTGTGTTTTTGACTTCTTGAGAAGATGAAGCTTCAGACTTTAAACTCCAGAAACAAAGAAAGACATCAGCAACTCAAGACACTAGAAAATGATTTTTGAGCTTCAGAATATGTTATACATGAGTTTCCAATATAGCTGCAAGTCTGGAATACTGTTGTACCCTGAAATGCAACAGAAGTTCTTGTTTAGTTACTTAGTAACAAATGTGCTCTGTATCGACATGAATAAATCCCATGTCACCTCCCATTTGTTATTATGACAGATGTTCCTATGTAATGAGGAAGGACAGGTTCTTGGTGCATATCTGGTGAAGAGTTCAATGCTGGACTTGGGTTTCTGTAGCCAAAAGAATTCTTCTCATCAGCAGCATATCCTCGGTGTTCCATGATGTAGCCTGTAACAGCACAAGGTGATCTTTGGAAGGTGTGCTTTGCAAAGAACTGGCCGTAGCTTAAGGATCCAAGCTGGGTTTGTCCTGAAGTCCCCATGCACAATGGCTCCTGCTGTTCACGTACCCTCCCTTCATTCAGTTTTGTTGTGCCCCGAACATTATTCACGCTGTCTGGGCTGGCTTTGTGAGGATTTCCACGTTCATACTGGAGCTCTTTCATACAAATCCTCCTAGTTTGTTCATATGGTGTTTGGACTGGTAAAAGCTGTTGGTTTACCCTTGCCACTGACTTGGCTGCATCACAGTCTGATTTAGCTAACAAAGAATTATTCAAAGAGGGTGAAAAACACTTCCCATCATTGCATAATTTCTCCTGAGAATTGTGTTTGAACAGTACCTTACACTCTTCCTTGACAACATGCTGTGTGGCCTGCAGTACTTCGATTTTGTTTTGCTTTACAGGATGAATGTAAGGTTCTTCCTTATATTTGTTGTTTGGTCTTGATGATGCACAATTTGAGAAGGTTGCAGATGTTCCTCCTTCACAATGCCGACTGTTAGTCAATGCACCTAAATGAAAAAGAAAGTATTAAGAAAGTGTTAAGCACAATGTGATGGGAATGCAATGGATGTTGAACGAGTACTAAATTGGTGACTGCTGTTTCTAATTAGCTTAGTTTGTTTGGTCAACGTTCAATTATTTTCAGCCTCCCATTTAGGTGCTAGCAAATCAATATTTCAAGAGTCCTAATAAGAATTCCACTTAATTTTGCAAAATGAGACAAGTGTTTGATTTATTGTTAAAACAGAAACTGTACCATATGTTGTCTCTGGTATTTTGGAACACTGGGAATAATAAAGGGAGCTACCATGCCCATTTAATCTTTATAGACAAATGTACCTTCCATCACTGTTTAAACCTAGCTTGTGAATTCCATCGACATATATAGGATAACAGATGATCTACAATCAGTTATAAACTAGTAATTAAACTGAGATGTTCTGACAATTGAAAGCAATGATGACTCTAGTAATCCATGTCAATACACAAGATTGAAAAGCAGCTATGGTATCAATTATTAGGCTTAAATTAGGCTACTGGTTTTGCAAAGTGATAGATAACATAAACAATCAGTAAACAAAGGTTATCAATTTAAATGTTTGTTGCATAATATTTAAAAAGTGCTGTAGTACCTCGTTCTGCCACAAAGAACCCAAGGGATTTTAAAAATATTTAAAATAAGTATCAAAATACTTTAAATAAATTAAATATTAAAACATTTCAAACAAACATTTTATGCATAAAATATTTTGGGAAAATTGCTTCATTTCTGGAAAGTGTCAGTTAGTTGTTAACATTAATAATACCAGAGAATGTCAGTGACACACAACACTCTGTTTAATAGCAAAGTACTTGGGCTATGCCCAGCAAGTCCAAGAATAGAGATTAATTATTGTAACTTTCTTCCACATTTGAATGCAAAGACTAAAATAGCCACTTGCAATCCTAGCAGTTATCACTTAACATTGTGTACAGTTACACAGTGGGATAATCAACAGTAGACAGCTATTCAAATCATGACATAAACTATTTTTAAACTATATTTTGAATATAAACAGGGCTAGAACAGTAAAATGCATTTTAAACTGATATTTTGTTAAATGTTGTGCGTGAGCTATTGGGGGAAGTTGAATAGACTGGAGCTATTTTCTCAGAATGTCGGAGGCTGAGGCGTGACCTGGTAGAGGTTTATAAAATCATGAGGGGCATGGATAGGATAAGTAGACAAGGTCTATCCCGCAGGTTGGGGAGAGTCCAAACTTTGAGGGCAGAGGTTTAGGTTGAGAAGGGAAAGATTTAAAAAAGACTAAAGTGACAACTTCTTCATGCAGAGAATGGTGCTTGGAGAGAATGACCTGCCAGAGGAAATGGTGGAGGCTGGTACAATTACAGCATTTAAAAGGCATTTGGATGGGTATATGAACAGGAAAAGTTTAGAGGGATATGGGCCAAATGCTGGCAAATGGGACTAGATTTATATTAGGTCAGCTGGTCGGCATGGATAAGTTAGACTACTGTGCTTTTCCACTTTAATCTCCAGCATCTCGACTTTAATCTCCAGCATCTGCTGTCCTCACTTTCGCTGAGTTGGACCAAAGAGTCTGTTTCTGTGCTGTATATCTTTATGACTCCATGGTGAGCAATTAGAGTTTTATTTAGGGATGTAGATAATCAGACATAAATTAACAGGAACATTTTGATTGTGAATCTTTTTTGACATTTCATTATCTGAACGTTTTAATGTTTTCCTTTAAAGCATTCTATTTTAATGAATTTTATAATGTACAATGTGGCTTTAAAGTAACACCATTTAATAACTTTTAGAAACTATGCTTAAGACTTTCATGAAAGCAAACTACTGACAGGAACTCGGCAGTGTAGTGACTCAGTGATTAGCACTGCAAAAGGGACCTGGGTTCAATTCCACCCTCGGGCAACTGTTTGTATGGAATTTGTACATTCTTCCCGTGTCTGCATGGGTTTCCTCCGGGTGCTCCAGTTTCCTTCCACAGTCCAAAGTCCAAAGATGTGCAGTTTAGGTGAATTGGCCACGAGAAATGTAGGGGTAGGATGGGTCTGGTTGGCATGCTCTTCAGAGGGTCAGTGTGGACTCAATGGGCCAAATAGTCTGCTTGCACACTGTAGGGATTCTAAATACAATATGCACTGTCAGATAAGAGATTATAAGAAGGGTCCATTCACCTATGGATAATCCCTTGGCATTGTTCAAAGAGCAGAGTGGAATTCTCTTTGATGTCCTGAACAGTAATCTCTCTTAACTAGCACCACTAAAAATGAATTAATTTATCACACACTGCACTTGCCATTTGTGGGATCCAGCTATATATAAAACAACTATATTAAAGCATTGCTATATTTGGCTGTACATCAGAGATTGCACCTAAAAGAAACGACTTGACAGCAAATGAAAACTCTGTGTAAAATATACATTCTTAAGTGGCTGTTAGTGGAATAGCATAACTTACACTGATAATTCTGTACAGAGCTGTACTGGGATTCACTGATAAGATGATCCTGTAGATTCTTCGAGGGAGACTGACTGTGAGCTGATGATGAGCTTGTCAGATGCCAGCAGTTGTCACTAGTTGCCTGAAATGCACCCACATAGAACCTTGCTGTTTCACAAGGTGACCTTTGACTTTGAGCTATCCGATGAGGCGTCATCTGTTTTTTGCTGGCAAGCACTTGGGGGTCCAATGGGAAGTGTCCATAGGTATAGGTGAGGGGGTGTCCATGTGACGAGGCATAAAGCAGTTCATTGTTCTCCTGGCGAGAAATGTCTTCCTGGGGTGATACAACGTTCAGCATACGGCTTCCTCCCCAACTACTGGTGTGGCCACAATCAGCTTTCTCAGTGTGGAATGAATTATATTGCTGAAAATATGAAGGAAAGAAAAGGAATGTCAATTTTAAAGGGGGTCAAAAGAGGAATTTAATTTCATTTTATAACCTTCTCTAAAGCTATATAAAAAAAGAGGATGCATACAGTTTTGTCAATATTTGTATCATCCACATTTTCATTTCCATGAAGTTGATTATATTAGATTTTCTAGAGAATATTTTTAAATGGTTCCCAGAATATTAGCCAATCTTTGTAAATTCTAATACCTACGGGAGCTCATTTCCTTCTTTCCCAAGTCCTGGTGAAATCAGAGACATTTATAATTTTTCAACATTAGTACCACACAGAAGAAAGCTTTCTTTTCATTTGTGCAAGGATCCAACAAATCATTGGCATAAATCAGCTCTGAGCTCTGCTAGAAAAGACTTTAAAACCAAGTTCTGTGATTCTAATTATTTTACTTGATTTTAAAAGGCACAAAGGGAGTCTTCATGAAATTTTAACAAATGTCCTTATTCTCCTTGCAAAATGCCATTGAATCATCCTTCTACATTGCATCTTTTCATCTGATTTTTATTTCTTTCAAGCAGTCGGCAATCTGTTGCTATGTCATTTAACGTTAAACGTGTTGCCAATGGGAAACAGCCAACACTCAATTCAAAGGATGTATGGCGTTTAGCACAGTTCAACTCTCAAAACATGCTCATTTGTATCCTTTTGCAAAAGTTGGCTTCTAGAGTATTCACAAAGTTGATTTAATTTTTTAAATTTTTATTGATACAATTTGATACTGTTATTCTGAGTAAGAAACATTAAGTCACATTTTGCTTCACTTGACTTCCACAGATATTTTAGGCCAAAACTTTGGTCCAAACAGAGGGATGACCCCACAATTGGCAGAGGAGACATTACATTAAGCCTTATTGCCTGTATGCTGGGTCCAATAATTCCATAGGCAACATTAATATATCAGATTAACTTGTTATTTATTTCATTGTTTTTGGGCCCTGGCTGAGCACAAATTGGTTGTTGCTTATGTTTATATTATAGCAGTGACTGTACTTCAGAAGTATATAAAGGAGTAGTGGTAGCATGGCAGTATTGTGGTGGACGAGCAAGCCAGAGCATTAATGATGACCAGATAATCACTATCAGTTGTTGTAAAAAAAATCCAACTGATTCATTAATATCCTTTAGGGAAGGAAATCTACCATCCTGAAGTGATTCCATGCTGTGGGCCATTAAAGGAAAGATGAACTAGCCATTGACACTCACGTCCCATTAATGAAAAAAATATTGGCTGTGATTTCCTTTGACAGACAACACAGAAAGCCAAAATCAGTTCAAGTTTGTTTGTTCTTCATTCATTGTTATGGAAGGATAAGGAGGGAAAGGGTTCAGCTACGGTCCAGTGGTGTTCTAATTGGGGTGGACTGCATCTGAGAATGCCTCGTAGGAGCAGGTTTAGGATCAGAAATTGTGCCCTCCAAAGTAAAATAGTTGGCATTCAGGATTTGAGCTTGAATATAGTGAGGTATTCGGGGACTGTTGAGGCTCATGTAATTTGTTCTACTAAGGTTCAGTGACTGGTTTGTAAGTTTACTGTGTTTAGTTTTTTCAGTTTTAGTGATAGTGGAGAACAAAACACTAGGGACATTTGAAATATTGACAGATGCTATAATGTGCAAATTGGACACAATGAACTGAATAGCCCTTTCTCTTTACTGACATCTTTGATCATCTGAAAATTCAGATTGACACATTCAATCAGAGTTTTAACATAGGTCATTATCATTGTGAGACTAAAGAATAATTTATAAGGATGAAGAGATATACCATGAGTTAAGACTTACCAATTTGCAGGACAATGAATGCTCTTCTGCCATTAGCCTGGTATAACCACTAGTTGCCACCAACCTCCCCACTAGTTTCAAAAAATGGCATTATTACACTATAATTATGAACTAAATTCACTGTAGAAAGTTAGGGAGGCTATTTCAAGGGATTAATAGCCAGTTATTGGAGTAAATTACTGGTCCTGACATATCACTTAACCCTGGAAGACCTAAACAGGAGATATTTAAATTGTGGAGTGTCACTCCCACAGGTAGCAAATTGTTTCTGTAAGTTTATAAATATTAATTTATAATTTAAAAGTTTTAAAAATATGTTTTGTATAACCTTACCTTTTTCTTTTTCAATCCAAGCTTTCCCTTCCTTCAGTTTCTCCTTCTATACCTGATTTTCATTCATTCAGCACATTTCCTTCCCCATTGTTCTCTTTATTTTTTCCCTACCTTCAATATAATTGATGAATCTCAGACCCATCATTTATCAAGGTCTCAAATGTTGATTTTGTTGTTCTATTATTAGCTCACATTTCCAGCATTGTTCACCTGTTTATTAAGGTGTTACAATTGCCCTTTGAGATCCAAATGGTGTCCACAAATCTCAATGCTATCCTTTTGATGTCTTGAAAACTTGGATCAAGTCATCTTCAAATTTCTCAATTCTAGTGAAGAGAAACTTATTTTGTGTCATTTCTCCTCACAATTTAGTTTTGGAGTCCAGGACTGAAAAATTGGGGTCGTTCTTGTCATTTTTTTGGATGCCTTTGGAGATCCAAAATGATGTCCATGATGTGCACTCACACTTAGGGTGAATAGGAACAAATGCCATGTTGGTAAGGACATTAACACATACTCATTGAATAGCTGTTGGAACTACCTGGGTCAGACAGGTTATGTTATTAATCAGCAATGCAATGCTAATGTGTTGCCAGTGTCATCCTGGAGCTCAAAGCTCAAATAAACATCTTCCATAACCTCAGACAGCTGAACACACATTCTACAGGAGGAAACTCCCCACCAAGTGCTATTGAAAGCAATCATTGACTACTTATATGTTAGCTGCCTGATTGATTTCTTCCGGCTGTTGCTACCATTCTAAAAATATTTGTGCTTTCGATAGTTTTTATACTTGCTAAATCTGACAAGGATTGGTGTGACAAGTGTAAAAGGACATTTCATTAACTGTAAGTTTTTATGCAAACCAGTTGCCCCCAGACATGGCTGAATTAGTTGACATTCTCATCGGTATAAAACACTATCTAGAATTTTTGTTTGTTTCAGCGACTGGAGAAGTGGTTACAGATCGATGTCAAGGTTAACAATCCATTCAATGGCTCCAGATACCACAGGTTGAATGGCTGTGATCTCACTGGATTCTTAGAATAGGAATTTAGCAAGAGGGCAAGCTCTGACTTGGATGACCACGATCATTAACTAGCTGTACTTTAGTGTTCACATCATCCCTGAATCATTCCCAAGCATTTTAGGGTTGTCCAGATTTCCTTTGTAAGTTTGAAACCTGGGATTCTCCACTGGGGTAGGTGACCTTTGCAGTCAGTCAGGTGGCACACCAATCTGAGGTCGAGCTGCTGACAGTTTGTGAGAGTTTGGAAGGAGTTAAAGTTGAGGCTGTGAATTTTCAAATGCGTACGTGGGGCTTCTGAAGTCCTCTGTTAATGAGAGTGATTGTGAGCTATCAGTTGGAGACATTCTTTGAATAGGATGTTGTTCTTGCTGACATTTAGAGAATGAACAGAGACAATGCAGAACAAGTCCACACTCCTCTGTCCCGAAGCACTGATCAAAGAAGAAGATTCTATCTCAAGTGGTGCAAAGGAGCCAGGTAACTTTCTCTGTTACTGATGTATCAGTACCTGCAGCTCTCGGAAACTCTGAGCTGAAACTCCTCTTGCAGCAATGTTTTCCCTGGGTCACACTAGCATCCAGAAGCTTCCATATGCGACATCACCCACCCTGCCATCCTCAATGTGATTTAATTTACTTCTTAATTATTTTATTGAATTATTTATTCTTTTAAGTATATTTTATAACCCTCATCACTATTTCCCATGCTACGTTAAATCCTTGGAATAGAATAGACCTTAACCACTTACCAGATACTCATAAAACCTCTTCTCCTTTAGGAAATTAAGAATAATGCTCAATATAAACCCCTGTGCTGAGTTGATGCCAGACGCCTCCAAGCTCCTTGATGTTGACAGTAGGTTTTCTGACAGGTTTCTATATTCTTCAAGAATTTCCAGGGTACAGGCCCATCAATTTGTTTTTACAGATTGCCTTACAGAAGTGATTATCTCAATATTCTGCAGTAGAACTGTGACTGAGCTGATAAGTTGGCACTTACTATATATAAAACGAGTACCCTAGTTTCAGACCACTTGGGCCCAATGTCTCAACAGATGCAAGAACCGCCTCTATTCTATGCTATCCTTCAATTTACATGGAGTACCAGGGTCTGGCCTGATGGCTGTTAGTGTTAAAAGGTTAAATGTACCTGCATCCTCAATATCCTATTATTCTTCCATCACTGCCTGAGTATCTTAAAGGAGAAACACATAAGGGTAAGATTAGGTTGTGGGATTGAGGTGCATAGTAGTAAAGGTGGGGAAGAGTTGCAGACTTGCATCATCTACCGCTTATCAGTCTGAAGCGTGTGTGAAATGAACAATGTTAGGATGAAAGAAATGAGCTAGGTATGAGGGTGCTGTCATTCTTGATGGTCTCAGACCTTCCATAAGTCACATCACAGTAGGGGAATGCACTGTCTCTTTCATAGGGTTTATGACGTGCAGTCATTCCTGAATCTCCTGCTGCCGTTGTTTCTCTGTCATCTTGAACTGGAATAAGAGGAAAGGGTGTCAGTGATTGTGGTGAAACTTTTTAGGTGGTGTGATGGCTATGGCTGAATAGTTGGTTTTTAGTTGTACACAAGCTGTGAGAAATAGGTGATAGGCTTGCAACAGTGCTGAGTCTATAAAGGTGAATGGAAACATATGAATGTCAGGATTGAGCCCTGATGATTGGGAATGTTGGGAGGTGAGTGATAGTGTGGGAGCAAGGCAGTGGTGAATTGAGAAGTAGCAGAGGATTGTGGTGTATCTGGAAAGATACGTCATTTGAGAATGCATCTACTAACTTTAGTCACTGAACTTCTAGATATACTGTATCCAGCTCCCTTGACTTAATTCCTAACATTAATTTTGACATATATGTGTTCTTATTGCCTTTGGACAATTTATCTGGCCTGTAGGCGCAGAGTATTTGTCCATTCCACCTCCTTTACCAAGACCTCTAATTGCAAGGTCCATGAAGCTTTGAGCCAATGCTTTCTCATGACATTTTTCAATGTCTCCTCAGTCAGATTCATTTATCACATGAGTGCCAATGTTTGGTCCAACCACAGTCTATTTGCTCTTTCTAAGGTGTAAGCTAACTTTAAACAATGCAGGCTAACTTTAACTAGTGCTGGTTAATCATGGTATTGAGCCCTGCTAACATACCCAGTGAATTAGTATTGTGGTTAACACTGGCTGGATGCAGTAATCACTGAAATGGGAGGCATCATGACATTGGCATGCTTCTTGAAATGCAATCAACAAGTTGGTTAATCATGCTTTCTGCGCATTTTCATGGGTTATTGACTTTAGTCTCCTCTAATGTTTTTGAAGCCATTACCCTGCCTGGTGAATTATTCCAATATGTAAAATTACTCACTATAAGATGACTTATGACATTATTCAAAGATTGTCATGTTACGTGGCTCTATTCAACTTACATAGTTTAACTGTTTTCTGTATTGCTTCCATCAATGTTAATTCACTGGTCCAATATAGTACCAAGTTGTAGAAGGATAATATAGTACAGGAGACCTTCAGCCACCATGTCTGCGTTTGCCAATTAGCCTGACTTACCTAGTTTTCCTATAGCCTTGCATATGTTTCCCCTTCAAGTTGTTTATGCAATTTCATTTGAAAGTTATTACTGAATCAGCTTACACCATCCTTTCTGGTGGTACTTTCCAGATCAAGACAGCTCACTAGTTAATAAACAAACACCAGGAGTTTCAGACTCTCCAGGTTTTACTTGGAAGTTTTCGATGCAACATGAGTGGAGTGCTGCTAACTGCCTCCAGGACTGAAAAGAACAAATATCATCCAGGGTTCAAGTTCCTTTATACTATCCAATGAACTACATTGCAAAATGTAGTGCCTGCTCTTTCAGTTAAAAAAAAATCCAGTCTCTAATCTAATCTCTCTATGGTTCAAAAGCCTGCAGCCTGCCAGTACACATCAGTACACACCAGTAGACGATGGACATTTAGATGAAGTAGAGTAGGTCACTTGCTGTGAATGAGTTTACTGTCTTCTGGCGAGGAGCATAAAAATGACAATAAGTATCAGAAACTTAAAATGATCAGTTTGGAAGAGTTACTGAAAAAGAACTAGGCTACTTTTCAGTTCAGTTCTCAAACCATTAAGTGTTTAATTTTACATTAAGTGGAAGTCCAATGTATGACTATAAATTGGAAATAGTTTTTCATTAAGAGATGCATATACAGTACTTCCCTTATTTGACTCTCCGGAATTATTACTGAGCTGAAAAGCAATGAGAATTTAAAAGTAAACATGTAGTCAAAATCTTGCAGATGTCATTTCCATCTCTAAATTCATGTTTGAATATGTAATAAAGAATTCAGTATGTGCTGGTTTGGATATCTTATGCTACTGTAAAACAGCACTGTGCGTGGCAATAGCCCTTTGTGTATCGTGTTCTAATATGGTCAGATGTAGGTTTGGGCTTATTACTCTCCACAGTTCTTGCCCTCGGCCAGGCTGTCAGTGAGAAGTAGAAAATACAAGCCAAGTGCATCCCCATAGGGAGTAAGTAAAAGTCAAATGAGTCATCCTGGATGATTTTTGTACACTTCCTATTGCTTTAATCAAGAAAGGCTTTGCCAGAGAGGCCCACAAACAGCTCATCTGCTTTTTTTCATCACATCCTTCAATTTGCACCACACCACATTCCAGTGGGACATGCTGCTAGGAAATGGGCCAGAGTAACTCATGGTGACCCTTCTTATAAGAAAACATCTGCCCTCTGTTCCAGACCTCTCCTTCACAACTATGCTGTGAATACATGCAGACATTAATTTTCATACTTTATGCATAGCAAGCTCAATTCTTCAACATCCTACCATATCTGCACAAATGGGTCAGGGTCATAATATTCCATAATATGCACCTGCGGATAAGGAGATGTCTTTAGTTTTGATTTCAACTTGGCAATTTTGGGCTTCAGTTGTTTTTGGCTTTCATGTGAGGTAGGCAGCAGCATCTTATATGGGAATGAGGACTTGGTGGCTGTAGTCTGGTCCAGTGACAGTTGTAGCTCTTTGTATTCAATATCCCTGCAACATAAGATTCAATAGCATTCTAATATGTGGTGATAATTTTAAAACAGCATTAAATGTTAGATTATCCAAAATAATCTTAAAAATCCAGTGATCATTTAATGCAAATTCATTGACTTTGTCTTTGAAAATAGCTCATGAAGGAAATTAAATCCACAAGTGTTCAAACAGCAGTATTAACTGTAAGTAATTGCCAGCTGTATATCCGCTTAATATCCCAATCTGTCTCTTTGTCAGGCACCAGCTGATAGACTTGTCGTGGTCATTTCCTTTTGACCAGGACTGCCTGTCAGACATCTGGAATGTGCCTGGTGTACTATTGATTTCATCAGATCAAGAGTGCTCACAAAGCCCGTTTTTGCATATTAAAAAAAATTAAACTGAAAATTTGTTGTACTTTGATGTTCAGCAGGAACTGCCTGTTGAGGAGATGACTTGTTTTATTTCCTGCTGCGTAAAATCACAAGACTGTGAATTCACAGAAAATAAAGCTTGATGAGTTGTATTATCTTATCAAGAAAAGCTTTTAATGACTTTGTCTTACACTCATTATTTGTGATTCCAGATGATTTAAAATATTACATTTTGTTAAATGCAGTTTCACTTGCAGGAGGGGGAAATAACAACTTATCATGAAACATAATCTAACAACATTTCTCAAACACTAGGTAAAACATTTAATTGGTATAGTTAATGAAAAGATGAGTAATACAGCTGCATAGTAATAGTACTGTAGATTTTATTAAATTGGCCTGTTCAGACATACTATGACACATGCTATGGAGCTGGTGGGACTTGGGTCCAGGCCTTTCAGTGCAGGCTTGCTGCAGTGGCCCAGTGAAACTCAGCACAAGCTGGAAGAACAGCATCTCATTTACTTCTTGGGAACCCCGCAGCATCAGGACTCAATATTAAGTTCAATAATTTTCAGACCTGAACACCTTCTTCCCTGTGCTTTACCCACCCCCATACCCCATTCCTGTCATCACATGAGCTGTTTTCAGCACGGCCAACCCATTTTCACCTACTTATGGTTCCCATTATCAGTTTTTCTTTCTCCCTAGTAAAATATCATCCATCCTTTTGTCTCCCTGACTATTGTCCCCCCCCCTCTCTCTCTCTCTCTCTCTCCCTCCCCTCTGGGCTCCATCTCTGTCTATCCTTCATTCCTTCCTCCCACCCTCCCATCTTGTCCTCAGCATATACGCCACCTTTTCTTAGCTACTGTCAGTTCTGAAGAAGGGTGACTGGACTCAAAAAACATTAACCCTGCTTTCTCTCAACAGATGCTATCAGAGCTGCTGAGTTTCTATGGCAATTTCTGATTTTACTTTATCTGCATTGCGTTGAAGGTGAGCAGGAAACTACCTTGGAGCTATTAGGTACCTTATTATAATATTCAACCTGGTCTTTACCTATAGTGTTACCGAACTATTCTGCTTTAACAGCCAGTGCATTGCTTTCCTCAATGATCAACAACCCACTAGGGTCACTGAAATAAGTATATTGCTTCTGAGAAACTGGCAGGCTGGGAGGGCTTTGAGTAGAAGATCTCCAGCCAGGCCTGAGGCTGCTACTCACAGCAGTCCTTCTCAAAAGATCATTTTTTAAATTCATTCATTCATGGGTTATTGGCATCGGTGATTGGGCCGTATTTATTCCCATTCCTGGTTGTCCTTGAGAAGATGACGGTGAGCTGCTTTCTTGAACCATTGCAATCCGCGTGTTGTAGGTAGACTCACCATGTTGTTAGCAAGAGAATTTGACATTGCAACAGTGAAGGAATGGTGATACATTTCCAAGTCAGGATGGTAAGTGGCTTGGAAGGGAATTTACAGGTTGTGATGTTTGCATGCATCTGCTGCTCTTGTCCTGCCAGATAGTAGTGATCATGTGTTCGGAAGGTGCTATCGAAGGAGTCTTGGTGAATGTCACCGGCTGGTCATTGCTAACTTCTTGGAACCTAATTAGTTGACTTGTCTTGTGCTTCATTCAACACTTCTCTGCTGTCATCCTTTAACAGAGTGGAGTAACTTATGCAATTCAACCTTGTATCTCTGATGAAAAACAGGAGCTGCAAAAGCAGCATCGACCACTAAGTGTCAGTAGCACCAAGAACAACATCAATAGCTGTCACTGCCTTCTGCTCATCATGTGTTGAAAAGTGACTTGGGATATCTTGAGAACATCCATGGTTTGATTTGGTGCTACATAGATGCAAGTATCTAGTCCATCATTCTTTTTTACTTCTTGCTTTCAGAATCAGTAGGTGTAGGTCTGGGGAGCAGAGCCACACAAAGGAACTCTGGTTTAGTTTAGATTAGATTAGATTAGATTAGATTCCCTACAGTGTGGAAACATGCCCTTCGGCCCAACCAGTCCACACCAACCCTCCAAACAGTAACCCACCCAGATCCATTTCCCTCTGACTAATGCACCTAACACTATGGGCAATTTAGCATGGCCAATTCACCTGACCTGCACATCTTTGTGACTGTGGGAGGAAACCGGAGCACCCGGAGGAAACCCATGCAGTCACAGGGAGAATGTGCAAACTCCACACAGACAGTCGCCCAAGGCTGGAATCGAATGATGGTGTATATGCAGTAACCTCCTACATGAGGGACGTTTATGTACAGTGAGCTTCATGTCTCCACAAGACAAGCCCCTGAACACACTAGAGATAAGGGAAAGCAGCATTTCCATTGTCTTGATAGTTGGGAGTAACTCAGGTTCATTAAAATATCACAGATCATCGAAGATCCCACATCTAAGTACCAGAGTTAAAGGGTTCAGAACATTGAGACGTCACTGTGAAGGCTCCACCACTGATGGCCCTAGAGCTTCTACATGATCCAAGATAGCCAGCAGTTTCATAACCAAAATATTGGAGTGCAGGTTGTGGAATATCTTGCAATAACCTGTCAAATTATAAAAGCTGATAAATGAAGTAGCATTACAGGTGCTAATAATTTTGGTCCCAAAAAATCCATCACCTAAACACTGCCTGTGAGATCAGGACCATACCTTCATTAATCTTACCTTCTCAATGTTTTTTTCTGCTCCTTGCATGTCACTGTCTGTCACTGATGCTATTTTGCTTCACCCGATATGCTCTCCTCAAGTTCAACTTTTGAATGCCTTGGTTGGATGGTTTATTTCCAAGGTGCACTTGAATGATGCAACATTCCAAGAGGCATATAATTGATCCTGATGGAAGGAGAAAATCTTCTTTTGTCTCCCAGATGGTGTTCAAATATCCTAGTGACATGGACCTGAAGTTCAAAGTGTGCTTCACTGTCAGTGACCACATAATTCAGTCTGGTGGAAACTAAAAGGAGGATATGTGTGATTCTAAATGAGGGGTGAGTCACCTCTACTGTCCTATTTTGTGATTTCTCTTCAAACCATCCTTTCTGTATTTGGAGATCCAACTTCTCAAAAGTGCAGCTTATACAGTTCACTTCCTGTACCCTTTTCTCCTGAAGTACTCTTGTTAACAGAAGCAGAGATTTGGCCATTACAGGCTGGCGACAATTTCCTGTCTGTCATTAATTGCCTTTGAGAAGGTCTTGGTGAGCTGTCTTCTTCAACCATTGTGGTTCATGTGATACAGACACACCCAACAATACTGTTAGGGAGGGAGTTCCAGAATTCTGAACCAGCAACAATGAAGGAGTGATTATTCAGTGTCAAGCCGGGCCAGTATATGGCTTGGAGGGGAATTTGCAAGTTGTGGTGTTCCCATTTATCTGTTGCTCTTGTCCTTCTAAATGGTTTAGGTTGTAGATTTAGAACCGCTGCCTAAGAAATTTTGTAGAGTTGTTCCTGTGTGTCTTGTTGATGGCTTACTGTGCAGCTACTATGCATTGTGTGGAGGGAATGAATGTTGATGATGTCAGATGGGACACTATCAAGCTGTTTATTCTGTCATAGATTACAATGACTGTTGTTAGAGTTGCACTCATCCAAGCAATTGGAGAATAGTTCGTCACACTCCTGACTTGTGCCTTGTGGAGGGTGGACAGGCTTTGAGGAGTCAGGATGTGAATTAATCTCCTCAGAGTATTTAACATCTGACCTGCCCTTATAGCCACAGTATTTACATAGTTGGTCCAGTTCAGTTCCTAATCAATGGTAACTGCCAGAATTGCAGAATGCAGTTATTGCCTTATTCAGCAATGGTAATGATATTGAATGTTGAGGAACAATGTTTAGATTCTCTTGGTGGAACTGGCATTAAGCTGCGGGTGTTATTGTCATTGTGTCTACTAAAACCTTTATATCATAGTGCTATCCTTAAGTGTTGGGAAGATGTGAAAGTGCATCACGAAAGTGCTGTATCTGAAGAAACAGAGTTCTACAGTTGAGGGTTTAACTGAATTTTACTAGCAATAGGAGATGACACACATTGAAAAGTGCAGTCGAATCTACAACTGTAAAAACCTAGTTAAACATTATAACAACTGGTCACTAGTAGAGAACAGTCCATGAGTTTAATCGTTAGAGTGTTATATCAAATAGTTATGAAGTTACCCCATGGACCCTTACCTTGCCAGTCTGCCATTCATAGAAAGACAGAGCTTATATTTATATAGCACCATTCACAACGCAAGACATCCTAAAATGCTTTACAGCCAATGAAGTGCAGACACTATTGTAATTCACGTGAGCAGCCACCTCCTTCCAAAGATTGTGATCCACCTTTGATTTGATCGAATCATTGTTCAGGAGGGGAAGAAGCCAAACAGCATGGAAACAATTGTACTACATTTGCTCCAGCATGTTTTGTGTGGCAATTCTTTGAAATGTGTGGCCTGAGGCTACCATAACCTGCTCAGTGATATTTTTCATGTTTTCTGGAAAAAAGTCTCTATTTTAATTCCGCTGTTTCCATAATTTCTGTTGTCCTTTCTGGGGTGGGTCATTTCTTTGGCTTTATTATAACACCAGCATTTCTTTGCTTTTAGATTTGTTTGGAGGAAAGACCATTATTATGTTGTCATGATACTACATATGTAGTGGGACTTGACTGGATTACAGTTTATTTCATAGTGATATGTACAGCAGAGAGATACCTCCATTTCCCAGGCTCAACCGATATATCAATAACCTGACTAAAATTGCTCAGGTAATGTTGACTCGGTTTTGAAGCTAACTGATGCTACCCAAGCTTTCTTTATCGGAAAGCTATTTCAATCAGTGTAAATTGAATTTTAATCCTTAATATTAAAAGATGAATTTCTAATCCACTTATATTATCCAACTCAACCATGTCTCTACTATCACCTTACCACCAACTCAGTGCAAGTTATCACTCTGTGAATGAATATTTTACATCCAAATAGAACTAACATTGAGTTCAACTAATTTTTTACCTTATGTTTCCCTCAATACCTTTTGCATTGAACAGTCTATGCCACTACTGAACATCAAGCTCTTAGTTCCTGGACTGTCACTGAACTCATCTCCTCTGGAGATCTCCATTCCATAACTTCCCATCTCACACTTCCCATAGCCCATTTCTAATTGCTTCCCAAAATTCGCAAATGGGACTGCCCTAGTTTGTTCATATCCCATTCAACTTAGTTCCTCCTATCTTGTCTCAACATTCCCCTCTTTCTTCAGTCTCTCCCCACTTACAAGAGTGATTCTGCAACTTCCAGTTTTCTGGCCCTAGCTACCTCCTCTTCAGCATGGATATGCAATCTCTCCATGCATCCATCCATCTGAAGGATCTCCACTTTTCCTCAAAAAGGGGTTTCAACAGCTCTGATCCACCCTCCTTCACCTGGCTGAGCTTGTTCTCACTTTGAGCAAATTTTCCTTTAACTCATCTCACTTTGTCCAAGTCAAAGACTGTGGATACCCTTATGGTTTCCAGCTATGCCTGTCTCCTTGTGGGGTATGTGGAATATTCCTGAGACTCCTATACATAACTCTTTCTTTGATACATCGGTGTTGCTCCATGCTGTAATTCGTAATTGGAAAAATATGTCAGTTTTACTTTCAATTTCTATTCTTCTCTCACCTTCAACTCTGCTCCAACTCTGAATTTTCCCTTCCCTTTCTTGACTTCATTGTTTCCATTTCTGAGATTGCCCATCAATATCCATTACAAACCCACTGATTCCCACAGTTACCTTGGCTATTCATCCTCACATCCGGCTTCCAGCAAGATTCCATTGCATTTCCGAGTTTCTCCAGCTTCATCATGTGTTCTGATGATGCTACCATCCGCTGGGATCCTCCAACATAATCTCCTTTATCCTCAACCGAGGATTTGTCACCACTGTTGCTGTCAGGTCCCTCACCTATGTCCCACCTAGTTCCCACATTTCTGTCCACATCTCCTCCCCTCCCTTCCATAATGATTATAGGGTTCTCCTTCTCCTCGCTTACCATCCTACCAGTCTCTGCATTCAAAGAATTATCCTCAATCATTTCTGCCCCTTCCAGTGGGATGCCAGCACCAAACACATCTTTCCCTCGCTCCACTGTCAGCGTTCTCCAGAGACCTTTCTAGTTGCAACACCTTTGTCACCCCTTCATCCCTTCATCACCCATGCAATTGCATAATGTGTAACACTTGACCATTCACCTCCTCATTGTCCAATGCCCCAAACACACATTCAAGGTGGTACAGTGCTTTACTTGTACTTCTTTCAATGTAATCTCCTGTATTTGCTGGTCACGATGCGGTCTCCTTTACACTACACCAGGTTAGTCCAACAGGTTTAATTGGAAGCATGAGCTTTTGGAGCGCTGCTCCTCCATCAGGGGGTTGTGGAGGACACAATTGTAAGACACAGAATTTATAGCAAAAGTTTACAGTGTGATGTAACTGAAATTATGCATTGAAAAATACCCTGATTGTTTGCTAAGTCTCTCACCTGTTAGAATGACCATGTTAGTTTCACTTCTTTCATATGTAAATCACAAAACTCTTTTTAAAACTAAAAAAAGGCTTTGTGATTTACATATGGTCATTCTAACAGATGAGAGACTTAACAAACAAACAATTTTTCAATGTATAATTTCAGTTACATCACACTGTAAACTTTTGCTATAAATTCTGTGTCTTACAACTGTGTACTCCACAACCACCTGATGAAGGAGCAGTGCTCGGAAAGCTAGTGCTTCCAATTAAACCTGTTGGACTATAATCTGGTGTTGTGTGATTTTTAACTTTGTACACCCCAGTCCAATATTGGCATTTCCAAATCCTTTACATTATTGAGACCAAATGGAGACTGGTTGACTGCTTAGTAGAACACCTCCATTCTGTCCAGGGGAATAACCCCCATCGTCCAGTTTACTGCCATTTTAATTAACCATCTTGGTTTGCATCTTGCACCTACTACAGCAGATTTTCCAAAGCAAATTCCATTTCTGAGTAATTCTGAGGCTTTTGATGCTTAAGGACTTTAACTTGTGTATTTTCTCCTGCTAGACTCCTAGGTGGAGGTCAGCGAGCCAGTAAAAATACTTAACAGAGCTAGAGGTTAGAAAATTGGGCAAGGAAAGGGTTTGGATTTCTCTGGTGTGCAGAAATCATGTCACATTGAAGGCGTACCAAATTCATACAATCATACAATTTCCATACAAGCTGGCAGCACAGGAGGACATCATTTGGTCCACCATATCTATTCCAGCTATTTGAAAGAGCTATTCAATTCATCCACTTCTCAATTTTCTCTATGACATGAAAATTGTTCGTTTATCTGTGAAGTGTTATTTGTCCAATTCCCTTTTGGAAGTTATTATTGAAGCTGGGAGAAAGTGAGGACTGCAGATGCTGGAGATCAGAGCTGAAAATGTGTTGCTGGAAAAGCGCAGCAGGTCAGGCAGCATTCAAGGAGCAGGAGAATCGATGTTTTGGGCATGAGCCCTTCTTCAGGAATCTTCCTAAAGAAGGGCCCATGCCCGAAACGTCGCTTCTCCTGCTCCTTGGATGCTGCCTGACCTGCTGCGCTTTTCCAGCAACACATTTTCAGCTTATTATTGAAGCTGCTCAACATTCTACACTCTAAGGAGAACAAACCTGATTTCCACAGTCTGTCTAGAATCTACAATCTACTCTAAGATTAAAGCAGATGGTTCTCAGTAAAATGCCACACCAATCTGATCATTTTTACCTGATGTTTTAGGATATGCTGATTGGAAATGCCTGTTTCCTTTTTCAAAAATTACATAATAGTATCGATTGATGTTATATGTCCAAAACGGAATTAAGAATTATAAAGACATTTAACAAGATTAAATGAAAAACACTGCAGAACCTGGAAATCTGAAACAAACGCAGAGAATTCTGGGGAAACAGAGCAAGTCTGGCAGCATCCGCAGAGGGAGAAACAGAGTTAACATTTCAAGTCCGGTATAACTTCTTCTGAATGTCTCACCCCACAGATGCAGCCAGACCAGCTGAATTTCTCCAGCATTCTTCATGTACGTTCAACAACAATAACTGGTGCTTTACAATAACGGGGCAAGTAACATTTTCAAGAGTAAAAATATCAACAGATAGGTTAGGAAGGACTTCATGACAGAATAATCTAACAGGAAATTGTATATTGAGTGAATTTGATTGACCGTTTCAAGTTCTGGATTTTCTTACACATCCTACTTCTTTCATATGCTATTACGACTTTTTGTCAATGAACACATGTATGTATATACTTACGTTAGGACATAATTGACGCTCACAATGCAATGGGGTCTGGATGAACGACTATTATGAACAATGGTAGCATAGCTCTGAACCCACACCCAGCCTCCATGTTTTGACAGCAGTCTGTAGTACTTTGTTGTGACTTGTCCTTTGACCAGCACTTCCAGAATAATTAAAAACAAAATTACTTGGTATTTTTCCAGCATTATTTCAGATGAATATTAAAACATTTTGTAGCATTTCCTCAAATTGGACAACATTTTGAAACATATGACTACTTGAAACCATATTATTAATTTAAAAAATAATGTTACCAGTGTTAACTGATTTATGCTTTATATATTCATCAATCTTTCTTCTGTCAGTACATTGTGGGGTGGCATGGTGGCTCAGTGGTTAGCACTGCTGCCTCACAGCACCAGGGATGCAGGCTCAATTCCAGCCTTAGGCAACTGTCTGTATGGAATTTGTACACCCTCCCTGTATCTGCTTGGGTTTCTTTCCACAGTCCAAAGATATGCAGGCTAGGTGGATCAGCCATGGAGTTACAGGCAGAGGGTAGGAGTCTGGATGAGATGCTCTTTGGAGTATCAGTATGGACTTGATCGGCTGAATGGCTGGCTTCCACACTGCAGGGATTCTATGATTTGATTAGATTACTTACAGTGTGGAAACAGGCCCTTCGGCCCAACAAGTCCACACCGCCCCGCCGAAGTGCAACCCACCCCTACCCCTACATTTACCCCTTACCTAACACTACGGGCAATTTCACATGGCCAACTCACCTAACCTGCACATCTTTGGACTGTGGGAGGAAACCGGAGCACCCGGAGGAAACCCACGCTGACACGGAGAGAACATGCAAACTCCACACAGTCAGTCGCCGGAGGCGGGAATTGAACCCGGGTCTCTGGCGCTATGAGGCAGCGGTGCTAACCACTGTGCCACCGTGCCGCCCACTAGATTTAACAGAGATGCTAATCTTTCTAAAATAAAGTCACCCATTATTTAAAAGAACTCGTCCTTATCCAAGAAACATTTATAGCGTTGGTTTAAATACTCATGATTTTCTGTCTATTCTAATGCAATCATTTACAGGAGGGTGGTTTGCATGTCACAGAGGGTGTTTCACGTGTCAAATAAACTTCCTGTGGAAGTGGTAGATGCAGGTACAATTACAACATTTAAAGACATTTCAATGGATACATGAATAGGAAAGGTTTGGAGGGATATGGGCCATGAGCAGCCAGAAGGGACTAGTTTAGTTTGGGATTATGCTCGGCATGGACTGGTTGGACTGAAGGGTCTGTTTCCATGCAGTATGGTTGTATGATTCTAAGACCCCAAAATTGTGGAATTCCTTAACGAATTAGGTTTTCTCAGTCCCACTGTTACGTTCCAAGAAGGATCAGAAGGCAGAAGTGTTAACAGAGGGAGCTTTATTGAGGTGTTCACTCTACAAGCAGCGAAATTAGAGAGGGAGAGAGAGCTGTTTGTCCTCCTAAATTGCTGATAATGTAATAATTGTCACATGATCAGACTCTTAAAGTGACAGTCTACCATACATCACAAATACATGCCATCTACAAACTTCAGACTTTTAAATTGTAAGTTGAGCCAGTTCCAAAAACTACCTGCTGATTTGCCTCATACATTGTATTTTTTTTCCAATGAGCTATTTTGTGTTGTGAGGCTTAGTCTATTCTTTTGGTTTCTCACCAAAAGATGATTGACTTGGAGAGGAACTTGATATGTTTAGCATATGCTTTATGACACATGCCTGAAATGTTTTCTTTTCATTATGTTATTTTCAGAACATATACTGTGAGAGTCATGATTATTTTGTTCACACTTCATTTCATAATGACAACGAACAATAATATGCCCAACATATCCACATTGCTAACTACTTCTGTTCTTGAAGAGTAATAATGTTGAATATCGATAGCTATGCCATGATTACTGTCAACAATTGAGTGATAATCCGCAGTCAAATCGTCCTATCAGCTACAAATCTAGAAGCATAGACTAGATTAAATTAAGTAGTTTTAACTGATATGCCATGTGTAATAATTGATCTGCATGAAGTGTTCTTGAATGAGTACCATTTCAGGTGAGCAGCTTGTTACTCACAGAGGTGATGTGCATATCTTAAATGGAAAACATCACACCCATGCACGTGATGATACAATGTCCTTTCTATCAGATCCTGAGGTTCATATCCAGTTAACTCCGCAACCCTGATAATAAAGACAAATAAAATTGGAAATTACTTGCAATGACAGAAGTAATGGTGTAGTCGTATAATTATTAGACTAACAATCCAGGCTAATATTCTCTGACATAGGTTCAGATCCCACCAGGATTGAGTTGAAAGTTGAATTTAGTACAAAGCAGCAATAACGTGAATGGCAGCTATTGTCAATCATTGTACAAACCCATCTGCTTCACTCATTTCCTTTTGGAGAAACAAGTATGCTGTCTTTACCTGGCCTGCTCGATATATGATTCCAGATACTGGACATCATAGTTGGCATTTAACAGCCCTCTGTACAATTATGGATGGCCAATAAATGCTAGACTAGCCGGTGATGCCCATATCCCATGAATGAATCTTAAAAATGAAATAAAGTTGGCTGTTTCATGTGTACCAAGATTTTGAATTTACAGAAATAAAGTAGATAAAAGGAATGTATTGTTAAACAATTGGAGCAATTTATGGTGGGAATTAGAATATTGTGTGTCTTTTTTGGTGTCTTATTTCTTGAAGTGGTTTAGATTATAGTGGAAAAGAAAACATGGACAAAACCAGATTTTTGAGGTTGGGGCCTTAGTGAGAAACAACAGAGGAAGGTTTTGTTTCATTAGAGCAGAAAAAGAGCAAATCTGCTCAAAGTTCCCAAGAAATAGGACAAAGTGGTTAGCTTTTCTAAGAAGTTGCCTCCAGTGCTATGGAATAGATCCATTGTAAGGGAATCCATGGACTCTTGCAATTACCACCATTAATAAACATAGTGTGGGGTTCATATAAAGTTTATAATGTCATTCACTGTAAGTTTGGTTCTTGGGTTCTAGGTTCATGAGAGATATGAGTTTTTCTGTGTGTCTGAAGTTAATAACTAACTTGTAAGTATTTCTGGCCATAGGGATCTCTTTTAAAACAGTTTTTAGAGCCTAGTTTTAGAATTAATGGATGTTACTATCAAACAAGAGAAACTAGCTCCAATTTTGAAAGTCAGGAGAGGATTTTTTTTCAGCCTAAGGGAAACACTGATAGTTTAGAGGGATGTTTTACTGAGAAATTTGAGCAGTTCTTCAAAGGCCTTGGATTAAGATGTCAGTATAGATCAGATCTACCGATAAGGGACAGCTATAATGAAACCAGATTGCCTACAGTAAAGAGTTAATGATAATCCCACCAGATGTATTGGGATACAACCCTGAAGATATTACTTAAAGATGCATCCATTTAGGTTTAGATGTATCATAACGCCAGGTAGAAGCTATCAGAAGTTCCAGTCTATAGTTAAAGTCACAAGTGTCTTAAAACTACTAGGTGTTAGAGACAGGGATGAAGACAGTACAGTGAGTGCTGTATGGGTGGTGTTTTGGGGTATTATACAAGGTGTATTTTGGGTACTGTACAAAAGCTGTTGTTTTTCTTTTCAATTTATAAAAGATCATTTGGGGGATTAATAGTATCATGCTTTACTGTATGTTTAAAAATCTTTGAACTTGTGTTATAAGTAGATAGTTTAATTTATTCTATTTTACCTTCATTTTTCTGTTAATAAACTTGTTATATCGTTAAAAAAACATGCTTATGTTTCAGTGAAAGACCACTACACTAAAATCAAACCAAAATAAAGTATAATCTATCAAACCAAGTTTCAGTCTGATCTTGTCGTATAATGACATCACCTAAGATCATTACAACAGCAAACACTTCAATAAAAGGCCATTATCCTTAATACATCCACTCCCTTAACACAGATCTCTTATATTTTTCTTTCTATCGAAGTGTATCCAACTGATCCAGCTGCAAAGATGATTTTGAATATCTTATTATTACAAATCTAGAGTTTGTATAATTGACAATGTTCTATGAATGGTGAACCTGATGTGCACTGCGAGCAAAGGCTGTTTATCGACAGGACCAATTGTGGTCTGGCCTGGCACTCTACATAAGGGACTGTTATCACTGGGCTAGTAATCCAGATTAATCCAGCCACATGTGTTAGGGACATTGATTCAAATTGCACTGCCTGGAATTTGAATCAATGGGAAAACCTGAAATTAAAAATCTAGTCTAATAGTGACCAGGTAATTGCTATTAAAAGACTATCAGTTTCATTAAAGTCCTTTAGGGAAGGAAATCTGTAAACCTTATCTGGTCTGGCCTACATGTGACTGCAGCCACACAGTAATATGGTTTACTCTTAACTGTCCTCTGAAACTTAGCTCAAGGGCAATAAATGCTGGCCCAGACAACATCCAATGAATAAAGGAAATAAATTCTCAGGCTAAACCTATCAGCCAGGTCTGAGCAATTGATTTGCTGTTATGTTTCTTTTGGAGGACCTAAAGCCTTTCTCAACAATTATCTTTTTCTCCTTGCATCAGTTTCCTTCAGTTGTGGGTAAGCTGTTCTCCGAAAATGCAATCTTCACTTAGAGGCAAAATCTCAATAACCTTGTTTAATCTTCCCTTCTCCTGTGTAATTTGAAGGAAAGCATTAGAAACTGGGGACTCACTGAAGTGAAACCCCTTGGCACATGTGCGACGGAAATTCTAACCCTTTAAGTGCTCAATCTCTGAAACTATCAGTTGCTGTTAAATCATTTTACCAGTTAAAGGTCTTACCTTGCATCTAGGAAAATTAGTTTGAGATCCAGACTGGCTCTGAACATGAACATATTGCTGTGAAGTTTGATTTCTGTGATAGCACTGGGTGGTAATGAATGTCCCACTGCCACTAGTCCCACAATCTGGTAACAGCCATCATAGAGAGTGACATCAAATACATACTGGCGGATTTTCAAATAGCCACTGCAGTGGATTACCTATGGAGAAGGATAATTTCAGTTGATTTATGCATGGTGAAAATATTTTCTAAACACACAGAAGAGGCTAAGCAAATAAAACTGCTCAAGGAAGCTAAAAGTGGGAACTTTATTAAAGAATACTAAACTGTACACTTACTTTCACACTAACTTGTCCCACAATCTATTTAGCAACAGAAAACTGCCAAAAAAAAGGGCAGTCCAGGTGCTGAAGTGCATTGTCGTGGCAATATGGTTCAGTATGGACAGAACACAATGTACATTTACAATTATAATTGCCAGCCATGTCTTTGGGAGGAGATTTCTGTTCAACATTTGAGTTTACGATGATCTGTAGCAGGGAGATGGAGAGATACCAAAAAGACAGATATCTAACTCATGATCTTTATGTTGTTGTTAGTGAAAAAATGTTGATCCCTCCTACCCATTACTAGGGATATCCCTTATTTTGATCAATAGAAATTAGAAAAAAAACAATCAAAATTGGATAAATGGTAAGCAAAAAGAATTTAGTGCATTAAATAATTTTCAGCTTACTTGTTGAATTAGGCTTTTAAAATATCTGATGCACCTTTGACTTAATGCAATTAAAAGTTGCTTGGGAAAGCCAGGCAAATGGTTGGATGATACCTGCTGACTAATGGTTGCTGAGCTGCTCATGGTAGGGGAATGTCATGCTAAGGTCAGCAACCTGGTCAGGATCAATAATGTTGAACATAAGTTAAATAGACACTTCGGAGTTCTGCCTTCTGAGAACAGAACAAGATTAGCAGAAACTCTGCAGAAAATTGATTATATTGGCTCCATGGTAATGAACTTGCATTTATATGCCATTTTAACATAGCTCTCAAATCATTTCAAAGTGTGTCATATAGAATGAATTATATTGTGCAGTTACTCTTGCTTTATGCCTAAAATAGATTGCACATGAACTGTGAAAGGAATAGACTTGATGGCTCAATGGCCTTCTCTCTATCCTTTTTGGTTTATTCCATATTATTCTCAGATGTAATTGAACTTTTAAGGTAACATTTGTGCCTCATTGGTGCCAGGTGATGACCATCTCCATTAAGAGGGAATCTAGCAATCACCTCTTGATTTTCATTGGCACTACCATTGCTCAAAATCCTACTATTACCCTGGGTTACCATTGACTAGAACAGAACAGAACTGAACCAACCACATCAATGCTATAGCTACATAGCTCTTCGCAGTCTAGGAATTGTGTGATGAATAACACACCTCCTGTCTCCCCAGTGCCTTTCCATCATTGACAAGACACAAGTCAGGAGTGTGATGGAATACTCTCCATTTCCCTGAATGAGTGGAGCTCCAATACTCAAGTGGTTTAAAACCATCCAGGACAAAAAAAAATGCTTGTTGGCACCCCATTCACCACCTTCACCATTCACTCTGTGCACCATGATGTGTAGGAACAGCAGTGTACGCCATCTACAAAATGCACTGCACGTGACTCACCATAGCTACTTTGACACCAATTTCCCAACCCATAATCACTGCTTTCTGGAAAGACAAGGGCAGTACATGGGAACACCATCTCATGCAAGTTCTCCTCTAAGCCATTCACCATCCTTCAGTTTGGCCAGGTCAAATCATGGAACTTCCAAACAGAACTGTGGGTGTTCCTACACTCCAGGACTGCAGTGTTCCAAGGAGGCAGATCTCCATCATCTTCTCTAGTACAATTCACATCCTGTGAATGAATTTTTTTAAAATATGCAGGGATTTTTGCATAAAATCAAATATTTAACCAAATGATCATCTTAGAATTGTCTGATTCGCAGTTAAGTTAATCTATTTTCTGAATAGCACAAGTCTAATGTCACATCTGATTTATTCTTTTGCGGCTTCCTGTTTCACCTCCACATACCTTTGAGACAGTATGTCCACAATAATTCCTTCTTAGTTATCTTAATTTTCTCCCTTCTCTGTTTATTAATTTTCCTTCAAAATAATTTTGATTGGTCTTCTTTGTTATCTGTCAGTTTTCTTTATTTGTGGACATTGAGGTCAGCATGTTGCTGAGAAAGATTTCCAGAATAGGTTTGAATCGCCTTCCTTGTAAATCAGACTTCCTGACTGACTTATTTTGCAGGATTCCACCTTCCTGCTATGGATGGAATGCTGACATTGAAAAATTCACTTACCCAAAAAGAAAAGTCAATAAAAGAGAATAATCCTTTAAGATACAAAAACTTCATTGTAACAGAAAGTCTAAGCCTGTACTATGGTATAGTATATAAACAATTTAAGTTGTCAGATGGTTTCCATTTAGCTATTGATATTCAAACATATTTGTTTGAACTGTCAATTATTCCTATTCATAAGGGGAACTTTCCAAGATCCCTGTTGGCTCTGTTGTTTAATGCACTGCCTAAAGTGAAATTGAACCACACAAAGGATCAGTTTCCATCCTGACATTTACTGAGTTAACTAATTCAACTCGGGAGTTGGCAGGCATACTACAATCGGCATTCATTGTCTTTGCCTAAATTAGCCACAATACCAATTATTGATTGGCATTCAGTGATCCTTGATGGAAAATGTGTGTGGTCACAAAACAAAATTGCCATAGACCATGCGGAGCTCTGCAACATTGGGTTCAGTAAAAGTTATAGTCAGGTCCAATGCATAGCATCACTTGGTTTTTCAGCCCTGTTTTGCATGCTGCAGTTACTCATCTCAAACAAATGAAGTTTGATGATAACAAAAACTGAGTCATTGTCTGTTTCAATTCTATTCTCTCATTGAAGTTCATCTCAAAAGGCAGAGATGAAATTATAAACTACAAAAGCATAAAGCACATATCTCCCTTGTTATTGAAGTTCCTTAGCTTATTATTCTGAATAACATATAGAAATGTTATGATTTTGTTTTTTACGAACAGGAACATCATAGCAGTATCCATTGGCAGCTGTCTGTCATTGAGCTGCATAATATAACAAGCTGTGATCTTGGCATTTGTGTATTGACTGTTGCAAATACCACTGACCAACTTTATTAAACATATTTATGAAAAAGTCTGGGCATATGGCATATGCTGGAGATTCCATCCATTTTGTAGCTAGAATAAAGACTGACGAACATGAGGAATGTAATAATTTTACCTCACAACCATTATAGTGAACCATGAAAGAGAGTGCAAAATTAAATTAAGAGTGACAGAGATCAAAGGTCTGACAAGTTCCATATTGGTAGGAGAGAAATTTGTTGGAAGTTAAGTTTTTTTTTAATGCTTTCAAGGTAGGTGAGCAGTAATTTACTAAATTGAACAGATGTATAAAAAATCTTCATAATCTTTGCTGAAGTTGTGTCTGATAGGATATTCCATCACCATTAATCCTGTCAAGAATGGAAGAATGGTTCCCCTTAGATTAACCTTCAAGCTTCTAAGTACTCATCCTTTCAGTAAATAGCCCAGGTTCTTAATTTTTCTTCTTATCAATCGTGATCAGTATGTTGTCATTAAATGTCATTGATATAGATAAAAATCAGTATTAAGATTCAAAATGTGCCAAGCTTTCTGACTTCAGCAACAATATAACTGATGGAGGGGAGGCTGGAGAAATAATCCTTTTACATGTGTGAGGCTGGTGTGGTAATTCAGAAGACTTTCTGGCATTTTCCTCTGATTTTCTGTTTCTTATTAACTTCTGAAGAGTCAAACATTTGCCATAATTTAAACTCAACAGTCCAACTTCACCTAAGTGGCAATTCTGCATGCATTCCCCAGTCAGTTACTTTGATAAGAGGAGCCTTACAGCTGGACACAATCCCTTTCATACTTTCATTTTCAGACTGGATGGTAACAAGGTACATGACCCAAAGCTGATCTTCCACAGGCTAGATACTAGGGTTCAAGGTAAACAGCTAAAACCGTGCTGAGAAAAGAATCAAACCTGGGGCTTTCAATGGCTCAAGGCCACATAAAAGGAGATATCACTCCACTGAAACATCCAGAGAGAAAATGGAGAAAAGTATCAGATTACATTACTGACCATGGCATTTACAATCCTTAAAATTCAACTGAAGGATAAATTCACAATGAATATTCCTGCTTATTTCGTATTAGCAGTTGTGCCTTCAAATGCTCTAGGAATTGTGAGATTTCTCTGCCTCTGTGTCTCTTTCTTCTTCTGAGACTCCTTATCATTCCTAATATCTTCTGATGTGACCCAATATTAAATGTTATTTACTAATGCTCACGTGATATGCCTCAGAGCATTTTAATAATGGAAAGCACCATATAAATGCAAGTTTATTGCTGTTGTAGCTTAAAGCACTAAGCAAAGATATTGTGATAATTCGTTGCCTTATTCCTTGAAAAAAAGATTTGGAGCTGCAGCATGAGACAGCCAAATTGTCATCTCAAATATCCCAAAAGGAAGACTCATATACTTATAAATTAGGCTATGAGAAGTCTGAATGTCAGAATTTGAGTACAATTTTTTTCAATGATTGTTTACATTTACTTACCTTGTAACCACCACAAGTCAAACCTGCATTTCTTTTGGCCAGAACACATTTCATCCGTAGAAAGAAAGAACGCTCAGTTTCATATTCTGAAAAGAACATCAAACAATGTTATTGTACCTGAGCTTTAATAACCTCATAAACCATGCTGTGTTACTATACAAGATGCCCAGGACTATTGTAGCCAAGTGAAAAAAAAGAACCAAACTGTCTTTTAACATAATATTCATTACTTATTCTGGGATGTGACTAATGGCCAGATTTATTGCCCATCTTTAGTTCTGCTGAGAAGTGCTGCTGGGCTTCTTCTTGAAATATGCAACTGAAAAGAGTCTTCCTAGAGAAGGTATTCAAAATTGTGTTGCTCAGGGATTATATTTCACCTTTGGGAGAAACACTTGGAGTTATTCTTTGATGTTGTAAATACATATTATGTTTTATTAGGTTCTGAATCCTTTACATATCTAAAATTAGATTAAATATTTTAAAAATTAAAACATTAGAACCACAAACCAATTAGAATGTAGCTGGAGTGTACGACTATGGTGTGTTGTGGTGAAGGCTGAGCATTTGATATGTGCAGGAGATTGTGTCCATTCAGTAACTAGAAAAAGAAACTGTGCTTATGTGGAAGGTGGTAATTTTATTTCATCGCCCTTACAGTGAACCATGGAACTGGGTACTGCAGGGATTGTAACAAGGGTGGCCGGGTGGACCTTGTAGAATATTAGTCCCCTGATTCGGACTATTAATCTGGAGCAATCAGGGACTCTTGGCTGACAGGAAAAAAACACATCTGCCTGACATCCCTACACTCTGAAAGCTGTCTCTGAGGGAGCTGGGTCAATGTCAAAGACTTTCCACATGTAAATAAAGGGTGACTTGGTGACTGGATACCGGCTTCTGAGGAGTTAGATTAGATTCCCTATAGTATGGAAACAGGCCCTTCAGCCCAAGTCCACACCAACCTTCCAAACAGCAACCCACCCAGACCCATTCCCCTACCCTATACATACCCCTGACTAATGCACCTAACACTATAGGCAAATAAGCATGGCCAATTCACTCGACCTGCACATCTTTGGATTATGGGAGGAAACTGGAGCATCTGGAGGAAACCCACACAGACACAGGAAGAATGTGCAAACTCCACACAGTCACCTGATGTGGGAATCGAGCACGGGTCCCTGGCGCTGTGAGGCTGCGGTGCTAACCACTGAGCCACCGTACTACCTTGTTACTTGAGGTACAAAGGGTCAATTAATTGATAGAGATTATTGAGTTGAGCATTTTCAAAGGTTTGGTACATTTTAGTTGGAGAGAAATTTGTTGGAAGTAAGTTTTTAAAAATTCTTTCACAGTATGTTAGCATCACTGTCAAGGTAGGATTAGGTACCTACCCCTAAATGCTATTGAACTGAACTGGGAGGTGGTTAGTTCTGGATACAGAGTCAAAGGATCTGGTGACCGTTCACACTGATGAAAATGAACAGCTCTCAGTCATGCATTACTCACCAGGTAATCACCACTTTTAAATAGTTCACTAGAAGATTATACTTAGCAAAGAAGAAATTATTTCAAAACCTTTTCACTGACTGGCGTAACTTCTCACAGCTTCAGGTTTGTAGATATGTAATAGAAAATTATTATCTTTGCTTTAATGGTGATTATATTTTAAATGTTCTAGTTGAGGTGTTAGAAATAACTTATCACCACAGCACAGATCATGTTTTTCATTTTCAGTAATTATTGCTTTTTCAATTGGAAAACAAAACAAAATCTTGATTTTTCAAAAAGAGGAAAGAATAGATATCTGACACCAATTGGGTAGCTCAACAAAGATGTGATGGGTTTACTGATCTTAATTTTATATTTTGCCATTCTAGGATTGTTTTTGCTAAAATGAATTTCAAGGATTTAGCATATTTTTATCTCTCTTTTTTTCTTCTCCAAGGTCTTGATCTCTGATCTTGGCAAGAATGGACCATTTAGGTGTTTTCTAAGCTTTATTTTTCAGAATTTACATTACAGTTCTTTGTTTCTTTAACAAATTTGCTATCGATTTATTTGTTGTTCTTTCTCACATCATGGTAGTTTACCAATGATGACAAACTATTCATATCACCAACTTCCCTATAGCTGCTGTGCAACTGGGTAACAAATGGCTGGCAAAGAGTAATTCTGACGTAAGACCATATGTCGTTTCCAGCCTGACTGACCAAATTCATTCAGGAAGGAGCAAGGAGTCTGATGATCAGCAAATGCAAGATATTCAGATATCTAGAATGCCTTGATTGGCAGTCACTTTGTTTTTAATTTTATTCTTATTGGTTCGAAGACTACACCTTGATCCTCTGACTTGTGGCTCCAAACAGTTGTTAGCTCTTACTAAAGCTGCACTATTTGAATTTTCTGGTTCTTGTGTTTAAAGATGCCCTTGTGTTTTTATCAATTTTTCTGTTCCCCATTTCAATTTCTAAGCAAATTCATATTTGTATTCCTGAGGTCTATTATTTTTATTTAGATAATTTCCTCTGTAGTTTGGATGTGAGAGATGTTAATATAAATATTGAAGATTTGACTACCAAGTGCAGAATAATCTGACAGGTAACTTTATGATAAAGGCTGAAAGAGAATTGGACAATTAGTATTTAAATTACTTCAGCAAAATGAGTATATACTTGCATCCTAATTAGATGTACTCTTTCTTGGTTTCAATCAAAAATACAATTAGCATTACAGATGTTTAATGTTTGTCTTTGCTGATACAATCACAAGTGTACATCAGGGCAAACAATCATATTTACGTCAGCATTACATCATTGACAATATCAAGTTTAAATCTGAATGAGACATGGAAGTCATCAAAATATAGTGACTGCATGATAGGATTAAAAATAATCAAAACTGGTGAAGGATGATTTTTGTGAGAGTAATATTTAACTGATATTCCTGTCCCGTTAGTAATGTCAACCAGTGACATTTTGTTCTAGTTGAGTAGGACATTGTATTTTTTAACTCCACAGGCTTATTCCAATTTCATTATCAGGAATCTATTCTATTTTGTATTTTTATTTAGGGGGAAATTACTAGGGGGCAATTTGCTCTCATGATAATTATATTTACATCTACACAGTTAATGAAAATGGCAGAAAATACAGCTGAGTTGGTAAACGCTCGGTAAGTTGCATTTAATGAAAGTTGAAACTGCATTGCAAGTTGTTTTTGTGTTACAACAGTGGTTTATTAAATCAGAGTGTAATGTGTAAAATCAGAGTGAGAGTAATGTTAGGAGCTAAGTAGGCCATTCAGCCCATTGAGCCTATGATTATGGCTGATCAAACACTTCAGTGCCTTTTATCCACACTATCCCTATAACTATTTACACCATTGATAATCAAAACTGTATCAACTGTTGTTTTAAATATGTTCAAAGACTGAACTTTCACAACATTCTGGGAAGAGCATTACAAGTATTTACTGCTTTCTGAGTGAAGAAATATCTCATTATCTCTGTCCTAATGACTTCCCACTTATTTTACAGAATTCTGTAAATATTTTGTAAGTTTGAATGAGATCACCTCTCATTCTTCAACACTGTAGAAAATACAGGCCCAGTTTCCCAATCGCTCTTCATAGGACAGTCATGCCATCCTGGGAACAAGTCTGGCGAACTTTTGTTGCACTCCCTGTCTGGCATTATATGTTTCCTGAGGTAAAGAGACCAAAACTGTATGCAGTACTCCAGGTGCAATCTAAATAGGCTCACCTACAATTGAAGCAAGACTTCACTACTCAAATCCTCTTGTAATAACATTCAATTAGCCTTCCTAACAGATTACTGCACCTGCGTGTTAGCTCTCAGCCACTTATTGGTAAGAACACCAACATCTCTCACTTTTTAAGAAATATTTGGCACATCAGTGTTCTTCCTACCAAAGTGGATAACCTCACATTTTTTCGCACTTTATTTCATTCGTCATGATCCTGTCAACTCACTAAACCTGTCGAAATCCTCCTGAAAATATTTTATATCTTCCTCCCAACAAGCATTCCTGCTTAGCTTTGTAATAGTTACAAATTTAGAAATGTTATATTTGGTGCCCCCATGACGTTATAGAGATTTATAAAATCATGAAGGACATGGATAAGAGTAAATAGACTAGGTCTTTTCCCTGGGGTGGGGGAGTCCAGAACCAGAGGGCATAGGTTTAGGGTGAGAGGGGAAAGATATAAAAGAGACATACTTTTCCACACAGAGGGTAGTATGTCTATTGAATGAGCTGCCAGAGGAAGTGGTGGAGCCTGATACAATTGCAACATTTAAAAGACATCTGGATGGATATATGAATAGGAAGGGTTTGGAACGAAATGGGTCAGGTGCTGGCAAGTGGGACTAGATTAGGTTGGGATATCTGGTCAGCATGGATGAGTTAGACCGAAGGGCCTGTTTCCATGCTGTACATCTCTATTACTCTATGATTCTATGAATGGCTTCCCACTATATTTCAAAAACAAATAGGAAATCCTGTTAGATAACTGCTTTTAACTGATGGCCTATGCTGTACCACCAAAAGCAATAATCAGGGTACTAGAGTGTCACATTTTAAGTTGAAGTATCAAGTACATTTATTTTATTAAACTATAGAAGTAAAAGAAGTCAATGTTCAAAACCATAGTTTTGTATTTAAAAGAGGACCTTTCGCCTGTCCCCATAATACTAATAAAAGGTTAAATTATGAGGACAAATTGAATAATTTTACTTGTTTGCCTTTAAATTTAGAAAGCTGACTAATGATTAAACTGAGAACTGGAAAATTATAGAAATACTTCTGTAGGTTTGCTCGCTGAGCTGGATGTTTCGTTTTCAGAAGGTTCATCACCATACTAGATAGCATCATCAGTGAGCCTCCGGATGAAGCACTGGTGGTATGGCCCGCTTTCTACTTATGCGTTTAGCTTTCCTTGGGTTGGTGACGTCATTTCCTGTGGTGATGTCATTTCCTGCTCTTTTTCTCAGGGGGTAGTAAATGAGATCCAATTCAATGTGTTAATAGAGTTCCAGTTGGAATGCCATGCTTCTAGGAATTTTTGTGTGTGTCTCTGTTTGGCTGTCCAAGGGTGGGTGTGTGTCCCAGTCAAACTACTTCATATGGTGAAAATGAACAAACTAGATTTTATCAGGGGGTGATATCCAATACAAAGATTGTAATCTCAAAGTTGGTGATGAGCCAGTTATGAGTAAAATCAAGAATCATTTTTGAACACAAAGGTTAATATAAATGTTGGATACTTTCATAAAAGATTGCAGATTCTGGAACTGAAATGGTTCATAATGAGATTTTTTTATTGCATAAGTGTATAAAGAATATGGAACAAACGTGGGTAAAAAGGAATTAAATATGGATCAACCAATTATACAATGTGATGATAACACAGGTTTGAGTGGTTGAATAGTCTGCATGTGTTTCTGATATGATTCCAACACTTTGAACTGAGCTTCCTTTCCGTAAATAAATTTAAATGTTTCTTTGCTTTGGATTTCTTAATGTTAAGTTATCTAACACAAAAGCAAAATACTGCAAATACTGGAAATCTGAAATAGAAACAAAAAATGTTGGGAATACTCAGCAAGTCAGGCTATATCTGTGGAGAGAAAAACATGTTTAATGTTTAAGGTTGATGATCTTTTATCAGAACTGGGAAGTGTTAGAAATATAATAGGTAGTAAACAAGTCAAAAGGTGCAAGTCTAACGTGTGTATTCCTGTGACGAGTAAAGAAACAAAACATATGTGCAGAAGAGGTATGAATGGCAGGATGATGAAAGCAACACAAAAAGGAGAAGAAAACATGAAAGTAAAATCAAAACCAGCCTGATAGGGAAACTAAATGGGGTCAAAGGTTATGGTCTCAAATTGTTGAACTCATTGCTTGAAAGATTGTAAAATACCTAATTGAAAGATAAAGTATATTACTTGCATTTGTAATGAACTTCATTGGAGCATTGCAGGAATCCATGGATTGAAGAGATCATCATGATAGAAAGATTGAGAATTAAAATGACAGGCCTGGATTCTTATGTTTTGTTTTTCTCTTCTTTTCTCTTGCTGCTGCCATATGTTCATGACTGTGCCACGCACACTTCTTTTAGACTTTATATTTTTGCTGGTTTCGCTACCTGCACTGCCAACTAATTTGTCTTTAATCACTCCTTTCTTCCACTCTATCTTAGGCTTTCTGTTTTGTTCATATCCCACCCTCCTCCTTTCACTTGCTTAAGATTTATTACAGTTCAAACTCTTCACAACTCTGATGAAAGGTTACTAAACTAAAAATACTAACTGTTTTCCTTTTCACTGACCTGATCTACTACTTCCAGCATTTTCTGTTTTAACTTCTAGTTTGTTTCCTGTAAAAACAGATTTTCTTAAAAAATCTCTTTTCAAGAATTTCAAGCTAGTTAGACCCAGAGATATTCATACTAACACCAAATTCAGACTAAATCAGTTCTTTGAATATTCCATGAAATTAGAAGTGTGTGTACACTTTTCAATCTCTTTAATGCTCATCTTTTTCATCATCTTTTTGACTGTGTCTATTCCTGAGGAGACACTGCTGGGGTTTTAGTTCCATTAACTTAGTGTGACTGTACTATTTTCTTTACTATTAGCACGAAGATTTGACCTGCAACAATATCATTGTTATAAAATGCCATCAGGTGATTGCCAGCATAAGTGCCATATAATGTATGAAAAATAACTTCAATGCGATTACAGTTTATTGTGCCTTTGTTGTATTATAAATTTCATGCCTCAGAGATCATAAATATGGCAAGAAAATCAAAAGTACCATTTTATAAGCATCAAAATCCAAGCTGTGCCCTGCTTGTTCTGCTTTCATGGAATCATAAGATCCCTACAGTGTGAAAGCAGGCCATTCAACACATCGAGTTGACACTGACCCCCTGAAAAGCACCCCACCCAGACCCATACCCCAACCCTATAATTCTGCATTTTCCATCACTAACCCACCCAGTCTGCACATTCCTGGACACTATGGACAATATAGCATAACCAATCCACCAAACCTGTACATTTTTACTGAAATTAAAATCAAGATATTGTATTGGACATAACTGTGGCTCCAATGTAGCCTAAGCTGGCTAAATGTCTTACAGGCCGATTTGTAAACTTGCATTTAAGGCAGCACAAATATATCTGTAAGTGTTCAACTTGACTGACACTATTAAGCTCTGTTGAATAATAATAGTCTAATCAGTGGGACTTCTGCCAGTTACAAGAGCATTTGAAAAGCTTGAAATTTCATTGAGCTGAAATTTTGATTTTCCAATGCAAAGAGTTGTCTATCGCCAAGTACAGGCTGACACTGTGTAACATCCCAGACTCTGCGTTGAGCAATACATTAAAGCTTGGAACAGCTGCTGCAGGGGCACAGTGGGGTAAGGCCACTGAATTAAACTATGATAAACACTTCAAGTTATATGCTTGATGTGCATTGAACATTGTAAATATTGAATGAAATTGTATATGAGTACCATACAATATTGAATGAAAGTGATTTGTTTGGCATTTTATGTAATGTCAACTTTGAATGGTCACGTAATGCATTTTTATGAATTTTATGAATAAATAATTATTTTTTAAAAATGTACAATGTATTTATGTACAATGAAATAGTAAGCCAGTACTTTATAAGAAGATTTGCAATTTTATACTGTGGACCACATACATTTTTTATTGAATATTGTTTATATAAATAGTTTTTTTAAAATTTTGAGGCAAGATATATATTGAAGAAATAAGACAAATCTAGGCTGTATATAATCTGACACAAAAGGCCAAAAGGGATTTGAAGGGATGCTAGATAAGTACCAGAGAATAGAAGGAATATTCTTTTAAGGTGAGACAAAATGGAGCTGGAGATGACTGGAAGCATAAATACTAGTGAGACTGAATGACCTGTTACTATACAATACTCTGTATGTAATTATATTCATTCAATATCTACCTGACACAAACAACTTGCCATTTGGTTACTTGGCTCATTCATATAAGAATGTTGTTCATCTATGTTATGTATTACATGAATGTTGCCAAGGTGCAAATGTACCATTTCCTTGTTTAACATAATGCCTCTTTTATAGAGTCATAGAGATGTACAGCACAGAAACAGACCCTTCGGTCCAACTCGCCTATGCCGACCAGATATCCCAACCAATCTAGTCCCACCTGCCAGTACCTGGCCCATATCCCTCCAAACCCTTCCTATTTATGTACTCATCCAGATGCCTTTTAAATGTTGCAATTGTACTAGCCTCCATCACTTCCTCTGGCAGCTCATTCCATACATGTACCACCCTCTGATTGAAAATGTTGTCTCTTAGGTCTCTTTTATATCTTTCCCATCTCACCCTAACCCTATGCCCTCTAGTTCTGAACTCCCCCATCCCAGGGAAAAGACTTTGTCTATTTATCCTATCCATGCCCCTCATGATTTTATAAACCTCTATAAAGTCACCCCTCAGCCTCCAACGCTCCAGGGAAAACAGCCCAAGCCTATTGAACCTCTCCCTAAAGCTCAAATCCTCCAACCCTGGCAACATCCTTGTAAATCTTTTCTGAACCCTTTCATGTTTCACAACATCTTTCCAATAGGAAGGATACCAGAATTGCACGCAATATTCAACAGTGGCCTAACCAATGTCCTGTATAGCCACAACATAACCTCCCAACTCCTGTACTCAATACTTTGACCAATAAAGGAAAGCATACCAAACGCCTTCTTCACTATTCTATCTACCTGCGACTCCACTTTCAATGAATTATGAACCTGCATTCCAAGGTCTCTTTGTTCAGCAACACTCCCTAGGCCCTTACCATTAAGCATATAAGTCCTGCTAAGATTTCCTTTCCCAAAATGCAGCACCTCGCATTTAATTAAATTAAACTCCATCTGCCACTCCTCAGCCCATTGGCCCATCTGATCAAGATCCCATTGTAATCTGAGGTAACCTTCTTCACTGTCTACTACACCTCCAAATTTGGTGTTATCAGCAGACTTACTAACTACACCTCTTATGCTCACATCCAAATCATTTATATAAATGACAAAAAGTAGTGGACCCAGCACCGATCCTTGTGGCACTCCACTGGTCACAGGCCTCCAGTCTGAAAAACAATCCTCCACCACCACCCTCTGTCTTCTACCTTTGAGCCAGTTCTGTATCCAAATGGTGACATGGGCATCAAATTTGAGGGAGCTATACATTAGAGCTCTTTTGTTTTTTTAAGGCCTGCAAGTAACTTATTTTGTATGAGCTATACATGTTGCACTTAAATTTTATTCATGTTAGAATCATTTAGATTCCAATTTAACTTGGAAGAACATAAAACACCATGGATGATTGAAATTAAAAATCGGAACAGAAAGTGCTGGAGAAACTCAGCAGGAATGGCAACATCTACAGAGAGAGAGAGACAGAAAGAAAGAGTTTATGATGTCCAATATGACTTCTTCAGAAGGTGGAAATATGATAGGTTTTATACCATAGAAAAGGGTAGAAGGATTGAGTGGAACAGAAGGAAACATTAAGAGAAGGTTAGAGGGTTAGAGATCACAGATGCCACAGAACAAAAAGCAAAGGGAGTGGTAATGGTCTCCTCTACCTTCACTGTGGTGAGACAGGATCTACAATTGTGTGTAACCCATTTCCTACACTTTTTGCCTTAGTCTCCCAGGACAATAATATGGTTCCCTTTGTCCTCACTTTTCACCCAATCAGCATCCTAATTCAAAGGATCATCTTTCATCTTTTCTGCCACTTTCAACAGGATACCATCTTCCTCCTCTTTCTCTGTCAGTCTTCCAAAGGGACATCCTAGTTCACTCTGATACCAACACATTATCCCCCTCCTTTTCCCACTTAACACTTGCCTTTCAACCTCCTATGACCTCTCTGTCCAAAAGCCCAAACATTCCTCCCAGGTGAAGCAATGATTTACTTGTACTTCTTTAATCCAGTCTACTGTATTCACTGCTCGCAATGTAGTCTCCTCTCCACTGGCAAGACCAAATGCAGACTTAGTGATTGTTTTGTGGAACACCTCCACTCTGCCTGCAATAATGACTTCAACCCTTCCAGTTGCTTGCCATTTTTATACATCATCTTGCTTGAATGCTAACATTTATATGATATATCTGTTGCAGTGTTTCTATGCAGCCCAACATAGACTGGAGAAACAACACTTCATTTGTCAGTGAGGCACTTATAGCCTTTTGGAAACAATATTGCATTCAACAACTTTAGAGACCATGAACTCAATCTCCATTTTATTTTTCCTATACACACCCTAATCCTCACAAGAATCTGATTTTTTTGGTTTTTGCTTCCAGCAGACCTGACCTATGTTCTTCTATTACCATTTACCCTAGACTTACCTCCCTTCTCTACAATCTTCACCACTCCTTTTGCCTTTTGGCATGAGATGCCATTGGTCTCTAATCTACCTCAATCTCTTCCATTCTGTTTCACTTGTTGCTTCCTACCCTTCTCCACAGTATACATTCCATCATGTTTTCACCTCTTCCTTATTATTTTTAAAGAATAACCATTTTGGACTGGAAATTTTAACTCTGTTTTTCTCTCCACAGATGCTGCCAGACCTGCTGAGTTTCTCCAGCAATATCTGTTTTTGTTTTAATATAACTTTGTCTTTAGTCTCTCACATATCAGCCTTCATCCAATCTGCTTGTTTGAATAAAGTTATCTAAGTTAGCACAGGGTACAGCCTTTATGGGTTTGTTGGCTCATATTTTACCAAGCCTTCACAAAGTTATTTTCAATGTTTCACAATTACAGTTAGACATGTTAAATCTCTTTAGTCTTTTCTGTTCTCCACTGCTTAAGTAGAGTTTATTTGTGGAAGCACAGCTACATCAAAGAGTAAATTTACTGTTGCTTGTTTATTCAACTGTGTTTTTCTTATGGTCAATGTTGGGGACTGCAATAAAACTTTAAATTAGACCCACAATGCCACAATATTAATATATTGAAATAAGCAGTTACATGTGTTTATTGGTTGAGTTACCTAAGGGGACATTTTGTTGTTAATTTGATTGATTCTAATTGGCACTAAAAAGAGAAGGAACAGGTGCTGAAGATTGGCTCTGTTCACTGACCAAATTTATTAACTGTTTCTGGCATTTTACTGTTTGGACTCCAATTGGAGACTTGTTACTCAAATGCTCAGGTCAATTTGACCCAGTTCTCACTTTCTCTTGCACCTTTTCCACAAGTATTTTCCCTTCTTTTCAAAGAACTTCTGTGAGAAAAATAACCAAAGTTGCTGCTGAATTAGGATTCAAAGTGACGAGAGCTGTGCTCGTTACTGAGTAGATTTGTAAATCTAGGTGAAAGTGAGGACTGCAAATGCTGGAGATTAGAGTTGAGAGCGTGGTGCTGGAAAAGCACAGCAGGTCAAGTAGCATCCGAGGAGCAGGAGGGTTGATGTTTCGGGTAAAAGCCCTTCATCAGGAATGAGGCTGTGAGCTGAAGGGGTAGTGAGATAAATAGGAAGGGGTGGGGCCAGGGCAAGGTAGCTGAGAGTGCACTAGCACTTCCCATAACCACAACTGCAAATGTGAAAAAAAGGACAATACTCAGTTTTGGTCTGATAAGTGGCAAGTAACATATATGTCACGCAAGTGCTGAGCAATAGTCACCTACAACCACAAAGAATCTAAATATCTCCCCTTGATGTTCAATAGCATTACCATCACTGGATCCCCCATTCTCAACAATCTTACTATTGATCAGAAACTAAACTAGACCAGCCATATCAATATTGTGCCTTCAAACTCAGGTCAGATATTAGACTCCTTGTCATCCAAATGCCTATTGACCATCTATAAAGCACGTCAGGCATGTGATGGAATACACTTTGTCATAAGATGCATCCTCACTACTGCTCATCATGTTGTATGAGCTATCTAGTACATTTGATTCTACCATTTTTTGGGTAGGGGTTGATAGGGTCTTGTTGCTTTAGTGTGCTAAACGAAAACTGCTCAGTATTCTGAGAAGAAGATCTTGTTTTAAACAAAATATTGTGCAAGTTACATTAACCTGAAAGACATCATTATAAAGTTTATAAGGAAGACCCAAATGGTAGGTCTTACTCCTTTGAGATTCTAAGCTGTTCTCCCGGCAAGTCTGTATGTATCATAATAGTGCAAGGTGCTTAAGGAACTCCTCAGTATTAACCCTTTCAGAACCCTCTGCCCTTAAAAAAAATCTCCCCCAAGTTGTTTTTTTTCAATATTAATATTGTACAAATGTGTATATAATTGCATCTACCACTACTCCCTCTACCCTGCAAGTCTCTGGCTTCAGAATCTGTGCAGTCTAAGTGTTTCACTATTCTCCCAGAACATGCTCTCTTCACACTTGGAATCTTGTATGTCTGTGTTGAAGACTGTTGATTTTGATAGTGTTCCTTACAATGGGAGGGCTGAAAGTTCCTTTAGACTGGAGGATGCTTGATGTCTTGGATTCCCTTCGCAAACAACTGCTGTCCTGTTGAAACTGGCACCTTATTTTTTGCTATATCCTGGATCACCAAATCAGGCGATTTCTCCTTCACTGTGTCCTGAATCTGTGGACATTGGTTAATCCATCTCAACGGTGACTTCCACAGAATTGTATGCACAACATCTTCAACTGCCATGGTGGAAGCCAGGCAACGGGACACTTGGGACAGCAGTGTCCTAACTACGTTGCTGCTATTCCACAGCCTCTGTTTCAGGCCTAGTGCCCCTGACAAGCCAGTACGCTGATGTTCCTGAGTTTGCTTGTGCATTGGTTTGAAGTCATTAATTGCCAATGCCATGTGATCGTCTCCTGCCTAGATGTCTTGCCTTTGGCAGTCTTTCAAGTGGCTTGAGATAAGAAGGGACTTCCTCACTTATAGAATGGTGAATCTTCGGAATTCTCTACACCGGAGGGCATTGGAGCTCAATCATTAAGTATAAGCTTTAAATTAGAGACTGACAGATTTTTAGTTTCTAATGACATCAAGTGATATGGAGATAGTGTGGAAAAATGGAATTGAGGTAGATGCTCAACCATGATGTAGAATGGTGGAGCAACCTTGAGGGGCTAGATGTCCTAGTCCTGCTCCTACATTTATATGATTCTGTGCTGCATCTCCATGCCCTAGATGGCCCAAATAATCAGTACCTTCTTCGCATGCTGAATAAATTGGTATCCCTTTTTTTCCTGATGAAGGGCTTTTGCCTGAAATGTCGATTTTTCCTGCTCCTCGGATGCTGCCTGGCCTGCTGTGCTTTTCCAGTACCACTCTAATCTTGTCCCTTTTTCAAGTCTGTTTCTCGATTCCAAGTCTTAATGAGTGTAAGATGAAAGCTTCAACCTTGTGTCTCCTTTAAGCAATGTTTTAAGAAAAGGCAGTAAGACAGAATTGTACAGAGATCTGAGTGTAATGGACTATGGTGAGATTTGTAGCAGAATGGGATAAGAGGTCCAGGAAGGCTGCCCTCAACACTGGGACTAACTTGCTGCATCTTGCTTTTCACAAGTGACTTGGTGAGTTTCTTACTCAGTAAGTGATGACTTGTCACTCAAGGGGGATTATTGTTTGCTAAACGTCTCATTGACAGCACAACTTGCCTCATTATTATCTAGCTTCCTATAATACCAAACTTGCTAAATAAGCTAAACATTGAGAAAACTTGGCATCAGTGGGTACCTGTTGAATTCAGCTTGCCACTTGCTTCAAAGTACCTTGTTATTGGACACAGGGTATCAACATCTCAGAACACACTCCATGTGTATCCGTTACATGCACCTGTCATCCACTGACATTAGCTTCCGATATGTGCCAGCCCCAAAGAACCATCATGACACATCACAATCCCGTCAGTGTGGAAACAGGCCATTTGGCCCAACAAGTCCATACCGACCCTCTGAACAGTAACCAATCCAGAGCAGTTCCAGAACCCTATTACTCTACATTTACCCCTAACTAATACATCTAACCTGCACTATAGAATACTTCTGTAATTCAATGCTGCACCTCGGGCTGCACTGGAAACTGTCTTTGTAATGTTGGAACCAGGACATAATGCATTTAGGGGGCACACAACCATCCCAGTGATTGAACCAGGCTGCATCTCTGGGTTCTGCACATGCTGGCATAACACACACACACTTGAAGCCTATCTGAATGTTTGCAACAGCCCTGCCTTTTCTTCGTCTTGCCTTATTTTTTACACTTTGCCCCCTCAGGCAAAAATACAAGGTTCATATTACTTCTGTCTTGCCTTGTCATATTCACTCACAGGCATCACTGACTAGGCCAGCATTTATTACCTATCATTAATTGCCCAGAGGGCAGTTAAGAGTCAACCACATTGCTGTGAGTCTGGAGTGACATGTAGGCCAGACAAGACAAGGACAATAGTTTCCTTCCCTCAAGGACATTAATGAACCAGATGGGTTTTCCCACCAACAGCAATGGCTTCCTGGTCATCACTGGATTCTTAATTCCAGATTTGAACTTGGGTCCCCAGGACATTACCTGGGTCTGTGGGTTAATAGCTCAGCGATAATACCACTAGGCCATTGCCCCCACAGTGTAGCATGGACACAAAGGAAAGAAGCTTGTCATGGCTGTCAGCAGGCTTCAGTCAAGTGAAGGGAGATAGCTTTTGCACGGGAGTCCCAGCACAAGTTAAAGACAGACTCTGATTCCAATCTAAGGACTTGGACACAGTTGGTCAGCGACTCAGAGCAGTCACAGTCAGGAGGGTCTCCATGTAAGAGTTGACAGACTAAATGTCAGACAGCCCACCACGACTGTGACTCTCTCTGTCTTATTGTGAGCTGTTTTCCTCTTGGAATGAGAGACAGGGAGGTACTAATAGTGATGAAAGTGTGAGACACGTGTGTTAGTGTTGATGTAGGTGGGACGGAACCCTGATCAAATGAATAGACAGCACAGAGGGCATACAGGATGAGTATGATCAGAGGTTAGAGTGGGTGGCAGTGAGTAAGAGAAGATGTTGCAGCCATCATGAGAGTGGTGGAGCATGAGCCTTGGTGGGAGAAGGCAGAGACAAAGTAAGTGTGAGGTATCAGAGAGAATATAGTGGCATTTATGTTTGTAGAGTAGAGAAGATCATTGATCATATTCCTAAATTGCTGCACTTTACTCCAGATGGCTGGGACTGGATGGGAACCTTGACCAGACTGGCATGATTTGAAGTCATTGCCTGAAATCTCAAATCTTACATCAGTCTTGAAAGTTCCAAAACTTGCAGTGTTCACATCCTTTTGGAACAAAGTAGCCCAGATTTTCTAGTAGGAGAAATACTTTCTGATTTCCCTCTTAAATGGCATAGATTATGTAATTTGGAAGAGCAGTAAACTCCTCACTGTGAGGAAGTTAGTTTTTCCATTCTTGAAGCATCCCTAGGTCAAGTCAAATGCAGGCTGATGCAGTAAACCTCCTTGTTGGCAAAACCACAACAATGTTTCTCGTTTTCCCTGACTTGCCCCCAATGAAAAATCAAAATCAACACAATATTAGAAGAAAGTTTGCAATCTCACATGCAGCATTAGCAAAAATGTAAAATAGCCAATTTGATTTGAATTGTGCGAAGTCATAAGTGGTATAGACCACAGAACAGTGAAAAAACTATCCTGAATTTTATTACCTGACAGGTGTCTGGTGAAATAAAACCTTATTCTGACAATATGGGCTGAATTTGAACCTTAGGCTCAGATTTGAAAGATGTTATCTATCATTCTGAAGTGTGTTGCATGGATATGTTTGCCTTAGCATGAAGCACATTTTCATGTGTGGAACTTTTATTCAATTTTTAAAATCAATCTTCTCAGCTTACAAATGCCTGAAATACTAAGGCGTACTTTCCTTGTATATCTGTGAAAGAAACGATTTGGATGTTTTTAATATCATATTTGATCTTTCAGAAGTGTCCAAAAATGCTTCATGTACAATTACTTTGAAATACAAAGGCTGTAATGTGTAGGAAAATAATGATTACTTACAAAATTGTTAATTTATGCAAATAACACTTGGATCTATACCTGGGGAAATTTCCTGACCACACCATGAGGAAAGCTCTTTGCTCTGCTTTGAGGAGTTTCACAAGGTCTTCAATTTATGTCTAAATCATTCAGGGGGCAGCAAGTCTATTAAAGCAGTCTGCACTCAGAATTATGCTGCAGTATCCACTTTGTTTGTGTGCTGATGTTTTGTAATAGACTTAAAGTCACAGGTTTCTCAGACAAGAAAGCTACTGATTGAACCAAAGTAATTTATTCTGACAATAAGACCTCCTGCTGGAAATTCATAAACATTTTTGATATTGTTGTAAAAAGAGAGCCTACTGAGTTTCAAGATGGTTGATCAAAGTTCAGCAATACCAGGTGCTAGTAAAAGTTTGAATATGGTACTAAAAAGGGAACACATGTTTGTTAAGCTTTGATTATATTGTTCCTACCAGTCTCTTTGATTTCTCTTATAGCATTTGCAAAGTCTTTGATAAATAGATTAGAATCATGAGCAGCTGAAAACTGTGATTGTACCTCACCCTGTTTCGGCATTGATTTTAATTAAATACAGTTTATAGAGATTGTTGATGAGATGATACCTTGCAGTAGATGAGGATGGAGAGGCTGGTGAGCTGTGAGGACAGCTGTCATCTCATCATGATCAGAGGGATGAATGTATTCATAAATGCTGTTTCCTGTTAGTTCCACCTGGTAATGAAAATATGCCAGACCTTATTAAACACACATAACAATATGTTGCATGTAATGCCCATCACTCTACCTACTTTAATTATAAAATAAAAATGGAAACCAGATGAACAAGCAGGTAAAATTTCTGAGGTCATTTACCCATCCTGGAATCAGTCCCATTATTACTGACTTTTTTGGACAGTAGCAGGACATCTGTCCAAAGTGGATAGATTTCCAGTTTAACACATGTCCCTTCGGGACTTGACTCTAATTTCTATGACAACAATTCACAAGCAAAGTCCTGCGGATGCTGAAGATAGAACATAGAACATGGAACATTACAGTGCAATACAGGCCCTTCATCCCTCAATGTTGTCCCGCCCTGTGAAACCAATCTGAAGCCCATCTAACCTACACTATTCCATCCTTGTCCATATGCCTATCCAATAAGCATTTAAATGCCTGTTGCAGCCAGTGTGTTCCACTTCCCAACTACTCTCTGAGGAAAAAAAACACTTCTGACATTTGAAGCTATGCCCCCTCGTGCTAGCCATCACCATCACCATTCTAGGAAAAAGGGTCTCACTGTCCACCTGATCTAACCCTCTTATTATCTTTATGTCTCAATTAAGTCACCTTTCAACCTTCTTCTCTCTGACGAAAACAGCTTCAAATCCCTCAACCTTTCCTCGTAAGACCATCCCTCCATACCAGGCAACATCCTTGTAAATCTCCTCTAAAGCCTTTCCAAAGCTTCCACATCCTTTCTATAATGCGGTGACCAGAACTGTACGCAATATTTCAAGTGTGGCCGCACTAGAGTTTTGTACAGCTGCAGCATGACCTCATGGTTCAGAAACTTGATCCCTCTACTACTAAAAGTGAACACACTGTATGCATTCTTAACAGCCCTATCAACCTGGGTGGCAACTTTCAAGGATCTATGCACCTGGACACCGAAATCTCTCTGCTCACCTACACGACCAAGAATCTTACCATTCGTCCAGTACTCTACACTCCTGTTACTCCTTCCAAAGTGAATCACCTCACACTTTTCTGCATTAAATTCCATTTGCTACCTCTCAGCCCAGCTCTACAGCTTATCTATGTCCCTCTGTAACCTAAAACACCCTTTGGCATTGTCCACAACTCCACCAACCTTAGTGTCACCCACAAATATACCAACCCATCCTTCTACGCCCTCATTCAGGTCGTTTATAAAAATGACAAACAGCAGTGGACCCAAAAGAGATCCTTGTGGTACACCACTAGTAACTGAACACCAGGATGAAAATTTCCCATCAACAACCACACTCTGTCTTCTTTCAGCTAGCCAATGTTTGATCCAAACCACTAAATCACCCTCAATCCCGTACCTCTGTATTTTGTGCAGGAGTATTCCATGGGGAACCTTATCAAATGCCTTACTGAAATCTGAAATCAAAACAAAAATGCTGGAATACCTCAGCAGGTTAAAAAACATTTTTGACAAGAACAGACATTCTGAAGAAAAATCACCCAAGCTGAAGTGATTATTTTCTCTCTGCAAATGCAGTCTAACCTGTTGACTTCTTCCAGCATATTCTGCTGGCTGTTTGTCAGTTCTCCTTAATCGTATCAGTGGGGCACAGAATCAGTTTCTTGCCAGGCATTCTAGTGGGGGTGAGCCAGGAGCCGAAGAAGGTGAACAATAGGTTAGTTTAAATTGTTTTCTTCACTTGCCCTGTGAGCTAGGAAAAGTAGAATTTCTCCTCCAGGCTCAGTAGAAAGCATAGTCCATTCCTGTCATACTCTTATTGTCCCTAATCCAATGGCAGTAAAGCTGATGATGGTACGTGAATTGCAACAGCAGCAGAGATCAGTTAGCTGAGCACACACAGAGAATGGAACCTTAAACCTTCAGCCAATTTCACAATCCATAATCATTTAGGGAAATTGAAACAACCCTTTTAATGAAGTTGAGTGTATATTCTCTTTCAGAATTACATATAGTTTCACATCTAGGATGGATTAGTGCTATACTGGGCATAATTACAATTAGCAATTCTGAAGAAAGGTCACTGGACTTGAAATGTTAACTTTGATCTCTCTTTACAGATGCTGCCAGACATGCTGAGCCTTTCCAGCAACTTCTGTTTTTGTTTATAATTTCTTTCAGGCTTTGAAAAATATATAATAGGTATGAGCTGAAGAAGGTTTGAATTAAAGGTTTGAATAGCAAATACAGGGTATTTCATCATAATGGATATTATAAAAATAAATCTATTAAGCTTATTGCTATTTTCTCATTAGATTATTTCAACCAATAGATATATGGGACTGTTACAATTTAGGGCTTAAAACATGCTAAAGCAAACACAGAGTAATGTGTAAGACATTAAAATCTCAGCTTGTGTAACAATTTCTACAATTCATAGAAACAGCTCATTATATTCAGTTCAGCTAACACTATACATATTTTAAATCATTGATGTAAACAACTTGTTTCCAAATATGTTTCATAGCATGGGAGGTGATCTAATAAATGGCCAAAGTTTGCAATCATAAGAAGATTAAATAGTTTTCCTGATATACTCATTTACCAGTCAATTTAACACATTTATTAACATATGTTAAAATTATAATCTATAAAAATATCTTCAAATTTAAAATATCTCACAATTTTATAGTAGTCTCAAAATCTTCTTGGAGCTATGACTTACTGTATAATATAACGAGCTCTTTAGCTAATTTGTTGGCAAAACTTTCACCCATACCTTTGCCACCTCCATTATTTCAATTTTATCAAGGCTGACCTCCCACCCTCCATAAACTTTAGCATAGTCAACTGCTCATATCTGATGCAGCAGCAAATCCCATTCACTGTTCTCACCAAGCCCATTCGTTCCCAGTCTCCAGCATGTCAAATTCAAACTTCATATCCTAATGTTTAAATATCTGCACGCCCTCACCCTTTCTTGTGACTGTAATTTTAATCAAATCTACCACTCTCTGAGAATTCCATGTTCATGCAATTTTGGCTGCTTGTGTATCTATTTTTTTCTTTTCCTCCTGCATTAATAGTTGTGCCTGGAGAGTTTTAGACCCTAAGTTCAGGAATTAATGCAATAAATCACTTCTCTCCTTTCCCTCTAAATCTGATGTATTTGAGCAAAGTTTAGTGATGCCACCTAATGCCACCTTTGACTCAACATCAGCCTCTGGTTATGTCTCTGTGATAAACCTTTGGCTCAACAATGTGTCTCAACCACATCTCAGATGAACATCTCTGATACAGCAGTAAGTTTCTATTCCCAGAAGAATCATTATATTCTACTTTTGAGCAAGGTTACTTGAACAATAAATGTTCTGTGCCCTGAACGTGCATCACCATTAATAAAGCCTCTAAATAGGTTCAGTAACTTTCTCTTGAAGTGAAAGAATATCATTTATCAAGGCCTCTTACAAATCAAAATAAATTGTCTTCCAGCTAACACATAAAGTTTGGTTTGATGATCTCCACAGTGATCAATAACTCCAAAAATAGGTTTTAAGTCCTAGTTAATAGCAGAAAGACTAACATTTCAAAATGTCATATTTGATAAAACAAATAACTAAAAAAATTAGTATTAACTAGACACTATCCTTGTAGGCAACTTGAAGTGTTTTATATCATAGAATAGAATATTTTTCCTTTCTTAGCCCAACGAATAAAAGATGTACTTTTAACTTATTTGTGTCCATTCAGTTTTCCCAGAAACAATAAAAAAATTTTTTTAGCTTCCAAGATTTTAGTCCTGTTCTTTCTTTACCAAACCTGGTAACTTGCAATCTTAAAATTTTATTTTGCATGAGATTTTCTGTTCTCTGATATATCCAGCCAGCTCAAAATAGGCAACTCTCAGCCTCATTTTAACTCTCCGCAAATTTGTCCCTTTCATTCTAAATCTCCCTCCATAAGGCTCTTTTTGGTCTCTAGCAGCTCTCTCTCCTCTGATTCAAAAACAAAACAAACTGTCTCTGTTATTTGGTAGTATTCTAGCAAATATTGCAGCCTGATCTTAAAATTGTTTCCACTACATCCATGGTAATATGAATCACCTGCACCCCAGATCACAGTATTTAGCCAACCTTGAGTGCCAAATAATCTTTCATCTTAGAACTAAATTGACACTTTAAAGTGCAACTGTTCACAATTAGAAGTTCTCGACAGTTTTCTGGGACCTTGGAAAGTCAACTTCCACTGGTAACAGATAGCTTTCTGCCATTGTTTCTAAGCCTAAATGCATTGCACCTTCACCTAGTAAAACAATCTAAGCCTTTGATTGATTTCTAACAATCAAAACACCTAGGTATACTGTCAGGTAGACTTCAGAAGAGATGATATGATACCCTTAGTTCCAAACTCATAACAATCTCATAAATAGTTATAAACAAACTTTCAAATAACCATGTTACAATGTTTAGCAGATTGATATTGTTCAGAAGGTGACTGGCAAGCAGTTTGTCATAATGCACTTACATCAAAATGGTGGATCCCCAGGTTTGGAGTTTAATCATTATGCAAGTGTGTTGCACGGGGCCACCTAGACTATGGTTGAAGCTGTCATAACCATAAGTAAAATCATGAAAAATTTGTAATATATGGAATTTCAGTTAATTTCTGAAATGTAAGTTCTAAGACAACATCATCTTCCAAATGAATAAATGTGCAGAGTATTAGAAATGTTGAAGTGTCAGCTCCCAGTTTCCAATGTGTTTACATTTCCCATTTTGCTGAGTAACAACTTTCAGTGAATGCCTTCCCTAGATAAATCCCCTGGAGTACCAAGATGGCTTTGCTCCCACATCCATTTATCATAGTTCACAATGTCTTCTGTCTGCTGACCACATAAAATTGCTGTCTGCTTTAGGGAAGTCTGTAACCTGATCTCAAAAATGACTTCCCCTGCACTCTTCCCCATGGTCTCATGAAAGGTAATGGCCTTGCATCCAGGTAACACAACTATTCTTGACCACAACTCTCTTTCAACTTCAAGCTAACTGGGCCATTTATAGTACAACTGTTTACACCTTTTGGAGACTTTGGGACTTTCGTCATTGTTAATACATAGACTGCTGTCATTCTCTCCAAATATAAATACCTTGCACCTCTTTCCCAGTGAAATAATCTAGGCTTTTATTTAACCTCAGGAATCAAACCAGCCAAACTTCCTGTCATGCAGACTGAAGAAGAGGTTACATTACTTCCTTCCTTTCACCTTTAATTTCAGCTCATGGTCATGAAACACAGCAATTTTATAAACCTCTGAACTCTAACAATACATTTTTTGTCTTATCTCAGTCCTGACATTTCTTGTTGCTCTAGCATTTTGGTGAAATGATTTGGAAGTTAACTATCCTTAGTGGGAACAATGCTTTATTACTTTTTTTCTGCAAGTCTGGAGCTCTATTTTAAAATCTGTTCTTTATTCCCATGTCAGCGAAATTAGTTTCTCAGTGTCTAGAATATCACACCTTTTAAACATTTTACACCCTCGGGTCAGATCATCCTTAATCTTTTATAATCAAGGGGCTACCAAGCAAGACCTTGAAAACTGTCTCACAATGTAACTACCTAAGCTCTGGTATCGTTCTGGTCAATGGGCTGTGGTCATCCTTCAGAAGAATATATCCTTCTGGGATGCACTCTTATCAAAAGCTGAAAGAAGTTGTCCGGGTGGGGCCTATCAATGGTCTGTACAATGATTTTTGTGTGTTAACCGGGATGAGAAGGGAGAATATGGGGAACGATTTTAATGACTTCTGAGGGAGCGAAAATTATATGATGCGCTATTATTCAAATTTGCATTGGAACATGCCATTGGGAAGCAAATGATGAAACATGCGCGTTCCATTACACCAGAGAGGGCCAGGTTATGTGGGTGAGGAACAAGTGCAAGTGTGACCGACTGGCTGAAGACGGTTAGATTTCTCCCAGACAGAGGGGCTGAGAAAGGGTTGCGTTTGGAACTAAATTAACATCTGAAAAGTAAAGGAACACTTTGATCCTTTATTTCAAAATTTGAGGGTCAGAATAGAGATTGGGTAGGTCGCGGCTTAGCACCTCGTGTACAAATTGTTTTGTTCAGCGGGTCAACTGATCAGATTGGGAACCAACTTGTTTTTTAACGCGTAAAAATAATGAAGCCACAAGAACCGCGAAGGGGAAAACAATCTATATGCACTTCTGTAACTACATTGTACGATTATAGGACGTAACCTTGTAGGGTTCTTTTTGTAAAATATCAAGACACCGTTTGAGCGTGTAAAACGGCAGTGTGTTTAATGGTAACTGAGCAACATATCTAAAGCAAAACATGCCATACTTGAGCGAAATTTGCACCATCACAGAAATTTAGCGAAAGCTCACAATTAAGTCTAGTTTAGTGTGTTCCATCAACCCATGGCCCTCAACGAGTTTATTCATATTATTTATAACCAACCTGAGTAAATCTCAGTTCATGTTGTGGGACGCATGCTTTAATTGGTTAATCTTAAAGGCTATTTTCATGTCCTTTTCCTCAAAGATTGAGGGTGAGATAAATGCAGACAATACCTGCCAGCGCGAGAAGGGGGAGGGGGAAATTGATAACATGGGGATTGACAAAGTTAGAGACGGGGACTTCTTTAAAGGACAAAGCTGAATTGACGTTTTCCTTTCGTAAAAAAAGGCCACATTCTCAAATTGGGGCGGTTCCAATTAACTTCCTCCTCACAGCGATCCGTTCCCCAACAAAAAGGGCAACTTGCATTTATATGGCGCCGTTCAACTAGTAAACTGTCCAAAGCGCTTTGCAGAACATTACCAAATAAAATTCGACCAATTGATATCAGAAAATATGAGGGCAGATGACCAAAGCGGGCCTTAAATGAGAGTAGAAAGATAGGCGGAGGTAAACCAAGTTTTGAGGGAAATCCAGAGAAAGAAAGTTGCTATCTTTCGAGATTTTCTATTTTTCTTCTTTATGTCTCCTTTTCTTTTTCACACTGTCAACAATAACAAAACAATGCTTTTATGAGACACCAGGGCGCTATAAGTTGACTTCTAACCATTGAACGATGTATAAGATCTGCTTCTCCACATTAACCTTTTTCCTTGTCTGCTGCACTTTCGCAAACCAGGTGAAGGCTTCAGCCTTTTCCCTGGCGTTGTGATTTATTCTCTTCTTAATTGTGCTACAGTCACCTATCCTTGTCGGTTATCAAGCATTCAGCTACTCTAATCCCATGTACCAGTGTTTGGCCGAAACCCCTGCACATTGTGGCATTTCAAGTATTCACCTAAATACTTCTTAACTATGGTGATGGTTTTGCACCTTCACCACACTGTTGAGCAGTAAGCTTCAGGTACTCACCAGCCTTTGGTTTAAAAAGCAAACCTTCCTGAAATCGGATAAAAGCAAATTACTGCGGATGCTGGAATCTGAAACCAACAGAGAAAACGCTGGAAAATCTCAGCAGGTCTGGCAGCATCTGTAAGGAGAGAAAAGAGCCGACGTTTCGAGTCTAACTGACCCTTGGTCAAAGCTTTGACCAAGGGTCAGTTAGACTCGAAACGTCAGCTCTTTTCTCTCCTTACAGATGCTGCCAGATCTGCTGAGATTTTCCAGCGTTTTCTCTGTTGGCTTCCTGAAATTGTCTGTAAACCTTAATGCTGTGCCCCTTGGTTATGGGCTCCTTGACCAAGGAGAAAGATCTAAACCCATCTAGTCCTATCTCTGTTTCTCAATATTTCCTCCAACCAATCACCTCAACCCGCTCCCCCCAAGCCTTTCTCTGCTGTAAGGGAAACAGCCCCACCCTATCTTCATACCCAAACATTCAAAGATCCTTAGACAGCAGCTTCCAAACCTACGACCACATCTAATTAGAAGGACAGAGGCAGCAAATACCTGAATATAGCACCATCGGCAAATTCCCCTCCAAGTCACTCACCATCCTGACTTGGAATATATCTCTGTTCCTTCACCGTCGCTGCGTCAACATCCTGGAATTCCCTCTCTATGGGATTGTGGGTCAACCCACAGCAGGTGGACTGCAGTGGTTCACAAAGGCAACTCACCTCCCACCTTCTCAAGGGCATCTGGGGACAATAAATGCTGACCTCGTCAGCGAAACCCACTTCCCACCAGGGGTTAAAAAAAAACGCTGCAGCCCAGGCAACCACCCAATGAAATAAAATTTTAAAATCTGCCAATGCTCGGGATCTGAAACAAACAAAAACTGACATTGGTGGAGGAACTGAGCAGATCTGGCAGCATCTGTGGAGAGGAAACGGAGTTAAAGTGGTCCTTCTTGATGAATCTCTTCTCCAGGTCGGTCACACCCTTCCGATAGTGCGGCGACCAGAACTGCACACAATACTCAAGCCGTGGCCTCTCACAGCAGTGCCTCAACTTTAAAGACAGGTTTCCCATATACTTTCTTAACCACCTTATCCTCCTGCTCTACTGCCTTATACCAAGTTTCCTCTGATGTTATAGAATCATAGAGTCATACAGCATGGAAACAGACCCTTCGGTCCAATCTGTCCATGCTGAACATAATCCCAAACTGGGCCCACTGTCTCTACACTTGGCCCATATCCCTCTAAACATTACTTATTCATGTACTTATCCAAATGCCTTTTCAACTGTGCCCGCATCAATTTCTCTGGCAACTCATTCCACACAAGAATCACTCTCTGTGTTAAAAAAGTTGTCCTTCATTTCCTTTTTAAATCTTTCTCCTCTCGCCTTAAAAATATGCACGCTAGTCTTAACATTCCCTACCCGATGGAAAAGTTACCTGTCATTCACCTTATTTACACCGCTCATGATTTTAAAACAGAACCCTCAACCTCCTATGCTCCAGTGAAAAAGTTCTAGTCCACCCAGCCTCCCCGTAGAACTCAAACCCAGGTCCTACTGTTCACCTTACTCCCCTGTCTCACAAAAAAGGTGGTTTATACGCTGACCCAAAACGATTTTACACTTGCTGTTTGGACGCACATTTGACTTCTTTCAAATTTCTTACTAAAAGCATGTCGTTGGAAGTCATGGAGTCATTACAGTCACAGATAGATGCCACTCGACCTATCGAGTCCATGCTGGACGTGGGTACGATACATTTCAAAGAGGTTCTGAAGATTTGACTCCTTACCTGGGACAAGCCCAAATGGACGGATGCAGTTTCCGAAATGTACATGATTTTACCGTCGGACGCGACTACAAAAACAAATCCGTCTAGAGTCTGAAAACGGAACAGAAAAAAATGAAGGAAAACATCCGTAAGTCCGTCTATTTTACGATAGTGGCAATTACTTCCGTTACTGCAACGGTACACAATTCCCTGAACTTTTATGTTCACCAGGTTACCCAGACGTTGCCGTAATCCAAAGCATTTCATTGCAGCAAAAAGGGATTGGAAACGAGAGGGAAGGAACGCTGTATTGAATGGAGTTTGGGGGAGGGGGGCTTTGAGCAAGGGATAGTGAAACGATCTCTCCCTTACTCTGCTGCACTTCTTATCGCATCATTCTCTACCTAGAATCGGTATGCGTCTGTGTGTTAAGTTCCATTACCTGAAGTAAGTGGGATCCCAATTCTCTTGCCATATTGTCCAAAGGACTTAGGCGACTGGACTGTCCCCAGGCGTCTCCCAGACCTGAATAAGAAACACCAAGTACATGAGCAAATCCCAAAACCATGTCAGTTATTAACTGCTGATACGAACGAACGACTGCATTAACCTGACAAGACAGTTTAAAGTTTCAACAAGTCGATGGCTGATCTCTGGCAATAACCAGTGAATTCCTCTCCGTCTTGAATGTAACAACGCTTCAAAGTGTTTCTCCACCGGTTTATATTGTTTGCTGACACCCCCCCTTCCCCCGCAGAACATTGGGTTTCGTACTCTCCACAGTTTCTTTTCATTCCCTAACAACTGTCACTTTGCGGCTGTCTCTGAGCCTGCGACACTGTGGTGAGGTTTGAGTGATATGTTTGTTGGTGTGGTCGCCGTGTGCACTATGTGTTCTATCGGTGATTAGCATTTAAAGTTGGCAATGACTCAAAGGTAGCACTCACCTTTCAGAAGCTTGAGAATTCAAGTCTCTCTCCAGACACTTGGGCCAGAATATAACTTAAATCGACAGTTCTATGCAGTTTTAGGAGGGAGTGTGCTGCATTGTCTGAGGCAAAAATGCCTATTTGGTGTGGTCGGTAAGGTTCCTGTCCCCGTATTCGGAATGATAGCACAGCAATTATTCCGTGGCGCCTGTGTTTTCATCCCTCAATCACTTTCACAACAGGCAAACTATCTGATCGTTACCACACCGTTGTTTGAGAAAGCGTGCGGTGCAAACTCACTGACTAGTTTCTTTCATTTACAACAAGTAAACTTATTTTAAAAAGAATCGATTCTTTTTGTGATATTCAGAGGTCGTGAAAGGCGCTACGCAAGGGCAAGTTTTTGTGAGTGCCGTATATATTTGATGGTGTGGAGGAGCCGGTGTTGGACTGGGGTGGACAAAGTTAAGAATCACGCAACACCAGGTTATTGTCCAACAGGTGGATTTGGAAGCACTAGCTTTCGGAGCGTCGCTCCTTCATCAGGTCATCATCTTCTTCAGGGGCAGCGCTCCGAAAGTGAGTGCTTCCAAATCAACCTGTTGGACTATAACCTGATGTTGTGTGATTTTTAATTCTGTATCTGTTTGAGTTAGTGCCCTGCCTTACGTGTTGCTGTGCACGCATGCATTTAAGCTTTTAGTACATATGTTGTATTTGTGTGAATATGGATAGAAGCGATGTAACAAGCTGAATATATGTTATCTGCAGATATACACCATTCCGATGTAGTTGTGACGATGAGACATGCTAATGTATATTTACATGATTTTACCACTACCCATGGGATGCGTATGGGATGTACACTTGTTTTATGTGGGCCAAGAATTATAGTCACATCTGACACCAAATTCACTCTGATTTGTGAATAAAAATAGATGACAGTTGACTGACGTGGAGCAGCGATAGAATGGCCCGTTTCACTTCCTTACACGCCCCTTTGCCCTTTGATACACTTCCACCACAAATCCTATCAGACTGATTGCAACATGTAATTCCGATCTCCAGGTTGGTCAGTCCCCTGAGCTGTGTGGTAGCAGAGAAAAAGAAATCACACCTAAATCACCACCTCTCCTCCAAATAAACTCCGAACGGATTACCTTAGATTCCGAATCTAACTGATTTATTAGAGATGAATCCTATCAAAAACAGGCTTACTCATACACGTGTGACTGCGACTACAGTAATGTATGGGAACACTGTGTGCTTCACAGCAACTGAATAAGGGAAATTCTGAGGTGAAATCTTTCTCCAACACAGAGCGTCCGTCGCCTCTTAACCTCCGATACCAACTCCCTACCTCACACCCTTGCAATTTAGAAATATTAGCAGAGCTTCCTTTAATAATTTGAGCAGTCTTCTTTACTCTGAAAACATCCAGGTCCACACACAGTCCTCCAAGTGCCTATTTTTTCTTTGTCAGAAGTCACACGACACTAGGTTATAGTCCAACGGGTTTATTTGAAATGTCAAGCTTTCCGACTGATTTTAAGTAAACCTGGTGTCGTGTGACTTCTGACTTTTTCCATCCCAGACCGACACCGGCACCTCTACATCATATTCAAAAACCAAACCGTGTTGCTGGAAAAGCTCAGCATGTCTGGCAGCATCTGTGAAGAGATATCGAAGGTGACGTATCGGTTCTGGTGACCTTTCCTCAGAAGATCAGATTTGTCCTTTGCACTTGCTGGTCGGCGAAATGCTGAGCTGCTGCCTGCTACCGCTTGCAGACGGAAGCCCGATGAAGACCAGTGTCAAATCTCCGCGTGTTTCCGGGAGGTTTCTGATAGGTTGAGAGAAGTTGTAAAGTGCAGGAAGATAACAGTCGGTATGCACTTGAAGAAGTTATATATATGTAGACCCGTGGGTGCTATAGTGATGTATGTTTACAGATGGGATGGACAATCTCATCCATGTTTTTATGGAGTATATCCGTTTGGTTGCCCACTGACAGCACAGAATGTTTAATGGGCGTCTTCTGTTTAGCCTGGTGCTGTTTATCTGCATTTGTATGCAGTCTATGGTTTGTACATCTTGCCGGTCACATTTACACTCACGATTGTGTGTGTGTGTATGTGTATGTGTATATGTATGTGTGTGTATGTGTGCGAGTGTGTGTACTCTAGGTTCGCACATGTATGTATGTGTGTGGGAGTGGGTGTGCGTGTGTGTATGTGTGCGTGTGTGTATACTCTAGGTTTACACATGTATGTGTGTATGTATGTGTGTGTATGTTTGTGTGTGTATGTATGGTGTGTGGGTGTGCGTGCATGTGTATGTGTATTTATGTGTGTGTATGTGGGTGTGTGTGTGTATGTGGGTGTGTGTGTATGTGTGTGTATGTGTGTGGGTGTGTTTATGTGTGTGTATGTGGGTGTGTGTGGGTGTATACTCTAGGTTTACACATATTTCCCATCTCCAGTTCGATAGCGTTGGTCTTTATTAGTTAACCCACAGCCAGGGAGCAGGCAACCCTCTTCACATAGGGCATTGAGCTTGATGACTGAAATGACTGCTCGATAGCCTTACTGCTTTACAAAAGATGCAGTGGCTCGCTCTACGTCAAGTTAATGAGTATTTATTTACAAAGTTGATGTTTCTTCTTATCGTTACTGTGGGGTCAGAAGAATTCTCACCATCCAGACAGGTTAACTGTACCCCCCTCCCCACCCCACCCTCGTAAAGCTCCTGCCAGACCTGCTGAGGAATGCCAGTATTTGCTGGTGTTCTTCCAGAACTTCAGTCTCTTGTTGCCACGAGATGTGTGTGTTTATCGGTGTTTTTCTAACTGTTTGGCTTATGGGGATTCAGTTACATCCTGCTCATAATGCTTCTTCAGGATTGATGGGATTTCTTAGTAATAATAAAAGGCATACTATTAGAAAGACCGTACGCTGTGTGATGCTCTATCTGAATCTTAAATGGATTGGGATTCAAGATTTTACTTTGCAACAAAAACTAAGATTATCCAATGCAGGCTTTCCCCCTGTCAGTCCTTCCTCTATCCAAGTTTAAAATAGACATAGCTTTGAATTAAATGTAAAAATACAAGCCGTGAAAATTTAATGACGGGTAGGCGTCGGGTGCAGGGAACATTTGAAGTCTGTCAATAGACAAGATTTGTGATAGATGAAAATGTCAGCGATTTTCCTGTTATTGCTGCTTCTTCAGAATGAGTCCAGCACTTATTACAAACTGGAAGGTGAGTAATTAATTTTGGGACATTCTATTCATAACGCTGTATGGATTATTGCTCCAATATAACCTCTGGGTCTTTCCATTACAGGCGTCTAGATTAGCTGCATTTGGTGGTCCAATAATTTGAAACACTTCTCTGAAAAACTTGTCTGGCTAATAAGATTTTAGAATCGATCAGGATGCGAGTAGACTTTTAATAATTGACAGCTGCTTTGCGTGACACTTACAGCAATGTGGATTTTTCCACTGTTACAGGGACAGAGGTGCTGTATTCTATACTGGGAGGTGGATCCTCGGCTCCAAGCCGCCCTGCAACACCAGAATTGTCTGTGGTTCATTGCCAACTCTCCTGTGCAAACGTGGGGCCTCCACTTGCATTATTGCGCATCGCTAGCATTCAGTATGTTCCCATCAGAATGTTAAAACAAAATACAAACAAAGCCGAAAATAGAGAATTGAGTCTATGTATCATTACATACCTTCAAAGAATTACAAAACAACCACCTAATCTTACTTTACAGCTGATGATTATAAACTAGTGTTGATTTTTGCATTTTGTAAGATCTGCTTCCCCCTGCCCTCACCAGATGAACATTCACCATCCACCCTCACCAAGACCAATCAATTCTTTCTGAGGTGCAGTGTCCAGAATTGGATGCAGTTTTTTTGGCTTCATGTGGGCTTCATTGGGTGAGCAATTGTTGCCCATCTTTAGTTGCAGTTGAAATGATTAGATTCCCTACAGTATGAAAACAGGCCCTTTGGCCCAACAAATCCACACTGACCCTCCAAACAGTAACCCAGCCAGACCCATTCCCCTACCCTGTATTTACTCCTGAATAATGCACCTATCACTACAGGCAATTTAGCATGGCCAATTCACCTGACCTGCACACCTTTGGATTGAGGGCGGAAACTGGAGTACCCAGACAAAACTCACACAGACATGGGGAGAATGTGCAAACTCCGCACAGAGAGTCGCCCAAGGTGGGAATTGAACCCAAGTCCCCGGTGCTGCAATGCAGCACTGCTAACCACTGAGTCACCATGCCACCATGGCGCTGGTGAGCTGCCTTTTTGAACTGCTGCAGTCCATTTGGTGTAGATAGAGCCAAAGGGAGGAAGTTCCAGGATTTTGACCTAGGCACAGTGAAAGAACAATAATATATTGTTCCCAAGATGGGAGTGGCTTAGGTGAGAACTTGCAGGTGGTAGTGTTCCCATTTACTTGTGCCCTTGTTGTTTTAGATGGTAATGGTCATGGAACAAATACAGAGAATGCTACAGAAACTCAGCAGGTCTGTCAGCATCTGCGGAAAGAGAAACAGATAACATTTCAAGTTTGATATGAATCTTCTTCAGAAATGTTGCAGTTATGGATTTGGAAGGTGCTGTCAAAGAAGCCTGGTGAGTTTCTGCAGTGCATCTTGTAGATGGTGTTCACTGTTGTTATCATGCGTGAATGAAGGAGGGAATGAATGTATCGTGTGTGGTTGAAGGAGGGAATGAATGTTTGAGGTGTGTTGCCAATCAAGGTGCTTTGTCCTGGATGGTATGAAGCCTCTTGAGTGCTGTTGGAGTTGCACTCATTTAGGTAGGTGGGACTATTCAAGCACACCCCTGACATGTACTGTGAAGGTTGTGAACAGACTTTGGGAAGTCAAGAGTTGAGTTAGTTACTGCATGATTCCAAGCTTATTACTAGCTTTTGCTAGACCTGCTGAGTTTCTCAAGAATAATTTGTTTTAATTTCATATTTCCAGTATCCATGCTACTTTGCTTTTATGTGTATTTTAGTGGTCTAACAAGGCCCAGATGCCAAATTGTCATTACATTGCTCCATTTATATTGTGCCATAGTTAACAGTCCAAGAAGGCTGATAATTATGAGTGGCAGACAGAAACAGTAACTCCTCAATTATCCTGTGATAGAAAAATTACTAACAAATAATTACCAGTGAATAAAATTTGTATTGTCATATATTTTTATTAATAGGTCTTAATAGCTACATTTAAAAAATAATTTCTGTGCAAATCAACCAGACTCTGAGAATGAAAGAGAAAAGTTGTTTCCCACTATTTCTTGTCAGTCATGATTATCCTTGCATAGAGAATGCACATATATGGTAATGATTGGGATACTGTATGTTTTAAATAAGGTGAAGATTGTGCAACACTATATTGTCTTAGAGTGAGAGGTCAAGCTTAGGAAAATCCAATCAAATTAAGCATTACCCACATTCATAGCATAACTTTTAACTTAAGAGAGGGTTACAGTAAGGGTTCCAGGAACCATGTTTTGAGAACTCCAAGTATCCTGAGGGGAGATGAAGTAAGGTATGAAGTACCCCTGACTGGGTTTAGAATGATGTGTAGGGGCTATAGTTAGCCAGGGATTTCTGTGTGAGTTTTGTCAGTTTTCAGGGCTAGTTCACCAGTAACTTTGTCAGCATGAAAACTTGAGGTGTTTTGATTTGAGAAATGAAGAGGTTTCCTGTCCAAAGATTAGGTTCTGGATTCAGTTTGAAGTCCATCTTGTATTTCAGTTAAGTATAATTTTTGTGTCTTTTGTTTGTTTCTTAATTAGTTTTTAGTTGTTAGATGAAACTTGATTAAACTTTTAAAGAGTATACATAATTAGTTAACCCAGTCATCTTGCTGCTGGAACTGTTAAGTTTCTTGCAAAATTTCTGTTTCTTGCCTTGGCTGATGTTATATCTCTGTTGAACCTGGAATATTTAAACTATAGAATTTGAAGAGGTTACTTTGAAATTTGGTAATTCAGTGTACTCAAACAAATTGAACAACTCTAAAATTATCCAAAATTAATTTAAAACTTACAATAGATCAAAAGTTCTCACAGTTTACAAGTATTTTAATGTATTTTTGGGTGCAACATCGGTGGTTGCATATTTTTCTACACTGAACCCATCTATTGCAGTTTTAGTCATTCGATTAATCTATCAAAGTTCATTGCAACTTTCTGCTCCTGCCCACTTTATTTACTGTGCCACCTAATTCAATGTCATCAACAAAGTTAGATTTTTAGCTCACTATTCCTTCATTCAACTAAGTTGTAATTGCTGTGAAAAGCCACAACTCCGGAAACGTCCTGTTATTTTGAAAAATACACGTCATGCTTATTCACTGTTATCTAGCTCCAAATGAATTCCCCAGTTTAGCCAATTAATTGTCTCCAAATCTGATGGTACACATTGAAATATAAGTTTATGACATAGTAGGAAATCATTGGATCCACTGTGTTGGACAAGAAGTGCTATCCAGTCTAATCCCACCCTGCAGCTCTTGTCCACATCTTAGTGGACTATTACACCTCAAGTATATATCAAACTTATTTTTTAATCCAATGAGACTTTCTGTCTCTACTATAATTTCTGACCTCTACCACTGTCTGGGTAACAAAAAAAAATTACACCTCAATTCATATCCTGTCCTTTCACCAATTATTTGAATTCATTTCCTGGGTATTAATTTCGCTGCTAACTAAAATTAGTCCTTCCTATCTAGGCCCCTCATAAATATATCAGCCATTTTAAATCTCCCCTCAACTTTCTCTGTTTTAAAGAAATCAAACACAGCCTACCCAAACTTTCCATCTGAACAAAAGCCATATTTCTGACAACATACTCACAAATTTCCTTTGTACCATCTCTTCTGTGATCAGACCCCTTCCCTGATGCAATGAACCAAACTGTACAAAGTATTCTAACTGTGTCGACACAAGAATACACGGGATATATAGAACAAAAACAGTCCATTTTGAAGCAATAGATCCATGCTACATTTGTGCTCCCATGTTACCTCATTTAAATCTATCTAACTATATCATTGAAATGGCCCATGAAACCGTCAGTTGTAGGTACCCCCAGCAATATCTGCACAATGCTACTTAGAGATGAGAAATAAATTAGACTTTTAATAAAATCTATAAGCCTACTTGTCAATTCCCTTTTTTTCATTTACTTGTTTGCCTATCTCCTAAATACATCCATACAGTTTGCAACATCCACTCTTGATTGCAGTGATCTCTACATATTCATCATTCTTTGTATAAAAACGTTTCTCCTCAATTTGCAATTGGATTTTTCATGAACTATTTTATTTTGGTTTTATCCAAACATTTCAGTGCCTTTCCTAATTTAAAACCCTCTATTAGGTCACCCATTTTTGAGAAAATTGACTTTAAAGAAAATTTTATTCCTTTCCTCATGCTTCTGTTACAATGACTTAAATTTATATAGTTAATTTAACAAAATATGTCAAGGTGCATGGCAGCAGCAGTATAAAACAAATTATGAAACTAAACTATGTACGCACCCATTAATTCAAATAAACTAAAAGCTTAGTCAGAAAGATAACTTATAAAGAATGTCTTAAAGGAAGTAAGTAAGGCAGAGAGATGTAGCAATGGAGAGGTATAGGGAGGGAAAAAGCTGATACAAAAACTCTCTGAAACTCTCTACTGACAGGAGCTTCTACAAATTGTTCAAATCGCTGCCACACATCTTTTAAACTATTTGCTTTGAGTGTAAACACCTTAATGGTAAGGCAGAAGGAGAGGAAAGGAAGAAAATCCTGCAGTCCAGGTCCCATCACCATGTGAGGTGTCCTGCTCCATATATCCAAATATCTGCAGGTCGAGAGCATCATGTTCAGTCTCATGATGCCATAGTTCAGACCCATAACCCTGAATTGACTGGATGGACAGCAGATGACAGAAGGTAATCTAGAGCAGGGGGCCACACCAACTGAAGGCATGGCCAACAAGAGTGCAGCAATCACAAATGGAAATGCACGAGAGGCCAGAATTAGTTGAGAGCAAACATGTTAGAGGTTTGTTGGGTTGGAGGAAATAGAGATAGGCAAGGGCAAAGACTAGGCCTGGGATGCAACTGAAAATAAGAATAAGAATTTGAAAAATCAAGAAATTGCTTTCCTAGAAGTCAATGTAGGTCTTCAAACACAAGGTGATAAGTAAACATGACTTCCTGTGAGTCAAAACACAACCACAATGACCTCACATTTATGGATAGTGGAATATGGGAGCCCAGCTAAGTGTGCACTGGAATAGCTGAGCTTGAGATAATGAAAGTATCTCCAGCATCATCTTTGGAAATCTTCCCTACACCCTCTCCAACTTCCTAGTGATGACCAAATATGTGCACAGTACTCTAAATATAGTTTAACTAAAGTATAACTTACCTACTTTTCAATTCTTTTGCTCTTGAAAGGCTCTTCTATTGCTTGGCTTGCTCATGTATGGCCTCATTAACCTTGATGTAGCATTTAGTGATTAGTGCCTTTATACTTCAAAATTCCTTTGTCCCACTAGACTCACAATTCACCATCTTCCTTCTCAAAATGCTATGCTATACATTTATCTGCACTGAGCTCCATTTGCGAATTATTTGGCAATTTTTCATTTTTTACCTGTCTTCCTGTAATTTGTTACTGTCGTCCTCAGTATTGACCAATGCTTCTAAATTGATAGTCATTCACACATTTAGAAATTCAATTCCTAATTCTAAATTACATCTACTGCATTGCTACCGTCCCTTTTCACTATCATCTCTTCTAAAATAAATAAGATTGGACACATAAGATGCTTCCTTTTTGAAAACTGTGCTATTGATTATTATATTTTTCTTTCTAATTGTTTTCTTGATTAGCTTCCTTAGCAGGGATTCAGGCATTTTACCTGTCACTGATTTTAAACTGACTAGTCATTATTCCATTAGTATATCCTGCTCTCCTTCTTAGGTATAGGAATTATGTTAACTGTCAGTCCTCTGGCACTACAAATATTGTGTAATAATGCCTCTGTTATTGCTTGCCAAGATTATTTTAAAATGCATGGATATAATCCCTATAGACCAGCTGGTGATTTCTTGTGGAGTTTGATTATTTTCATATTTATTTCACATGCACTTATCTCATTATTCATCTCATCACCTAATGTCTACCTGTTCTATTGCCCTGGTAATTACCAAAGAAGAAGAATTATTTAATTTGCTTGCTATTTCTTTACCAAAGTCTTCTGTGTTATTTTGATTATCTCTTAATGGTCATGTTCCCATCTCAATCTTGCTTTATGATCCTTGGTAATTTAATTCCAGATTTCCTTTTTGTTTTCTTTTAAAAATTTCTCTGCTAATGTCTCTGCATTCTCTCTTCTCTTCATATCTCGCTATGTATATCTCTTTCCTTAACTAAAATTCTTTCATTATGTCTTTATTCATCCATGCAGTGTCTTTAATATTTAGTTTTTTCTTCCCCTTTCAGTCAATACATTTTCCTGAACTCTATTAAATACCATTTTGTTTGCCATTGTTCTACATTATTGTTTGCTAATGTATTGCACATTTTATTTCCCAAGTTATATTCTCAGCCACTCAAAATCAGCTATTTTCCATTCTACTATTTTGTATTTTTGCTGTTTATATGTCCTTCCCTGTCATTATCTTAAAACATACTGTGTTTTGGACAATAACTTCTAGATGTTTAATTCGTTCTGAACTGTTCGAACTAACCCTTGCAGACCTGGATTCAAATCTCCTCATGATAGATGGTGAGGTTTGAATTTATTCAAAATTTAAAAATCTAGATTCAAAACAAAACAGCTAGTATAATAATGACTATATAACCACTGTCAATTTCTGTAAAAGAAAAACCCATTTGGTTCACTTAAGTCCTTTAGGGAAAGAAATCTGACATCTATAGCTGTATATCCACTTTGATAAGAATAACGGCAAAATGGACCATTATTTAAAGGGTGAAAAATTGCAGCAAGCTGTTCTGCAGAGGGACCTGGGTATTCTGTGCATGAATCACAAAAAATTGGTTTTTTGGTGTGGCAGGTAATTAAGAAGGCAAATGGAATGTTGTTCTTCATTGCTAGAGGGATGGAGTTTAAACATAGAGAGCTTATGCTGCAGCTGTATCGGGTGCTGATGAGTCCACACCTGGTGTACTGTGTACAGTTTTGGTCTCCTTACTTGAGAAAGGATGTACTGGCACTGGAGGGGGTGCAGAGGTGGTTCACTGGATTGATTCCAGAGTTGAGAGTGTTGATTTAGGAGGAGAGATTGAGTAGACTGGGACTGTACTCAATAGAAGAAAGAGGAGGGATCTTAAAGAAAAATATAAAATTATGTAGAGAAAAGATAAGATAGAAGCAGGGAGGTTGCTTCCACTGACAGATGAAACTAGACCTAGTAAACATACCCTTAAAATAAAGGGGAGCAAATTTGGGACTGAATTGAGGAGGAATTTCTTCACCCAAGGGTTTTGAATCTGTGGAATTTCCTGCCCTGTGAAGGAGTTGAAGCTACCTCAATGAATGTTTTTAAGGCAAAGATAGAGTTTTGAACAGTAAAGGATTTAAGGGTTACATTGAACGAGTGGCTAAGTGGAACTAAGTCCATGAAAAGATCAGTCAAGTTCTTATTGAAAGGCAGAGCAGGCTCGACAGTCCAGATGGCCTACTCCTGTTCCTGTTCCTTATATTCTTATGTCCCTATGTACTGATATAACCTCACAGAGGCTGGTATCCTGACACCCTTTACTTATATGTGTATAGCACTCGACACTGGTCTGGTTTCCTCAGAGCCAGCTCTCAATGCGAACAGAACCTCTGACACTCCTGTTTACATCTGGCAGTCATGGCTCCATGATTGGACCAGAACAACAGCCCCAATCAGGGACCTCATATTATATATGAGCAACAAATATTCGCCCAACCAGTGCCACTGAATAAATGAAAAAAAAATCAACAAATCTTCTCTGGGTGACCTTTTTACATATTATTTACATATTCCCTTATCCCCTTTACCCATCCCATCTATTCAATTATTACCAGGATATTTCAAATTCTCCATGATTATTATCCTGCAGGTTTTATTAAATTCATTAATATGGCATTATATTTCTTTCCCTGCCTTCCTTCTGCTATTAGGTGAACTTTAATGAGATTAATCTATCATGACCATTTATTCCTGCTTGAATGGATTCTGCTTCTATGTTCCTGATTGTTGTACCCCTTTTTTACTATGACCAAAGTGAGTTAGTGCTATAGTGGAATTTCACTCGGCTAATAATCCAGAGACCTGGATTAATACTTCTGTGATCATGGGCTCAAGGTTCACCTTGGCAGCTGGGGATTTGCCTCTGGTTTAAAAACGCATGCAGGAGGACAAACCAGGTAGACCAAAGCATATGGTCACAACCTGGTACAATACGTGGAATGTCAAAGTGTAGAAACATGATTCGACAAATAGAGATATGGGATCCCACAGCCAACAGTTCAGAACTAAATTCTGTAGTCCTGCTAATTCTAGTCATGAATGATGGTGGACAATTAAACAATCCTCTGACAGAGAAGCCTCCACAAATATCCCCATCCTCAAAGTTTGGGGACACAGAGCATCAGTGCAAAAAAAACAAAGCATTTGCAACCATCTTCAGTCAAAGGGATCAAATGGATGATTCATATCGCCCTTCTCTGGAGGCTGTCAGCATCACATGTGCCTGTGTTCAAATAATTTAATTCACTTTACAAGATATTAGTAAAGAGATGAAGGCACTGGACACTGCAAAGGCTCAGAGACCATGCTCCAGAACGAACCAAAGCTCTCGCCAGTTGTTACAGTGTAGTTACAATAATGGAATCTAACTGGAGTCTGGAAAATGCCCAGGTGTTTCCAGCCCACAAAAAGGACAACAGATCCAACTCAACCAATTACTGCCTAATTGTTAACCTTTGGTCATCAGCAAACTAATGGAAGGGATCAATGACAGTACCATTAAGTAGCACTTCCACAGCCATAAGCAGCCCAATGACACACAGGGTGCTACAGCGCTACTAAACCCCTGACCTCATTACAGGCCTGTTCCAAACATAGATAAAATACCTGAACTCCCGAGATGAGGTAAAAGTGCAGATTGCAGCTTGCAGACCAAGAGCAGACTAACTACCAAAAAAAATCTCAATATTGTTTACATGCATTTCAGGAATACATGAAGGGTGAGCTCCTTTAAATGTGAGATATACATATAACATCTTCCTTTCCAAATAAAATTGGTCTGTGCATTATCAATTAAGCTTTACAGTCCCTACAATGTCTAGGTAATTTGTTGATACACTCAGATTTTGTAATGGTAACTTTATCTGGAAGTACAATTGATTTCCACAGTAATGAATGATATAGTTTGTCATTTGTGTTATCAAATTTTTCTTTCATGGACAGTAAATGCCATTCCAGAATTATGCTTACCTTGAAGAACTACAGCTAAGATTTGCTCCAGATTAATCACTGACTGATTGCAGTTCTCAAGCTGTTCACATCTCCATGGAATGTATTGCTTTCCTTCTTAAGATCTTTCAGTTAATTTTGAGGCTTCTGTTTTTACACTCTGGATTCTGCTAATTCAATCAAAATTTTCACCTTTTGTTGGTCCAGAATATTTATTTTTTACAACCTCCTTTAATAACTGTCCAACTTCTTTTTTCTCTTTAGTGTTTTTAGTAAGCCTGGACCTCTTCCATTTCAGTGGTTATTCAGTTTCCTCTTTGACCCTGCTTGAGTTTTTTTTCCCACTAGAACATCATTATTGGCATATATTCTAAGAGGACTGTCTCATAACTCATTTTCTGCTCCTTGTTTTAAGTGCAGTCCACATCTACCTGTTTTTATTTCAGCCTGTCATCTTCTCCAGTATTGCTTTGAATGTAAGCTGATATTTCTGTTGCTGCTTCTGCTGAGTTTGATCTATTGTATGTGTGAGTCACTCAAGATCTTCGAGTAACCTGACATTATTTTGATTGGATTGATGATACAGAGCTTCTGGTTAATTCGGGTTACTTTCTTTCTCTTTCAGCTTTTCCTTCGCCTTTGTTAATTGAGCAGAGTATCTCCTCAATACTTCATCATCTCAGAGATATTATACTCAAGAATTAAAAACCACACAACACCAGGTTATAGTTCAATAGGTTTATTTGGAAGCACTAGCTTTCAGAGCACTGCTCCTTCATCAGGTGGTCAACCACCTGATGAAGGAGCGATGCTCCGAAAGCTAGTGCTTCCAAATAAACTACTTGGACTATAACCTGGTGTCATGTGATTTTGAATTTTGTCCACCCCAGTCCAACACCAGCACCTCCAAGTCAAACTCAAGAATGGATTTATTCAGAGCTGTTCAGCATTTTCCTCTTGAATTTCCATTTTTCTCTCCTCAGGAGAAAGCTGAGACTTTAACTCCACTAATTTAGAAGAAAGCCAAGTGTAATTGATGGTCAAGCAGTGTCAACGATCCATGAGATTTGCAAGGACCAAATGGATTGATTGTATTTGCACTCCAGTACCATTGATCCTGCAAATGAAATTGACTAAACTGCTGTATGCCAAAAATTTGTAGACTTCTTCATGACGTCCCGTGTCTGTTGGACACATGCATATTAGAATTTGGTTGGCTTGCATATTGGTATTTGACCCTGTGTGAAACATGTATTCACTACATTATGTACATTATCACTTTCTAGTTTGTTGATCACTTCATGTATATACCTCAGTGGGATACCAGATGGTTTTTACTGTAGCTTGGATGTATTCCTTATGGGCAATCTGTGTGGAATAATGCTTGGCTTTTTGTGAATGCATCAACCATTGGTCTTGTGCCTTGTCTGAAAGTGTTTTTTCTGCCACATGCCTTGTAAAATTGTTGAAAATTGCCTTGGTGCATGCAGAAGACTACACCTTCCACATGTTTTTTACTGACCCCTCCCCCCCCCCCCCCCCCCCCCGCCCCCCATCTAGCGTTCCAAACACAGCTTCCAGGTGAAGCTGTGGTTTACTTGTACTTCCTACAACCTCCTGTATTCACTTTTCACAATGCCGTCTCCTCTACACTTGTAAGAACAAATGTAGTTTGGGTGACCTCTTTATGTAACATTGCTGCTCTGTCTCTAAGAATGACTCTAATAGTTAAGTTCCTTGCCATTTCAAAATAGTATCCTGCTGTCATACTGACATTTCTGTCCTAGGCCTGCTGCAGTGCCCCAGTGCAAATTACAGGATCAGGACCTTATTTTCTGCTCCGGTACTTTGCAATGTTCTGGACTTAACATTGGGCTCAACAATTTCAGACACTGAACACTGCCCTCCCTGTTCATTCCACCCCACCTTCCCATCTAATTCAGCAAAGCTAACCTAATTTTTGTGATGAACACACCTATCATTAACATCAACTCTCCCCTGCTAATACGCAGTACCCTTTAACTTTTGCTTTGGATACTCTCACCACCTGTCCTACTTGCTCCTTCTTCTTGTTGTTAACAGTTTAAAAAATATGATTTTCCAGCAGTTTTGGAAAAAGGAGGAATGTTGGCTTCAAACATTAACTCCAGCATTTTCTATATTTACTGCTTCCACATGTTTTATATACTTTCATGATTGTGTCAATATTGTACTTCGGACTTGTAAGATTTGTTGATTTTCAAGAATGTTGATCTGACAATTTGTAGTTCAGTAACTCTTTGGCATGATAAGTTTCAAGTTTGTCCAGCAAATCTTTCTAGAAAGCTTTCATGGGAGTTGGATATGATCACCAACTCAACAATTTTGTTTACTAGTTCCCACCTGAAAAAAAAATCACATGATTAGCTCTTTTCTCTGCATCTGCTCAAGAGTTTCTTGAAGCTTCTCTCTAAATTACATGAATCCTTTCCACTGAATATGGAAATTGAATCTAAGTCTGAATTGATCTCTTAATGTGGTCTATATCTTTTGGGGATATTTTGCTCTTTGACTGTTAATCCTGATGTGTTAGGCCTGTGTAGCTCTCCATTCTCAATTACTTAGCAAATCTTGACGGCTTGTTTTTCTGCATCACATACACTTGACTCGAGAAACAATACCTCTGAATGCTATATAAACATTCTGAATTTTGGGAGAAGAGGTGCTGTATTCCAATAAGAACATTTTGTGGAAAATGTTCTGCCAATGCACCTTTGACCTTTCTTTGCTCGCTATTGATCTGGCACACGCCCTGATTAATTGCCAATCTCAAATGAGTTAAACTGACCCTTTGATAAGGATTTGTCTACTTATTAGCAAAAGATATTTTTATCACTTTTCAATGCTGCAAAAAGAAATGTATTGAGGGTCATTTCGTACACTTTAATAAAATTTATGATTGCCAACCAGGAGCGTTACCTAAAGATTAAATTACTTGCTGTGTGTTCAAACATTATAGGCCATATCAGCATGATATTTTATTTGGAGCATCACCACTGTTCGCCATGACATGTTAATGACAATGGTCTAATGATTATTGTCCTGTTAGAAATTGGTTATCTGCATCAGTTGGTCTGTTTAAACAGTAAAACACTTTATAAGCTCTGAAGTATACATTATAGCAATACTAACTGATTGTATGTATGCAATTTGCAGATGTATAGCAGACTGACTGTCAGGAAGAGTTGCAATGTAAACAATACATAATACAGGGAGTCCTTAAAGGTAAGCTTTCTTAAATACAAAGTATAGATATTACATTAACCATTGTCCCCTAGCATTCAATGGAATTACCATTGCTCAGTCCTCCATCTTCAGGGTTACCATGGAATAGGAACTGGACTGGTTTAGTCAGATAAATAGTGTGGTCACAAGAATAGGTCACAAGATTAAAATGTTACCTCCGATCTCCACAAAGCCTGTCCACCACCTACAAGGCAATTATTAGAGTGTGACAACATATTCACTATTTTTTTAAAATGAGTGCAGCACCAAAACATACAAGAAGCTCTCATTAACCAGAAAAAAATCCCACTTGATTGGAATCCCATCCACCACATTCAATATTCATTCCCTCCACCACTGATGCACAGTGGTAACATTATATATCACATAGAGGATAGATTACGGCAACTCACCAAGGCTTCTTTGAAAGCAACTTTCAAACACACCACCTCTACTGTCCTAAAGCACATGGAAACATAGAATGATTCAAAATAAAAGCAGGATAGGTCCACCATTCAATATCATCATGGTTGATCATCCAGCTCAATATCCTGTTACCGCTTTTTCCCTATACTCTTTGCTCACTTCAGCCCTAGGGTCTACATCTAAATTGTCCTTGAAAGCATTCAATGTTTTAGCCCCAAACACTTTCTGTGGCAGGGAATTCCACAGGCTAATTACTTATTGGGTGAAGAAATTCCATCTCATTTCAGTCCTAAATGGCCTATCCTGTATCATTAAACTGTGAGCCTTGGGTGTGGATTTTCCAGTCACTGGGAACATCCTTCCTGCATTTATCCTGTCTAGTACTGTTAGAATTTTTATAGGTCTTTTTAAAATTCACTTATGCGACATGGGTGTCGCTGGCTGCCCCAGAAATTATTGCCTGTACCTAGTTGCCCTAAAGGGTAGTGAGCTGTCTACTTGAACTGCTGTGGTCCGTGTACCATAGATAATGCTGTTGGAAACAGAATTCCAGGATAACCCCATATTCTTCTAAACCAATGAATATAGTCTTAACTGATCCAATCGCTCTTCATTTGTCAGTCCTGCCATCTCAGGAATTAATCTGGTAAATCCTTGTTGCACTCTTTCCTCAGCGAGGACATCCTTCCTCAAAGAAGAAAGTCAAAACTGCACACAATGCTTCAAGCGTGGTCTCAAAAAGCCCTGTACAATGAGGGCAAGTCACCTCTGTTCCTGTACTCAAATCCACTCACTATGAAGACTATTTCTCACTAGGAAGGTCCATCAGGGGTGGCACAGTGGCTCAGTGGTTAGCACTGTTGCCTCATGGCAGCAGGAACCTAGGTTCAATTCTAGCCTAGTCTGTGTGGAGTTTACATGTTCTCCCTATGTCTGTGTGGGTATCTTCTGGGTGCTGGCCTTTCCTTCCACAGTCAAAGATATGCAGGTTAGTTTGATTGGCCATGCTAAAATGCCAAGAGTGTCCAAGGATGTGTAGATTAGATGAATTAGCCATGGGAAATGCAGGGTTGCAAGGATTGGATAGGGGGTGGGTTGTTCTTCAGGTGTGGACTTGTTGGGCTGAATGTCCTGTTTCCATACTGTAGGAATTTGATGATTTGCCTGCTTACTTTCAGCAACAGATGTATGAAAACATGCAGGTCTCAATGCACTTTCCTGTTTTATTAACAACGTGGATATTCTGACATTTATCAACATTATATCTACCATGCATTTGCCCACTCACTCATCTTGTCCAAATCACACTGAAGCATCTTCACAATTCACCCTGCTAACCAGCTTTGTTTTGTTTGGAGATGTTATATTTAGTTCCCTCATCTAAATCGTTAATATATATTGTGAATAGCTGGGGTCCAGTCTCTTCCCTGTGGTACTGTACCAGTCATACTTGCCACTTGGAAAATGATCTATGTATGCCTTTGTTTGCTGTCTGCAAAGTGGTTCTCTGTCTGTGATAGTCCACTACCCCTATTCCTGTGTGCTTTAATTTTACATGCTGTCATCTTATCTAGTACCTTACTGATAGCTTTCAAAAAATCCAAATAAACTACCTTCACTGGCTACTTCTAATCAATGTAACTGGTTACTTCCTCAAAAAATTTGATTAGATTTGTCAAGCATGACTTCCCTTTTGTAAATCCATGCTGACTACATCCAATCCTGAGTCAAAAAGTGTGGTGCTGGAAAAGCACAGCAGGTCAGCAGCATCCGAGGAGCAGAAGAGACAACATTTCGGGCATTAGCCCTTCATCAGGAATGTGGGGGCAGCCCAAGGGGCCTCAGAGATAAATAGGAGGAGGTGGGGCTGGGGGTAAGGGAGCTTGGAAGGCAATAGATGAAGGTCGGGGATGATGGTGATAGTCCAGAGGGGAGGGTGGAGCAGACAGGTGGGAAGAAAGATGGACAAATAGCATAATTCAAGAGGGCAGTGCTGTTAGCAGATTGGATCTGGGATAGATTGGGGGGGAGAGAGATGAAGTAAGTGGTGAAATCAACATTGATGCTGTGTGATTGGAAGGTCCTATGGTGGAAGATGGGGCGTTCTTCTTCCAGGCAATGGGTGGCTTGGATTTGGCAGTGGAGGAGACCCAGGACTTTCATGTTCTTGGCGGACTGGGAGGGGGAGTTGAAGTGGTCGACCACAGGGTAGTGGGGTTGTTGGGTGTGTGTGTCCCGGAATGTTCCCTGAACCATTCCACAAGTTGACGGCCTGTCACCTCAATGTAGAGGAGACCACATCGAGTGCAACTGACACAGTAGATGAGAATTTTGGAGGAGCAGGAAAATCTCTGTTAGATGTGGAAGGATCCTTTGGGGCCTTGGATGGAGGTGAGGGGGGAAGTTGTGGGCGCAGGTTTTACACCTATTGCAGTGGCAAAGGAAGGTGCCAGGAGTGGAGGATGGGTTGGTGGGGTGGGTGGAGGGGGACCTAACAAGGGAATCATGGAGGGAATGGTCTCTACAGAATGCTGAAAAAGATGGAGAGGGAAATATATCTCTGGTAGTGGGGTCTGACTGGAGGTGGCAGAAAGGGTGGAGGATGATGTGTTGGATGCAGATGTTTGTGGGTGGAAGGTGAGGATCATAGGGGCTCTATCCTTGTTACAGTTGGAGAGATGGGGTTCGGGGCGGGGTTGTGTGAAATGGAGGAGATATGCTGGGGGGCATTGTTGACCACATGGCAGGGGAAATTGCAGTTCTCGAAATGGGAGGCCATCTGTTCTGGAGTGGAATTGCTCCTCCTGGGAGCAGATAGGGTGGAGGCAGAGGAACTGGAAGTTAGGGATAGTGTTTTGGGGGGAATGGTGAAGTGGGGGGTTTGGAGGAGGTATAGTCCAGGTAGTTGTGGGAGTTAGTGAGCTTGAATTAGATGTCTGTGTTGAATCGGTTACCAGAAGTGGAGATGGAGAGGTCCAGGAGGGGGAGGGAGTTGTCCAAGATGTTCCAGGTGAACTTGAGGTCAGGGTGAAGGTGTTCATGAAGTTGATGAACTTCAGTCCTCACTTTCTCCTATATCCAATCCTGACATTTTTCAAGTGCTCTGCTACAATATTTTTTAATATAATGGACTCTAGAAATTTCCCTATACTGATGTCAGACTCACTGGTCTATAATTCCCTGTTTTCTCTCTAAATAGTGGGGTTACATTAACTCCCCTCCAAACCATAATGGTCCCAGAATCTATAGATCTTGAACGATGTCCACCAACATATCCGTTATTTCTAGGGCCATTTCCTTAAGTAACTTGGGATACAGATTATTGTGCTGTTGGGGTTTAACAGTCTTTAATGGCATCGATTTCCCCAAAAGCATTGATGCTGATTTCCTTCAGTTCCTCACTCTCAGACCCTGTGGTCACCATCTTTTATTTGTTTCCTCCCTTTGGAAGACAGAACAAAAATATGCATTCAATCGGTCTTTGTTCTCCACTATAACTTCCCTTGTTTCTGATTGTAAGAGATCTACATTTGATCAAGGCAGCAGAAGCACAGTCATACCACCATGTGTAAATTTCTTTAAAGCCAAGCTGACCTGGAAGTACATTGCCATTCCTTCACTGTCACTGGTTTTAGGTCTTGCAACTTCCTTCCAAACAGTGCTGTGGGTGTCCCTGTACACCACAGGGTGCAGAGGTTCAAGACGGCAGTGCGCCACCATCTTCTCATGGACATTCAGGATTCGGCTGGTCTCATCAGTGATTCTCAAACCTCAAGAAAGAAGTGTTACAAAAAGCCCTTTTCACATAAATGAAGCCATTCCTCCTTTGCCTTTCCCTTTGCTACTTTTAAAATAAACATTACAGCCTTAAATGTTTAATTCTCAGTCCTCAATTTTCTGTCACCAAGACTCATTAATCCCAATGTCTGTTTCCCTGCTCTACATGATTGCCTTTTGTTTTATTATCGACATTTATTGTCCAGTTTAATTCATTATAAAATTGTCGCCAGTTTAAGTTTCACCATCTTTTAAAACCAATATTTTTGATCAATCCATTCCCATCAATGACCTCCATAGTTTTATTTTCCTTTTGTTTGCATTTCGATTGTTAATGTGTCTGTCATACATATCCACTCTCTTCTTCCAAACAGTTCTGCTATTTTAAATCCTCTTCTCCTCCTAATTTCCCTCTAAGCCACTGGGCCCCTCCAAACTTGAAGTGGAGCCCATCCTAGGCCAGTGTCAGGGAGAACTCTCCGTCACTTGCCATTGAATCACGTGTTGTTTCCTGAGCTGGCAGGTTCTCGGCCAAGCTACAGTGGTTTGGACAATACTCCAGAGCCTTTTTGCCCCGAGGTTCTTGCTTTCTAGTCTGGTGCCTAGATACTCTGACTTATTTCGAACTCCTGTTTTGATCATTCAGTGTGTCACATGCATGACATCTGTTCAATACCGGAAACAGGCTGCGATATTAGAGCCGGTGGCAAGTAGGGTATAACTGTCGCACTAAAACAGAAATTGCTGGAGAAACTCAGCATCTGTGGAGAGAGAAACAGAGTTAACGTTTCGAGTCCAGTGACCATTCTTTAGTTCGGACACTACTCGAAATGTTAACTGTTCAACATTTCTTTAAAATACTGTATTACTGGAGAAAGTTGCGACGTTTGTATTGTTTAATGTAGCTCTATGAACTATTTGATTGGATGCCCGTGCATCCAATGTCCTCTTATACACATGAGATAAGGAATTTCCTTGAAAATAGGCTTCAGTGTTTTAATACATAGCAATTTAATACATGGTGTTGTCATTACAAAACCTCTTCAAAGTCATCAAGCGGTGCAAATTGAACGCCACTATGAATTACCAATAAAATTGATTCCATTTGGTGAGACCAAGACTGGAATTATTTTGCACTCTGCACGATTTCTGACCGATGTGCAATGATCCTAATACAGCGGATAGTCTGCCTTTCCTGTGCTGCTGTGCGTCATTTTTTTTTCTTTGTTTCGATGCGTAAGTATCAGTATAACTATAAAGTACAAATTTGTGTAACCAGATAATGAGGCAGTAGCAACCACCTTCAGTTTCATCCTGGACTTTACGACAGTCGTAAACGAATTTTCTTAGGCTGTGCTCTGACCTTTGGGTTAAATTATCGTTTTATTAATCGCCAAACGTTCAGAGTATGATGTAAACTTTAATCTTTCAGTAAAGATGTCTGCTCTTCCCCGTGTAAAGACGCCGAGCGCTCAAAGAACTCTACAATTAAAAGCATATTCTTTGTGGATTGTTGGAGGGTAAGGTGATGTCGATACAATGGAGTTGTAACTACAAAGTTTGACATTTATTTCACGTGTCGAATTTCTGATCAGGAACGCTGTGAAAACAATATTATGGTCTGACATTGCCGAATGGATACGGCTAGCAGGTAGAGTTCAGCATACTCCTGGTAACCCTCCTTGTAAAAGAATAGATATGGTGTTGTTTCCGACTGAGTAATTGTTTGTCATTTCCTTAATCATTTTCGAATAGATTGATTGCTGCAAAAGCTAGTGAACCAGCAACAAGCAATGAATGTCCAGTCTTTTGGGTAGAATTCATTCTTGTTTTATTGATGTACATTGAGATTCCATTAGGAAGTTAAGACAGAAATTGCACTCATCCGCAGAAGCTCGACCCGATGCAATAACGATAATTTACATACTTTTAAAAAAAACGCTAAGCCTTAAACCTGGAAATATATTGCTGGTTGAAGGTTTGTGACCAGCATGGACAAGGATGCAGTTTATAGGTTGTGAAACTCGCAGCCGCATCCCAAATGTGTGGTGAGAGACTTTAAACCCACCATTATTAACACGCTACAGGGTTCACAAATTCAAGATCAAACAGTAACACCTCCCCCCCCCCCCCCCTCAACCTTGCTTTCTGGAACAGAAGTCCCTTTCCTAACAACCATCCATCAGTTTCACATTCTAGTCGTAAATTGAAAAGCTCCAAACAATGCATCTGAGCTGTAGGAACTGGAAGGTTGCCATTGGAATGAATTGTTTGAAACCGTAGCTGAATGATTTACATCCAGGAATCCATACCAAAGAACCTATTAATCTCCATATTGCGTTGAGCAGGTGTGGATTAGTGTTCAGACCACATTCGGTCCTGAGATAGGCCGAGATTGTACTGCATATCCATTGCAAACTTAAGTCTATTTTAACTGAAAGAATTCAGATAGATTCTCAACATTAAAAGTAAGGCCATTGACTAAACACGCTCGGGTAGAAAGAACAAGAATTCTGCCCAAATACATAATAATGTCAAATCAAATTGTTGCTAATTATCTGAAGTCTCCATTGTATATTTTCTGGTACAAAACAATTTGTCAAGGGGGGGAAAAAACTAAAGGACATTTTCAATCGTGTCTAAAGAACAGATATGGAACTGAGTTTTACAGTGGTCTTGTCAAAACGCACATATGTATGCAAATAAGACGAAAGAACTAAATAAGTACATTGGAAATAAAGACGACAATGATCGTGGGCTAAGAATGGGAATCATTTAAATAGAAGAGGAGAAAGATGCAAGTTAAATGTTCCTACATTTCACATTGTATGCAAAAGGAGAAGATAATTTATGGTGTGTAAAAAATTAAAGTTACAATGGCATGTCAAGTCTACAAATAATAACTCAAAACAAATCTGAGTGCAGAGACTAAGGAGTACGAGCAAAGTGAGATTAAAAAGCTAAGAAAGAAAATAAAGAACGATTAGCAGGTGACATAAAGGGAAATAATGTAAAATAAAATCATTGCTTTGATTAGAGATGGTGAAGTAATAAAGAAGGGCTCTTCATGAATACATTATCTTCACTATTATGATCAATTATAATGCACAGAAACATAAAAAAAAGGAGCTGAAGTCGCCAGTTGAGTTTACTTCACCAGTCAAACAGATTAAGGCAGATCATCTACTTTCAACTAGTTTTTCCACCATTCACATATCTCTTGATGTCATTTGTACCCAGAAATCTATCAACTTCTGTCTTAACATGTCCGGTGACTGAACTTCCATATGGTCAAGCTATGGTGAGAATGAAAATGAAGCTATTGGAAAAAAAAGGATGGCACTGTTAGATAGGACACTACAAGTAAAGAAGCAAGAAAAGAAATAATGGGGCTCAGTGATTGTGTCATGGGGACATCTCAAGGTGTAGTGTACAGGCTGATGACATTCATCTCAGAATGCTGAAAAAAGTCAAAGAATTAATAGAACCCTTGCCTGTAAGCTTCTAAGTCTCTGTGCCAGAGAACTATAAGGTTATAAGAATATTTCCTCTAATGTGACAAAGGTATAAGCATGGAAACCATTTCTGAGTTTGTTACATAATAGACAGGCCGGTAAAATCATAATATAAAGCAAAGTTCTGTGCTCACCAAGAAACCCTGGATGGATGCATAACAGCTAACTAAGAGCTCTCTGCCAAATTGGAAATATTTCTTGGAGAACTTAACAGAAAATGTTGATGAAGGAAAAAACAATGCATGCGAATATGTGAATATTTAATTTTGAGAAAACATTTGGATATTATTCTGTAAGAATGGTTTGTTCTTAGTGTTAATGTGCATTGTGTTAAATGAATATGTCAGAATGAATGGTAACTTGATGAGACAACAAAAATAGAGGGATAGGAAATGCTTTTTGTGACTGGAGTGATGTAATTAGCAGTGTTCCACAGGAGGAATATTAAAATAATTTTTTTTCACTACATGTATCATTTGTACTTGGATATAATATGAGCGTTTGTTGATGATTTTATGAAAGAGCACAGTTAACTGTAAAAATGACTGCAAGCGACTTTGCAAAGCCTTAGGTTAATGAAATAGGTTAAACTATATCACTTAGAATTGGATGCAGAGAACTGAATTGTATGGAAATATTTGAAAATGCTCATACGGTTTTGTTAATAAGGACATTGGGTATAAAGGCAAATTTGATGCTAACTTTACACAAATGTGATTTCATCAATACCTTGTAAGAACATTTATGGATTAATGGGCACAATAATTAAGGAAGGATGTAAATACATAAAAACTAGTTCAGAGTTGATTTATTAGACTATTACCTGGAATCAGTGGATTGACATATGAGGCAAAGTTGGACTGGCTAGGTTTGTAGACCATAAGGCCATAAGATATAGGAGTAGAAATAAAGCCATTTGGCCCATGGAGACTGCTCTGCCATTCAATCATGGCTGATAACTTTCTCAACCCCATTCTCCTGCTTCCTCCCCATAGTCTTTGATCCCCTTGACAATCAATAATTTATCTATCTCTGTCTTAAATATACTCAATTCCCTGGTCTCCACAGCCTTCTGTGGTAATGAATTCCACAGATTTACCATCATCTGGCTGAAGAAGTTTCTCTTCTTGGTTCTAAAGAGTCTTCCCTTTACTCTAAAGCTGTGCCCTTTGGTCCTAGTCTCTCCTGCTAATGGAAATATCTTTCCAATGTCCACTCTGTCCAGGCCATTCAATATTCTATAAGTTTCAATTAGATGCCCTCTCATTTTTCTAAATTCCACCGGGTATTGACCTGAAATGGCCTTGAACCTTTGAAGTAAAAGGTATGGAGGTGGGCGCTGAGATGGCAATGTGGGGTAATCAGATCAGTTATGTTCTTATTGAATGGTGGAGCAGGGTCCGGGGATGAGTGGCCTATTCCTGCTCCTAATTTGTGTGTTGATATGTTCATAGCTCATTGCTCCTTCATGTAATACCCATTTTGGATATTCAGCACATGGAATTATATTTCAAGCAATGAAGAATGCTCAGAAGAGATTCACTAAAACACTGTCAGATGAGAAACTTTACCTATGGGATAAATCGAAAAAAAAAGAGGTTTTAGAAGAAGGAAAAAAAAGAAACGATCAAGATCTTCAAACATTATGAAAGTTTGACGAGGTTGGCAACATCACTTCCAATATCTAGAGGGTGTTTTGGTAAAAGGAAGGGCATTACAATAGCACCTTCTATCCCCATGACTTGTATCAGCTAAAGGCAAGCAGGTACATGAGGAATGCTACCACCTGCAAGTTCCCCTCCAAACCACTCACCATCCTGACTTGGAACAGATATATCACCATTCCTTCACTGTCACTGGATCAAAATCCAGGGACTCCTTCCCCAGCAGCATTGCACGTTCCACAGTGCTTCATGAAAGCAACTCCACATCACAGTTTAGGGATGGGAATAAATGCTGGCCGGGCCAGCTACGCCCGAAAAACTAATGCGCTTGAAAATCATCACCGAAAGAGCAAAGTTATTGTTTACGGGGCAGGCTTATTAGAAGTGCAATGTCCTCAAAGCAACAATAGTTGAACCAGAATACATCATAGTTTTTTATTAAAGGGAAGTGAATCAATGTTCAAGAATGTAAAATGCTGTGGGAATAGGACGGGGGAATGGAACTAAATGGATCCCTCTTCCCGTTAACTCATAGTCAAGTGCTGAATGGCTTCCTTCTGCAGTCTAAAATTCTACACTCGACCCAGTAGAATCGGTGCTTTGTTGTGAAGTACTTTGAGTATCCTCGTCCTTGAGAAAATATTATTTGAACTCAACCTCATTAAAAATGAAACTCGACGCTGAGAGCAGGGGCTCCGCGGTCCGTGTTTTCTAAGGGCTGGCGTGACCCCCTTACCCAGCACCTCCCAAAATCGGTTGGCATTGACACAATAAGGAAATCCAGTTCCAAAAGACGACAACCCACCACCGAGGTTCTCGGAAAACATAAATTTGAGACACATCAAATATTTAAAAGGAGCTTTGATCATTGTGGACAGTTTATTTTCTTTAGTTTAAATGCAGTAACGCTGCTTTTCACCTAAATCTCCGTTAGACTAAATTAGATTCGATTAGATTTTCTACAGTGTGGAAACAGGCCCTTCGGCCCAACAAGTCCACACCGACCCTCCGAAGAGCAACCCACCCAGACCCATTCCCCTAAACTTACCCTGACTAATTGACATGATGCTTGCTCGGAAGACCATGGTTGTTTTTAAAATAGCCTCGCTGTTCGAAATCTCGAAATAACGCTTGATTTTGTGCTTCAACTTGTGTTACTGTAACAAGTTCACGTTTTTATGTGGCTTTATCTCTCCAAAAGCATAAAGATTACTTAACCCTTATTTTGGAAGACGATAAAGACGCGTTGGCTTTGGGGCATTCGGCCTGATTGTTTTTTTGGAACTTGGAAAGGTCTTTTAATCTCGTGTCTATCGACAGAAGCAAAACGAGGAAATGGGCGAGGTTAGGTGTGTTTTCATTTGAACTGGATTGCAGTTTGGAGCTTAAGGGTAGACACATGATATCAGTAAGTATATCAAATTCGAATTCGGTGCGGAGTGTGAGAGGTACACTTAGATTTCATAAACATTGCCTGGAGAAGTCGTCCTTTAAATTGGCTTCAAACCCGTTGAAGTGCGATGGAGAGGAGGACAAACTGAAAGTCACCTGTGCTAAGGCTGTAAATCTCTTGTTGCTAGGTCTTTTGGTCATGATTGATGGATTACCAGAGACCTGTCGAGATAGTCTTACTGAATTAAAGACGTGAATTATGATGAAAGGATTGCTCGATAGAAAAAAAAGTCCAGAAACGAAATCGAGGGTCGCTTTATACCAAGTTTCTATTCATTCCAACCCCCTTCCCTCCCATGGGATGGCCTAAAAAGTTGTCGTTTTCTGATAAGCAGTTTGCTGTCATTGTCTTGACATGTTCGAATTGGTATTAAATCCCTTTGTCCTTCAGTCAGTAATGAAGTCCAATATCTAATCTGGCCGTACTCAGCATTCATTACACCTCCTGACAATATTGCAAGTAATAGGATGAGGCAGAACTAAGCGCAGTACAAATAAACTGTCCCGGTATTTCAGACAGGCGTGAATCTTCCAGACAACACGTGTGAATATGTCAAAGGCCATTGCTGATGTATTGATGGGCTGTAAAATAATAAATGACCGTATCGGATACTCAATCTATGTATGTACAGTGTTTGATTCTCTCGCTTCGCCATTTATTTTATCTCATGCAAACAGTCTAGGAAGGTGTTGGAGGCAAACCGGGCGTTCAAACGCTGCCGCAGTTGAGTCCCATATATGATTGAGCTGTTGTGTTTTTCTGCCCGTTCCCTTACTTCCTTTTTTTCACGTTCCAAAGGTTAAAACGCAAGGCTGATTGTCCCCCCCCTCCCCACCTTTCTGTTTTCCAAGTTAGCTTCAAGAGCTCTGTGCTGTGAGATTCCCCCGACGGAGTCAGCCTTAATTGTTCACTCCTGCAGCAACAGCTACAGGTTCAGAGAAAGCGAGGACTCTCGGAAGGTGTAACATTCCTAAATCTGTCACTTAACTTCATCGACTATGACAATTTAATTCCAGGAAACACAGAAAGTAAAAGATTCGACATTTCCTTATATTTTCTTTGAAAACATCATAACGATCACACCCCCAACCTACTGTGGAAAGTGTCCACGGAAATAAAAAGCACACTGTTTTTTAGGATCAGGAAATCTGCCACTTGACCTTTAGTTTGTTCCTATGTTTTTTTTTCTGACATGTAAACGCCATAGTAAAGAGCAGCGTGTATTTAAGCGAGTGTTCGGGCATGTGGAGAAAGCGGCGATAGCGGCGAACGGATCAGTTACTGTGGTCACCTCTGCTTCACCAATACCTCTTCGTCGAAGCGCCGTCGAAGGCAAAAGTGAGGACTGCAGATGCTGGAAACCAGAGTTTAGATCAGAGTGGTGCTGGAAAAGCACAGGAGGTTAGGCAGCATCTGAGGAGCAGGAAAATCGACGTTTCGGGCAAAAGCCCTTCATCAGGAATGCCCGTGTCAGTCTGTGGAACGTTCGCTCTGACACTGTTTCGCTCTGAACGTTCGCTGTTTCTCTCTCCACAGGCGCGACCTGACTTACTGAATCTCCCGAACAGATTCCCCCTTGTACTTTTAACATTGCATAACCCACTCAGAATCTTTCTACGAATAAACATTTTTTCTCATCATGTGACATGTTAAAAATCACACAACACCAGGTTTATTTGGAAGCACTAGCTTCGAAAGCTAACCTGGTATTGTGTGATTTTTAACTTTGCACACCCCAGTCCAACATCGGCACTCCACATCATTTTAAATAATGTTGTTACTCATGTAACTCGCTCACAGGCACTCAGAACGGGGGATCTCATTGCTTCTTGATGCTAGTGTGATTATCATCATTCTCTCTTTTTGTTAACTTATACCCGCATTCATTCTTTTTAGTCATGGCAGAACAAAACCGGATTGTGCCATCGAGTTGCAAGCTCACTCACAGAGCAACGACAAGGGCCCGCACCTTGCCGTTCATTATTACTGAAGAAGGTTAAAGCTATGCAGCTAATAACAGGCAGACCCAGAATATTCCAAACACGTCTCCCAGTGTTACAAATACCACACACTGCTCTGCACACCCACTCAGACATCAATGGTGATCGCGCTGACCGTCACTTTGATTCATGAAGACAGAATTTAAATTTTAATAAGTTACTTCAGGATATATCATCTTTCAAATGCCAAATAACCTGCAAAAACAGCATTTTCTTTCAGTTCAGATTGCTGCATGTGCCCGTCCTTTTCGCAGTTGTGTATATTTAACCCGTTCGGTATTACATGGTTGCAACATAGAGTTTCAATCACATCAATTACGATTAAAATAACTGTCACAGCAGAGATTTTTTTCTTCTGAATATTGCCTCTAAGTTTGTGTTAGTTTATTAAGATCTTACTATAATAATTGCAGGTAGATCGGCAAATTGCAAAGTAATTCAATCCGGAAATTGGGACTTTTTTTTCTTCGTTCGGCAATCTTTTACTTCATATTAAAAAAAACCTTGGAAAAACGGGATTGGATTATTTCACGCTGGCCACATTATTTATCACTTCAACTCACACCCAAACTACAGTTGGCGTTAGAAAACTATTCAAAATTCGCGAAAGCAAAGAACAAGATTCTTTGCAATAAATACTTTGTGGAGAAAGTTCGCGTTGTACTCTCATATTACAAAATTCTTGCTGCTTAACCACAACAGCGAACATCCTTTTGACCAACACTGTCTCACCATGAACCAGCATCTGCCTTTTAACAGGCTCCCTGACGAATCAGAAACTACCAAAACCAGAGAAATAAATTTGTAAAATCAATATTCAATATGCTGGATCATTGGAGGTACCCTTTGTGTGGAAGGTTTTCTGAAAGATTTTGTATTCAAGGACTACATTGATTGTTGCCTTAATGAATTCGGCGGGAGTGAACTCGTGCGTAGATTCTCATACACTCATTCGTATCAATATAAACACAACCGTCCCCTCCAGGCATTTCACATAATGGATTACGAACGCACTTTAAAGTAGTTAGGCAAATTTATCACTCAGTTAAATTCTGTACAGGACTCAGTGTTGATAGGTCCGCGTCGGTGCAGAAAGGTATAATCCCAGATTTAGTGATAGTGTCTCTGTGTATTCGAAAGAGATTTACAATAAGAATTTATTGTATGCCGTTTTCTGCCTTGCAGGTTCATGCTGCACTTTCGATGACAGTGTTCCCATAAGGAATTCAGAGATGCCAATTTCCATCATCAACCAAAACAAAGAGCAGTAAAAATGAGACTTCATCTTAATGATCTGAATTTTGGGTTATAATTAACAGCTCTAAAAAGGGTTTCGGCTCATCATTTTAAAGCAATATTCTTTTTCGCGACTTAAAGGTACACAGGACAGCGAAAATATGTGATCATGTTTAACCTATACGTATGTGTGGTCAGTACAGGCATTGGACGCAGATCTTTATTTAAGGATTGGGTGGAGGGAGCGCGGAAGGGGAGCAGAAAGCAGGAAGGTAATGGTGACATTGCTGAATCTCTGTTGATATCTGCAGACAAGGATTCGAATCCCATCATAGCCAATGGAATCGAATTTAATATTGCGGTGGACTATATAAACAAACTTTCATTTAAAACTTAATTTTAAAAATGGTCTGATGGCGATGAATGTAATCATTATCCGGTTTACTAAACCCTTTAGAGAAGGAAATCTATCCTCCTTGCCTGGTCTGGCCTCCATGTGACTCTAGACACAGAGCAATGCGGTTGACTGTTTACTACCCATTGAACAACTAGAGATGAGCAATAAATACTGGTTTAGACAGGTGCGCACATCCCATAAGCGAATTAAAGAAGTCTGGTGGCTGGTGTGTTTGTGCTTCAAAACATATGTACATATTTGTCCCTGCCTTCACGTGTGTAATTTTATGTTGCTAGCATATACCAGCATTTTAAAAAATTCTTATATAAAAGGCAAACCGCTGTATTAATAATTTTAAACATCATTTTCATGACACCACGATGTCCTTCAAAGTGAAATAAAATAAATAATTAATGTTGAAATCCAATCCATGTTGTGATGTTGCAACTACATAACAGTTTCTCACTCACGCAATGAGCGGATCACCTATTTTTGCTGATGTTAACTCAGGGTTAGATATTGACTACAACCGCGGGGATAACGCCATGGGTGTCCCGGTGCCAACAGATGACACTTTGTTCAATGCATCCCCTCCGTAGCTGGAGGCATGTGTACATCCGTGGGCCCAACAGGCATCACTTGTCGCAATTCCTGCACATTAAAGCAGCAAGCTTTGCCCTATCGGGATTGTATCAAGGGTGCATTTGTATTGCAGTTTCGCGCTAATGCCAAGTATTTCCATTTTACTCTTCTGCTAATCTCGAATGCAAATCCAACGCAGTGTTAAACCTCATTTACCAAGCCCCCTGGGCACCATTAAATCTGCCTGGCCTAAACTTAAGTAGTTAATATTTACATTTTTAATAGTTGGGTAGGGCACTGGGCAAGATAAATATGATTCCCGTCATACAGAGGCCAAGAAATGTAAGCACTGTGTTAAACGAACGGTTTTAGACTGGTTCGACGTCCGAAAGTAGGAATAAATTACTGGAGATGCTGGAATCTGTACTGAAAACAACAAATACTGGAGATCACAGCGGGTCAGACAGCATCCACGGAGAGAGAGCAAGTGAATGTTTCGAGTTTAGATACTCTTCTTCATCAGAGCTGATGATCAATGTCTGAGAGTGTCTGCAGAACCAATGTGTCTTAGACATTCTGCTTTTGTAAAGCCGAATGACTGTATGGGCACATCACACGGAGTCTGCAGTTATACCACACTTGGTGGCAAATTCAAACAGAGAGGAGCCCAGTTAGCCCAGCTTTTCACTCCATTTAGTTTAAAGTGCAGCGGAAAAGCAAACGGCGGCTTGAACCCCAACAAGACCCCCACTTCCCGACTCAGATGAAGGCCACCTGCAATTCCTTTATATGAATTGGAGGTTGGCAGTATTACTGCTCTTTGAGTCCTCCCCGAAAAGTGGAATTAAACAACAAAATCAAATGTTTAGTCTAATGTGACCACATCCCTGTCAGCCTCCTCACCGGCCTGAGAGCTGTTAACTTTGATCGATGCCCACATGAACAGTCCCATGCAAAGGAAGGTTGAGACCTTCCATCTGATCGGGGCTTATGCATGGACAGGTGATTATTTGTCTATGTTGCGACCCATCAATCCATGCCAGACTTATGGGTGAGTGGGAACTTGTCAACTGCATTCTGAAAGCAGCTCAAACCCAACCCCGGAAAACCAGGGGCATTGAAGTGTCACATTGAAATAAGGAGCAACTGCATCCATACAACACACTAACTTCACGAAATAAAAACCAAAAGATCCGCGGATGCTGGAAATCAGAAACTGACGCAGAAATTGCTGGAGAAACTCAGCTGCTCTGGCAGCATCAGTGGAGAGAAATCAGAGTTAATGTTTCCAGTCCAGTGATCCTACCTCAGAACTGTAACCGAAACGTTAATTCTCATTTCTCCCAACAGGTGCTGCCAAACCTGCTGAGCGTCGCCAGAGATTTCTGATTAGGTACACTGACTTCACACCAGCTCCCTGGCACCATCATTGCAATGACACCGTGTTGTATTTTACCAGAGAGTGCAGGGCCATTGGCGAAGAACCCGCAAGCTGCCTGGAGTGAAAGTTGAGGGTGGTCCCACAGTCCCTGGCGTCTAACCCTAAAATTTATATTGGAGTGACTTCATAGACACCTCACTAGAGTAGGGATTCTGTTGATGCCATCTGTACTTTCAGGTTAAAACGGACGAAATGAACGTTTCAAAGACGCCAAGCAATTTTAAATGATTTCACTCGACACTGCAATGCAATGTATCCTGTCAAAATTGGCCTGGTCAGACCTGTTATAAATTCCAGTTACTAATTGAACAGAAGGAAACGAGCGAAGGATTGATTGGAGCAGATGCTCCGAGAAATCTCACAGAGGCCACTTTCTGTGCGGTTACAGCTCCTTTGGAAAAGGTGGTTTCACTTGACACTGATCGTCTCAGATTCCTCCCTGAGTGTACTGCCTGGTTTTAAATGAAATGATCTGATTAAAGTAGTGCTCGGTTGTGTTGTATTGTTTGCAACTTATATGTGGCCAATTATAAAAGCTAGCCTACCTCTATGCAAAGTATAGTTGATATAGCTGCTGTATTGATTTATAGGGTCCTTCCGCGGCGCCTTTCTGTCACAAAAAAGAGTGCATCAGAATGCAAATTGCAGCGGCACATTCGTCTCAAATAAACTGAGAATAGCTATCTTATAGATATTACATCTCTCTTTAGATTACAAAGCGGGTTAAATATCTACATGAAATCGATGTAACTGCCGCTCTCTTTTTATTTTGCAAAACTGTACGTTTTGTAGTGGTTTAACGAAGGTGTGTGAAGAATAGGCTCGGCGAACGAAACAGACTGCTGGGAATGGAGTGGAGGAAATGCCTTCTTAACAAAGGACTGCAGCAATAGCAGACCGCTGTCCTGACCGTACAGTTTTGTGGGTCGAAATACCGCTGGTTTAATCATTTAATAATCTACCTGTGAATCTAGCCACAGACCTAAGCAGAAGATCTTCGATGTTTAATGAAATAAGGAAGAACACGAATAGCCCTACAAAAGGCGGAAACGTGGTTTCTCTCTGAGATAATCAATCAAATGATCTGAGACGAAGATGAGCCAATTTTGGTCGGTGTTCATACCTTAGGAAAGATGCATTTGATCTGTCTTGTTTTTGCATTACACTTTGCAGTGCCTGCCATTATCTTTTCCAAGGTGCTATTTCACAATAAATGTTTGGCATTGTTGCTCCACATTTTAAGGGGAAAGGCTGTCAGACAGAAAGGGTACACCAGAAGGGACATTGTCGATTGTTAAAACCTATATAAAGAGGTATTGTTAGGAATGATGCACATAACGTCAAACCTAAACAAAATTATTTTACTTAATTCTTCTATCACGGAAACCTACATTAAATATGGGTTATTTTCAGGGTTAAATCGCAGTTATAGATTAGTAGATAGTTTAACATGGACTTGGAAACACTCTTTTAGTCATTACCTCCATGTTGCCCCCAAGTTCAACAATTACTGTCGACGACACGACTCTCTGAAATTTTTTTTCCCTTAAAAAAATATTTAATGGGATATGAGCGTCGGTGGCGAGGCCAGAGTTTGTTGCCCATCTCGAATTGCGCTTAAGTATGGGGAAATTGTGTGTGTAAAGGCGATCAGTTGAAACGCTGCACACGAAGTTACCCTGGCCGCGCCCAGCGGTTAGACTGCACCTCTCAGGAAAGGCGAGGGCAAGATTTAACGGAGTTCCAATACAACGCCGTTTTACATCTTAATTTAGCAGGAAACCCGATGGGATACATACAAAGTGCGGGTTATGCAAAATCATGTTATAAAACACATATAAATGTGTCACTATCTCATGTTAAACACGGCTTTACGGAACAGATATGCCGACAGAATTACGTCTAAATACACATCCAGCGCTTGTACATAAATATGCTTGAACGTCTGAGAACAATGCTGGCTTTTAATAATTGCTCAACATGCAACATATAACTCAGATTAAATAACTGCTTTTAGTAAGGTTGGGATTGTCTATAACGTTTTATCCGGCCTATAAAGATGTTTAATTCTTTTTAAATATCACGATGATTGTAAAATATACTCAGAATAATGATTCTTTCTGACACTGTGCTGGTGTGATGGAGGTCTCCCAATCTCTATTGTGTATCTGAAATGACGGCTGTGGTTTTACCTTTACTTGGTCCACTGCATCCTGTCATTTAGGAGCCTCTATTTCACACTGAGCAAAATCGGTCACATATATCACCGAGCGGGCCCTGTCAGTTTATTTAGTTATTCATCGAACATTAACCAGGATTTAATGAAAATTTTAGGGCGCAGGATTTTATTGCGATGTCAGTGTACACAATGACTCGGTAACAAATCAGCACCTGATCCTATTTGAGATTAGCCGTATCCGACCTCTGATTCCTATATATTGCAAAATGTTGAGTTTCTATATCATGATGTGGCGACTCTAACTGTAGAATTCCAAATGCATGGGAGACATACAGAGACAAACTTGATTCCATTTAAATCAGGGCATAATTCCAGGTTTTGCTCCCTTGTGCTTTGCAGAATATCACTTTTGTTTTAACGGAAGAATAGAACATGCTTTCTGATATGAAATATATCACCGGTATTTTCCATAGAGATATCATTCAATCTAGGGAAAGATATAAATAGAAACTAATATATGTATACAAGTATGTATACATATGTATATGTACTTATATATGTTACATATGTAGTTATACATATATAAGTTTCTATTTATATATTTCCCGAGACTGAACGATATTTCTTCAGAAAATACCGGTGACATATTTCACGTTGCTTAAATCGTAATTCTGAACGGTGTTCACAATCTCGCTGAGCTCGCTCCATTCTCCTCCGGTAAAGATTGCTATTTCGTTTTTGGTTAGTGCATGTTTCCCGCTGAAGGAAGTGCACCTGTATGGTGTGGTTGCTCAGAGACTGCGGTGCCTAACTCTGCAGGCCGAGAGCAAAGCATCTGTTCTGGGATGGTGTGGAGGTCGGCGATGCTCGCTCTTTCTGACCATCGTAAGGGCTTTCAAAAGGAATACTGAATCACGTGCATTCTTTTATACAAACATCTGAGCGGACTACACCAAGCGAACAAAGCAATTCACCTCCACAGCGCGTTTGCGTGACACGAGTAAGTGCTTAATTTGTATCTGTCCCAATACGTACTTCTATTAAAGTGCTGTAGGTGATTTCTGGAAGAAATTGAAATATTTATTTGGGGAGAAAATTTAAAATCTAAGCGGACGAAAATATGCAGGAACACACAGACGCAATTCGCCAATCATCAAGAATCCTTCAGGTTTCACTCTGCAGCCCCAAAATAAAATTGAAACCCGAATGAGCCCGAGATTGGAAGCCGAGATCTTCATGGATACGGAGACATCCTGGGAGTTGTCCATCTTTCTCTATTTCAGGCCCATTCACACACGACAATCACGCGGCTCTGTGCACAGCCCACGAATTGTTTGCAAGCTGAATTCTACGCAGCATTCACACACGCACATACAGACACACGAAGTGAGAGCGATCGCAAAAAATTAGATTTGGTTAGATAAGCACAATCATTAATGACACACTACGGTAGCCAGCATGTTAAGGGATGAGAATGGTGCAGAATATATTGAAAGACTGTTTCACTATGAAATTACACATGACATTATTCACGTGCCATCAGTACATACTGTGAACTTGGAAAATATTGGATGGATTACACAATCAGGATAAACTCAGGCAGAACCGCACAGTGTACAGAAAAAAATGAATTTTAAGTAGAAAATGATTCATAATCTATAACAATCGCAATACGGTAGTACTTCGATCTCTAGTATATAATTAGAAGAGGTCGATGTTTTTATATCCATATTTTTAAAATATTAATTCCTAGATTGTCCCTGACAGCTTTAATGTATCCTGAAACACGGCTGTAGTTTGAATGAGAACATGCTCAACTTCCGCTGAAAATTGAACTTTTGCAACAGTTAATTTTAAAACAAAATGAGTTCCTTTTTAACAGAAAGGCCGTGGTTTCAACGAGAAAAGTCACTTTAAAGCAGAATACACCGGCAAGCAAGGTGAGCAGGCAGACCCTTTGACAAACTGTTTGCTTTCGTGTTCTCTCAGCCATTACTTACCCTCGGGGAAGACAGCTCTCATCTTGAGGTAGCTGGTGGTCAGTCTGATGATTGAGGCTTTGTCCAGCTGGGAGGTGATGGCCGACGGTAGAGGCAGCAACTTAGCCAGCTCGTAAAATTCCCCATTTTCCTTTTCTCTTCTCGTCTTCGCGGCATTTTTGGACTTTTCCTTCATCTCGCCTATTTGACTGGACTGTTACTGACATAATAAATACACTTGCCCTGTCGCTCCGAAAACATCCGTCAGGGTCTCTTTTATTGTTGCTTTTTTAAAAAAATGTGTGTCTGAGAAAGTTTGTCTTCCTCTCTCTATGCGTTGGTTAAACAAAAAACACTTTAGACGTTTCAAAGTCTTTCTGTAAATAATGGTCTTTGAGACCTGCACACTTCTTCCTTCTGGGAGAGCTGGAGATTTCAATCTTGTCTGTTCTCGCTCTGAGACTCCGTTTCCGGGCTAATTCCCAGTGAAATTGTAGCGTTAACTTCCCACTCAGGTTGGGCGAGTGCTGACTGCCCCTTTCGTCCTGCCGTGAGTTCCTTTCACGGTGATTTCCCACCCCCCACCACCCCCCCCCCCCCCTCCCCTTCCCCTCCTGATTCAACCTGCCCTTAGCTCCGAGCGAATGCCTCGGGGGCAGATCGAGCGGGAGGGTGCCGCTGCCTGTCGGCTGATTCCGGGCGGCGGGGACGGAGGGTGAGTCGCCGGAGCCGTGGGGCCAGCTCCGACAATCCGACGCTGAACATGAGAGCACGGTAGGGGGAAGGCGGCAGCGCTCAGAGGGGAGCTCTGGGTCCGCTGAGCGAACTGGTCGAGATGAGATGCCAGACTGCGCCGCGCTGATCTCCGGTCACCATCCCCAATCGGCAGCTTCCTGCTGCGTAACAGGCGAAGGATGTTGCTGCTGGATTTGGGGGTGGGTGCTATCTGTGATCTGCTCTGTTCTCTGGCTGAATGAATAAATTGTCATCCGCGCTGACCCTGTCCTGTTGCTGAGCTTGTTGGATCTAGAGAGGAATCTTGCTCTTTCCCGGTTCCGTTGCCGACAGTCAGGATAGACAAACTCAGTCACCACCCTGGGAGATTCTCGTTGAGTTCCTATGACCTTATTTTCGCTTGGGATTCTCAGACCGTTCTTTCTGCTGACTCTCAGATCTCTCAGTTCTGGACTGCAATCTTGTCCTCCCTTTCCGTGTGATGTCAACTCTCATAAATAACGTGTTTCTAATGTTGTGGGCAGCGTTTCAGAAGTTTCTGATTGCGTTGGCGCATGAGAGGGGTTAGACCCCCACCCCAGCTCCCCGGGTTCCACAGATGCTCCCCATGTTCCCACGCTTCTTAGAAACAGTCAGCGACTCCAAGAGCATCTGCAGAGAGAAGTAGAGTAAGCATTTCTGACCAAATCTTTAAATCTGCTCGGCTCTCCACGGGTACTCAGATCTCCTTTATTTTCGTTCATGGGATATGGCAGTCACTGGCTAGACCAGCTGCCCATCGCTAATTGCCCAGAGGGCACTTAAGAGTCAATCAGCTTGCTGTAGGTCTGAAGTCACATGTAGGCCAGACCGGGCAAGGATGGCAGATTTCCTTTCCTAAAGGACATAAGTGAATATGGTGGTTTTTCTTCAATGAAAATCGGCATTGATTGCATGGTCAACATTATTACTGAATTCAAATTCTGCAATGTGCCGCTGTGGGCTTTGGACTCAAGTCCCCAGAACATCACCCGATTGATAGTCTCACCACAATACCACAAGGCCATCACCTACTGCCTACCTGATGACTGTTTTTACCCTCCGTTTTTACCCTCTGTTTTTCCCCTGGTACTTGGCATCCGCATCACATACTCAGCCCTACTCACCTCACCATAATCTCCCTCAGTACCAAGTATCTCCCTGCCCCTTTCACCTCTTCTCACTAATTCAGAGCCTCTCCCTCCCAGTCAGATTATTACAGGTCTCGCTCACTCGCGGCCTCACCTACTCACTGCCTCCTTTATTAAATCGCAGCATCACTCACTCACTCACTCACTTATTTCACGATCACACTCAGAGCCCCACTCACGGTCTTCCTCACTCAGTCTGACGTCACCCAATCACACTCACTCTGTCTCATTCAAACACACCTTCACTCATTCACAACAGCCCTCCCTCTCTCACACTCACAGCCTCATTTACCATGTCTCACTCACCTACATCCTCACTCAATGATTCATCCACTCAGAGGTTCACTCATCCCTTACTCACGTTGCCTCATTCACTGATGGCGTCATGAATCTAATAATTTGCTGTTTGGTCTATTCAGAATTTCACATCCACGATTCAATGCTTTTTTCAGTAGTCTCATTGTCTCATTCCAATAATCTCTCATTTTCTCGGTGTCTCTTCATTTTATCATCCTCCTGATCTAATGCGCTCTGTCTCATTCACAGACTGGTTCTTACACGACCCTCAGATTTATTTGCCAGCTCACTTTCACACTCCTTGTCTCATTCACTGACTCGTTTCCACACTCATTCGTTACAAACTCATCACAAGCGTGAAGCCAGTGATTGAAATCAGCGCAGCCACCGCAGTGTGGGCCATGTGGCTTTCCAGTGAAAGCCCAGATTACAACAGCCCTACCCACGGAAGAATGTGGCTTCTTAATATCACTGCCTCATACTGTACGTTCAGTTTAAAACTCAATTTTTGTTGGACTCCTTTTTAAAATCTATTAAGATAATTGGTCGACAGATAGTAAGGTGTGTAATAAAAAGGAATATATTGTGCAAGCATGCAAGTCCTACCTGTGCGGAATAAAGCGATTAGCGAACCATTGAGTGAGTGGAATACCGACAGAATAGCATTATGTGACTGAAATTAGTCTATGTAGACCATGCAACCCCGGTTTCCATCTGAAAGAAATGTAACACATTGATCATCACCATTGAAATTCCAAAACCCAATATTTGGTCATATATGACAAACATAATTTTAACAATAAATGATGATTCAATCTTTTTTCATTACAATGTAAGTCGTTATTTATTAAACTGAATTTAGCTGATTAGCATCATGGACCTTCGAGCATTGATACACCGTGGTTACCTAACATTCTATTTCCATTATGAGGCTGACATTATTTTGCTGAATGATATTATCTTGTAATCATATCTGACGTATTTATGTTGTGCTTACATACTGTGGCGATATAAACATGTAGCTGTGTGGCTCATACATTCGCGTTATGGGATTGACGCTACTTTGATTATGTGATTGGCATAGTTCAGTTACCTTAGGCATAGAGAGATGACTGGCGGTGGTGCTACCATGCCATTGGTAGGGAAAAGATCAAGAAGGAGAGCCCCTTCATGGGGAGCTCAGTTGGAACTGAACCCAGGGTTGGTAGGTATAGGACAGATGTTAGGGGTAGATTCTTTACTCAGCGAGTCGTGAGTTCATGGAATGCCCCGCCAGTAGCAGTGGTGGACTCTCCCTCTTTATGGGCATTTAAACGGGCATTGGATAGGCATATGGAGGATAGTGGGCTAGTGTAGGTTAGGTGGGCTTGGGTTGGTGCAATATCGAGGGCCAAAGGGCCTGTACTGCGCTGTATTGTTCTATGTTCACATTTTCTATGTGCACTGTTGGTCTCATTCCGCATTACTAATGAGCAGTCCAGTCAGCTGAGCCGCCGATTATGTAGTGAGACTAGAAAATCCTTATTGTAGAGAAGATCAAAGGGAGATTTAATAGTAGTATTCAAAATCATGAGGGTTTGATGGACAGCATTTTTCATATAGGAGAATATCCAAATGTGCTTCACAGGAGAACTATCGTGTTCTCTTAAACTAAAAAGACAGATTTTAATGAGCTTCTTAGAGGAGGAGACAAAGGTAGAAATACAGTGTGGCACTGGGAGATAATTTGTGAACCTCGGCCCAGTCAACTGCAGGCGCAGCCGCTAATGTTGGATTGAAGAAAACTGGGGATTGTTTTAAGTGGCCAATTTAGAACAGCACAGATATCTCAATTAGTCTAGTTCTGCATCTATATGTTATGGTCTTATGGTCATTGCCTCCATGTTTGCTAGAGCTCATTGATACCTCACTTGTTCAAATGTTGTCTGATGTTAAGGGCAGACACCCTTCCCTTTTGTATTACGATCCTTTGTTGCCATAAGGTTCAGAGTTGAGTGACTCTGGTGTTACGCAAAGTGAGCATCAGTGAGTAGGTTAACGTTGATTAAATGCTGCTTACCAATAACAGTTTTCATCACTTTGCTGATTGTTTAGAGTTAAAAATCACACAACACCAGGTTATAGTCCAACAGGTTTAATTGGAAGCACACTTCCAATTTGGACTATAACCTGGTATTGTGTGATTTTTAACTTTGTACACCCCAGTCCAACACCGGCGTCTCCAAATCCTGATTGTTTAGGGTAGCCGGAAAGGATGGTCATTGACTGAATTTAGATTGTCCTGCTCTTTGTGAACAAGATAAAGCTGAATAATTTTCCATAATGCTAGCTTAATGACAGTATGGCTCTTGCCTAAGGGTGGGGCTAGTTCTGGAGCACAGGTTTTTGGATTTGTTCACCTAAAAAGCGTGATGACGGAATGATCTTCTTGTGCACTGTAACAATCCTGTGATTCCAAGGACAAAAAAGTGGGAAGTCGTCAGCGCCCATAACGTTTTCTGCATCCAGAGCCCTGAGCCATTTTTTTTTCCCTTTGTTGTTTTATGGGCTGTTGATGTTAATATTGATGGTAAGGCTAGCATTTAATCTCCTTTGATAAACACCCTTGAGAGCAGTTAAGATTCAATTATGTTGATGTGGCTTTGCACTTAGAAGTCAACCAGACCAGGTAAGGATGGCAGCTTTCTTTTCCCAAAGAATATTAACGTACTAGATGGGTTTTTATAACAATCAATGATGGTTTCATGATCACAATTAGGTTTTCAGTTCCAGACAAGCAGATTTAATTTAATTTCCATCATCTGTCATGGTGGAAGTTGAACCTATTTATCCAAAGAATAACCTGGGCCTCTGAATTCTTTCTCCAATGCAATTGCAACCATAACACTGTCTCCCTCATTTGTTGATACATGAACTAGCTGATGCCTGGCAATCTTGTTGCTGGGGACTTCAGGAGGTGGCTGAGATGACTCTTCTACTCAGCACTCCTTGCTAAAGATGGTTGCAAATGTTTTAACCACGTCTTCTTCGTTGGCATGCTGGACCGCACTAAAAGTAAGGAGTGTCAACTTCTCTTAATTGTTCTGTTGCTTACCGCAATTCACAATCGGGCGTGACAAGATTGCAGAGTTTTGGTCTGATCTGTTGGCATGGAACTATTTTGTTTTGTCAATTACATACTGCGCTGACTGTTTAATATAAGTATAGTCCTGTGTTTGTGGTTCATTGTTAGATATCAGATTCCTGATGAAGGGCTTTTGCCCGAAACGTCGATTTTACTGCTCCTCGGATGCTGCCTGAACTGCTGTGCTTTTCCAGCACCACTAATCCAGAATCTGGCTTCCAGCATCTGCAGTCATTGTTTTTACCTCACTGTTAGATATACCTGGTGCTGCTCCTGGTATGCTGTCATGAAATTTATAGAACCAAGAATGGAAATGACAGAGTAATTGAAAAAATAGATAATGGTAGAGTTGTAGATGCAATATATTTAGGTTTAGAGAAGTGAAAGATTAATCACCTTGGTCAGAGAGTGTAGATTTAGGAGGCAAATACTACAATGGATTATAAATTTGATGCAAACTAGAAAAGAGAGAGCAAGATTAAATATGATATTAACTGAAATTAGTAAAAAGGGGCAAGAGATGTTCCATTTGGGTCATTGCTGGGATCATTTAAGTACATGACTTTGACTTGGGAATTGTAAGTGCAACTACAAAATTTGCAGACAACACAAAATTTGAAGAATTGTCAATTAGAAAATCCCAATAAACTTCCAAAACAGGTTGGTGATTCATAAATGATTTGCAATGTAGAGATGTGAAAGATGATATATTTTACTTGGAAAATAATAAGATCACATACTCTGTGCAAGTATTTAAAAGAATAGGTGAGCAAAGAAGTGCTGCTGAACAAAGAGACCTTGGACTGCAGGTTCACAGTTCCTTGAAAGTAAAGTCACAGGTTGACAAGATAGTGAAGAAGGCATTTGATATGCTTGCTTTTATTAGTCAGTGCATTAAGTATAGGAATTGGGAGGTCATGTTGCAGCTGTACATGACATTGGTTTGGCCACATTTGGAATACTGCATTCAGTTCTGGTCTTCCTGCTATAAGAAGGTTGTTGTAAAATTTGAAAGGGTTCGGAAAAGATTTACAAGGATATTACCAGCGTTGGAGGATTTGAGTTATAGGGAGAGGCTGAATAGGCTGAGGCTGTTTTCCTAATGCTTTGGAAATGCCAATGTCTTTTTTCTAGGATAGCAGACTCCAAAACTAGAGGGCATAGGTTTAGGGTGATAGGGGAAAGTTTTAAAAGAGATCTAAGGGGCAACTTATTTACACAGAAGGTGATGTATGTATGGAATGAGTGGCTAGAGGAAGTGATAGAGGCTGGTACGTTACAACATTTGAAAAGATACCTGGACAGGTACATGAATAGGGATGGTTTAGAGGGATATGAGCCATTGTGGTTCTATTTGCCGAGCTGGAAATTTGTGTTGCAGACATTTTGTCCCCTGTCTAGGTGACATCCTCAGTGCTTGGGAGCCTCCTGTGAAGTGCTTCTGTGATGTTTTCTCTGGCATTTATAGTGATTTGTACCTGCCACTTCCAGTTGTCAGGGATATGAGCCAAATGCTGGCAAATGGAGCTAGATTAATTTAGGATATCTGGTTGGTATGGATGAATTAGAGTGAAGTGTCTGTTTCGATGCTGAGCAGCTCTGACTCTGTGACTGTGCAGTTACAGATACATGAATCAATGAAAAACAATGATGTAGGTAACTCCATTAAGATAAAAGAAACAAAATATTTGCATTTATTTCTAAAGGGTAGGACTGGAAAGCAGAGATGTCATGTTAAAGTTTCATTACTTCAACTACATTTGGTAGAGGTGTGGTCAGTTCTGGTCTTCATTTTATAAGAAAGATGCAGAGGCACTGGAGGAGCTGCACTTCTGTTGTACACTTTTTGTTGGAAGAATAGAGGAGTTTGCTAGTTTCTAAGTGGAGGAAAGTTTCAGAAATCTGGAGCACAAAGGAATTATAGTTTAGGATTCTCTTAAGATATTCATGCAGGTTCAGTTGACAATTAGGAAGGCAAATGCAATGTTAGCATTCATTTTGAGAGAGCTAGGATGTAAGAGCAGAACTGTACTGCTGACGCAATACAACTGTGATGTAAAAGTGCCAGTGTTGGACAAATTCAAAATTCACACACCAGGTTATGGCCCAACAATTTTATTTGAAACCATAAGCTTTCAGAGCCCCCGCTCCTTCCTGATGAGGGAGCAAGTTCTCTGAAAGCTTGTAGTTTCAAATAAAGCTAGTAGACTATAATCTGGCATTGTGTGATTTTTGAGGCTCTGATCAGACCAGATTTGGAATATTGCATGCAATTTTATGCTCTGTACCTAAGGAAGGATGTGTTAGCCTTGAAGGGGGTCCAGAGGAGGTTTACAGAATGATCCCAGGGATAAAAGGCTTGTCACATGAGGAGCAGTTCAGGACTCTGTGTCTGTACTCAATGGAGTTTAGAAGGATGCGGTATGAGTGGGAGGTGATCTGATTGAAGCTTACAGAATACTGAGAGGCCTGGACAGAGTGAACATGAAGATGTTTCCACCTGTAAGAGAGATTAGGACCCAAGCGCACATGAGGAGGAATTTCTTCAGTCAGAAGGTGGTTAATCTTTTGAACTCATTGCTCAGCGGGCTGTAGAGGCCAAATCATTTAGTATACTTAATGCAGAGGGAGGTATGTTCTTGCTGAATCTGGTGCTCACTGGTTATGGGGAGAAGGCGGGAGAATGGAGTTGAGAAGCATATCAACCATGATCGAATGGCAGACCAGACTCAATCAGCCAAATGGTCAAATTCTGCTCCTATGTCATATATTTAATAATGACCTGATAGAAGACTATGTCTAAGGGTTTGCTAGAATACATTTAGGAGGCATATTTCTAAATGCAGAGATGCCCAGAATTAGGGTTACAAAATTGAAAATAAACTTATGCATCCAGTAGGAAATTTAGAAGTAATTTATTTGAAAGCAGTAGCTAGTGCATGGAGTCACTGTAACAACTAGAATAGTTAACTGAGATAGATGCATTGAAGGGAAACTAGAAAAGCTCATAGGGAAGAAAAAGAATCGAAGAATTGTATGTTAAGGAGATTGATGAAGAATGTGTAGTGGAGGCTGATATACAGAATGATCATTTAAATGAATAGTTGGGCTGAATGGCCTATTCCTGTGCCCTAACTACCTACTAAGATTACACAAGCTGTTGTGTCATTTCGATTACTTCATTCTAGACATGTGCTTTACATTATATTGAATAACTGGCAATAACATATTGCTCAAAGACTGCATTTCTGTCTGTATTTTTGCTAAAGCTATCTGTTCCGTTTTAAGAAAGGATTGTTCAGGTGATTTCTCAAAAAAAAAACAGGTTAATCTATTTGTGCTGTAGTAAAGCGAGCCTCTCTGCTTAGTACATACATGAGCGATAAGTTGATTTGTAATACGAATGCAAAGGATAGGTCTGGAGGAATTTTATGACAAGCAGGACAGTTTCTACTGTGAACGCGGGACATCTGCAGAATCGCTTGCTCATTGAAGGGAGAAAGATGCCGTGTGAGTGTCCTTTTGGTTTTGAGTTGTGTGCAGGCCGAGCTCATCCTTTTTAATACTTTTACCTAAAAACCATACAATCATCTCACATCAGCGGCACATTGTCCCGGAATTAAGCAACTTTCGATTGGTGCCCTTCAGACTATTTTTCTAAACGATGGTATTCGATAACAGAAGTTCAGTTCTAATATAAAAGATACATCAAGTGGAATAAATTTGTGTCGGTCTAACATGTAATAACCATGCCCTGGCTCAGTTATGTTCTAGGCTGAAGTGTACAGTAGACTGAATTTTAAAATGCGAGAAGTTCCATTAAGTGGTATGAAAATTAAAACGAGTAGCTGCAGGAAATTCGAAATTCAAGCAGAACATTTTGCAATCGCCACCCGGCGTCGGAAATAGCCGGACGGAACTAATACCAAGTCCCGTTTGAAACATTAGAGCATCTTTGTGGATCAGATGGTAGCCTGGCGTTCTGCTCCTCTCTGCTCTGTTCTGATTTAAGCCGAGACCTGGGTGTTGGATATTGAGTGAAATGCATATCGTCGCGACTTGTTACCCAATCTGTTTAACCGCTGGCACCTCGGTTGCGCGAAGATAACTGACGGATTATTTTCACATCTATCATTTCGAAGACAAGAGTCAAAATCCAACGTCTTGAGGAAATACTGATGGCGCAATGCCATTTATTAAATCTGAACCTAAAAAGGAACGCGATAACTCAATAATAAGTGCCAATATTTGTGTCCACATTTGAAAACTGTAATTATAATTATCCCTTATATAATGCTTATGCTATTTAGCCGCCCATTTGAGCAAACACAAAAGTATCGCCTTGAATGAACGCTTGGGTTTTATTTCCCACTCCTTATTGTTTCCATTAATCAATTCTAGAGGGTGCTGCAAATTAAATAATACCACAATGATCTCCAAGTTTCTATTTGTTTTATTAAATCAAACGTAGCAGTTTTATTTAGTTACAGTAAACACCAAAATGCATTGATAAAGTATAATCGTTTTGCAATATTTATTAATCATTAATATATTGCGTTGAATAAACACCGCGGGAACGAGATTTACGAATGATGAAAATGACCAGTTTCCTGGCTCGTTATCCTGCTGGAATTTATATTGTCCGGAATTCCTCAGTTATCCGAGATGGTTTCTTGGTGTGTGTAGGCGATAACCTACAAACAGCTAAAGCTTATATTTGTCTACAATAATTTATTTCCACCTGCACATATATATCTAAAAGTATTAATGAAAAGCACTTTTCACACTTACCTTAATTGTGATTCCCCCCCCACCCCTCTCCCCCAGAATACATATCCCCTCAGCACTAAGGCAGGACCTCGAGCAGCTTTCTTGAATTGCGGGACATTGTTGAGTTCATGTTTGGACCAGGCATGAAAGACTGAATAGTCTAATTTCTGACTATTGCTGGAGAGCTCCCCTCTCTGCATATTTCTACATTTACCGGTTCACTTTTCTTATTTTTTATCAAACTAAAAGAACCCAATGGTATATACATTGTTGGGGCCTCTTTGGAAAAGGGAAATTCCAGCTGATCTAATGCAGCCTCAAGGGTAATAGTGAATGCGCCGCTCTAATCCAAAGAATCACTGCCCATGTTGCAAAATGAAGAACCCCTTTTATCGACATTCGATCATTTTAAACCAGACTTCAATTGATACATACCCCAGTGTGGAGATTAATCGGCGAAATTGCTGGGGATTACCCTTGGTGGAGTTTTAAACATTAACTGTAATGTCAGTTACCCCTTCATTCTCACCAATGCACAACCTGCATTAACATCCTTCGGTCTATTGCAGTCAGGCCGTGTGTACAGCGTCCCGTGGCTCAGTGGTCAGCACTGCTGCCTCGCAGTACTAGGGTTGGGTTCGATTCCAAATAAACCGATTGGACTATAGCCTGGTCCCGCATGACTTCTGACCTAGTTATAGAACCTGACCGAAGTGCCGCAGACATGTCATATTTTCAGAATATTCCATTCCAGTCCTCTGTGCTCTCATCCTGTTGACTAGTTTAGGCAACTGTCTGTGTGGATTTTGCACATTCTCGCCGTGTCTGCTGGGGTTTCCTCCCACAGTCCAACGATGTGCAGCTTTGGTGAAATTGCCTATAGGGTTCAGGGATGAACAGTGGTCAAGATAAATGTAGAATAATAGGCTGGGTGGGTTGCTCTTCGGAGGGTCGGTGTGGATTTGTTGGACCGAATGGCGTGTTTCCACACTATTCTATTCTATGATGATAGAATTTGTGAATTAATTATTTGTCCCTTCTGCGGAAGGATTCCCACGTTGAGTGAAAGCTAGCTAGATATTAACTTCTCCACATCAGTCACCCACTTCATTTTATTCCTTGACAAATACAAGGTGTATATTACGAAGGAAAGTTTCCCCCCTAAATATTAATGATTCCTCTGATGATACACGGGTGGCTGAGATATGCTGTGGAGACCTGTAAGGAGTTAACTCTGAAATACAACGTGCACTTTGCAGCAAAAGACATGAATTGATTGGGAGACTGAGTGATTTGATGATATAAATATTGTGACATAGCGAAAGTATTTCTTGTTTCCAGTTAAGAGGTACTGAGATTTTTTGACACAGAAGGGGCGGCTATTTTCAGCTGCATTGCTGCTTGAGATTTATTTTGCCTGAACTAGTCAACAGGATGAGAGCACAGAGGACTGGAATGGAATATTCTGAAAATATGACATGTCTGCGGCACTTCGGTCAGGTTCTATAACTAGGTCAGAAGTCATGCGGGACCAGGCTATAGTCCAATAGGTTTATTTGGAATCACCGCGTTGCTTCGAAAGCTTTTGATTTCCAATAAACCTGTTGGACTATAACCCGATGTCGTGTGATTCCTGACTTTAGTCCACCTCTGACCAACGCTGGCACTTCCACATTGGTTATATAACCAGCAAATAATTGATTATGTGGATCTCTTTGTGAAAGTTTCTTAAAAGTTTGAGAAAATTTTCGAAATGCAAATTACAGGAGTTAATCTGATTTTGTCAGTTTCACATTAACTAGGCCCGATAGATCGAAAAAAATCTGCAAAAAAAAATTAACCGAGTTGGAGTAGTATATTAGCAAGACTAATTTAAAATTAATTCGGATAATCGAGTTAAAAAAAAACTGTTGTTGCCCAATTGTCAGTGATTTGTCCAGTGTATTTACTGATTGGAATTTTTGACTAACGTGTTACAGTCCATTGCTTCGGGGTTGTCTCCAGCGAGTGCTGTGAGGGAATGACAGGCAGAGAGTGACTGGTGGAGAAAACCTGAACTGCGGAAGGAGCGCTCTTGTGATCTAATCAGTTAATGTATTCTTTGGTTTCACTTGCTGCAATGTTCGCCATCACTTTCTCCCAGCCTGCCATCTCTGATGGATTCGTGCTCGTGGCCGAAATAAAATAGTTGAAATAAAAGGCCACTCGCAGATGCTGACTGGAGCAGCTCAGTGCACGCACCCATTTCCCGTAGCTGGTTAGAAATTCGGCGCGGATCACATTTAGCTCACTTTCAGAAAAGTACAAACACACAGTCCACATTGAAACGGATTCCCCATAAACATGTTATCTTTGTCGGTAATTAACGTGGACGCGGTCAATATCCAAGCGCAGAGCCTCCACTTTGGGACCGGTTAATTTACAGCTATTTTAGTTTGTTAATTCTTAGTTTTCAAAAGTTACTTAACGATCATTTTAAAGCACGCGCCTTTCACTTTCCTGTCTCACTCCCGGGTTCTGCACCTTCGCTTTCACTTCGAAAATTAGCAATTGGTGACAAATCCATTTGCGTTTAGAAGTGACATTACATCTGAATGAATCTCTTTGAGAGATCAGGCGACCGAGAGGAATTCCAGGAGTTAGTACAAGTGACTGATCGATCCTTGTGAGTTAAAACCAGACCCTTCCTGTTGCTTTTCCCTCTCTGGTGCCTAGATAAAAAAAACCCCTGTGCCTGAGGGATATTCCCACACGCTGTGCGCGTGTTTGGTGGACATTTTGTTGAAGGGTGAAAGTTTACAATGTGCTGTGCACACGGCGGAGTTCAGACTCGCTGAGAACTGTCAAATCGCGATCGGAAAGAGTTTGTTACAAATCTGTTATAAAAGAATAAGCCAGGGACGATAGCAAATGGTCAAGAAGGCTTTTAAATGGACTACGGTTGCCTTTTTATAATTTGCAGGGAGATGCGGAAGTATCCCCGTCCCACCCCATACTACTCACCTTGTGCAGAGATTGGGATCAAACTCATGGCTAGACTTGGGTAACATCACCACAACAACATGAAGGCAAGCATTGAGCGCCTCAGCTTTCAGGCTTTACACTCACTGACCTGAATAGGGGTTTAAGAAGGAATCCGTCATTAACAGGGTGAGTGACGCTGACATTAATGAAACCTCACGATTCCCAGTGCATGGCATTTTGCCAGGTCTGTATGCAACTCCATATGTACCATGTGATGATCAGATAGGACGTCTTGTGATTCAGCCTGGGGTGACTGGCTCAGTAATAAGAGATGCAATTGGGCAAGGCTGGGGTTTTTTTTCCAAGTAATTCTGTAGAATATTTACTATTTAACTCCCCCTTCCTTCCACAAGAAGTTTCCTTCCAACACATGTTCCACCCCTGACTTGGAAACAGATCACCCGTCTTGCTCTGTCCTTGGATGAATGGATGAAAATCCACGAATTCCCCCCCCCCCCCCCCCCCCAAGTCGCTGTACCCACACCACAATAACTGCTGCGGTTCAAAAGGTACCATCTGTGTGCCAATTAAGGATGGATAACCAGCCACACCCACATCCCATGGAAAAACAAAATTAAAAACAAACTAAAAGGTGACTCAATGCAGTGTTTCTGAGAATTTAGGATGGATGCATCTGATTTCATAGCAGTTGAAAAAAAGAAATATGAATTTGAAAAAGAAAGTTAATACAGGAGCCCACACTGAAACATCAAGCAACCCTCATCATGTGGGAGCTCCTGGTTGTGGGAGGCTGCCTATAGGAAGCGCTCTACAAAAAAATAACTCCAGGGATCCCAAGCAACTCACATGTGTGCTAATGCAAAGGGATACTAATGCAAATGAATGATTTATGTAATTGAACTCAGCTGCATGTTGCTGTTTCATATTGTTTTTCTGAAGCTGTCGGCAGATCCGCTCATTGTGAATCTTGTCCCCATTCAATAAAGTGAAGCAAACAAAACCAAACCTAAAGTTATAGGCCAGCAATATTTCATTGCGCTGACCCAAGTGTTTGCAGGTTAGTATACCGTCTCCATTGGTGCTGTACTACATACAGTTGTCGAATCTGAATGTCATCGATGGTTATAATAGGCGGCACTGATGTCAGAAACAAAATTGCACTTTTACATACAAGGGGCCTTCTCGAGCATGTAACGTGAGCAAAAACAGGAATGGCTGGTGCAACTCAAGAGGCCTGGCCAGAAAGGAGAGTTAACTTTTCATGTCCAGTGACCGTTCTTCAGAACTGATGGTAGTTAGGAAAATGGAAAACTAGGTTTTATTTTAAGGTGAGCAGGCGGATGAGTGTGCTTTTGGACAGCTTTAAAACATTGGGAACTAAGTTTGGAAAACGCTAACCTGTTGCAAAGGATCTCTGGAGACCTTCTAAGATAGGTCGAGCTAGACTTTGCAAATGATTCAAATCCATGGCAAATAAGCCCCGCGGGGACACTTTTCAAAATACAGTATTGATCTTGTGGTGGTACAAGTCCCTTGACTCCCAGATCAGTTTGCTGTTGCTACGTGTCCAAAGCCATTTTCCAGCAATCTGCTCGTGCCAGCAGACCGGCTGCTCAAACACAGAGCGAGTCCGTTTGGAAGGGTTATACTGTGATTTGGAATATTTGGTTAACTAAATCAAATTAGATTGAGTGAAACTGTCAGGGCAGTGTTCCACTGGTTCTGCTTCACATCGGTTGTTATATAACGATAGCGATACAAAGAGAAGTTTTATACGTTTCTAGGTGGTCGAAACTACTGCTTCGAAAATTAACATTTCATTTTAATGCTAATATTAAATAATACTGGAAGTAGGATTCAATTAGCCCTGACTGGAGCACATAGCACAATGCAGATCTATATTTTCCCTTGCTTTATGTGGCAGAGTTGGCAGTGTACAGCTTGCCTCTGTACACGTGTGGAAATACAGTATAACTGTGTTCATGTAAATTGATAAAAAGGATCAAGGAACAGTTCAGATATTCATTCAGTACTGAAGAAGGATTAAGTGGGTAGGAAATATGACAATCCACTTTTGAGATGTCCTGAGTTTTTAGTCTGTACCATGATACAATGTAATTTTCTAGAATTGTATTTTCCTGAAGTACTTTCAGGATATAGGGTATATCACTTTACATTCTAATTACTGGATCTATTTTTCTTTCACAATTTGAAGAGGATATTCATAATGTAAACATTCTAATGCACATTACCAGACCATCGCTCAATTAGTATTCTCAATTATTCCAGCTGTACCAGGACAAAATTGCAAAGGAATTTCATGCTCCATTTGATACAATTTCTCTGACCTCTTTGTCCAATGAAGTTTTTAAAAAAAAAATTGTACAAACATTATAAAACCCTTTGGCAATGGTTTATATTTAAGTCATTGTGGTGCTGGTCATAACTTACCCATATTGTCATGTTTAGCAGCTCCATTTCCATCAAAGGTGGGGATGTTCACTGATGATTGCAAAATATTCAGTATCATCATAACTCTGCAAGTAATGAAGTAGTTTTGTCAATATGCAGCAAGACCTAAGCATCAGTCAGGTTTATGTCCAGTCCCACATACGTGCCAGGCAATGAGTAGCTCTGACAACAGAGAATTGAACTCTCTTTTCTTGACATCAAATGGCCCTGGCATCACTGAACCTCTCACTATCAAAGTCCAGGGGCTCACCACTAATTAAAATCTGAAATGAACCATAAAGAATTAGACAATGAGAGGAGGGAATTCTGAAGTGAGCAACTGACGTCCTGATTACACACCATGTAAATGAGACAAGTGAAAAGGAATACTGTTTTCTTACCTTGTTGAATATAGCTATAATAACACTCAAGCTCTTCATTATTCAACACAAGGCAGCTTGCTTGGTTGGCACCCCATCTACACCCCATGTAGATATTCATCCCGTCCGCCATTGCCACACAATAGCAGTAGTCTATTCTATACATCAAGGCAAAAACAATGATTGCAGATGCTGAAAATCGAACACTGGATTAGTGGTGCTGGAAGAGCACAGCAGTTCAGGCAGCATCCAACGAGCAGCGAAATCAAGGTTTCGGGCAAAAGCCCTTCATCAGGAATAAAGGCAGTGAGCCTGAAGCATGGAGAGATAAGCTAGAGGAGGGTGGGGGTGGGGAGAGAGTAGCACAGAGTACAATGGGTGAGTGGGGGAGGAGATGAAGGTGACAGGTCAAGGAGGAGAGGGTGGAGTGAATAGGTGGAAAAGAAGATAGGCAGGTCGGACAAGTCAAGGAGTTAGTAACTGAGCTGCAAGTTTGAAACTAGGATGAGGTGGGGGAAGGGGAAATGAGGAAGCTGTTGAAGTCCACATTGATGCCCTGGGGTTGAAGTGTTCCGAGGCGGAAGATGAGGCGTTCTTCGTCCAGTCGTCTGGTGGTGAGGGAGCGGCGGTGAAGGAGGCCCAGGACCTCCATGTCCTCGGCAGAGTGGGAGGGGGAGTTGAAATGTTGGGCCACGGGGCGGTTTGGTTGATTGGTGCGGGTGTCTCGGAGATGTTCCCTAAAGCGCTCTGCTAGGAGGCACCCAGTCTCCCCAATGTAGAGGAGACCACATCGGGAGCAATGGATACGGGCTTTTGCCCGAAACGTTGATTTCGCTGCTCGTTGGATGCTGCTGTGCTCTTCCAGCACCACTAATCCAGTATTCTATACATCAGTTGTACTGCAGCAACTCACCAAGGTTCTTTCAAACACATCGTCTAATTTTGCAATCTCCACCACCTAGAAGGACAAGGACATATGAGAACGCTATCACCTGAAAATTGCCAAATGCTTTCATATTGAAGATTGTTGTGACACCCCCTCCTTCCTCAGTAAGAACTGAGAATTGAGTAGGGGGTCTGAGAGAGCCAAAGCACAGATGTTAAAACTCCGTTTGAGCTCATGCCTGCAATTGTTGATTCAGAGCTCAGAACCTGAAATTCTCACTTGTCACCCCACTAGGGGCCCCATCCCTATGTTGGGAAGCCCTGTCCAATTGCTTTCTGCATTCATTTGTTGAATCAAAATGATGAATCGTATCACTATAAAGCTATAATTAGCCAGTACTTAAAAGGCAAATATATTTTATATAAATGTTTTGGAATTCATTTTCTTTACATGTTCTTCAAAATCTATCGAGAAAATCAAACTGAGAACATTTAATTTCAATAGATCATTGTAGAAAAATCCAATGTGCAGTTTTAAAATGGTCCAAATTGTACAACAGAAGAATGTTGATGAATTCTATCTGATACATTATTACATATTTTTATTGCTGCAATAGAAATATTGCAAAATAATGCATTTCATCTTGTCCAAAATACTTTTTGTTTAGATACAGATTCTTATTTCAGGTTGACTGTTATTTATATATAACTCTCCTTGCTTGGATAAAGCAAGAAATCAAATTATATTGAGATAAAATGCACAGAAAACAAAATCAAATTTGGGAAACGTAAATGGGCTTATTGAAGAGAGAGAAATAAATGACAAAACTGGACAGAAAGTAGTGAAAAAAAAGCATATGGTTTAAATGCTTTTATCACTAAGTTTTCTCTGAGGGAATAGGACTCTCCAATTATAAAATTAACTTTCCAGAGCCTGAGATTTTGTTTATGGATAATTATCAAGTATCTCAACAATAAAGATTTACTTATTTCAGTATTTGTCCTACCTTTTTCAACTACTTTTACTGAGGAACTATTGGATGAGTCACTACATTCGTGCAGTTGAGGCCATTTCAGAGCTGAGGCAGTGGGAGTTGATTACTTCCCAAGTATAGCAACAGGTATCTTTCATAATAACTTTTGGAATTCTCCCTATAATCAGATTTCTTCCACATTGATTAGATTACTTACAGTGTGGAAACAGGCCCTTCGGCCCAACAAGTCCACACCGACCCACCGAAGCGTAATCCACCCATTCCCCTACGTTTACCCCTTTACCCAACACTATGGGCAATTTAGCATGGCCAATTCACCTGACGTGCACATCTTTGGACTGTGAGCGCCAATGCCTCAACATTATGATCGTTGCAAAACCTGGGGTTTTTGACTTCAATTAAGTCCCCTTGTATCAGGCATAGATGTGAATGTGGAATTTAGAATATGAACAGATCAGCCATAATCTTATTGAATGGTGGAGCAGGTTTGAAAGGCTAAAGGACCAATGTTTGCTTTTAATCTACATGTAGACAAGCAGGTGGTTGGAAGAAAATAGCAAGCCAGGCAGAATCAGGAGCTGGAGAAGTCAGTGTTTCAGGTATAATCCTTCTTCAGGACGGCATGCTCATACATTGATAAAATTATAGCTGTGAGTCTCACTTTCAGCTGTTCAATCTCTGTTACAGTAGTCAAAACCAAAGAGTATACTTTGGCAAATAGAATTAAGGAGAATCCAAAATGCTTTTACAAATATATTAAGGACAAAAAGGTAACTAGGGAGAAAATAGGGCCCCTCAAAGATCAGCAAGGCGGCCTTTGTGTGCAGCCACAGATAATGGGGGAGATACTAAATTAATATTTTGCATCAGTATTTACTGTCGAAAAAGATATGGAAGATATAGACTGTAGGGAAATAGATGGTGACATCTTGCAAAATGTCCAGATTACAGAGGAGGAAGTGCTAGATGTCATGAAATGGTTAAAAGTGGATAAAGCCCCAGGACCTGATCAGGTGTACCCGAGAACTCTGTGGGAAGCTAGAGAAGTGATTGCTGGGCCTCTTGCTGAGATATTTGAATCGTCGATAGTCACAGGTGAGGTGCTGGAAGACTGGAGGTTAGCAAATGTGGTGCCACTATTTAAGAAGGCTCGTAAAGGCAAGCCAGGGAACTATAGACCGGTGAGCCTGACCTTGGTGGTGGGAAAGTTGTTGGAGGGAATCCTAAGGGATAGGATGTACATGTATTTGATTCGGGATAGTCAACATGGCTTTGTGCGTGGAAAATCATGTCTCACAAACTTGATTGAGCTTTTTGAAGAAGTAACAAAGAAGATTGATGAGGGCAGAGTAGTAGATATGATCTATACGGACTTCAGTAAGGCATTCGACAAGGTTTCCCATGGGAGACTGATTAGCCAGGTTAGATCTCATGGAATACAGGGAGAACTAGCCATTTGGGTACAGAAGAGGCTCAAAGGTAGAAGACAGAGGGTGGTGGTGGAGGGTTGTTTTTCAGACTGGAGGACTGTGATCAGTGGAGTGCCATAAGGATCGGTGCTGGGCCCTCTACTTTTTGTCATTTACATAAATGATTTGGATGCGAGCATAAGAGTTACAGTTAGTAAGTTTGCAGATGACACCAAAATTGGAGGTGTATTGGATAGCGAAGAGGGTTACCTCAGATTACAACAGGATCTGGACCAGATGGGCCAATGGGCTGAGAAGTGGCAGATGGAGTTTAATTCAGATAAATGCAAGGTGCTGCATGTTGGGAAAGCAAGTCTTAGCAGGACTTATACACTTAATGGTAAGGTCCTAGGGAGTGTTGCTGAACAAAGAGACCTTGGAGTGTAGGTTCATAGCTCCTTGAAAGTGGAGTTGCAGGTAGATAGGATAGTGAAGAAGGCGTTTGGTATGCTTTCCTTTATTGGTCAGAGTATTGAGTACAGGAGTTGGGAGGTCATGTTGCGGCTGTATAGGACATTGGTTAGGCCACTGTTGGAATATTGTGTGCAATTCTGGTTTCCTTCCTATCGGAAGGATGTTGTGAAACTTGAAAGGGTTCAGAAAAGATTTACATGGATGTTGCCAGGTTTGGAGGATCTGAGCTACAGGGAGAGGCTGAATAGGCTGGGGCTGTTTTCCCTGGAGCGTCAGAGGCTGAGGGGTGACCTTACGGAGGTTTACAAAATTATGAGGGGCATGGATTGGATAAATAGATAATGTATTTTCCCTGAGGTCAGGGAGTCCAGAACTAGAGGGCATAGGTTTAGGGTGAGAGGGGAAAGATATAAAAAAGACGTAAGGGGCAACGTTTTCACGCAGAGGGTGGTACGTGTATGGAATGAGCTGCCAGAGGGTGTGGTGGAGGCTGGTACAATTGCAACATTTAAGAGGCATTTGGATGGGTATACGAATAGGAAAGGTTTGGAGGGATATGGGCCAGGTGCTGGCAGGTGGGACTAAATTGGGTTGGGATATCTGGTCGGAATGGACGGGGTTGGATCGAAGGGTCTGTTTCCATGCTGTACATCTCTATGACTCTATGACACAGAAGCCATACAAAAATTACAAATGATTACTTTTGTTTATGAGGCGAAATAAAAGCAATTGAGTCTTGTATTAATTTAGGTGACTTGGTTTCTTGCACTATAACTGAATTGGTGTCTTAGTTGGCTTATTGATTTCTAAATTTTGACACAAGACTGTCAATTGGTCATAAATTAAAGTGCAACTACTAAGGGACAAGCTTCAGGTATATTAGGACAAAGCCAAATTGATGAAATGCAAGGCTTTATCAATGACACAATTGAGAACAATATCACTGGCAAGAACCAAATTAAAAATAAAATAGTATGAAGCTTTCAAACAGCTTGAGGGAGGAATTGCACAGTAAAGATAAAGGAGGGCCAAGTCCTTATTCCTGGCATCTAAAGGGAAAACTGGAAATATACTTTCCCCTTTAATCTATAAACAAAATGCTTGTGTATGTTCAACAGCAGTTTTATTTATTAAAGATGCAATTAGTGAAACAAAATCTGAAAAACATTCACTCCGGTGCACCTGTTGTCCTAATTCTTCACAAGCAGTTCAGCAGCTATTTAACAGATTTGGGTTAAATGTAATAATTCCCATTTGATACTGTTGTGGACCAGACCATAACTCCTGCAAAAATATCAAGGGGATGGCCCAGACCTTAACTTTGATCTTATTTAAAGGCAAGTGTAAAATGCTGTGTTCCAGATGGAATTCGATTGATCACACTACTCAGCTTTAAACAAAACACACTTCATTCTTACCCCCAGTTAAAATACAAAGGAGAATTGGTATAACTTTAATGCCAGTGGAAAACTTAACAGAATAAGTATGAAACAGTAACTTTTCCAATACCAGCATCCCATAAACACACCTCTGGCAAACACAAATTCAGTAAAATAGATTATCTCACATATGATTCTGGCAGCAGAAAGGGAACCCAATCTTTTGGCTATAACAGATGGAAGAATAATAGTTTCCACAGCCAACTTCAAACCTTAACACCTGCTGAAAGCTAAACTAAAACTTTGATTCTGTGGGAGGCTGACTCCACGTATTCATGCTGCTTCTATTAGTGCAAGCTTTAAAAGAAAACCAAGGCCTCACAAGCTATTTACTTTATTGGCCTTGACCAGGCCACTGTCGCCCATGGTTCAAAACCTCTTTTCAGAAAAATGGACAAAATATACCTCTTAAAGCAAGCATAGTATGCATGGTTGCTGAGTGGGAATGTTCACATTTAGGTTCATGGTTCTGCATATGGAAAGAATTTTCATAGAGACACAACAGAGATGACCAAGCACTGATAGATACATTTAATCTGAATTAATCAAGGCACCAAGAAAGGGAATATGTAGCTTTACACATAATAGAAATTTTAAAAAAACAATGCCGATTTTCTTCTTCACTGACCATGCTATACAGGCAATCCGTGGTTATGAATGGGGTTACTATATAAGTTAATTTGTTTGAAAGTTGGAACACAATTCATTAATGGTACAACATAAAAGAGTCATTTGGAGGTATGAGTGAACATTTCCCTGTCAGACCTTTAACATCAATATACAATTTTTTTCGAAGTACAAACATTCGTAAGTTATCTGATTTCTTTCACATTGATGGTGAGCACCGAATGCCTCAACATTATGATCGTTGCAAAATCTGGGGTTTTTGACTTCAATTAAGTTCCCTTGTATCAGGCATAGTGGAGTTTAGAATATGAACAAATCAGCCATAACCTGATTGAATGGATGTTTGTAAATAGGGAATGACACCAGTGAACTCTTAAACAGGACATATTTAGAGTCATAGCATCATAGAGCTGTACAGCATGGAAACAGACCCTCAGTCCAACTTTTCCACTTCAACCAGATATCCTAAGTTAATCTAGTTTCCATTTGCCAGCATTTTGCTCATATCCCTCTAAACCTATTCATGTACCCATCCAGATGCCATTTAAATGTTGTAATTGTACCAGCCTTCACCACTTCCTCTGGCAGCTCATTCCATACATGCACCATCCTTTGTGTGAAAGAAGTGCCCCATAGGTCCTTTTAAATCTTTCCCCTCTCACCTTAAACCTATTCTATTCACTCTACACATGCCCCTTCTGATTTTATAACCCTCTACAAGGTCACCCCTCAGCCTCCGACCCTCCAGGGAAAATCGTCCCAGCCTATTCAACCTCTCCCTATAGCTCAAACTCTCCAACCTTGTAAATCTTTTCTGAACCCTTTCCAGTTTCATAACATCCTTCCTGTAGCAGGGAGACCAGAATTGCATGCAATACTCTAAAAGGGATTGAACTCAATGTCCTGTACAACCGCAACACTACCTCCCAACTCCTGTATTCTATGCACTGACCAATGACCAATGAAGTTTAGATCAGAGTGGTGCAGGAAAGGCACAGCAAGTCAGGCAGCATCCGAGGAGCAGGAAAATTGACATTTCTGGCAAAAGCCCTTTGACAGGAATAGAGACAGGGAGCCTTCAGGGTGGAGAGATAAATGGGGGTGGGGCTGGGGAGAAGGTTACAAAGAGTACAATAGATGAATGGGGTGAATAGGTGAAACTCTGGTTTCCAGCATCTGCAGTCCTCATTTTTGCCCAATGACCAATGAAGGCAAGCATACCCAATGCTGCCTTCACTATCCTATCTACCTATGACTCCACTTTCAAGGAACTATGAACCTGCACTCCATGGTCTCTTTGTTCAGTAACACTCTCCAGGACCTTACCATTAAGTGTATACGTCCTGCCCTGATTTGTCTTTCCAAACTGCAGCATCTCACGGCACATCCAAATCATTTATATAAATAATGAAAAGCAGTGGACATAACAACAACCCTTGTGGCATGCTGCTGGTCACAGGCCTCCAGTCAGAAAAGCAACCCTCCATCACATCCTCTATCTTCTACATATGAGCCAGTTCTGTATCCAAATGGCTCGTTCTCCCTTTATTCCATGTGACCTAACCTTACTAACCAGTCTATCATGGAGAAGCTTGTTAAATGCCTTACTGAAGTCTGTATAGATCATGAACACAGCTCTGCCCTCATCAATCCTCTTCAAAAATTTCAATCAAGTTAGTGAGACATGATTTCCCGAGCACAAAGCCATGTAGACCTATCCCTCATCAGTCTTTGCCTTTCCAAATACATGTAAATCCTATCCCTCAAGATTCCCTCCCAACAACGTGCCCAGCACGGATATCAGGCTCACTGGCCTGTAGTTCCCTGGCTTTTCCTTACCAACTTAGCCAACATCCAGTCTTCTGGCACCTCATCTCTGGCTGTAGATGATGCAAATATCTCAGCAATGGGCCCAGCAATCACTTCCCTCCCTTCCCACAGAGTTCTAGCATACATCTGATCAGGTCCAGGGGATTTATCCACCTTTATGCGTTTTAAGACATCCGGCAGCTCCTTGTCTGTAATATGGGAATTTTCACGATGTCACTATTATTTCACCATGTTCTCTATCTTTCATATCCTTCTCCACAAAAACACTGACGGAAAGTACTCATTTAGTATCTCTTGTGGTTCCACACATAGGAGGCCTTGCTCATCTTTAAGGGGTCCTATTCTCTCCCTTGTTACTCTTTTGTCCTTAATGTATTTGTAGAGTTCCTATGAGTTCTCCTTAATCCTATTTGACAAAGTGATGTTATGTCCCCTTCGAGCTCTCCTGATTTCCCTCTTAAGTGTACTCCTACTGCCTTTATACTCTTTGAGGATTCACTCAATCCCTGCTGTCTATAACTGACAAAAGCTTCTTTTTTTTTTGGCCAAAACCTCAATTTCTGTAGTTATCCAGCATTCCCTACATCAACCAGCCTTGCCATTAACCCTACATACTGTCTCTGGATTCTCGTTCTCATTTTTGAAGGCTTCCCATTTTCCAGCTGTCCCTTTACATGTGAACATCGGTCCCCAATCAACTTTTGAAAGTTTTTGCCTAATGTTGTCAAAATTAGCCTTCTTCCAATTTAGAATTTTAACTTTTAGATATGGTCTATCCTTTTCCATCACTATTTTAAAACTAATAGAATTATGGCCACTATCCCCAAAGTGCACCCCCAATGACACCTCAATCACCTGCCCTACCTTATTTCCCAAGTGTAGATCAGGTTTTGTGCACGTTCTGTGGTAAAATTTTATTGTGCACACTTAACAAATTCCTATCCATCAAAGCCCTTCATTAACGAGGCTTTAGAAGTGCAAAGTTAAGTCGATATAGTTAGGAACAAATCAATCGAACAAAACTTGACATGAGTTAGCGAAAGGCTGTCACCTGCTTTAATCCTTTAGGATATATGTTCCGAAATTATTTATTTAAGGATAAAAGAAAAGATGCAATAAAAGATTTTTCAGAAATATGCATAGTTTGATGAGGTGAATAGGGAAAGACTATTTCCTTTGGCTGTTCAACCAGTGGTGAGGGAGTCATTATTGAAAATTGTTACCAACCAACTTAGGTGAGAAGTTGGGAGAAATTTCATTTAGTGAAGAGTTTTAGTGAAGAGTGAAAAAAAAAGGCTTGTATTTATATAGTGCTCTTCATGGTCTTTGGATATCTAAAGGTGCTCTATGTTTATTGATTAGTTTTGAAGTGTTTTGAATGTGTTGTAACAGAGAAAACACGGCACCGAATTTGTGCACAGCAAGGTCCCATATGTCATGGACTAATAGCCATATCATCCACTTTTGTGAAGCTAGGTGAGGGAAAAATATGTCCAGAGATTGGAGAAAATGAGATCTTCATCACAGGTGGAATTGTAACAGTGGTCTTTGGCAATCCTTTGAGAAAAGTAGATGAATAGTAGAAGGATGGGTTCATACAGGGCTATGAGACAGCACAAAAACATTAAAATTGGTTTTGAATTACTGTAGTAAAGAGCTGGCACCACATAGATGATGTTCTAAATAACTTCCTTCTGTGCTGAGAACTTGCATGGCTCTGTGGTTCGACATGTAATTGGACTGGCATCAAAAACCATCATCTATGCAAGGTTAAAGAAAGGAAACCAAATTACTGCCAGCATTTCTATTATCCCGAGGGACTGTATTCCTAATTTTTTGAGGTGTGATTTTACAGTTAACATGTTACAAAAGGGAAATGCAGTGGATTGTTTAATGACCACACAGTTCATGTAACAAAGACAAAGGATAGAGAGCAGTCTTTAAATTATGCATTATATATTATGAATGGTGCACTACTTGATTAGGATAGCATCCTACACGTGCACTACTCACTTCAGTTTTAGTTTTAATACTTAGTTTCACTTTTAAGAAAGAAAGTGTCTGAAAAGAAAACCTACACTCTCTCATACCTTAGAACACTTGCCAAAATGCAATTTCCTTTAACACCATCATTCGTTTTGAAATCAATTCTTGACATTGAAACTTGGTCAATATGTAAAACAAATCCAGCAAATCATAGAATTGTTGCAGAATCCTTATCCTCACTCTCATTTCAATTTAGACGTTAACACTTTAAACCAGCAGTGGATAACTAAAAAAAGCAGTGGAAATAGGGTGTGGGGTGGGGGTGAAGATTAAATTGGAGTGTAAACTAGCCAATAATATAAAAGAATATAAAAGGTAAGAACCCAACAAGAGTAGACATTGGACTCCTGGACAATGAGGCTGGAGAAGTAGTAATGGGGAACAAAGAAATGGCAGAGGAACTAAATAGGTACTTTGCAACAACTTTCTCAGGAAGACATCAGCAGCATACTGGATCTTCAAGAGAATGTGTGTAGAGGCCATCACTAAGGAGAAAGTGCAAGGGAAGCTGAAAGGTGTGAAGGTGGATAAGTCACCCAGACCAGATTGACTACACCCAAGGTTCTGATGGAAATAGCTGAGGAGATTATAGAGGCATTGGGGTTGAGTCAGAGAGGATGCCAGACAGCTGGAAAATGGCAAATGCAATACCCCTACTTAAGAAGGGAGGGAAGCAGAATACAGGACTGTCGGCCAATTAGCCTGACCTCAATCATTGGTAAGATTTTGGAGTCTTTTATTAAGGATGAGATTGTGGAGTACTTGGAAGTGCATGGTAAAATAGGGCTGAGTCAGCACAGCTGTGTCAAGGGGAGTTTGTGCCTGACAAATCTGTTAGAATTCTTTGAGGAAGTAACAAGAAAGTTAGACAAAAGAGAGCCAGTGATTTCTATTTGCATTTCCAGAAGGCCTTTGACAAGATGCTGCATAGGAGTCTTCGAAATAAGATAAGAGCCTATGGTGCTAGATACTGGCAAGGATAGAGGATTGGCTGACTGGCAGAAGGCAGAGAGTGAGGATAAAGGAATCTTTTTCAGGTTGGCAGCCGGTGACTATGGGAGTTCTGCAGGGGTCAGTGTTGAAACTACAACTATTCATGTTATACATTAACGATATGGATGAAGAAACTGAGGGCATTGTGGTTAGGTTTTCAGATAACACACAAATAGATGGAAGAAAGATAGCATGGTGGCTCAGTGGTTAACATTGCTGCCTCACAATGCCAGGGATCCGGGTTCGATTCCACCTCGGGCACCTGTCTGTGTGGAGTTTGCACGTTCTTCCCCAGGTCTGCATCGGTTTCTTCTGGGCATTCTGGTTTCCTCCTACATATCAAAAATGTGCAGGTGGATTGGCCGTGCTAAATTGTCCATAATGTCCAGGGATGTGCAGGCTAGGTGGATTAGCAATGAGAAATGCAGAGTTACATGGATAGAGTAGGGGGTCTGGTTATAGGTGGGATGCTTTTCGGTGGGTTGGTGTGGACTTGATGAGTTAAATGGCCTGTATCCACATTGTGGGGATTCTATGACAGGTCCTGTTGAGGAAGCAGGAGGTTGCAGAAGGACATGGACAGCCTGGGAGAGTGGGCAAAGGAGTGGCACATTGAATACAATGTGGGAAAATGTGAGATTATACACTTTGGTCAGAAGAATAGAGGCATAGACTATTTTTTAAAAAGGGAAAAGCTTGGGAAATCTGAAGCACAAAAAAACTTGAGAATCCGAATACAGGATCCTCTTAATGTTAACATGTGGGTTCACTTGGCAGCGAGGAAGACAAATGCCATGCTAGCATTCATCACAAGGGGGTTAGAGTACAAGAGCAGAGATGTACTCTGAGGCTGTATAAACTTCTGATCAGACTGTGTTTGGAACATTGTATGCAGTTTTGGCCTCTGTATCTAAGGAAGGATGTGCAGGCAGAGGAGGGAGTCCAGAGGACACTTACAAGAATGATCCTGGGGATGAAGGGCTTGTCATAGGAAGAGTGGTTGAGGATTCTGAGTCTGTACTCAGTGGAGTTTAAAGGAATGAGGGGAGATCTGATTGAAACTTATAGAATACTGAGAGGCCTGGATAGAGTGGATGCTGAGAAGATGTTTCCACTAGTAGGAGAGGCTAGGACCAGAGGGCACAGCCTTAGAGGGAAGGGAAGACATCTTGGAACTGAGATGAGGAGGAATTTCTTCAGCCAGAGTGTGGTTAGTCTATGGAACTCATTGCCACAGAAGGCTGTGGAGACCAAGTCACTGAGAACATTTCATTCAAACATAGCTTAGGTTCTTATTGGTAAGGGGATCAAAAGTTATGGGGAGAAGGCAGGAGAATGAGGTATGAGAAACATGCAGCTATGATCCAATGGTGGTATGGACTTGATGGGCCAAATGGCTTAATTTTGTTCCTATACCTTATGGTTTTATGGGAAAGCAGGCAAAGACATACATGTATTTTGCTCAAAGTATTCCCTAATTTTACAGCAAAAAGTATTAGCCTCAAATGAATGGGTGGGAATGGAATGGTGAACTGTGAGGAGAATGTAGATAATGTTTCAGTATAATTTAGACATTTGAGTGATGTGCAAATGTATGGAAGATGAAGTATAAAACAGGTAAATGTGAGATTATCACATTGGAAGCAAAAGTAGGAAAGCAGATTACTATCTGGATGGTGATATATTGAAAATAGGGGAGCTGAAATGAGAGTTGAGAGTGTGTTGCTGGAAAAGCACAGCAGGTCAGGCAGTATCCGAGGAGCAGGAAAATCGACGTTTCGGGCCGGAGCCTTCATAGTGAAAGGATTTGAGTACAGGAGTAGGGATGTCTTGCTGCAATGTACATGGTCTTGCTGGGACCATGCTTGGACAATTCAGTGCAGTTTTGGTCTCCTTATTTGAGAAAGGGTGTTCTAGCCATAGAGGGAGTGCTAAAAAATGTTTACCAGATTGATTGACAGATGAAGAGACATGGGATTAGTTAGGAACATTCTCATGAGAATTAAGAAGAATAGTGGGGGGTGATGGTGGAGGGTAGTGGTGTAGAATCACGTAGAAACCTATAAAATTCCAAAAGGATTAGACAGTGTAAATGCAGGAAGCATGTTCCTGATGACCAAAGAGTCACATTGTCAGGATGCAGGGTAAACCAGATGGGATTGGGATGATGAGAATTGTTTTCACCCAGGGAGTGGTCAGCCTGTGGAAGTCTCTGTCATAGAAAGAGGTTGAGGCCAAAATATTGAATGTTTTCAAGGATTTAGATATAATCCTTGGGTTGAAAGGGATCAAAGGGTTTGTGGATAAAGTGGGAACGGGGTACTTGGTTGGATGATCAGCTGGTATATATTAAATGGCAAAGCAGGCTTGAAAGGCTGAGTGATCTACACTTGTTCCTATTTTCTATGTTTCTATGAGTTAATATCTTGTTGCTACAAATGTGTATGTGACTTCAAAGTACTAACCATCTTAAAATGGTCAAAATTTTGTAAATTGAATAATCTGTAAAAGGAGAATGCAACAATGGCATTCACGGTATATGTTGTTCTTAGTTCTTGAAAGCAGAAGTGGATTAAAGGGGGTATAACATATGCTGGAAAAATCCTTTATTCATTTTATATCATTTGGTGAATATCCTGTATATGTCACATCAATGGTTTTATTTACTGTGTAGCATACTGTGCAGCCTTAACTTTGAAATGAACTGAAGCTCAGGTTTCCTATCAACAGTGATCTGCACAATGTATGGATGGAATCATCTCCCTCCAGTACTTGGATCATACATGTTGCTTTTTGAAATAACTCCACAGAGGCCGGTATGCTGTCAACAAGTCACCCTTATCAGAGTCAGCACCCAGAAGGATGGAATCTCTGACACGGCTCTTTACATAAGTTGACCAGGGCTCCTTGATTGGACCAGATTGACAGCCCTGTAAAGGGAATTCATATTCTATGAGGTCTAGCTGGATGAATTTGTTACAGTCAATAACTCCCTCCCCCACTGAGTCTAAGGACATAGGCTGGTCCTTTTTTGTGGAGACCCTCCTTGGGCGTTTTAGTACGGGGTCAGGTTCTTCTGACACAGGAGTGTGCCTCTTGCGCCAGGAGCACCTCGGTAGAAATTCACTCTAATCTTCCGCAGCAAAGGCATTGAGGTGGCTACATCCATCATATCCATCGTGGTTTCAGAAATCTTACCAATACTTGATGGAGACTGTGAATCCAGGTTCCAGCAGCCTTCCTGACTATTTCTGTGGAGCAGGGCATGTTTTGTTCCCACATCGTTTGCGTGTTTGCGGCTTTCATGTGGTCCATGTGTTTGTTCAGGACTGTTGCATTGACTCAAACTTTATATGTCATTGGTCCCAACCTAGCATGGACCGTGCCTTTTACCCATTCAGGATCATTCCCATCATACCTTCATCCCCTGTTGTAGATGGTCTCTCTTGCTTGGCAGAGTTTTGGGCCCAGCACTGACATTCTGGATGCTGTTTCACCCTGCTTCCTCCCAAGTCCGGGAAGACCAGATTCTACCCATAACTCAGCCACCCTTTCCGCCTTCCGCAAAGACCGTTCCCTCCGTGACTACCTGGTCAGGTCCACGCCCCCCTACAACCCATCCTCCCATCCTGGCACCTTCCCCTGCCACCTCAGGAACTGTAAAACCTGCGCCCACACCTCCTTCCTCACCTCTATCCAAGGCCCTAAAAGAGCCTTCCACATCCATCAACGTTTTACCTGCACATCCACTAATATCATTTATTGTATCCGTTGCTCCCGATGTGGTCTCCTTTACATTGGGGAGACTGGGCGCCTCCCAGCAGAGCGCTTTAGGGAACATCTCCGGGACACCCGCACCAATCAACCACACCGTCCCGTGGCCCAATGTTTCAACTCCCCCTCCCACTCTGCCGAGGACATGGAGGTCCTGGGCCTCCTTCACCGCTGCTCCCTCACCACTGGACGCCTGGAGGAAGAATGCCTCATCTTCCGCCTTGGAACACTTCAACCCCAGGACATCAATGTGGACTTCAACAGTTTCCTCATTTCCCCTTCCCCCACCTCACCCTCGTTCCAAACTTCCAGCTCAGCACTGTCCCCATGACTTGTACGGACTTGTCCTACCTGCCTATCTCCTTTTCCACCTATCCACTCCACCCTTTCCTCCCTGACCTATCACCTTCATCCCCTCCCCCACTCACCTATTATACTCTATGTTACTTTCTCCCCACCCCCACCCTCCTCTAGCTTATCTCTCCATGCTTCAGGCTCTCTGCCTTTATTCCTGATGAAGGGCTTTTTGAAGCCTCGATTTCACTGCTCCTTGGATGCTGCCTGAACTGCTGTGCTCTTCCAGCACCACTAATCCAGAATCTGATTTCCAGCATCTGCAGTCATTGTTTTTACCTCATTATCCTTTAAGCTGCAAATGGTATGGTCCTATAATCAAATAGGAACTGGGATAGTTTGGCATTGAGGGAAGCTGTAGGATGTTTCTTCAAGCCAGCCTTCAAAGTTTGGACTGCTCCTTCTGCCAGGTCATTGGATGATGGATGGTATGTAGCTGTCCTTGTATGTTGTATCCTATTTGACTTTAGAAAATGTCCAAATTCTTTGGTGGTAAACAATGGCCTATTATCATTGACCAACACTTCTGGAAGTCCTCGTTTTGAAAAAGATGTGCGCACTTTTCGGTTCCCATGTCTGATGAATGAACTCTGTGCAAGTCCAAACAGTTTGAGTGGCCGTCCATAATCACTAGGAAACTTGAGCCCATGAAAGAACCTGCACAGGCAACATGTAACTGAGCCTACGGTTTATCCGACCATTCCCATGGCCATGGCCTTGTTGGCACTCGGGACACTGCCCCATCAATGCGGCTATGTCTGTGTTCAAGCCTGGCCACCAGACATAACTTCTTGCCAGTATGCTCATTTTGGAGACCGCTTGTGGAGTTCAGACAGTGTATGGTGGAAACCTTTACTCGGGATGATCACATTTGTTCCCCATAATAATGTGGCGTCCTCTATGGTGATCTGGCCTCTATGGTGATCTGGTCTCTCCAGGTCCAAAAATATTTCAGTTCTGGTTGTAATGGCTCTTTGGTTTCTCCCGTCACCACCAGCTGTTTCAGATTTGGCAGGACTGGATCTTTCAGTATCCAAAGTCTGATATTGTCAGCTGTGACTGGAAGTATGTCCAGAAAATTTAAAATCATTCCCGACTCTTCCATTGGTGGTACCACCAGTGGTGCATCTGCCATTGAGAGGCAGCTTAATATACTGGTGTTTGTTACTTGGCATCCTGGATGGTTTTACAATCTGTAATTATACACACTTTATATTCGAGCTCACTGTGGAATTCAACCCAAAGCTATGGGTGGCACTGTCTTGCCATCTCTAAGCAGACTCAAGAAGGATTTGTGGTCTGTTATTATCTCAAATTTTCATCCATGGAAGTATTGGTGGAAATTCCTGACCTCAAAAATGACCGCCAATCCTTCCTTCTCCGTCTGGGTGTATTTATGCTCTGCATTAGCCAAAGTCCTGGAGGCATATGCTAGACACAGTTCCTCTCTCTTGGGCCACCTGTGAGCTAATACTACCTTGATGCTGTACGGAGAGGTATTGCATACAATATCAGGTCTCACTTGTGATCAGAGTATGCAACACTTTAGAGGATGATAGCTATTACTTCACTTCACGGAAAGCTTTGGCTTGGGCTATGTGACCATTTCCAAGGCTGGCCCTTTTTTTAAGAAGCTGATGCAAAGGTACCAGGATGGATACCAGGTTATGTGTAAACTTTCCATTATAATTTACAAGCCCAAAAATGATCTTAAGCTCCTGCACAGACCTGGAAGCTGGGGCACCTTTTATCATCCTCAGTTTATCTTCCAACAGGTGTATCTTGGTCGTGTCAACTCTGTAGTCCAGGTAGGTCACTTGGGGTTCCTGGAATACACATTATACAGTGTATGCCCACCTCAGAAAATTGTCTAATGACTATGTCCAAGTTCTCTACCTGTTCCTTATTAACCTTCCTTGTTATTAGCATGCCATCGAAATAAATGGTGACTTGAGGCAGACCTTGCAAAATTTTCTCCATCATCCACTGAAAAGCTGAACAGGCAAACGATACCCCTAATGGCAGCCTCATTTTGAAAACTCTTGAGCCAATCTAGGTGAATCTCTCTCAATCAATCTTCCCCCCATCAAGCTTGGGCCTGAGGCTTTTTCTACAATCACTAGTAACTGAACCAATTGCTTTTCAAAAGAGATGGAACCAAAGTTGTACCCTTACTCTGTAAAAGCTCCCCGGTATAGGCTCTCTGCCGAGCAAAGCAAATTTTGTTAAAAACTGGTTGTACGATCACTAATATGGCTGTGATGGTATTGACCTCCATTAGAATTGGATGAGCATTTACCCGGACGCATATTTTGGGTGGTTCTGATTTGGATGTTGCTAAGCCAGATGTAGCTCAGATGTAGGTGGACTTTTCAGGGTGTGCACTCACCTGGATACCTGCCTATGAGTTATCTTATTCAACTGAGGTCTAGTAGGACTCTTCTGCTGTCTGAATACAGGATCTTTAGGGTCCTACCATTCATAACATAATCTGTTGTCTTGTTAACCCTCCCCAAGTGCATTACCTCACATTTTTCCAGGTTGAATTCCATTTGCCATTGATCTGCACTGGTGACCAGTTCATTAATATACTCTTGCAATTTACAGTCATTCACTTCACTATTTACCAGCCTACCTACAGTATTTCCATGTCACCTGCAAACATTTTGATCATATTCCCTACCAGTGAAGAGTGAAGTTTTAACTTAATCATGGTGCAAAAATTTGGAGGAATAAAAGGGTTAGGAGGATCTTGGCACATAGGTTACAGCAAGAATTCCAGCTTTCTGTTAAGTCAGACAAAGAGATGCTCTGTGTGCTATTGCTTCTTTCTGAGCAAGCAGAAAGAGCTGAAATTATGATCTGTCCTGTGCACCTATGCAATAGTGATGCTCAGGAATGATACAAAACATCAGAAGGTTCAAAAAAAGTTCTACCTTGATGTTCCTGTTTTTGTTGTCTCTAATAAAATATGCAAACCATAACTGACTAATAACTTTCTGCAAGGTCAGACTCATCACAGCTTTGGCAGAAAATCCATAAAGGTCAACTTATAAAGATGAGATATAGAGTTATACAGCACAGAAACAGACTCTTTGGTTCAACTCATCCAGATCAACCCAATATCTAAAACTGATCTAGTCCTATTTGCCAGCATTTGGCCCATACCACTCTAAACCCTTTCTCTTTATGCAGCCATCCAGATGCCTTTTAAATGTTCTAATTGTATCCACTAGGACTGAAGTCAAGGCAGAAAGTACCTTCAATCTAAGGACTGGACTTTCTTATTGCTCATTCTAAGTACAGCAGAGTGAGTTTTTCAGACCACAATGGATGTTGTTAAATGACACACCTTTGAGTTTTAAATCAGTTGTGAAAGACAATTCCTACCTTGTAGTTTGACATCATAGAATTACAACTGGTCAAAATATTGGTCACAACGTGGAACATCAAGAGTCCATAATAACATAGAAAATAGCAGCAGCAGTAGGCCATTCCAGTAGGCCTCTTCCACTGTCTTCTACCCTCTGAGCCTCCTCCATCATTCAAAATGATCATGGCTGACCATTTTGTTCCAGGTCTCTTCCCATACCCTCAATCTAACCTAAGCACTAAAGCTATCTTGTTCTTGAAAACTTTCAATGTTTGGTCTTCAACCACTTTCTGTAGCAGAAGAACCCACAGGCTCACCACTCTCTGGGTGAAGAAATTTCTCCTCAGTCCTAATCTCTGTATCCTTAAACTGTGAACCCTGGTTCTGGACTCCCCCATCATCAGGAACATCCTTCCTGTGTTAATCCTGTCTAATCTGGTTAGAGTTTTATAGTTTTTATAGGACAGTTGATGTCTGATTTATTAGCAGTTGCTCTAGTAAAAGAGGAGTTGCTGTAATCTTATCTGGTCTCCTCACTCACTTCGGAATGTGTTCTTAAATACACAGCAGTCTCTAGCTCTAGAGATGGAATATGTTCACAACACTCATACCAATAGCTCGATTGTTAAATGAAGAACTTGCAATTTATGGTTCTGTACAGTCTTTAATAACACTTTTGCTTTATAGTTCATATTCTGGCCACTGGACTATTCACATCATTGCTTGGACGCATTATTCCAGTCACAAAAACAAATCATAACAAATTTATAATTCTCACATTAAATTTATTCATTAATGTCACATTTTTTCATATCTGAGAAAGGAGCATTTTTAAAATTTCTAAGTAGTTCAACTGTCTAAGGCTAAAAAACATTAAGAGTACAAATGATGTCCTACATTTTGAAAGGGGAGTTCGAGACGATTGAGAACTACGGATGAACCACAAAACCATTAAATATCAGCTTAAAGTTCATGATTTCAATGGTAATGACAATCCATTAAATCAGAAAACCTTGCAAAATTGTATAATTATTGTACATTATATATATTAAATAAAACAGAATAATTATATAATATATAGAATTTAAAAAATTATTGCACAAATGTCAAATTTACAAAGGATCCATATTTTAAAATAGTAAAAGGGTGTGTGATGTCTATATGCTGATTTCAAATTCTTTCTTCTTAAAAATTCATTCAGGGGATGGGATATCACTGGCTAGGCCAGCAGTTATTGCCCAACCCTAGTTCCCTTTGCGAAGGTAGTGTTGAGCAGCACTGAATTTGAAACACTGCATTGTCGGTAGACTCACGATGCAGTCAGGGAGGGAGTTCAGTATGAGCTAACTTAAATAATTAATTACTCCTTAAAACAATACACCGAGGACTTCCCTACCTGTAACATTCCTGTCTACAAAACATGAATTGTGGTTGCAATGTTTTTGTGCTATTTTCTTCCAGTATAAGTTCTTATCTTCAATGTAAATGTTGCACAGTGTTCAGTACTTGCAAGAGTTTTTAAAATATATATAAAAAGATGAGAAAATCCAAAGACAACATAGGACCCTTAGACAAAGGGGTGAGGAAAATTATAGTTGGGAATCAGGAAAGCCAGAGGAATTGAATAGATATTTTGTATCAGTCTTTACAGCAGAAGACACTAACATTACTAAATAATCAAGAGGCAAAAGGAGGAGAAGAAATAAATCCAATAGCTATCGTTAGAAAAAGAAATATGAGGCAAACTAATGGGGCGAAAGACTGATAGGCCCCCCCATCCCCGGAGCTAAGGAGGTAAATTCCAGGGTTTTAAAGGAATTAGCGACAGAGATAGTGAATGCACTGGCAGTAATCCTTCAGAAACCCTTAGATTTTGGAAAAGTCCCACAGAATTGCAAAACTGTCAATGCAAATTATGCATAAAGGGAAGAATTCAAAACTACAAACAACTAAAGACCAGGTGCTTAATGTCTGTTATTGGGAAAATGTTAGAATCACTTATAAAAGGATGTAATAGCAGAACAGTTAGAAATACATAATATGATCAAACAGGTTTTACTTAACCTATGGTTTCATAAAGGGGAAATCATGCCTGACAAATTTACTACAATTCTTTAAGGAGGTAACAAGCAGAATAGATAAAGGGAAGGATACCACACATTAGGTTACTTAATAAAAAAGAGCCTGTAATGTTGGAGGTAGTATATTAACATGGATAGAGCATTGGCCAACAGATAGAATGCAGAGATTTGAGATAAGGGAGAATTGCAACCTGAAGCTAGTGGAGTTTGCAGGGATCTTTGCTGGTGCCACAACTATTGACAATTTATTAACATTTGGATGAGGAAATTAAATATACTATAGCCAGGTTTGTGGATGACACAAAAATAAGTGGGTAGACAAATGGTGGGGACATAGGCAGGTAAAGTGAGGGTGTTAAAAACATGGTAAATAGATATGATATGGGAAAATGTGAGGCAGGAAGAATAGAGGAACTGAATATTATTGAAATGCAGAAAGACAGTAAAAATCTACAGAGCAGAGGGATTTGAGAGTCCACTTGCATGAATCACATGAATACAGCATCTGTATTTAGCAGGTAATGGGAAGGCAAATGACATGTCTTTATTTCAAAGGAAATGCTGCACAAAAGTAGGGAGATTTTACTTAACGTATACATGGCATATACATGGCATTAATCAGACCACAACTGGAATACTGTGAATAGTTTTGGGCCCCCTACTTAATGAAAGATATACTGGCATTGGAGGCAGTCCAAGGAAGGTTCACTCGGCTGTCACTAAGTATGGAGGGACAGTCATATGAGGAGAAGTTCAACAGGTTGACCCTGTACTCATTGGAATTTAGAAGAATGAGAGGCAACTCAATGGGCCAAACGGCCTAATTCTCCTCCTGTGCCTGGTGGTATTATAACAGTGTTCCCACTGGGACACCAGTAGTTAATTTCTATCAATAAAAGAATGTCAATTTATATATCCTACCTCCTGCTTTTCAGACAACTTCCTAAAAAAGGCCAATAATGTGGCTTCAATTTCACAATATTCAACTCAGCTAACAATCCCTTATTGACTAATATAAATAATATATACAGCATTTTCCTATGCACTATTTTAGTCACCCCTTCAAAAAGTCAATCTGATTTGTCAACAATGACTTTGCAAATCAATGATGGTTTTCTCTAATCAGCCTTATTATCACAACAGTGTGTAGTCTTGTGGATTGAATCTAAACTTGCATCAAAAATAGTTACTTGAAACAAATGGGCCAGATTTAAGTAAAAAAAAAACAGACAATGAGGCTAACAATACTCATTGTTTTTCATGCTCACATTGGACAGTAAAATTCAGGAAATCGTATCTGGAATTAACACTGGTATGAGTAAGTATTGTTTGAGTTGTGCCACTCTTTTATAATTAAACAACATAGTAAGTCATAATTATTCCCAGCCAACCTCTCTAGGACTGAAATTTAACTTTAATATTGTGGAGACTCACACTTTCATTTTTTTTTTGCATATTAAAAAAAACACCAGAGAGGACGGACTTACTCAAAAAGTCTGTGAGACACAATTTCTCTCACATAAAGCCATGCTAACTATCCCTAATCATTCCTTGCCTCTCCAAATGCATATAAATATTATGAAAAAAAGGTTTTGTCTCTGAATGCACACTGCAGTTGTAATGAGATACATGAGTTGAAATCACAAACAGACATAAATTAATACGATTTGATAGTTATTACAGAGACACGGTTGCAGAGTTACCAGGACTGGAAACACAAGGTATTTGACATTCTGGAAGAGTAGACAAAAAGGGAATTAAGGTAGCTTTGTCAACAAAGGATGATATCAGCACATTAGTGAGTGGTGATATGGATGTGATATGTGATGTGGAATTGGTTTGGTTGGAAATAAAGAATAGCAAAAGAATCAACTCATGGGTGGGAGTCATCTGCAGGCCACTTAAGTGTTGCCTCACTGTAGGAGAGAAGATTATTTGAGGAAATAATGGAAGCTTGTAAAAAGAGCATTACAATCGACATGGGAGTTTTAATCTGCATTTGACTGGAAAAACCTATGGGCAGTGGTAAGTTGGACAATGGAATTTGTAGAATGCATCAAGAATTGTTTCAAAGAGCAGAACATTGCACAAACTATCCAGGAACTAATAATTTTGATCAAGTAATATCTCATGAGGTAGCATCAAAAAGAGATGTCATAGTTCAAGATTTTCTAGAGTGTAATGGCGATAAGATGGAAGAATTTCAAATTCAGACTAAAGGAGAGCAGCTTGGGTCTCAAGCCAGTGAACTTAAACAAAGGTAATTGCTGAGGTAAGAAGAAAGAATTGTCTAAAGCAGATTGGGAAAATAGACTAAGGGACTAAGGTGAGCAGTGGCAAACATTGAAGTAGATATTTCATAGTGTACAGCACAAGTTTATTCAGTCAAAAATAAGGACTTGACAAAAGGGATAAAGTTGAGCACTCAACCAAAACTTAAAACAAGCAAATTAGCAAAAACCAGCAGTAGGCCAGAGAACTGGGAATTTATTTTAGGAATCAGTAGCAGTTAACTAAAAAGTTAATAAAAAAGGAGAAAATTGATTATGAAATTAAATTAGCAAGAATCACAAAACAGCAGCAAAAGATTCTACATGTGCAAAAACAGAAAGAGAACAGTGTGGGACCCTTGGAGGATGTGCCTGGAGAATTGATAATCTGGATCAGGGAAATCACAGATAATTCAAACCAACGTTTTGTATCATTCCAAAAATATCAGCTAGATAAGGTGCTAATGGTAGGTACAATGTTATAATCATTGTTATCATGTGGGACAAGGTATTTGACAAATTAATAGGACTGATGGTAGCCAAGTCACCAGAGCCTAGAAAGACTGTCCCCACAGTTGGTGTCATAATGAAGCAGTCTGGGAAGAGGTCCTTGCAGTCAGCATTGCCTTGCAACAGTCTGGAAAGGGTGTCCTTACAGTTGGCGTCACAGTGAAGCAGTCTGGGAAGGATCACATGTTACTTTGACACTGTGTTCCAGGCAGTTGCACACTGTGGCTTAATATTTTAAATTTGGCCACTAGTCAGGGACAGGAGGGTTTGACAACAAGTGAGGCAGGTAGAGGAATCCTGAATGCTACATTGGAGAAGCCTCAGTGCTTGACATTGTCAAATAGGTATGAGATACTTGTTCCCTGGAGGGATGGGGAAAGAGTCTGCAGGGAGAATGGTCAAACTGACCATTGCACCATGGCCCAGGAAGGTATTCAAGTGGAGTTGGGGGGTGGGGGAACCACAAAGAAAAGTGACAATGGCAGGGGATTGTAAAATTAGTGTCCTTTGTCAGGAGGATCAAGAGTCCCACATGGTGTGTTGCCTATCTGGTGCCAAGGTGAAGGACATTGTGAATCAGCTTGAAAGGATACAGGACAGGGAGGGTAGGATCCAGTTGTTGTGGTCCATGTTGGCACCAATAACAAAGGCAACAGTAGGCAAAGGCACTGTTTAGAGAACTCAAAGGTTGTAATCTCTGGATTATTACCTGAGCCATGTACAAATTGGAAAAGTGCTAAGAAGATTAAGGAAGTAAATGCATGGCAAAAGGAGTGGTATGGGTAAGAGAGGTTCCATTTTGTCGAACATCAGAATTGGGACAGGAGGGAATTGTACCATTGGGTGGGCTCACATCCTGAGTCCCAGGATGTGAGTGAAAAGGCTGAATAGGGTGGTCACAAGGAGTTTAAATTAGTTAAAAAGGGCAGGGCTCAGGAGAGATTATTAACATTTCCAGAACAAGTAATAGGTCAGAGAGTATGGAAAGTGTCAGATGGGGTGGGGGGTGGGGGCAGGTTTGCCTTCTTAATAAGAAATGAAATTAAATCAATAATAAGAAGTGACATGGAGTTGAAAAGCATAGAATCTTGTGGGTAGAGTCGATAAACTGCAAAGGAACAAAATACCCTGACGGGAGTTGTGTACAGGACTCCTCGCAGTGGTCAGGATTGGGGGGACAAAAATAAATCAGGAGGTGGAAAAGCACTATTATAGCAATCATGGGAGACTTCAATATACAAGTAGACTGGGAAAATCAGATTGGCAGCAGATCCAAGAAAAGAAATTGTGGGGTGTCTACAGGATGGTTTTTGGAGCAGCTTGTGGTAGAGCCTACGAGAGAACAGGCAATTCTGGATTTGGTGATGTGTAATGAGACAGACTTCATTGGGGCGCATAAGGTGAAGGAACCCTTTGGGGGCAGTGACTATAATATGATAGAATTCATCCTGCAGTTTGAGAGGGACAAGCTGGAATCAAATGTAACGTACTACAATTAAGTAAAATTAACTGCAAAGACATTAGCAGGGAGCTGGCCAGAGTAGATTAGAAGGGGAGCCCTCCTAGCATGGAAGATGGTGGAGCAGCAATGGCAGGAGTTTCTGGGGGTAATTAAGGAGGCAAAGCAGAAATTTGACCTTAGGAAGAAGAGACATACTAAGAGGAGGACGAGGCAATGATGGCTGACAAGGGAAGTCAAGGACAGCATAAAAGCAAAAGAAAAAACACAATGTGGTGAAGATTAGTGGGAAGCTAGAGGATTGGAAACCTTTTAAAAACCTGCAGAGGATAACTAAAAAAGCAATGAGGGGAGAGGATAATATAAGATTGTAAGCTAGCTAGTTATATACAAGAAGATTGCAAGAGTTCTCTTAAATATCTAAAAGATAAGAGAGAGGCACGAGTGGATTTTGAATCAATGGACAATTAGGACAATGGAAAAGAAATGGTGGAGGAACTGAAAAACGTTGCATCAGTTTTCACAGTCAAAGACACCAGCAGCATATTCGAACTTTGAAAGAGCTGGGGGCAGAGGTGAGTGTAGTGGCAATCATGGAGGAGAAGAGTTGGGAAATTCTGAAAGTGGATACATCATCTAGACCAAATGGACGACACCCCAGGGTTCTGAAGGAGATAGCCAAGGAGATTATAAAGGCATTGGTTGTGATCTTTCAGGAATCACTGGAGGCAGGGAGGGTGCCAGAGGATTGGAAAATGGTTCATGTAACACCCTGTTTAAGAACGGAGGGAGGCAGCAGCCAGGAATTGATAGGCTGGTTAGCACGACCTTGGCCATTGGTAAGATTTTAAGAGTCCAATACTAAGGATGAGATTGTAGAGTACGTGGAAGTGCATGGTAAAATAGAACTGAATCAGCAGCTTTGTCAAGGAGAGGTCATTCTCTGAAGAGGTAATGAGCAAGTCAGATAAAGGAGAGGCATTGGATGTGATGTATTTGGATTTTCAGAAGGCCTTTCTCAAGATGCTGCCTAGGAGACAGTTAAATAACTTAAGAGCCCATAATGTTATGGGGAAAGTACTGGCATGGATCAAGGATTGGCTGACTGCCAGAAGGCAGACCGTAGAGATAAAGGAGTATTTTTCAGGATGGCAGCCAGTGACTAAGGGAGTCAGTGTTGTGACCACAACTACTCATGTTGTACATTAACAATCCAGATGAAGGAACTGAGCACATTGTTGCTAATTTTGCAAATGACACAAAGATAGATGGAGGGATGGCTCATGTTGAGGAGGCAATGCGGCTGCAGAATCACCTGGGCAGGCTAGGAGAGTTGGAAAAGAAGTGGCAGTTAGAATACAATAAGGGAAAATGTGAGGTTATGCACTTTGGCGATATAGGCTTCAGAAATCTGAAGTAGAAAGAGACATGGGATTCCTAATTCAAGTGTCTGTTAAGGATGACATGCAGGTTCAGTTGGCACAGGAAGCCAAATGGAATGTTAGCATTCATTTTTAAAGGAGAAAGTGAGGTCTGCAGATACTGGGCATCAGAGTCAAAAAGTGTGATGCTGGCAGCATCTGAGGGGCAGCACAGTTGACATTTCAGACAAAAGCCCTTCATCGGGAATGTTGATGAAGGGCTTAAGCCCAAAACATTGACTCTTCTGTTCTTTGGATGCTGCTGTGCTTTTCCAGCACCACATGTTTTGACTTCATTTTGAAAGGGCTAGGAGCAGAGGTGTACTGCTGACACTGTATGAGGCTCTGGTCAGACCACATTTGGAATATTGTGAGCAGTTTTGGGCCCCATATATAAGGAAAGATGTGCTGGCCTTGGAGTCGGTTTAGAGGAGTTTTACAAGAATGATTCTGGGGGTGAAGGGCTTGTCATGTGAGGACCGGTTGAGGACTCTGAGTCTGTACTTGATGGAGTTTAGAAGAATGAGTGGTCTCATGCGGGATCGCATTGAAACTTGTCTGGATCGAGTGGAGGTGAAGAAGATGTTTCCACTGGTAGAAGATTTTGACTTGAGTGTACAGACTCAGAGAGAAGGGACATCTCTTTAAAAGTGAGATGAGGAGGAATTTCTTCAGTCAGAGAGTGGAAAGATGCCAATTCTGTGACATGTGTTTAAGACAGAGATTGCTATAATGGGATCAAAGGTTATGGGGAGAAGGCAGGAGAATGGGTTTTGAGAACCAGATCAGTCATGATCGAATGGTAGGCCAGATGTCCAAATTCTGCTCCTCTGCCTTATGGGTTTATGGACCTGGTGGCTTGCATTGAAGGGCATTAAAGGAAGTGGCTACAGAGATGGTGGAAGCATTGATGGAAATAGTTCAGAGCTCACTGGATTCAGGAGGGTATCAGTGGATAAGAAAATCACTAATGTTGACATCTCTGGTCAAGAAATGAAGAAGACAGAAAGCTGGAAACTATAGGTTGGTTTTCTCAAGATTTGTTTTCAGAAAAATCTAAAGTCCATTATCAAGGAACCAACAGCAGGACATTTAGAAAAGCTTAACACAATCAAAAAGAGTCAGCATGATTTTGTGACAGTGAAGACACATTGACAAATTAACTGGAGTTATTTAATGATATAATAAGCAGAATTAATAAATGAACCAGTAAATGTAATGGATTTGGATTTCCAGAGGTCATTCAACAAGGTGCCACAAAGAGGTGACTTCACACAATAGGATCTCATAATATTGGGAGCAATGTATTTGCATGGGTTGAGCATTGGTTAACATACAGAAAACAGAGAGTCCAGATTAATGGGACTTTTCCAGATTTGGAAGTTGTAACTGATGGAGTGCTACAAGGATCAGTCCTAGGGCCTCAATTATTTCCTTTCTATATTAATGATTTGGCAGAGAGTTCACATTATTATCCAAATTTGCTGATGATACAAAAAAAGATGGCAGGTTGTGATGAAGACATGAGGAGTTTGAAGGGGATTTAGATAGATTAAGTGGTGGGTAAACCTCGTTGGCAAAACCTTGGCAGATGGACTTTCATATAGGAAAGTGTGAGGGCATGCACTTTGGAACAAAAAATCAAAAAGCAGACTACTATTGAGATGTAGAAAGAGAGTCCAGAAAAAGTGCTACCTAGAGGGTTTTGGGAATTCTTGTACATGAGACATGTAAGCTCACCTGTAGGCAGCAAGTATTAAGGAAACTCAGTGGAATTTGCATTGTTAGGGGGTTGGAGTTGAAAAATAGAGGAGCCTTGTTCCAACTGTATAGGGTGTTGGTGATGCCAGACCAGGAATATTGTGTACAGTTTTGATCCCCATATATCAGGAAAGGTATATTGGCATTGGATGTAGTCTGATTCATGGGATGAAGGGGCTGACTTCAATAATGACTAAACAGGTTAAGACCTTCTTCATTAGTACTTAGAAAAATGAGGGGTGATCTTATTGAAATGTACAATACTCTGACGGGGATTAGAACACATGAACATGTAATGATTGGAACCAGGTTGACCTCGTTGAATATGACGTTGCTGATTGAGGTTGTTAACTTGGGCCAATCAGGAAATCCCCAGCTGACCAACACAATCAGAGGTTAGAAAAATATAAGCACTACTGCAGTTAGGCGATAGTGTGGGGAAGAAACAAAAAAAACACAAGTATAACCAGGAGAATTAGAGTCTCCTTAGTTAAAAATAAATCAGAGGTTAGAATCTCTTCAGTTCTGGCAACTGACTCTGGGCTGGTTGGCCACAACCAGTATACTGTGCACAAGTATATAAAGGGAGACTTGGTGACGGAATACCCAGCCTCTATGCAGTTATTTCAGAATAGAAGTTGACAATTCAAAGCATCAAGTTTGCTCTGCTATTCAATAAGATTATTGTTGATCTGATAGTCCTCAAATCCACTTTCCTGCCTTTTCTCCATAACTTTGGATTCCTTGCAGATAGTCTATCTCAGCCTTGAGTACACTTAAACAATTCTACAGGTTCATTACCCATGTGAGGAGAAATTCCTCTTCATTTCTGTAACTGTGCAACCCCTTATTTTGAGATTATGCCCTCTGGTCTTTGACTCTCCCACAAGGAGAAACTAGGTCTCAGCTCCCTAGGAATCTTTTATGTTTCAGTGAGGTCACCTCTCATTCTTCTCAATTCCAAATAGTACAGGCCAACTCTACTCAACCTCTCATCATAAAACTATCTCTCCATACACAGGATCAGCCTTGTAAACCTTCTATGGAGTGCCTCCAGTGTCAGAATATCTTTCCTTTGATGGTCAAAACTGTTCACAGTATTCTAGATATGATCTGAATAGTGTGGAGCTGGAAAGGTCCTGATGAAGGGCTTATGCCCAAAACATTGATTCTCCTGCTCCTCAGATGCTGCCTGACCTGCTGTGCTTTTCCCGCACCACACTTTTTTACTCTGACTCTCCAGCAGTTGCAGTCCTCACTTTCTCCATGATCTGAATAGTGTCTCGTACAGTTTTAGCAAGATTTCCTTTTTTATACTTCATTCCATTTGGAATGAGGGCCAACATTCCATTTGCCTTCCCTATTATCCACTTTCGTGCTTGGTAGCTTTTTATGATTCCCAAATCTGTCTGTGTGGCAGCTTTTCTGCACTCTTTATGCTATCTAAATAATGTTCAGCTCCTCTATTCTTCTTATAAAGTACATTACCTCATATTTCCCCATATTATATTACATCTGCCAAGTCTATGCCCACTCACTCAACCAGTCAATATCTCCACATTTCATGTTGGGACCTCAACTGTTCATTTATTTATTGATAACTTAGATGACAGGATGGAGAGTCACATATCAACATTTGCCAATTACTCAAACAACATTGTAAGTAATGCAGATTGAAGCAGAAAGGCAAAATGTGTTATTAATTGATTGCGTTATTAAATGATTGAGCAAAAATGTGGTAAATGGATTTTTCAGAAAGCACACTTGAGATCCAATTTGAATTTAATCCAAATAGAATGAAGTAGAATCTAAATGGTGAAATGCAAGGCACTCATGTACAGCTACAGATAATAAGCAAAAATACGATTAGAATCCTGGCTTTTAACAAAGGGACAGAGATCATGCTTAAACTGTGCAAAATCCTGATTAGAACACTCTTGAAAGATTGTGTTCAGTTCTGGGTACCACACTTTAAGAAGGATGCTTTGGAGGGATTGTAGTGTAGGTTTCCCAGAATGATACACAGATGCCAGTGGTTAAATTATGCACTAGAACATACAAATAACTACAGTATTTCCTGCAATTCAGAATGTTAATGTTTGATTTGATCAAAGTTTACAAAATATTAAGGAAAACAAGGTAGATAGGGAGAAACCATTTCTGCTAGATGGGAAGTCAACAAATAGGAACAAGCCCTGAACATTAGTTAGGGAACGTGCCTGTGTGCAAAGAATGCTAAACATTTGGGATTTTGTTCCATATGTGGTTGTTATGAAAAGTAGCATGCTATGTCTAAAACTGAGTTCAAAAGCATATGATGATCAAAGATATATGACATATGGGCAAAGGCGAGTACATGAATTTGACGATAAATTAACGATGGTCTCAATGAATAGGTGAATTGGCTGAAGGGGCTAAATAGCCTGATCCTGTTCTGGTGTTTGTATAAGATTCAAACTGCAGTGATGCTCCTTTAAGAAGTAAGAAGTTTTGAGTGAAGAAGCAGCTCGGGTTGAATGTTTTTTTCAGATAATGACTAATTGAAATCTACCAGAGACAGAGATTGAATGGGCTGTGCAAGTAGATTTCCTGGCTGTGCTGCAAAGGGTGTCACTCTTAATATCTATAGCAAACAGTCTTGGCAGTGTCCTCATATACCTTTAAAACCCAGTTATCTTTTTATAACTGCTTTCATGAAATTATTGTTCAAATTAACTCTGGCAAAGGGCGGCTTTCCTCTTAGCCTATACACAAATCTATTCCTGTCCACATCCAATACTTTTTCCTCTGGCTTCTTTGTACCCTACAGCACCTAATATCAACTGTTCCTCTTCTGAGTTATCCATATCCTCTCTACGTTACTCTATTAGGTTGCTGAGGGTGCGTGGAGGGTGAATGACAATGTGGGAGAATTTTTACTGACTATTTCCTCAGATGAGAGTCCTCCTATTGGGTTATTTCCTCTTTGTTGATGGGGGTCTAAGTATTTCAGCTCCCCCTCCTGATGAGTTAAGAACCAGACGTCCGCTGTTCCATCACCTCCTGTAGCTCATTGTTCCCAGGAATGAGGAATAATTTCTGTCTGGCATGAGAACAGAACAGATGGTACTTTCATTCGCAGGCTGGCTGATTTGACATCTATTAGCGAATTTCTCTTATGGAGTTCCAATAAAGAAAATAACTCTTCCAAAAGTATGCATATATTGCAGGGTTCCCCCAGTAATATAATGTAATTGTTACATTTGAAATAGTCTATACAGATGTTTCAGCTCACTGGTTTATGTACCTACATTTATTACAGTATTTTTAGGATTACCAATCTGTAGTCCATTTAGTTTAAATTATAGAAGGAAAAAGCAGCTTGTTGCCAACATACTTATCGTGCTGACCTTGTGAGAAAAAAAAACTCTTCCTGGACTGCAAGAGAATCTTGGTGATTTGGTATTCACTGTCCATGACAACTGCTTCCATATGGTCCTGCCCGCTTTGTTAGCAGGTCTCCTGTCATCTACTTCCACAATTGAATCCCTCCTCTGCCTAATTACAGTCACATTAATATTTCCTTCACTCCCTGAGAAATTTGCTGCCATCTTTGAAATATTTCCTGCTGGAACCGTGGCTGAAAATTTATACTTTCTTTACCTCTAGGAAATGTGGGGGAGTGTAACATGTGCAAGAGGCTTGAGGGACTTGCTTTGTTCCTTGGCTTCTCACTTCCACCAGTTGTTTACCACTTTGTCTGTTTAAGGCTGATTGAGTAGACAGGCAGGAGGCTGGAAGAACACTGCAAGCCAGACAGCATCAGCAGGTGCAGAAGTCAACGTTTCAGTGTAACCCTTCTTCAGGTTATACCCCAAGCATCAACTTCTCCACCTCATGATGCTGCCTGGCTTGTTGTGTTCCTCCAGCCTCCTGCCTGTCTATTTTGGATTTGAGCATCTGCACTGTTTTTGTCTCTAAGGCCAATTGAGGCCTTGAAATAGCCAATTTTAGACCCACTTTATTGCCTCTTCCTTCTGCCTCTGGTATCCTGCCAGCAGCTTATCGATGCTCTACCACCTGGAGAGCTGCCCAGTGAAACTTGGCAGACTCTCTATTGGACGAGAAGCAGAGGTAGTCCCCTCTTGCTTAGGCACACTATGGTCTGTACAAACACAAACACCCTCCCCACCCTCTGCTGAAGATGCCCATCTCTGCCTGTACAATCCAACCCTCCATTCACCATCTCAGCAGGATCTCCCTGGTCACTCCCGGAGATCCACAAACCTCTTGCCCGAACTCTGGTCCTCTTCATCAGTATACCCCAAAGAGCTGCTGGTACTTAAGAGCTGTTCAGATGTCCAATTGGCTGGCAGATTTTGCAACAGCCTGCTGCAGAGGTGCAAAAATCAGGGAGGTAGGGAGTTAATTAACTGAGGAGAACAGCAGTGAATGCGGGACTCCGGGGTCTGTGTAGGCAAACTTGACCTCGAATTTCCAATTAGTAGGGGCTTGGTGGAGAGTAGGGTGCCGTGCTGGGCATAGTTTCTACATAAAATCCTGGTTAATGGTTTCAACTTGCAATTTGCTCAGTCTGCAGTTTGAGCAGTTTTGCCTTTAACTTTGCAGTTGTACCCTTCCTTCTGTTTCCCTTAAAACAATGAAAAGACTTTGTAAGTAACCAAATACAGGCCAGACTTGTGTCCCTGTACAGAATCTGGAGTCTGCTTATATGCATTTTATGTTTCAGTAGAGTTGCCTCTCATTCTTCTAAACTCCAGTGAGTATAAGCTCAACATACTCAGCCTCTCCTCAGAAGAAAATTCCTCCATACCCAGGAACAACCTAGGGAACCTCCTTCAACTGCCTCCAACGCCAGTAAATCTTAGATATCGGGACCAAAATTATTCATGGTATTCCAGCTAGAGCCTTGTACTTTTAATAAAACCTGCCTCCATTCATACTCCATTTCCTGGGAAATAAAGTACAACATTGCATTTCCATCTAACCTCATGTACAAGGACCACAAATTCCTGTAAAATGCAACTTCCTTCAGTTTTGCGCCAATTAAATAATACATAGCTCCTCTTTCCTCCTGTCAAAGTGAATACAGTCATACTATATTCCATCTTCCAAGTTTTTACCTATTCATTTAAAATGTCAAGATCTCTTTGCAGATCTATGCTGTCATTTTCACCACTCAACTTCCCACCTATTTTTGTCTCATCTGCAACTTGGTAATTCAGTTTTATCATCCGTGTCACCAATTTATATTGTAAATAATAATGGCCCAGCATTATCCCTGTGGCACTTATCTAGTCCCAGGTTACCACCCTGATAAAGCCCTTTATCCTAACTTTCTGTCTTCTGTTTGTTAGCCAGTTCTCTATCCATGCTCATATACTATCTCCAACATCACAGACTTATCTTATTCAGAAGCCTGATATATGGTATAGATACTGGATTAGTGGTGCTGGAAGAGCACAGCAGTTCAGGCAGCATCCAAGTAGCTCAGTTCAGATAAAGGATTGTGTACCTGTGTCTTATCAAGCACCTTCTGAAAAGCCAAATATGCTACATATGTTCCTTCTTCTTTATTTATCCTGCTTGTTACCTTCTCAAAGAACTGTAACAAGTTTGGCAGGCATGCTTTCCCCTTCATTAAGCCATATTGATTCTACTTGATCATGGTATGTACTTTTAAATGCACTGCCATTATATCCTCTTTAATAGATTCTAACATTTTCCCAGTAACAGACTTTAAGCTAACTGGACTGTAGTTAGCTCTCTTTTATCTCCTTTCCACTTTGAATCAGGATGTTATATTGATTGTTTTTCAATCTTCTGGGAATTTTCCAGAATCTAAGAATTCATGAAAGATTACTACGAGTTTATCCATTCTCTCTGTCACTACTATCCATTCTCCCTATAGCTACTTCCTTTAATATCCTCGAATGTACCGATTTAGCCACATTAATTTCCTTTATTGAGTGATATTTGTATTGCATTTATTGTTAGTCCCCTTTTAGCTGCTTGATTATTTACTATTCTTAGAATTGTAGCATTCGTGGAAAAGAACACCAGACTTGACATGTAAATGTCACCGTGAGCAGTTAACATAGATACTGTACTGACAGAAGATGTTGCTTCTTTCTGAGGGCCTTTAACTTAGTCATCTCTAAAGTCTGCCAATGTTTTCAGGTGTATGAGGAACTGTATGTGTATGAGATGTATGAGAACAATGGATTTTGGATGAAGGAAATGCCAAAGATGGCAAGACCAATCCTTGAATAGACCAAAACCAACAAATTACCAGTAACATACTGCAATATGCATCAAGTCATTGAAAAGGCCAGCAGAACTCAGGAATAGTTGATTGATGATGAGGATAGAACATGACATAGCCTAAGGTGGAGGCTGATTTAACCTGTGGCATGCCAACACATTTCCACAAATGAAGTTGCCTTGGTTTAGATGACGTAAGTAAAATATTCTGAGACCAAATTGTAACTGCATCATACCTCCATATCAAACGATTTGTCATGAATCCTTTTCCAGACTACCTGTTCTGTATCATCTGTCATTCATCCACATTATGCAAACATCATTTTTTAACAAGCCTCTCACAACTTTGCTTATTAGTTCACTGATGCTCCTAAATCTGTGTAATATAATCCTGAAAAGAAAATGCAAATGTCACAAAATTTACACATTGTGCTAATTCAGAATTTTGAGGAAACCTCACATGGTTGACAGTATTTGGTTTGGCTATGCTAAAGAATTAATTCTCAGCTATAAAGACATCATTTACCCAGTGATTTGAACAACGGCAAATAAAAAGTCGTGGTACTTTAATCTTAAATTGACACAGTTAAGAGCTGGTTTGAAAACATTCCTTAATCTTTTGTGGAGTTTGAATGTTGTCGATTGGGTTTGTTTGATCTTTTGCCTTACTGGGGGAATAGAGGTGTGAAAACAATTTTATCTGATATTGAGTTTTATCTTATCATCAATTGTCAAATTTGCACTTCAAGTGATTACAAAAAACAATATTTGAATTTAAGTCAATTGTCTTATTAAGTCAATCCATTCTATCTTGTGAAAATAAATTGCACCATTGTAAGCATATACCTAAAGATGAACCTATGTATGCATTAGAAGACATACAAGTGCATATATTTTTGGATGATTAAAAGAAACAGTCATTCATTTCTAATGAGCGGGTCACGGTTAAGTCTTTGAATAACTTGTGATAATGTGAAGCAGTTTCTATTTTGCTTCGGCTCAAATTGTGTAGTGTAATTAAACTGTGAACTGTATAGGAATTTAGAAAGGAGTTTAGTATTTTCTTCAGAATGCAACTCTGGTTGCAATTGCGAAATTGTTAAGGACTCCACTGAGAATCTTAACTGAGCTTCAATCTTGTTAATGTTAGATATACAGTTAGAATTCTGTTTTCCCTGGCTGGAGAGCAACACAGGAACCAACAGCACAACTGCAGATACTATTCTACTACTGCACGATGTAATTTAATTATGGATAAGGAAAGACAAATAATTTAATTCATAATTTTAAGAAATTTGATATCGAGAAAGAACCCACATTGTCCTCACTGCAAAATGTATTTGCCTGTTCTGTGACTTTTCTATCTGAACATCAGTGAAGATAAACTTCGCAATAATCATTCTAATGTTACCTAATGCCAGCTTGAACTAGGGCAACATGGTGGCTCAGTGGTTAGCATGGCTGTCTCACAGTATTGGGGACTTGGGTTTGATTCCAGCCTTGGGCAACTATGTGTGTGGAGTTTGTACATTCTCCCTGCATCTGTGTGGGTCTCCTCCGGGTGTTCCAGTTTCCTCCCAAGTCCAAAGATGACTTCAGGTGAATTGGCCATGATAAATTGCCTATAGTGTTAGGTGCACTGGTCTGGGTGGGTTACTCTTCAGAGGGTTGGTGTGGACATGTTGGGCCAAATGGCCTGTTTCCACACTGTGGAAATCTATTCTGAACTCTCCTGTGTAACAGTTATAATTATTTCAGAGTAATTTTTCCAGATTTACTTTTTCCATTCCACCACTTTGTATATATGTATTTTAAATTAAACTGTATGGACTTGTTAACACACACCTCTGGATCAGGTGGTAGCTAAACCTGGACATTCTATCCTACAGGCAGGGGCACTACCACTGTGCCACAAGAGTCCTATTAACTGACTTGTATACTGCTATAAAATAACTCTGTGGTTCTATTAGCTAGGCTGAAAAGCCCAATTTTCATCAGTTGAGATTTATTACACAGACCTATGACACTAGGCACAGAATAATGTTCTTTTCTGCACTGGTTCCAATATTTGAATGTTTCCCCTGCATCTTGGTTATCTAAACGGGGCATAGTACTCAACTGGTGTCTGACTAGAGCTTTAAACGGTTTGATTATTTTCTTTTGAGTTACATTCTATTCTTTTGCCAATGTGGTTTAAAACCTTTTTGCTTTGTTGGGTGCTGCTTAGTGCTGGTTTTATACATTTACTAATACTTCAAGGTGTCTTTCAAATTTATTTGTAGTTATTTCAACACCATTCAAAGAGTAAGGGTAAGAGTGGACCGACACAATGGCTCAGTGGTTAGCAGCGCTGCCTTTTAATTCCATCCTTGGGTGACTGTCTGTGTGGAGTTTGCACATTCACCCCGTGTCTGCGAAGACTTCCCTCCGGGTGCTCTGGTTTCCTCCCACAGTCCAAAGATGTGCGGGCCAGGTGAATTGGCCATGCTAAATTGCCTGTCATGCTAAATTGCCTGTAGAGTTAGTTGGAGGGAAATGGGTCTGGGTGGGTTACTCTTCGGAGGGTTGGTTTGGGCTGAAGGGCCTGTTTCCACGCTGTAAGTAATCTAAATGTGTTCAGTTTCTTTTCTATCTGCAATACTTTACATTTCTCTAGAATAACCTTTATCTCCTCTCGCTCAGTTTACATTCATTCATTTTCCAACTCATTCTGAGCATTTTAAGAATTTAAACGAATTTAGAAATTTGGAAATGATTCAATGGCTGTACAAGGATCAACAGTGTCCTCTGCTCATGACCCCATGAGACAACCCATAAGAAACAAACCTATATTTTTAATCTTCATTTAATGTAGGAAAGTGGTACAAGGCACTTCACAGAGGTGTAAGGAAAAAATTGATTGTCAAATCAAAGATGGTTAGGAAATGTGCTCAAAGACTTGTTAGAAAAGATGAGCTTTGAGAATCTTGAATAGAAATGGAGCTGTAAAGATGGAATGGTTTAGACAATTAGGGAATCACATTGTCAGAACAATAGAATATGTCAGAAAAAAAAACAAATCAGACTATTTGAAACTCTGAGTTCTGATGAAGGGGCATGGGACTCAAAACATTAACTCTGATTTCTCCCCAGAGATGCTGCCAGACCTGCTAAGCTTTTCCAGCAATTTCTTTTTTTTGTTTAAAGTTCTGGTCAGATACGGGTTGAGTACTTCGTCCATTTTATATTAACAAGATGCAGGGGATATATTCAAAATATTGGAACCAGTGTAGAAATTTCTGTGCTTAGTTTCAAAGGTCTGAGTAATAAATCAAGACTGAAAAAATTGGGCTTTTCAGCCTGGCTAATAGAACCACAGAGATTTGTTTTTAATAATGGAGCCTAGGCAATTAATCCAAGGCTATCAATGCTGGGAAGATAGAAGCAAATTACTGCAGATGCTGGAATCTGTACTGAAAACATCAAATGCTGCAGATCACAGTGGGTCAGACAGCATCCATGGAGAGACAGTAAGCTAACATTTTGAGTCTATATGACTTCATCAGAGCTGTGAAGAAAGATTGGACCAGAGTCAGAGGTTGGGCAAACTTGAGGGGATGCAGTATGTCAAGGTAAGATTGGGTGAGACCAAGAAGTGATGCAATCATAACGAGGAACATATTAAAGTTAAGGCATGAGTAATGGAATTGAGAATTTTCTTCTCCTTAAAAATTCTTAAGCAGCAGGGGAGATCCTAACCTTGCTTGCATCAGTGGGGAATTCAGTGGCATGTCTGCAGGATGAAACTTTCAATAGATTGCCCAATTAAGAGCAGTTAGTGGGACATAGGGATGTGTAGCCCAATGCAAGGTCTCATTGGACTGGCTGACCAGTTACCCTACTGGAAGAGGGAAGTGAATTCAAATGAAAATAAAGGCCCAATGTTGTTTGGACCATCAGCATGAAACAGAAATAGTTACAGCCTGGTGGCTCTGTGATAGAAGTCACTGACATCCCTCTAAAGTCCAAGTGGGCCTCATAGATATGGGTTCCCTGATTGGGGCTGTTAAGCTGGTCGAATCAGGGAGCCCTATCTGACAGATATGTATAGGAGTGTCAGCAGTTCTATTCATTCTGAGAGCTGGCTGTGAGGGAGCTGGGTCAGTCAAGTACTAAGCAGATGTATATTAAGGTGAGCTTGGTGGTGGGACACCATCCTCTATAAAGATTAGATTAGATTACTTACAGTGTGGAAACAGGCCCTTCGGCCCAACAAGTCCACACCGCCCCGCCGAAGCACAACCCACCCATACCCCTACATTTACCCCTTACCTAACACTACGGGCAATTTAGCATGGCCAATTCACCTGACCTGCACATTTTTGGACTGTGGGAGGAAACCGGAGCACCCGGAGGAAACCCACGCAGAGATATTTCAATCTCAATTTTAAAAATAAATCAGTGACCTCATCATTTTCACAGAGTGGTTGCTTAGCTCCCTAGCCCTTGTGTGAAGAAGTACTTCCTAATTTCACCCTTTAACTGACCTAGCTCAAATGTTAGAATTATGCCCTTTGCTCTGGATTTCAGCAGAGGTAACAGTTTCTCTGCATCTATCTTATTGATTTCCTTAATTGTTTACTGACCTTATATGGACCAAGAAACAACATTCTAACTTCAAGAGAATATAAAACAAGTTCATGTAACAAGTCCTCACGTCCTTTTAATTTGAATGCTGGTACCATTCTGGTGAATTTGTCCTTAAGGCCAATATGTCTTATTTGGAAACAAAGTTATGTGACCACTCTAAGATGACCATGCTTATATTACCACAGTCAGGTAAGAATGAACCTTCTGACGAAAGGTAAAGAATGCAAAACCAGAAAGGACCTTTATTTGACAGCTGTAAAAAAGGAACTGACTCCAAAATGTTTCTTTTGCTCTGAAAATATCCATAATAAAGACTGATGAAGCAGGGAATTGTTTTCAATGGTGACCACGGCTCAGCTCACATCTGGGGAACACGTCAATGGTTCTGCAACCATTTATTAGAGCAGCAGTTACCTTAAACCTCACTGTAAATTCTTATTATTGAACAGCTAATGTTTCTTTTCCAAACTAAAATGAATTACTCAGCGTGCTTCACCTGACAAGGCTTCCTTTAAATCTTTGTAATATTTTGTGCCACGTTTCAGCCACACATTATTATTTCAAGGCTGGTAGGAAATGCTGTCCATCTGTGCGATATTCCCCCAGGACGCCAGTTTGAACTTCTGAATCCTTTTGTATGACACAGGCCTGGTGTATTCATAACTGTGAGCCCATGTGGCCACACAGTATGGGAAAGCAAACACTAGGTCCTGTCCAACGGAGGGTCACTCCTATCTGGCACTATTGGAAGAGCTGTGTAAAGAAAGAAGCATAAAATCAGGGAAGTCTGAGGTGTGATGAATTACTTGAGCTGCTACTGACCCCCATTAATCAAAGGACATGTAACAATATTGCAACAGCATTAGGATGAGGTATGTTGACCCTGGGTCTGTGATTAGATCAGAAAAACAACCATTGTTACCAGCACACAATCATAAAAGGGAGTTTGCTTTCTCCAAATTACACAGGCAATGAGGCCCCAGTAACAGCTGATAGTATAGTTGATGTAACCTGAAAGGTGAGCAAATAACAATAGTTATGCATCCAAAAACAAACAGACATTCGTCCATCCCACATCATGGGAAATCTTAGCGGACCTGTGGTATTCCAGTATCAGGTACATCTTTTGCAGAGGAAGGTTAGAGAATGCCAGCAAAATTAACCTCCCCCGTTGTTAATGTTCCAATGTCGATAGATTTTCTGTATTACGAGGAAACAATGATGTCAGCATTAAACATTCCAATAGGTGCTGCATTTGGCAGCCTTTGACCATATGCTGTGCCATCCAATAAATTTCAACAAGTCAACTGTCTCTGTAAAAGAATTCCAGTGTTTCAGGTTTTAAGATAGCTCACCATCGTGACTGTCATTATGACCGCATAATAATTGCACTACACAAATAGTAGCTAAGTTATCCGGAAAACAAAAATAAATAATAGGTATCATTGTTTAGTTCATTCTGATATTCTATTGGTTTCTCTTCTTTTAAATCCTTTTATTTTAACAGCATTCACCTCTTTAAAGCCTTTGGTACAGACAACATTCAAAGCTAAACTAATGCCTTCCTTGTTCTCTGAGCAAGATAGCAGAAAAAGCTTGTTGTCAGATATATAGCATCCTTTGTACCTCTAGTCTCTAACCCATTTATGCCTTATCCTTTTTTGACCCTTTCTATGTCATTATTTTTTCTATGGTCAATCCTCACGACTGAATGTTCCTCTCATGTTTCTCTTAAATTACAAATACCTAATCTGATATGCTTTCCATTCCACCTGCACCTACGCATTACTGAAAACAAGACTGTCTCCCACACATACTCACTTCTTAGGATTTCAAAACTGGAATTCTTCAGCTGGGTCTGTCTCTCTGTCCTCTTGTAACCCACAGACTTTAAAGTTTAAGTAATGGTATTACTGATTCCTGATTTATCTCATCCTCCTCTTACACTTTGGAACCTTGCCAATCTTAAAATGTGGTTTACCTCGAAGTAGCTGTTATGGCTGGTGACACCTAAAATTTTGTAGTTTTTCAGAATGGGAAACTCTCTCATCCAGATTGCAAATGGTCGAATTATTCACTATTCAGACATTTAATCTGGAAGTCCATTGTACTAGGATACTCTTCATTCACTGTCAGTACGTACATTACTGATTACCTGGGGAACTAAGTAATTCAGTCACATCAGAGTTTCAATATAGAGGAAAAATTCTATTCAACTCTAAGTATCTTTAGTTGCATAATTCCAATAATGGAAGAGGAATTGATCATGCAGTGGATTTAGACTGTGATCTCCCAACTATGTATCTGGATTTGAGTCCAGTCATAGTGACAATAATCCATTAAACAGATTAATATGATCATTAAAAGCAGTCCGGTGAATATCATACAAATGCAATAACATGTTACTTTCTAACACCATTGAATTTAAAAATCAGTTAAAAATAATTGATGAGAAACCCAATTATTGTGGTTCTTTCAGTTTGTCTCTGAAGTTCACAACACATTATCTGTTTTAATTCATGAATTTGTAAGCAAACGTGTTCGATTCATGAAATCCAAAAGCTATTTTCTTTTTGTTTTCTGAAATATTCTCAAATCACTTAAGTGACAGTTCACAATGCCAATAGTACAACTAAAAACAGGAAATACAATAATAATCAGTAACTTTGACAGAATCTGTGCAGAGAGTAACAATGCTAATGTTCTTTGATCTGTGATGGAATATGTAGGCAGCATCTATAAGAACCACGCTGCTGCATGAAATGTGTGCCATGTTTAACCAACACTCTCACTGCCTGGCAGCTCTGAGGGAATCCTCCAGTACCTAGCAGACTATGTGTGTCAATGCATTTTACAGAGTGCATCCTGCAAAACCCTTGCCAATAATTGTAAGGCAACCAACTGATGATAGGAAAGGAAGCTGAAGAGAAGGACGAATGGAGGCAACCAACAAATCCTCTTCAAATCTGTGCTATCATTAAAAACTCACTCAACTACAATAGTAGTAAATACAACTTGCTTGAAAAGGTAAAGCTTTGGACTAAATTATCTGCCATGAGCAGCAACCCAGCAACAGGGCTGGCTGGTTGACAGGCTGCTCTTGTCAGTAAAAGAAGACTGATGCTAGCATCCTGACATGGTAAAGCAGGGTCATGCTCCACAGAATCACTGACATTATCCTGGAGCAGTGTGTCAGCAATTCTGGCAATGCTTTGGGAGACAAATTGTTGGACTGCTGTGAGAGCCTGCAAGTCTCTAGAAACACTGGCATCTGTTGTTATGATGGCAGCTTCCTGAGTTTGCGTAAGCATGTAGCAAATAAAAGGAGGAGTCAGCAGTGTAGCCTATCGAGCCTTTGTCAACAGGATCAAGGGTGATCTCTGATCTTCATTTCATTTTCTCACCTTTTCACCATTTCCCTTGAATCTATCACTGCACACAAAGTATTGGTACCAGCTTTTCATATACTTGACTAAGTTCATTGGTGTAGAGAATTTCACAAATTCACAACACTGGAAACACTAGTTCTGTTTCCCTTTCCACAGATGCTGCCAGAGCTGTGGAGTTTCTTCAGCATTTTATGTTTACATTACATCCTTCCTTAGACATGGAGACCAAAAGTACAGGACTCTAGGTGTGTTATTATGAAATCTCTGTAATACTGATTCAATCCTTGTCTTGGATTCCTTTGCGTTCCCCACAACACCCCATCCACGTAAGAACCAGCATTCGATTTGCATTTGTAATTTCTTTCTCTGCCAGCAAGCCAATGTCTTATGTTTCAAGTGTAAGAATACCCAATTCTTTCTGAACATGAATACTTCTTAATTTCTAACCATTTTAAAAAAAATCTGTTTTTCTCTTTTGCATTCCAAAAGTGAATAACCTCCCGTCATTCCATATGATATAACATCTACTACAGTCTTACCCACTCACTTAACCTGTCAACCTGAAAGTGACACATGTATTTTTACTTTTTTTTGTCCTTTAACCAAACTTCCACCCATATCATATTATTCACGACCAGGTTTTTTACCATATGCACTTTATTAAATACCATTTGAAAGGGCATGATTTCAGACTAATCCTTTACTGTAAGGCCCTGATTCTGAGTGGTTTCTGTTTGTGCTGCACTGAAAGCTGAGACTTCAGCTATCAAATGGTGTGCCATGGTTGGGTCTATATTTGTGTGACATCCCAGAAGTTAACTGAAATTTCTGGTCAAGATGATGGCGAAGTGGCTGCACAGTGTGTGAGCTCCTGAGGCCAGAGCTCATCTGTTTCATCCACTTTTACTATATTTTTCTATCTCTACTTTTTACGCTTACTTCCCTTAGATGGCACCAAGGCATCAGAGGCAAAATTTGTTCCTGATGGCAGCAGAGGGAGTCAATTTTATGCTTCCAATGGTGGCAGTGGCAAAACAGGTGAGTTTATGCTCCCAACAGCGGAGGGAGATGAATATATGCTCCCAGCGGTGGTGGTGGTGGCAATGGTGGACGGAGGTGGAGTACTGCTCCCAGATGTGGTGGCAATCGTTGAGGGAGGTGGGGTTTTGCTCCCAGCAACGGTGGTGATGGAGGGAGGTGAGGATCCTCCCAGCAGTGATGGTAATGGAGGGAGGTGAGGGTTTTACTCCCAGCAGTGATGGTAATGGAGGGAGGTGAGGGTTTTACTCCCAGCAGTGATGGTAATGGAGGGAGGTGAGGGTTTCCTCCGAGCAGTGATGGTAATGGAGGGAGGTGAGGGTTTCCTCCGAGCAGTGATGGTAATGGAGGGAGGTGAGGGTTTCCTCCGAGCAGTGATGGTAATGGAGGGAGGTGAGGTTTTGCTCCCAAAAGTGATGGTAATGGAGGGAGGTGAGGGTTTGCTCCAAATGGTGATGGTAATAGAGGGAGGTGAGGTTTTGCTCCCAGAAGTGATGGTAATGGAAGGAGGTGAGGGTTTCCTCCCAGCAGTGATGGTAATGGAGGGAGGTGAGGTTTTGCTCCAAATGGTGATGGTAATGGAGGGAGGTGAGGGTTTCCTCCCAGTAGTAATGGTAATGGATGGAGATGAGGTTTTGCTCCAAATGGTGATGGTAATAGAGGGAGGTGAGGTTTTGCTCCCAGAAGTGATGGTAATGGAGGGAGGTGAGGTTTTGCTCCAAATGGTGATGGTAATAGAGGGAGGTGAGGTTTTGCTCCCAGCGGTGGTGGTGCCGGTGGGGAAGGGAGGTGAGTTTGGGCCCTGCATCCATTGCGGGACTGGGTGGCTGCATTTCTAAGATCAGCCCACTCATGGTGGCAATGTTATCAGGAGAGGCAAGATGCTACTGAAGAATGGCGATTCTGTTTCAGCTGCAGTGGCGCAGCGGAGGGTCTCAAGGCTGGCCAACTGGTTTGTGCTGGTGATGGTCTCAGTGTCAGGATGGAACAACCTGGATCCAGGCCCATGGTTAAGCATATAAGAAGGATCGCAATGTTGTACTTTTAACTTTATTTCTTTACTTTCTACTTCATGTCTACGATTTTATACCTCTATTCCTTTGTACTTAAGATGGCACCTTGTGGGGCAACATTAGACCCTTTTCACCTGTACTCCTGTATCTCTGCATGCGAGTACGTGACAATAAAATCTAATTCTAATTTCATATCTACTGTGTAGTAGATAGGCTCTGAGCTTGGCACAAAGGCTGTTCCAAGGGGGCACTGCCCTCAACATTGATGTCAGGTTTTCTAGCAGATTTATGTGCAGACCCATCAACCTTGTCTTGTAGCCCACATCACTAAAGTCCTCATCACTGTCCTCTGCAGCCAACATTATATGTGACCTCACTCACTGGTGAGCTGGTAGCTATATTCCCCATGTGCCCTGTCCTGATGGCAGACCATTTGTGCCTTGTGTCTTACCCTGTTGGAGATGTTACCTTCAAAGATATACACAGTTTGGTTGTTGTGAGTGTGAGAGGGAGTGAAAATGCTTCTTCTTCATCAATATTTTCTTGTCCTTTCACCTCTTCCCATGCCAGCACTGCCAGGCCAGTCTCCACTTCTTTAGGCTGTGAAAGGAGAAAGGCACAAGAGTAAATTTATGGTGAGGGGAGGTGGGGAAAAGTGACAGATGCCTTTCCATACCATCTGCAGCTTGTATAAGTGGAGACAGAAAATAGGATGTGAAAAGGAGGGTAAGATATAAGCATATAATCATGTGACATGATTTCAGTCCTTTTACTGGCTACCACCTCAGTCAAGGCTGCTCCAGTGATGGCAATACGTTATCCTTCTGGGGTCGGAGGGCAGGAGGGTTTAGGACATGAAATCATTCTAGTTAGCTCCAGCTGTCCCTGGTTTTGCAATTTCTTGTTCTATCAGAGAGAGAAATGTGCCAGTGAGTGTGGTGCAAAGTATTGGATGATACAGCTGTCATGGTTGAATAATTGGCAAGTTGTGAGTTGTGAATGAGATTTGCAGCAATACTGATGTATACTTTTTATGAATTGGCTATTGAGGGGTGAGGCAAATCTGGGTATGAATCTTTGTTAACAATCATGAATGACAGAGGCATAGTGCTTTGAGCAGTGCCTGAGGCTAGGGTTGCACTTGGTGGGAAATGGCATTTGGAGTTCCATATTTATTGTCCTTGTAATATTTAGCAGTGTTACATCCAATTGTTTGGGGTTAAATTTCTGTCATTGACCTCAAAACTATCATATCTCCTTCACAACTTTGTCTGGTGGGCTATTTGGTGTGGTGCAGATTGGAGATATTTCTCCTGTACTCCACTCCTACACCAAGAATTCCAAATTGGTATCAGTCATCTAGGAGCATAGTGTCCTTCACACTGTACCAATTTTTTTGGCTTTCCCAGTACAAAATCACTTTTACAATGACATCTAGCACCTGCTTCAGCCAAAATGCATCTCCACTTTAAGAGGTGCAATCTGGTTTCAACTAGTGCTGGGTATGTTTTGTGCCATTTGATCGGGTATCAACCCTTCAATAGCACACTTAGCCCAAGCTGCATGCTAAACCCATTTCAATAAGCAGACAGCATGAATTCTGTTTGCTGGCTACATTGGAAGCTATGTGCATTGCTCTGTTTCATTTTCAGTGAATGTTGAATTCATGGCCAAGCAGTTTATAACTTAATAAAAGAGTTTGAACAAAACAAATCTGAGCATAATTAGGGTCACATTACAGACACTGCTATCATGTGAGTAAGAAATCAATACCCTCTCTTGCTAAATGACTGATTCAAGCTGTCAATATAAATGTCATCCTCGGCATCAGGACACCTCCAGAGGGCTCCTCCAAATGAAAGCAGCCCTGATAGTCATTTCAATTAGATTGGAATAAATACGAAACCACAAGTGACTGGGGATGAAAACAAAATTTAAAACTCATGGCCAACTTATAGACATTTGGATGTGGTCTGTCAAACTGATACACCAGGGAGATGGTAAGTGAGCAGATTTACAATTTCAATCATCTATTGGAAAACAATGGAATGTGGTGCAAACATTTTCATTAACTTACTCTGTCCCTAAAGTGCTTGTTATAAAAAGAGTAAAACATAAAATGCTTAAATGAAGCAAAAAAAGGTAGTATTTTTCAAGAGACTTTTATGACTTTATGACTTCTAGACGGTTCTCACAATGGGACCATAAGTTGGAAACCAGCCCACCCTTGCACTTTAGAACAGGAGCCATGAAACAAATGTATGTGATGAAGGGAATTTAATTTGCAGAAAACAGGAAATGAAAAGAAACAAACTATTATTGGCATTTCAGTCAAAGTATGTAACTTCCAGGGAAGTGTGGAGATGCATCATAAGACTGTTGGATTCAAAATTGAAACAGGCTATTTTTGCTTTCATTGAGAAAATGTCATTTAGTGTATGTGAAGGAGTCTGCATCTGGTTGCTGTGTGTTTCGTGATGTCAAACTTACCTTGTGGAATCAGCAGTCTCCATTTTTGCAGCAGCAGCGGGAGGGTTGAGAGCAAGGACCGGGGGCTGCCGAGAAAGTAAATTAGTTCTTTAATAACCGATCTCGGAGTGCACACTGAGCAGGAGGGGCACAAGGGACTGCTGAGTAAGTGAGGTAATATATTTGGGTGATTGCTTTACCTGAAACACTACTTAGGTAGTGTCTCCCATCCATCCTCCTAATCTAAACGAGAAAAAGTTCTGTGTGCTGACTCGGTAAGGTTACTAGTTTTTTCAATAGTCTCTTTGGGAGTTCAGAACAGTGGGAATGGATGTTAGGGCAGTTGCATGCTCCTCCTGTAGGATGTGGGAGGTAAGGGTCACCACTAGTGTCCCCACTGATTTCATCTACAGGAAGTGCACCCAACTCCAGCTCCTTGGAAACTGCATTAGGGAACTGGAGCTGGAGGTGGACGAACTTCAGATCATTCAGAAGGTGGAGGGGGTAATAGAGAGGAATTACAGGGAGGGAGTTTCACCTCAGGTACAAGAGAAAGGTAGATGGGTTACAGTCAGGGGACAGAAAGGGAACAGGCAGACAGTGCAGGGATCCACTGTGGCCATTCCCCTCATCAATTCCCCTCATACTGTTTTGGATACGGTTGGGGGGGGAACAACCTACCAGGGGAAAGTCATAGTGGCCAGGTCTCTGTCACTGAGCCTGGCTCTCAGAAGGGAAGGGGGGAGAAGGGAAAAGCATTAGTGGTAGGAGACTCAATAGTTAGGATAATAGATTCTGTGGTCGCGAACAGGACAACCGGAAGGTATGTTGCCTCCCAGGTGCCAAGGTCCGGGATGTCTCTGATCGAGTCTACAAGATTCTGAAGGGGGAGGGTGAGCAGCCAGAAGTAGTGGTGCACATTGACACCAAGGACATAGCTAATAAAAGGGATGAAGATCTAAAACGTGATTTCAGGGAGTTAGGTTGGAAGCTAAAAATGGGACGTGCAGAGTAGTAATCTCAGCATTACTACCGGTACCACGTGCTGGTGAGGTGAGGAACAGGGAGTGAGTACAGCTAAATATGTGGCTACAGGGCTGGCTCAGGAGAGAGGGCTTCAGATATGTAGCTCATTGGGGTGCCTACTGGGGAAGGTGGGACCTGTACATAAAGGACTTAAATTGGAGGGGCACCATTGTCCTGGGCGGGAGATTTGCTAGAGCACTTCGGGTTTAAACTAGTTTGGCAGGGGGATGGGATCAGAGGAGAGGGTAGTTGTTGAACAGGTAGAAATAGAATACAGAGAGTCTGTCAGAAAGGATACAGAGTTGGTAGGGCAAAGGGATGGGTTAAAGTGTATTTGTTTCAATGCAAGGAGTGTCAGGAATAAGAAGGGTGAACTCAGAGCATGGATCATTGCTTAGAACGATGATGTTGTGGCTATAATGGAAATATGGAATTCATGGAGGCAGGAATGGTTGCTTGTCATTCCAGGGTTTAGATCTTTTAAAAAGAATGGGGCAGGGGGTAAAAGAGGAGGGGGAGTAGCATTATAAATTAGAAAGTACATCATAGTTGCAGAAAAGCAGGTTGTTGAGGAGGGTTTGTCTACTGAGTCAGTTTGAGTAAAAGTCAGTAACAGGAAAGGAACAGTCACTTTATTGGGTTCTCTATAGACAACCACTACCACCTCCCCCCTCCGCCCCCCCCCCCCCCCCCCCCGCCCCGTAGCAACAGAGAGATGGAAGAACAGATTGAGCAACAGATCTTGGAAAGGTGCAGATGTAACAGAGTTATTGTTGTTATGGGTGACTCAACTCCTCCAATATTGATTGGAACCTCCTTTGTGCAGATGGTTTGGATGGAGCCAATCTTGTCAGGTGTGTCCAGGAAGGATGCCCGACTCAATATGTAGGTACGCCAACTAGGGGTAGACCATATTGAATTTGGTGCTTGGCAACAAGCCAGGCTAGGTGTCAGATCTCTCGGTGGGAGAGATTTCGGTGACAGTGACCACAACTACCTCACCTTTACCATTGCCATGGAGAAGGATAGAAGCAGACAGTATGGGAAGGTATTTAATTGGGGGAGGGGAAATTGTACTGCTATTAGACAGGAGCTGTGGAGTATGAATTGGGAACAATTGCTCTACAGGAAATGCACAACAGTAGATGTGCTGTATATGAATTTCAGTAAGGCACTTGATGAAGTGGTAGATTCATTCAGTAAGTTAGGAGGTATGGGATAAAGGGAAATTTGGCTGTTTGGATACAGAATCGGCTAGCTGAAAGAAGACAGTGAGTGATAGTGGATGGAAAGTATTCTGCCTTGAGGTCGGTGATCAGTGGAGCACTTGTTGCGAGTGTTGGATAACTTTGTCCCACTGAGATAGGCAAGGAATGGTAAGGTGAAGGAGCCTTGGATGACAAGAGGAGCTTCTTATCAAGAGGAAGAAGGAAGCTTACTTAAGGTTGAGGAAGCAAGGTTCTGGCGCAGCTTTAGAGGATTTCAGGGTCGCTAGGAAAGAACTCAAAAATGGACTGAGGAGAGCTTGGAGGGGGCATGAAAAAGCCTTGGCAAGAAGGATTAGGGAAAACCCAAAGGAATTCTACATTTACGTGAGGAATAAGAGAATGCTCAGAGAGAGGGTAGGGCCAATCAGAGATAGTGAAGGGAACTTATACCTGGTGTCTGAAGAGGTGGGGAGGCCCTAGGTGCTTCAGTATTCACTGGAGAGAGGGAACTTATTGATAGTGAGAACACTGTGGAACAGGTTAAGAGGCTTGAACAGATTGATATTAAGAAAGTAGATGTGCTGGAAATTCTGGGATTCATCAAGATAGATATGTCCCTAGGGCCGGACCAGATATATCCAAGTTTACTATTGAAAGCGAGGAATAAGATTGCTGCACCTCTGGCGATGATCTTTGCATCCTCACTCTCCATGGGAGTACTATCGATGATTGGAGAGAGGCAAGTATTGTTCCTCTGTTCAAGAAAGGGAATAGGGAAATCCCTGGGAATTACAAAACAGTCAGTCTTATGACTGTGATAAGAAAGGTACTGAAAAGGAATCAGAGAGGTAGGATTTACGACTATATGGAAAAACATAGCTTGATTAGATAGTTAGCATGACTTTGTGAGGGGCAGGTCATGCCTCACAAGTCTTATTGAGTTCTTTGAGGATGTGACGAGACAAGTTGATGAATCGACTGGTGGAAGTGCTGTATATGAATTTCAGTCAGATGAAGTGGTAGATTCATTCAGTAAGTTAGGAGGTATGGGATAAAGGGAAATTTGGCCATCTGGATACGGAATTGGCCAGCTGAAAGAGGACAGTGAGTGATAGTGAATGGAGAGTATTCTGCCTTGAGGTCAGTGATCAGTGGTGTCCCGCAGGAATCTGTTCTTGGGTCTCTGCTCTTTATAGTTTTTATAAATAACTTGGAGGAAGAATTGGAAGGGTGGGTTGGTAAGTTTGCCGATGACAGAAAGGTTGGTAGTGTTGTAGGTAGTATCGAGGGCTGTTGCAGCTACAAGACATTGACAGGATGCAGAGCTGGGCTGAGAAGTAGCAGATGGAATTCAACCTGGATAAATGTGAAGTGATTCATTTTGGAAGGTGAATTTGAATGCTGAACACAGGGTTAAAGACAGGATTCTTGACAGTATGAAGGAACAGCAGGATCTTGGGGCCCACGTACATGGATCCCTCAAAGTTGCCACCAAGTTGATAGGGTTGTTAAGAAGGTGTATGGTATTTTGGCTTTCATTAACAGGTGGATTGAGTTTAAGAGCCGGAAGTTTTGCTACAACTCTATAAAACGTTGGTTATACCACGCTTGGAATATTGTGTCCAGTTCTGATCGCTTCATTGTAGGAAGGATGTAGATGCTTTAGAGACAGTGAAGATGAGATTTACCAGGATGCTGCCAGGATTGGATGGTACATCTTACGAAGAGAGGTTGAGTAAGCTAGGGCTGTTCATACTGGAGAGAAGAAGGAAGAGAGTTGACTTGATAGAGGTGTACAAGGTAATGCGAGGCATATATAGATAGTTAGAGACATTTCCCCTAGGCATAAATGACTGTCACAAAGAGTCATAATTATAAGGTGATTGGAGGAAGCCTTAGGGGAGAGGTCAGAGGTAGGTTATTTATGCAGAGAGTGGTGGATGGTGGAATGCACTGCCTGCGGTAGTAGTAGAGTCAGATACGTTAGGGACATTTAAGTGACTGCTGGCCAAGCATACGAATGGCAGTAAATTGAGGGGTGCATAGGTTAGGTTGATCTTAGATTAAGATAAGTGCTTAGCACTTCATTGTGTGCTGAAGGGCTTGTACTGTGCTGTACCGTTCTATGTTCTGTGTGCTACATCATATTTCCTCCAGTCATCAATTTCAATAAACTTTGATATGGAGATGCTGGTGTTGGACTGGGGTGTACAAAGTTAAAAATCATACAACACCTGCGCTGCACCTTCAGGTGATTGACAACCATCTGATGAAGGAGCAGGGCTCCAAAAGCTAGTGCTTCCAATTAAACCTGTTGGTCTATAACCTGGTGTTGTGTGATTTTTAACTCAATAAACTTTGCTCTTCAAATATGCTGTTGTAATTTCTTCAGAAGTTTTCCTGCTGTATTCACAATGTCATTGATACTTGGATGCATAGAGCAATTTTAATCCCCTCTGTCCAGAGGAACCTGATACCACTGGCCACAAGACGACCCATTGACATCTAGCTCCATTTTACTTATCTTTTCTCTTTCCCAAATTAAACTTTAATAATAAAATTTGTAAATGTAATTACAAATCATTTCAACATGAAACAAGTGTAATGAAATTCAACTTGTCACCATACAGCATATCCCAGTTATAGATGCCAGACCAGAATTGTAATACATTATATATTTACAATATACATTTCCAGTGAGCATATAGCCTGAGGGCAAATCATTTCAGGTTGAAAATAATAGAAAGAGCAATAAAATTCAACTTTTCTCTCTACAAACTGTTTCTGGTGACTTTATTTCAATTTGTTCTTTTGAGCACTGGTAACGTAACCTTTCTGTAGATGCTAGATCCTTTGTCAAGTATGAAGATCAGGATCCGATGATATCAACTTGAAATTGTGGGTCAAGTGAAGAAGCTACTGTAAATTCCTCGACAGGCGATGATATCAAGAGGAGATGACTGCAGGGAAGGTAATCAAGTTCCAAACAGAGAAAAAAAACCCACTTTCTTCATCACATTTTACTTCTGGGGCCAAAAGGAGCATTACTGCCTGGAGTTACTCATTGTCCCATCATAAGATCCTGATAAACTCTCCCGTTCGGAGTGGCAGTGAATATTCTTTTGGTCCTGACCAGCAATCTTCTGTTGCCTGACATTCTGTTACCATCTGCCAGCTGGATGCCACTTCCTCCTTGCTTTGGGAAGGCAAATAAATAAGGACTTGTAAATGCTGAACAAGATGTTTTACATTGACTCACTCACTCTTCATCTGCTTGATTTCCAGCCCAGGTTAAGAACAGACCTGCAATCTCTTCACATTGCATGCAGTCTTGGATGTATTGATTTACTGGGTAAGATCATCGTCCTTGCTCAGTGACTCTATTGAACTACTTATTGTCCTGCCCTGAAAAACTGACCCTGAGCTCTGTTGTATTGCAATTCTTGCATTGCCATGTGCCAATCCTTTCATTTTTAGATGAACTTTGATATAAAGACTTAAGCCCTTACTAAACTACATGAAGTGCCCAGTGAGGTAAAGGTGGTTAATTTAATGGCAAAACTAATAATTGCTGTCCATTCATTCTATATCCAGGTGATCAATCTATAGTGTTTTCTGTAAACAAAGATTAACTGAGTCTACTCTTCCAAACAGGGACCTTTCTAAGGGCCTTGGGTGAATTGGTGGGCAGCTGCTTTTGCTGAGATAACTATTGAGGTAGCTAATGCAGGTTGGATGTATTGTTGTAGGGTTCATCATATGGTCTCTGGCTTCTGGCCTCCCTGCTACAATACTGACATTATTGATAGGTCAATGCATCCCTGTTGTACAAATGAGTAAGTTTATGAAAGGGTTAATACTGAAGAGTATCTTAAACATGACCCATAAAGATGCCATTCGGGTTTGACGAGAGGACAGCTTAGGATCTGGAAGGAGTAAGGCATACTGCCTTAGTCATCCGCAAATCTCTGTAATGGTGATGATCACATCAATGTAACTTGGACATAGTTCACACCAAGAGTGTTAGCCCATTAAACCATCTAGTAATTTTCCTCTATTCTCAAAGGAGTCCCAGGAGTTAAAATTATCCAAGTCTTGTACTGCAGAGAACTGCTTCCCATTGCCTCAGTCCCCCACTTCATCTGCCCGATGTGGCTGAAACGTAGAAACTAGCAGCAGGAGTAAGTCATTCAGGCCTTTGAGTCTGCTCTACCTTTCAATGTGATCATGGCTGACTCTCGATCTCACCATCATATTCCCGCTTTGTCTCCATACTTGTGCCTTTAATGCCTAAAGCCCTTATAAATCTCTCTCTTCAATATACTTTAATAATCTTGCCTCCACAGCCTTATGTGGTAATGAATTCCACACGTTGACCTCCCACTGAATGAAGCAGTGTTTATTCATCTCAGTCCTAAATGGTCTATCTTAAATGCTGAGAGTTTGACTCCTGGTTCCAGTCTCCACAACTAGGGGAAACATCTTTCTTGTATGTAGAGTATCCAGGTCTTCTTTCACGCTTGTAACTCTGATACACCAAGTGTGTCTTATAGATTCAATCCTGAAAGATGGTGGCAGCAAATTGCTCACTTCCTTATAGTGAGCAGTTGCGCAGAGAGCTGATATAATCTGCTGAGAACAGTATGTATTGCTCATGAAACAATCTCCATTCTTGGCATTCTGTCTTCTCATAGTAACAGAGATAAAAGCCAATTTTTTTTAGCCATTTGGATAACTTTGATTTTCTATCAAACCCTTTTTTCCCCGTTTCCAATATTATAATAACTAATAAGCAAAGTGTTGAAATCAAATGAAAAATGTTGACTTAATCAATTTTGAATGCCATCATGGCTTTTGTCTCACATTGGTGACAACAGTGCCCTGGAGATTAGTTTCAAAAAACTCAACACCATCTGGGACAAAGCTGTCCAATTGGCTGATACCCAATCTGACATCTTAAACATTCACTCCCACCATGCAGACAGTTAGCGATGTGTACCATCTACAAAGTGCGTTCCTGCAATTCAGCTCCTTTGTCAGTGCCTTCCAAATCTGGGATCTAACATGGAAATAGATCTGTGTTCTTTCAGAGTGGTTGGGTCAAAATCTTGGAACTCTCTCCCAAACAACAATGCAGTGCATCTGCAGCACTTGAACTGCAGTGTTTCTGAAAAAGAGCTCACTCCACCTTGAAGGGCAATTAGGGGAGATGGGGGAACTGAGAATCATAGAACCTCTACAGTGTGGAAACAGGCCATTCAGCCCAACTGGTCCATACAAATCCTCCGAACTGCATCCCACCCAGAGCCATCCCCTTATCCTATCCCTGTAATCCTGCCTTTCCCATGGCTAGCCTGTCTAGCCTGCACATCCCTGAACACTACGGGTAATTTAGCAAGGCCAATTCACCTAACCTACACATCTTTGGACTGTGGGAGGAAACGCGTACAGACATGGGGAGATTGTGCAAACCCCACTCAGACAGTCACCCGAGCGTGAAACTGAACTGGGTCCCTGATGCTGTGAGGCAGATGTGCGAACCACTGAACCACTGTGTTGCCCTTATTAGTGGTTATGTCACTAGTAATCCAGTTGTCCTGGCTAATGCTTTGGGAAAATGGATTCAAATCCCACAACGGCAGCTAGTGGATTTAAAAAAAAACATCAATTAATTACTAGATAAGCAATCTGGAATTTAAAGTTAATCTCAACATTGGTGACACTGAAACTATTATTGATCATTGTAAAAGCCCATCTGATTTACTAATGTGTTTTAGAGAAGAAAATCTGCTATCCTCACTTGTGTAGACTTCCATGTAACCCCAGGAGGTGAAGAAATCAGCGTTTCGGGTATAATCCTTCTTCAGCACTTCACATCTAGTCCTGAAGAACGGTTCTATCCAAAACTTTGACTTCTCCACCTCCTGATACTGTCTGGCTTACTGTGTTCTTCCAGCCTCCTGTTTATCTACTTTGAATTCCTGCATCTGGAGTTTGTATTGCCTCCACATGTAACTCCAGACCCATAGTAACACACTTGATGCTCAACTGTCCTTTGAAATGGCCTACTCGGTTGGTCAGTTCAAGGACAATTAAAGATGGACTGCCAACAAATGCTTGGATTATCAGGGACATCCCATTCCATTAAAAAAAAGTTATTTAAAAAAATTAAAGATTGACAACGAATGCTGGACTTGCAAATAATACTGGCATCCTATAAATTATTTCCAAAAAACCCTCAAGACTGGGTTTGAGTCTGTCTTCTACTAAGAATCTACAAGATTGTCTCAAGGGTCTGCCAGAAAAGCAGAAAAAAGGTAGGCAATTTGTGATGATAAAATAACTGCTTTCTTAACAGAAGAAGTACTGACATTTGTCTGAGTCAGGATTTTCCTGCCCACATATTTCCACTGCAAGCTATGAGTAGTTTACACTGTGAAGTGTTTTGAAATGTCATGAATTCATAAAATACTTTCAAGAACAATTTTGTCTCATTGTGAGTTCAACCAAAGAGGGACGGTCATGTGGCTAATGAAGAGAGGTGGAAGTATCAGTTTTGATGATGACAATCATCTGATGCTATGTCCGACAACAGATTCAGCCTCATGATTCATTCCTGATGAAGGGCTTTTGCCCAAAATGTCGATGTTCCTGCTCCTCGGATGCTGCCTAACCTGCTGCTTTTCCAGCACCACTCTAATCTAGACTCTGATTTCCAGCATCTGCAGTCCTCACTTTTGCCTAGATTCAGCCTCATGTTAACAGTCAGGTGTGAGGGATGTTCAGTTAGAGATTGGTGGGCATTTGATCATTAAAGGTTACAGTCGGCTAAAAAACTTTAGTTTTTATATTATTGGAGGCTTCTCAATGAAATGTGCCTTAATTGGGAAAGGAAGCCATATAACTTTAGATTTGAATGCTGGCATGAGAATGGAGAATTGTTTCCCAACACAATTTTCATGGAAAGTAACTAAAAGAATGATAATAGTAATTTTTGTGTCCTGTAATCCATGAAGTATTTATCATGTGTGAGCCTGTAATTTCTTTTTATTGGACAGGAGGCAGGCCCTTGAGAGCAGCTATGTTGGAGAGTCTGGGACTTTTTCCCCTGGAGCGTAGGAGACTGAAGGGTGACCTTGTAGAGATCTATAAAATCATGGGAGGCATAGATAAGGTAGAAAGCCCACAGCTTTTCCCCAACACGGGAGTGTATAAAACTAGACAGCATGGGTTTAGGGTGAGAGGGGAGAGGTACAAAAAGGCTACAGAGGGGCATTTTTTTCACACAGAGGATGGTGAGTATCTGGAATGAACTGCCAGAGGTGGTGTCAAGATTAGAGTGGTGCTGGAAAAGCACAGTAGGTCAAGCAGCATCCAAGGAGCAGGAAAATCAATGTTTCGGGCAAAAGCCCTTCATCAGGAACCACTCTAATTTTGACTCTAATCTCCAGCATCTGCAGTACCCACTTCTGTCAGAGGTGGTGGTGGAAGTGAGTAAGTTTCATCGTTTAAGAAACACTTGGATAGGTACATGAATGAGATAGGTATGGAGGGACATGGACCAAATGCAGGCAAATGGGACTAGGTACATTGTGAAAACTGGGTGGCATGGGCTTCCATGCTGTAGACCTCTATGACTCTATGTTGAGAACTGATGCCCTAGATACTTGTTGCATTACCATCTTCTTTAACCTCACGCCAACATACCTTTTGACACTTAACCACTTTAACCTTCTACTCTTTCCTTATGTAGTTCCACCCCATGCCCAGCCTTTCCCTGCCACTGTACTTGCTTAAAACTGGTCTCACCTCTAGCTTTTTCAGTTCTGATGTAAGGTTGTCAAAATTAAACTATGGGTGGAATCTTCCCAGCCTCTGAAAGATGTGGGCATTGGTGAAAAAGTTGTGGAAAATTACGTGAGATCATCAGCATGGAACTCCTCAACATCGAGAGCAAAATGTTCAATATCCCAACCTCGTGTTGAATGTTGAGATGAAATGCTTCCAGTGAGTGGTGAGAGGACTATTTGCCTGCATTAGCATTTTAATTCCTGTCCTCTCACCTCAGTTACGTCCGGCTTTCCATCTCTCATCTTCTGAATGGAAACTAGACGGTGACAATTCCCAACACGAAAGGCAGAGTGGTAACGTATTGATTCCAACTTATCTTTGCTTCAGTGGGCGTCCGGTCACCAACATCACAGGGCACACTCCATTAGTAGTGACTGCATGCACCCCACTCCCCCTCACTCCCCCAGGAATCTGAGGTCCCTATTGGCAAAACTGGGTGCCAATTATCCTCTACATGACAGATCTAGGGCAATTAAAATGAACCTGACAAGGCAGGTGTGGACAGCCAGTGTGTGACCAGTGGAACAGCTGCACTTTAAAGATGATACCGCTGCCAGGAATCACAGTAAGTCTCAGCAGTACTTCCATTTTTGGAGAGTTTGAGAGTACAACATGTGGAACACTACAGGGACATGGTACATAGGTAATGAGGTGGGTATGGGAAGATGAGAAATTATACTCAACCCCACAGTGGGAAATCTTTCATGAAACTTACCAAAAACAATACTTAGCCAACTTCTGGTAAAATCAGCCCATTGACTCTCTTTTTCATGCCAAAGTTGCCTTTTGACCTGTATGTAACTGAGGTGAGAAGATAGAAATTAAGATGATAATACAGGCAAACAAGCCTCTTACTGCTCACTGGCAGTATTTGATCGATAGAGTATTTATAATATTTTCTGTTTATATTCTCAAGATTTAAAGGTTACTATGAAAATGACAATAACTAAATGACTCTCTTCCTAATTTAAAGAGTGTACACTGCAAAAGACAAGGGTAAAGAAATCCTGATAAATATAAGGCTAACCAAAGGATATTTATCATTTTGTCTATTAAACAAATTGAAAGATGCCAGTATGGATCATCACTCCAAAATCAGTTCTGCAAAAGACAAGAAATTCAATCCAAACAAAATCAACTTGCAATTCCATGACAACCCTGAGATTTCTCAAAAGGATGTGGTAGAAATTCAGAAATGTGTAAAAGGAAAGATTTGCATTTGTACAGTATTGTCCATAGCCTCAGGAAGTCCCCAAGCATTTAACAGCCAAGTATGTTATGTCACTGTTGTAATGCAGGAAACGCAGCAGCCAAATTGCATGCACCAACTCTCTCAAGACTCAATGAGGTAATGGCCAGATTATCCATTTTTCTCATCATTCTTGGTTGGGGTTACATATCGGCCAAAACACTTTGAAATAAAGTTGGCAAATCAGCTGTTGTTGTTAATATTTGCAAATCACCCTGTTCAGGGATGACACACCACGAAAGCTGGTGGGACTTGAACCTAGGCCTTCTGACTCTGAGATTGGGACAATAGCACCAGTTCCCTCACAGACTTGGCCAATGTGTTAATTGGATGGTTTGCTCAGGAATGTGACTCACTGTCTGGATAATTGAGAGATAAGCATACACTAATTGCTGCCATGCAAATACCAAAGTATTTTCAAGAAATCTTGCTTTTTCAGGTTCTTAAGATATCCCCAAATTCTCTACATGGAGTAACTTTTGAAGTATTGTCATGGTATTCAAGCTTACATTTAAATTATGCAGAGTAAGATCCCACATCGAACAAATATCTGAACAGACGGTGGCTTTGATTTGATTCATTGCTCCTTAATTAAAAATTCCTGGCTTAAATCGCTGTCTGCAAACTCCCCTTAGCTCATGCAAATACTGTGTATTGAGTGCGTGCTTGTATATCTGTGTATAGAGAAACAGAATTGACATTTCAGGTTGTTCTCTGATGTTTCTAATAAAAGGTTACTGAACTGAAATGTTAACACTGCTTTGCTCTTGATAGATGCTGCTTAACATGTTGAGCATTTCCAATATTTGTGTTTGTACTTCAGATTTCGAGCATCTGTTGTCCCTTCTTCTTAGACATTCCCTTGAGACAGAGGAAGACATTCCGGCGTTCTGGAATTGTGAGCCCTGAGCTGACTGAGCACAGTGCATCCACACATATTGGTCTCCTGGACCTGCTGGTGATGCTCAAAATGATTGCCACTTTTGTGGAGATTTCTTCTCCAGTCTCAGGCAAGATACTTCCACAAATCTGTGACAATGTTACATTGTTATCAGGAAAACTTTGAGATGCCTCTGAGGGAAACTTTGAACTGATTTCTTCTGCCCTCCTGGCAACTATTTCTCACAAAGAAATCATGAATAGAGCGTTTGGTTTGAGGGCCTTCTGTCAGGCACCTAGATAATGTGGCCTGTCCAATGCAACTGATTATAACTAAGTTAAAAGTCACACAACACCAGGTTATAGTCCAACAGGTTTAATTGGAAGCACACTAGCTTTCGGAACGACGCTCCTTCATCAGGTGATTGTCGCTCCGAAAGCTAGTGTGCTTCCAATTAAACCTGTTGGACTATAACCTGGTGTTGTGTGATTTTTAACTTTTTACACCCTAGTCCAACATCGGCATCTCCAAATCATGATTATAACTAAAGCCTTGATACTGGGGCTGTTGAAGTGAGATAGGACACTAGCAATGGACAGCACAGCCTATGTTGCCATTGCATTTGCAGCAGTTTCTGGGAGCAACACCGGTGATCTTTCTCCAGTATTTAAGATGTACAATGTCCTTGTCTCCACAACATACAGAAGGGCAGGTAACATGGATATCCCATAGACCATGAGCTGAGGTGTTGGGCTTGAGTTCTTTGCCATCAAAAACCTGCTCCTCCTCGCACTGGTTCACGGGAGGCAATATTGAGGTTCAATGCCGAAGTTTGCCTTTGCTAAAAGGCGGCTCCCAAAGAATGAAAAGTGATCTACTTTGTTCAGTGGCTCCCTGTTGGTCTTGATAGTCACATGGAGGGTTGGGAAAGACCATATTGCATGACGAGAGCAGGACTTTTGTCTTCTGGGTGTTAGCCTAAAGCTCATTCTTTCACACACCTCAAAGAATGCAGCAACGGAGGTTTGTAGCTTGTTCTCTGATTGTGCTGATATGCTAGCTCTGTCTGCAGTTCGACAACAGAAACTGGGGTAATCTTAGACCTGAACTGGAGGCAACATTGTTTGAATGGTATCCTGTTTGTCCCGTATGGTAGCTTGACACTGATGAGAGCTTTGTGGAATTTCAATGGAGTTTTACAATGAGGAAGATGGGAAAGCACTGATGTGAAGACACAGTCTCGTACATGTTTATGGCCAATCCAATGATGAGATCACTGTTTGCTTATCATTGTGCAGCAGGTGGAGGATGATGACAGTGTCCGAAAACCAAATTTGAGGAGGATATTCCATATTCCTACATAGTTAACAGAGTCAAAGGCCTTTCTGAGGTTAGAAAAGGCCATGTAGTGAGGTTGCTGTACTCTCTGCATGAAATAACTACATTGAGGCCAGTATCATGGTCGCCCTTTATTTACATACACTTAATACATGGGCTCTGATCAGCCAACTCAAAGCCAGTCCTTAATCTAAGGAGATCTTCTGAATATCCTGTTTATATCTGTTAGCCAGGGCTCCCTGATTGGCCCAGGTTAGCAACCCCGATCAAGGATCTCATAGTCAATGAGATCTACCTGGCCCTGGTTCCAATCACTACATTGCACTATTCTTGAACTTGATCCTGTGGGGGAGGAGCATAGAAAGCTGAGTATATAATTTACAGCTAAGGATTCAGAAGCCTATTTGCCAGTGAATCGAGAGAGTGCTGGATCCTGTGGAGGAGGAGGATGGAGCAGTGAGTATGTAAATTTATAGCTTGACATTACAAGAAGCAGACTCAGCTACCTGCAATGCACCCATTTCACACTTTTAGTTGCTCGCAACTGAACTGGGAAAGATAAATCAGAGTCACATCACAGGAAAGTGGTGAGTTTATTAGCTGATGAGGAATTAATTTAAGGGATTAACCCTAAATACCAGTAATTTGGAAAAGCACATTATTATTAAGGAATTAGCTGAGAAGCACGAGGAATGAGTAAAAGTCAGAAAATAAGAGGAGACTAAAGTTAAGGTAAAGAGAGAATCTTTAAGATTAAGTAATTAGAAAAGTTAGCAAGTAAGACTAAATAAAATCAAGTTTAATTCATGACAGGCAAGGTCACCAAGCAGAATATATAGAACATAGAACATTATAGTGCAGTACAGGCCCTTTGGCCCTCAATGCAGCACTGACCTTTGGAACCAATCTGAAGTCCATTTATCCTACACAATTCCGTTTTCAACCATATGTTTATCCAATGACCATTTAATGCCCTTAAAGTTGGCGAGTCTACTACTGCTGCAGGCTGTGCGTTCCATGCTGCTGCTACTCTCTGAGTAAAGAACATACACTCTGACATCTGTCCTATATCTATCACCCCTCAATTTAAAGCTATGGCCCCTCATGCTAACCATCACCATCTGAGGATAAAGGCTTTCACTGTCCACCCTATCTATCCCTCTGATAATCTTATATGTCTCAATTAAGCCACCTCTTAACCTTCTTCTCTCTAACAAAAACAACCTAATGTCCCTCAGCCTTTCCTCATAAGACCTTCTCTCCATACCAGACAACATCCTAGTAAATCTCCTCTGATGTGTCATGTGTGGAAAGTTCTAGATGATGACAAGGTTCCACATGGTAGACTGGTTAGATCACATGGAATCTAGGAAAGCTAGCCAATTAGATACATATTTGGCTTGAAGGTAGGAGACAGAGGGTAGTGGTGGAGGGTCGTTTTTTTTTTGGACTGGAGAGCTGTGACCAGTGATGTGCCACAAGGTTTGGTGCTGTGTCCACTGCTTTTCGTCATTTATATTAATGATTTGAATGTAAATATAGAAAATATACTTAGTAAGCTTGTAGGTGACACCAAAATTGGTGGTCTAGTGGACAGTGAAGAAGTTTATCTCAGAGTACAATGGGACCTTGATCAGATGGTCTGGTGGGCCAAGGGGTGGCAGATAGAGTTTAATTTGGATAAACATGAGATGCTGCATTTTGGTAAGGCAAATCAGGGCAGAACTTAGACATTTAATGGTAGGACCCTGGGGAGTGTTGCTGAACAAATAGACCTAGGGTTGCAGGTACATAGTTCCCTAAAAGTGGAGTTGCAGATAGAGTGGTGAAGAAGGCATTTGGCATGCTTGCCTTCATTGGTCAGTACATTTGAATTATAGAGGTTCGGATGTCATGTTGTGGCTGTACAGAACATTGGTGAGGCCAATTCTAGAATACTGCACTCAATTCTGGTCTCCCTGCTATAGGAAAGATATAGTTAAACTTGACAGGGCATAGAAAAGATTTCCAAGGATGTTGCCGAGACTGAAGAGTTTCCATTATAGGGAGATGCTAAATAGGTTGGGGCTTTTTTCCCTGGAGTGCTGGAGGCAGTGGGGTGACTTTACAGAGGTTTATAAAATCATGAGGGGCATGGATAGTGTGAGTAGTCAAGGTCTTTTTCCCAGGATGGAGAGGTCCAAAAATAGAGGTCACAAGTTTAAGGTGAAAGGGGAAAGATTTGAAAGGGGCCTGAGGGGCCACTGTTTCTCAAAGTGAGGTGATGTATATATGGAATGAGCAGCCAGAGAAAGTGATGGAGGTTGGTAAAATTGCGACATTTAAAAGACATATATGTATAGGAAGGGTTGACAGGGATATGGCCCAACTGCTGGCAAACGGGACTAGATCAGTTTAGGATATCTGGTCCGCATGGAATAGTTGGACCGAAGGGTCTGTTTCTGCCAATTATAACCCTATGACATTATGAGTTGTTTTCTTTGAAGCAAAGAAGGCTAAGGAGTGTTAGAGATGTATAAAATTAAGAGGGGTATGGACAGGGTGGAGAGAAAGCAGTTGTTCCCCTCAGTTGAAAGGTCAATAACCAGCAGATTTAATTTTAAGATGAAAATCAGGAGGTTTACAGGTGATTTGATAACAAATGTTTCTATCCAGAGGGTGATAGGAATCTGGAATGCACTGCCCAGGAGGCTATTTGAAGTAGAAAACCTCAGAACCTCTAAAAAGTCCTTGGATTTGCATTTAACATGTCATACATTCAAAGTGATGGACCAAATGCTGGAAAGTGGGGCTGGTGTAGATTTAGAGCAGTTTTGTTGGTGCTGGTGCAATGGGCTGAAGTACTTTTGTTCTTTTGTACTGTATGGTTCTATGATTCTGTGATTGTCTTGTTGTGAAGATGATATCCACTATGGCTCTTGGTGAGTGGAAACTACATTGTGACTAGAACTCATCAGGACAATTCACAAGAATACTACTGAAAATAGCAACTCAGGAGATTAAGTTGTGATTATGACATGATTCTGACAGCTTTTCACTAGAGCTCAATTGACAAATGTGTATATGGACTGAAATGTAACAGGAAAGATAGGACTTAAAAAGAAAGGAGTTTGAGAGATATAATCAGGCAAGTTTTGAATTGTGACATTTATCAAAGTAACCATCTGCAGGTACAGGGGAATTAGAACCTACGGACTACCTGTCGACTTCACTGCCTGTAAGAATAAAGCAACATTTTGACCACTGTTATAACTGTTAAAACCAGGTGGTGTCGGCAGTATTTTCTTTCTGTATTTGTTCATCAAAATTCTTAATGGGTGAGTAGTGCTATTACTCCACTATTGAGTGAAAACTGGCTAGATGACAATGCTGAGATGACTGGATAATTTGAGAGTCCAAAGGTATTCTGACTCCTCATCTGGTGAAAAGCAATGGGACTGTATGCATTTAAATTTATCAGATTTAAAGCTCAATGCAGTTAATTGGTACTATAGAAGTTAAGTGCTGTTGAAAAAAACATACATTTTGTCAAAGCTTTTTGTCTTCCACTCATCAGGACAATGTGCAAGAATTACAATGAAATAGAAAACAATATTTATACATATGAGAGCAGAGTTCTGATTAGTTGGCTGTTGTTAAACATTATTTTCTCTTCTCATTGACATTCTTGTCCTGATGAGTGCAAGGTAAGACGTTTTGACAAAATGTGATTTTTAAAATGTGTATGCTTTTAATGTGAAGTAGATTAGATGGTCCAACATGCAAAGAGTTTGCATTAAAACTTAACCATTGAACAATGCTCATCCTGGTGTGCTATGTGAGGAGATCATTTTGGTACTGCATAGTTTGTAATTCAGAGACAGGTCTCTTTTGATTCTGCTAATTGCTCACCTTACTAGCTGCCAATAATAAAAAAAACTTTTTCTCCCTCTTTTTCTCTTTCAGATTTGAAAGTATTAGTCAAACAATTTAATTCTGTTTCAAGCCTAAGACTGTATTTCCTGTGTTTTTTTATTTTCTCATGCCTAATTCTCAAGACAAACAGTTGGTCTTTGCACTCAAATAATTAAGTCACTTGCAATGTGGTGGCCTGATAAAAATTGATAGCTTTTTTTCATTTTAATTGTTTCATAAATAATGTAATCATTCCATGTTTATAGTATTCCAGATTTATTATTCAAAACGTGTATTAAAAAGAGTTTGAACATTGTACTAAATCAAACATTTTTGTCCCTCTGTAGGATAGAACATATGAAGGCATTTACCACATAATAAAGTTTCCAAAATGTAATAATAAACATAAATCATACCATGACCATATCAAGTCAGCTTCAGCTTTAAACTTTAAGGAAAAATAAACTTGTTCATTTTGATGCCCCAAACCCCCATTGTATATGTGGTACTTTTTTGGAGGCTGCTTTAATCCCTGTTACAATTTAATGATAGGATTTGGAGGCACTAACTTCCAGATTGAAAACTCTTTCTTGAAACAGTCTATCATGGCTTTATATTTGTGATTTATTACCTAAGCAGTCTCAGCATATGGTCACAGATTTCACAAAATTATTCCCACTGCACATATTCTTGATTCTCTGTTTGTTAAAAGTGTATTCTAGGGACCAGAGCTCACTTGATTGACCAATAATTTATAATCTTGCTGCTGGCCATAAATTTCATAAAAGTAATTTACAAAATATAAATGTTATTCTTTATTTCATAAAATTTTAGATAAATAGGATAAATACAATTAAAAAATGACTTTGTCATTTGCATCATTAAGGACAAATCAGAGAAAAGATGGAAAAATTCATGGAGCAGCATCTGTGGGGAGAATCAGAACTGATGGCCTGGACATTCAAACCTCTCTCTGAGTTGGGAAAGATGTGGAAGAATTTAAAAATTGTGATGGGGTTGCAATTTAAGGATTGCTGCCCCCATTTCCATTTCCAGCAAATCAGCTAAAACAAAGAAAAAATCCTTGAGAAAATCATTGTCCTTCTTCACCACTCATAAATTTGTCAATAGATCATAGACAATGAAAGTGCCATGAAGAAACCTTCAGTCTGCTTCACCTCTCTTATTCTTGTCCAAATAAGCAGAGAGACACTGAATAACCTCTTCAAAGAAAAAGATCAGATAATTACACAGCAATAAAGATGGCAATCACATAAGACCATAAGACATAGGAGCGGAAGTAAGGCCATTTGGCCCATCGAGTCCACTCCACCATTCAATCATGGCTGATGGGCATTTCAACTCCACTTACCCGCATTCTCCCCGTAGCCCTTAATTCCTTGTGACATCAAGAATTTATCAATTTTTGCCTTGAAAACATTTAGCGTCCCAGCCTCCACTGCACTCTGTGGCAATGAATTCCACAGGCCCACCACTCTCTGGCTGAAGAAATGTCTCCGCATGAAGCTAGCCATTTGCGGTTCTGAGGAAGGGGCATTCAATCTGAAATGTTAATTCTGATTTCTCTCCACAGATGCTGCTAGACTTCCTGAGCTTTTCCAGCAATGTCTGTTTTTGTTTTTGACTCCCATTTACAAGTGAGTAAATGGACTGCTGCTGAATTGTGTCCATTAGCTGTTCTTGGAGTTCAATCAAATATTTACAATTAAGAAAAGACAGATGTATGACTATCTCCTCAACTTGTTTATATTGATACAGTTGTCAGATAGTCTTATTATGAATATTTGGCTGCATTTTAAGAATGGGTAAGGGGTCCAGTTCAAGCAGATATCTGTTTACTCAATTTCAAAGCTACCTTTGTGAGATTAACATCTTTATTACATTGCAACAAGCTGATATTTCTTTGAAGTGGTACCTCAGTTGGAGTTTAACTGTCTGTGTTTGATTGACAGCTTTATGATAAATGGAAGAGGGCCAATGTTTTCAAGAGGGAATGTTGTTTGACTTTATTTTAATTCCCCCCTGGATATTCCATAACATCACTGTGAGAATGTATGGCTCAATGGTAATGTTGCCACTGATTGGAAATACAGGGAACACTGAGGGGGCAAAGGGGGTCAGAGTGATGGATGGGTTGTAATCATGGTTATAAATGGGTTAATTTCTCAGTAAATGGAGGTAGACCGTTGCACCTTCCAACCTTACAGTCAACCCAGCTCCATTGTTGCCTTGCGGCTGCATCCGGAAGAAATAACCCTTTCCAAAGCCCATGCTCACATATCCAACAGCAAATTAGGGTATGCAGGCACTTTCCAGACAGAGATAAGATCACAGGGTGAGGATTGTTCCTGCTTCCTGACACCTTCCTTCATGACAAGTATCAGCCCTAAATTTCAGGTCATTGGTAAGTCTTTCACCGGTTCTGATGAAATGCCTACTTGCTTTGAATAGTGCTAAAGGACTTTTCACATCCAGCTGACTGAAAATAAAAGGGTTTTAATTTAACATTCCACTGAAAGACAGCACCTCCAACAATACAGGATATTCCCAGGCCAATATCAACCTAGATTACATAGTCATGTTCTGAAGTAGACTCTGAATGCATAATTGTATGACTTAATGGAAAAATACTGTCAGCTGAACTGAGCACCGAATGTGTTTGGTGACAGATGAATTGAAATGATTGCTCCTTGAATTGACAGTCACTGGTGTTGATGATGTCTTCCCTCTGAATGGTGAGTCATTGAAAAAAACACGTTATTGATGTCAAATTCACATGAGGGCAAATGTACTAGAAATGCTCTTGGAAACATTCTTTGGAGTTTTACATTTGTAATTGGATGGGGGATTTCAAGACCATGGGCACATTTTTAAGGTGAGAGGAGAGAGATTTAAAAAAAAGACATAAGAGGCAAATGTTTTACACAGAGGCTGGTTCATGTGTGGAATGAGCTTCCTGAGGAAGTAGTGGACGTGGGTACAATTACAACATTTAAAAGACATTTGGAAAGGTTTGAAGGGATATGGGCCAGGAACAGGCAGGTAGGACTAGTTTAGTTTGGAATTATGTTCGGCATGGACTAATTGGACTGAAGGGTTTGTTTCCGTGCTGTATGACTCTATTACTTAGAAAAATTAAATACATTGTTTTAAAGAAATGGCTGTCACGTGTAAGTCTTTTTACAGGAAAATCACATTCCAAGCTTACTGCTACCTAATTATTACTACACTTTTCAAATGTAGTTCTGCCCCCCTTTATTTGAGTCTCACTTGCATTGTGGTTCTGAAAGGTATTTCAGGACTAACCACGGATACCAGTGTAAAGCAATGTTTTCTACTAACCCTTCCACCTAGCTCTGAGGTTAAATTCACTTTTATGTATAACAGAAACAAAGACAAAGTAAAAGCATCTGGTATATGAGACAATACCATTCTCTAACCTTGTATTTCTAAAGGCTTTGCACTAAAAGTGAGTTTGCAGTATAAAATGGGAAGACAGTACATTTCAGACTTTTGGAAAAATAATCTCCACCCTTTCTAGGAGACAATGACAATGGATTATGTCACTATCATCAAACAGTGCCTTCATAAATCTGTCATCATCCATTCAACACCTCATTGATACATACTGCATAACAGTGATCAAAATTGATTTGAGATTGCTACATTGTCAGCGCTATACTTTCAAGCTCACCCTATCCTTTTATAAGTTTGGTTCACTTCCTGTAAAAAAGAAAATTCTTTTAATCACAAATTGCGAACATGTTACAACACCTTTCTAATGCCTGTGCTTCACTTAAATGCTTTAATCAGCTCTTGCTGTTTATTTAGCTTGGAATCATGGGACTATTTAAATTAATCTTTCAGTACAAACACTGCTCTTTAAGTGCTTGTCAAGAAGCCTCAATGACCCTGCTAGTCCTCCATTTCCATTGTACAGTCTAACAGATAATGCTGTATTAAAGTTCAAATTACGTCTTGGCAGCATTCTTAGTAACAAAACACCTTTATTGCAAGGTTGTCAACTTTTTCATTTAATTACCATTCACATTTAAAAGAGGAATGATGAAAACTTCCCATTCTACTGCAGATTTAGCAATATTGATTCTCTCCTGAAACCCAACTATTGACAAACATCATGTAGAAGGAACGCAGTTAGTACAAACATTTGTTATGTTTTCTAGTCAAAATAAAATTGGCACACAAATGATTTGAGTCTTCTATGACTTCCTCAGTGGAACATTAGTAAACATTAATCTGTTGGTGATGACTGCATTGACTGCTTTGTTAAACTAACAGTTGGAGGAACTTCATCCAATTTGACATGATTGTAAACAATACAGTCAACTCCTAATTAACATTGATTAATACAAAATATCTGATTATTCAATTATGTTAAAACAAGTAGTTAGAATTAGTTCAGTCAAATTTCAAAACTTTTGCTGAACATCATGAAGCATGCATTCATAATAATACAACTCAGGGCAGGTTAATGTATTTTGTTGCATAATCCACTTTTAAAATGGAAGTTCACCAAACATTCTAACAGAAAAATTAAGATTGTTCTTTTTGCACTTACATGAGTATAACTTTTAAAATATTTTTTCATGCAATTTGAGATTTCAAAACCAACATTTGGTTTTTATTCCTATGGGTTTTGAGAAAGTGGTGGTGAGTGCTTTCTTGAATTGTTGCAGTCCACAAAATGTCGGTACACACACAGAACTGACAGAAGGGAATTGTAGGATTTTGACTTGGTGTACTGGTCCCAGAACTAGCAAGCGAACTGAATGTTGAAGGAGAAGATAACTAAGAATGCACTCAGTAAGAATCGCTATACGTAAGTCAACAGAACAAATATTTAGGCGAAAGTGGGTATTGCAGATGCTGGAGATCAGAGTCAAGATTAGAGTAGTGCTGGAAAAGCACAGCAGGTCAGGCAGCATCTGAGGAGCAGGAAAATCAATGCTTCGGGCAGGAGCCCTTCATGAGGAATGAAGAATAAATTCAGAATAAACATTGAATCAAGTGTATTAAACCTTCAGTACAACACCGTCATCTTCACAATGCCCAACCTAATTACCAAGTGGAAGGGTACAATAAGTGCTTAACCTGTGCACCACCCGTAACAATCAAGGCTGCCTTGCTGCCTGCTCATTGACATGATTGTGGCAGTCAGTCAGTGCTCAGGGAGCTGCTGAGTTACTGCAAGGCTGAGGGGGGTGCAAAGTTTTGAAAGGTTGGCACAAATTCAGACGAGCCTGGGTTAATCAAGGTGAACCTCCAACTCTGGGTCAACTACTTTTCATCATTTATATAAATGATTTGGATGTGGACATAGGAGGTATGTCAGTAAGTTTGCAGATGATACTAAAATTGGAGGTGTAATGGACAGCGACGAATGTTCTTCCAGATTACAATGGCATCTTGATCAGATGGGCCAATTGGCTGAGGAGTGACAGATAGACTTTAATTTAGGTAAATACGAGGTGTTGCATTTTGGAAAAGCAAATCAGAGCAGGACTTATACACTTAATGGTAAGGTCCTGTGGAGTGTTGCTGAACAAAGACACCTTAAAGTGCAGTTTCATCGTTCCTTGAAAGTAGAGTCGCAGGGAGATAGGATAGTGAAGAAGGCATTTGGTATGCTTTCATAGAGTCATAGAGTCAGAGCGATGTACAGCATGGAAACAGACCCTTTGGTCCAACCCGTCCATGCTGACCAGATATCCCAACCTAATCTAGTCCCACCTGCCAGCACCTGGCCCATATCCCTCGAAACCCTTCCTACTCATATACACATCCAGATGCCTTTTAAATGTTGCAATTGTACCAGCCTCCACCACTTCCTCTGGCTGCTCATTCCATACACATACCACTCTCTGTGTGAAAACGTTGCCCCGTAGGTCTCTTTTAAATCTTTCCCCTCTAACCCTAAATCTACGCCCTCGAGTTCTGGACTCCCCCAGCCCAGCGAAAAGACTTTGCCTATTTCTCCTATTCATGCCCCTCATAATTTTGTAAACCTCTACAAGGTCGCCCCTCAGCCTCCAATGCTCCAGGGAAAACAGCCCCAGCCTGTTCAGCTTCTCCCTATAGCTCAAATCCTCCAACCCTGGCAACATCCTTGTCAATCTTTTCTGAACCCTTTCAAGTTTCACAACATCTTTCCGATAGGAAGGAGACCAGAATTGCATGCAATATTCCAACAGTGGCCTAACCAATGTCCTGTACAGCCACAACATGACATCCCAACTCCTGTACTCAATACTCTGACCAATAAAGGAAAGCATACCAAACGCCTTCTTCACTATTCTGTCTACCTGCAACTCCACTTTCAAGGAGCTATGAACCTGCATTCTAAGGTCTCTTTGTTCAGCAAAACTCCCTAGGACCTTACCATTAAGTGTACAAGTCCTGCTAAGATTTGCTTTCTCAAAATGTAGCACCTTGCATTTATCTGAATTAAACTCCATTTGCCACTTCTCAGCCCATTGGCCCATCTGGTCCAGATCCTGCTATAATCTGAGGTAATCCTCTTCGCTGTCCACTACACCTCCAATTTTGGTGTCATCTGCAAACTTACTAACTGTACCTTTTATGCTCGTATCCAAATCATTTATGTAAACGATAAAAACTAGAGAGCCCAGCACCGATCTTTATGGCACTCCACTGGTCACAGGCCTCCAATCTGAAAAACAACACTCCACCACCACCCTCTGTCTTCTACCTTTGAGCCACTTCTGTGTCCAAATGGCTAGTTCTCCCTGTATTCCGTGAGACCTGACCTTGCTAATCAGTCTCCCATGGGGAACCTTGTTGAACACCTTACTGAAGTCCATATAGATCACATCTACTGCTCTGCCCTCATCAATCCTCTTTGTTACTTCCTCAAAAAACTCAATCAAGATTTCCCATGCACAAAGCCATGTTGACTATCCCTTATCAGTCCTTGCCTTTCCAAATACATGTACATCCTGTCCCTCAGGATTCCCTCCAACAACTTGCCCACCACCGACGTCAGGCTCACTGGTCTATAGTTCCCTGGCATGTCCTTACCATCCTTCTTAAACAGCGACACCACATTAGCTAACCTCAAGTCTTCCGGCACCTCATCTGTGACTATTGATGATACAAACATCTCAGCAAGAGGCCCAGCAGTCACTTCTCTAGCTTCCCACAGAGTTCTCGGGTACACTTGATCAGGTCCTGGGGATTTATCCAACTTTATCCGTTTCAAAACATCCAGCACTTCCTCCTCTGTAATCTGGACATTTTGCATGATGTCACCATCTATTTCCCTACAGTCTATATCTTCCATATCCTTTTCCACAGTAAATACTCATGCAAAATACTCATTTAGTATCTCCCCCATTTTCTGCAGCTCCACACAAAGGCCGCCTTGCTCATCTTTGAGGGGCCCTATTTCCTCCCTAGTTACCCTTTTGTCTTTTATATATTTGTAAAAACTCTGTAGATTCTCCTTAACTCTATTTGCCAAAGCTATCTCATGTCCCCTTTTTGCCCTTCTGATTTCCCTCTTAAGTATACTCCTCCTTCCTTTATACTCTTCTTAGGATTCACTTGATCTATCCTGTCTATACCTTACATATGCTTCCTTCCTTTTCTTAACCAAACCCTCAAATTCTTTAGTCATCCAGCATTCCCTATACCAACCAGCCTTTCCTTTCACACTGACAGGAATATACTTTTTCTGGATTCTCGTTATCTCATTTCTGAAGGCTTTCCATTTTCCATCCATCCCTTTACCTGCGAACATCTGCCTCCAATTAGCTTTCAAAAGTTCTTGCTTAATACCGTCAAAATTGGCCTTTCTCCAAATTAGGACTTCAACTTTTAGACCTAGTCTAACCTTTTCCATCATTATTTTAAATCTAATAGAATTATGGTCGCTGGCCCCAAAGTGCTCCGCCACTGACACCTCAGTCACCTGCCCTGCCTTATTTCCCAAGAGTAGGTCAAGGTTTGCACCTTCTCTAGTAGGTACATCCACATACTGAATCAGAAAATTGTACCCACTTAACAAATTCCTCTCCATCTAAACCCTTAACACTATGGCAGTCCCAGTCTATGTTTGGAAAGTTAAAATCCCCTACCATAACCACCCTATTATTCTTACAGATAGCTGAGATCTCCTTAAAAGTTTGTTTCTCAATTTCCCTCTGACTATTAGGGGGTCTATAATACAATCCCAATATGGTGATCATCCCTTTCTTATTTCTCAGTTCAACTCAAGTAACTTTCCTGGATTTATTTCCGGGAATATCCTCCCTCAGCACAGCTGTAATGCTATCCCTTATCAAAAATGCCACTCCCCCTCCTCTCTTGCCTCCCTTTCTATCCTTCCTGTAGTATTTGTATCCTGGAACATTAAGCTGCCAGTCCTATCCATCCCTGAGCCATGTTTCTGTAATTGCTATGATATCCCAGTCCCATGTTCCTAACCATGCCCTGAATTCATCTGCCTTCCCTGTTATCCCCTTGCATTGAAATAAATGCAGATTAATTTATTAGTCCTATCTTGTCCCTGCCTGCCCTGTTGACTTGCTTCTGTTCTCAACTGTACTAGTCTCAGATTGATTTCTTTCTTCATTATCTCTCTGGGTCCCACCCCCCCCCCACCTTACTAGTTTGACCCCACTCCCCCCACCTCCCCCCCTGAGCAGCTCTAGCAAATTTCCTTGCCAATGTATTAGTCCCCTTCCAATTTAGGTGCAATTCGGCCTTCTTGTACAGGTCACTTCTACCCCAAAAGAGATTCCAATGATCCAAAAATGTGAATCCTTCTCCCATACTCCAGCTCCTCAGCCATGCATTCATCTACTCAATCCTTCTATTCCTGCCCTCACTATCTCGTAGCACCGGGAGTAATCCAGATATTACTACTCTCTGTAATCTCCCTTCAGAATCTCAACCATTTCCCTTCCTATGTCATTGGTTCCAATGTGGATAATGACCTCTCGCTGGGCCCTCTCCCCTGTGAGAACATTCTGCACCCTCTCTGAGACATCCTTGATCCTGGCACCAGGGAAGCAACACACCATTCTGCTTTTTTGCTGCTGGCCACAGAAATGTCTGTCTGTACCTCAGACTAGAGAATCCCCTAACTCAATTGATCTCTTGGAACCCGATGTACCCCTCATTGCATCAGAGCCAGTCTCAATACCGTGGGTGGCACGGTGGCACAGTGCCTCACAGCACTAGAGACCCGGGTTCAATTCCCGCCTCAGGCGACTGCCTGTGTGGAGCTTGCATATTTCCCCCCCGTGTCTGCGTGGGTTTCCTCTGGGTGCTCCAGTTTCCTCCCACAGTCCAAAAATGTGCAGGTCAGGTGAATTGGCCATGCTAAATTGCCCATAGTCTTAGGTGAAGGCGTAAATGTAGGGCAATGGGTCTGGGTGGGTTGCGCTTCGGTGGGTCGGTGTGGACTTGTTGGGCCGAAGGGCCTGTTTCCACACTGTAAGTAATCTAATCAATACCAGAAACTTGGCTATTCATGCTACGTTCCCCTGAGAATCCATCACCCCCTACATTTTCCAAAACAGTATACCTGTTTGAAATGGGCATATCCACAAAAGACTCCTGCACCAGCTGCCTACCTCTCTTACCTTTCCTGGAATTAACCCATCTATGTGACTGTATCTGAGACTTGCCCCCCTTCCTATAACTGCCATCCATCACATACTGTTGCTGTTGCAAATTCCTCATTGCTTCTAACTGTCTCTCCAACTGATCCATTCGATCTGATAAGATTCGCAGCCTCCAGTAGTTATGACAGATATAATCCGCAGTAACCCTTAAACTCTCTTTAAACTCCCACATCCGACAAGATGAGCATATCACTCTACTAAAGGCCATTTTTGCTCCTTCACAACCTACAGACCCAGAAAATAACACCGTCTTATTCCTCTACAAACACTGCTCCAGGTTAAATTAATAGTTATGGCTTATATTTTAAGTTTAGTCAAGAGACATATCTCCAAAAAACATATAATCAAGAAAGAACTCACTCTACTTCCTACTGCAGATTCTCTGTGGGCCACACTTAAAAACAACAATTAACTTATCTGATTCCGTGCTGTGAACTTCACCCAAACAGTTCTTCCAAGATCAGTTGTGAATTTCACTGCTTGTTAATTTTCCCAGATGCACTCCGATATCCAGCGATACATTGATTCAAACAGCAAAAGCAGTAACTGTGCTGGTTCTCTCACTCTCTCTCTCCTGCAATGACCTCACCACGTGCTTCCTTTGTCTGCTCTTCTTCCTTTTAATACTGCTGTTGTTTTGACTTTTTTTTTCCAAAGTTCCAAAACAATGCAACAGCATATAAAACAGTAATTGCTACTCCTGGAATTTGAGGAAATAACTTCCAGCATCGAAAATACCTCAAAAAAAAGGAGCAGCTGTTATAGCCAGAAATCTTTCCTGTCCTCCATCTTGGATTACCCAGAATCTCTCCTTTATTGGTATGGAATGAGCTGCCAGAGGAAGTGGTAGAGGCTGATACCATTACACCATTTAAAAGACATCTGGATGGATACATAAATATGAAGGATTTAGAGGGATATGGGTCAAGTACTGGCAAATTGAACTAGAATAGTTAAGATATCTGGTCGGCATGGACGAGTTGGACCAAAGGGTCTGTTTCCATGCTGTACACCTCTAAGGGTCTACTTGTAACCCCTGATTGCTTCTGTTGAACACCTTTGCAGTAGAATGGAACAGCACAAGTGGAGACCATTCAGCCCACCAAATTTGTGTCAGTTCTTCCAAAAAGAAATACAATCAGTCCAACCACCGTTCTCCCATCCCCACAGCCAATACATTTATTTGAATCTGTACACATGGAGGGAGTACATTCTTAATCCCACACATTCTTAATGCTGTGGAAAAAAAAATCCCCGTATTGCCAGTCAACTGAGTGAAGTTACATCTGGGTCATCTGATCACTGTTCCTTCAGCCAATGGAGAAAGTTTCTCTTTATCTAAATGTTTCATAATTGTATACACCTTCATGAAATTACCTTAAACTTCTTGGCTCTACGGAGAACAATCCCAGTTACCCAGTAATCACCCATCTCTGGAGACAGTCCAGCAAATCTCTTTTGAACCCTCACCTTTTACATCCTTCTGATGCCAGAATTAGAAACCATCTCCACTGTAGGGTTTGACTGTTTTATCTAGGGTCAGCAAAAATGTATTCACATTTGTACCATATCCCTCTGTTTATAAAGACCATCCAAAGCTCAGATTTCAATACTTTGCAATCAAGGCTTTGTCAGATAATTGCATACAACTTGGTTGGTCATTTTATGCAACCAGCTTCTTTGAACCTGACACCACGTTAAAATCATTTCCTTGAGGACTTGAATATTTCTCCTCATGTCGTAATTAATAAATTCGCTTTGTTTTTGTTAACTCAAGAAAGCCTTGTTAAATTGGCTCCTTTTAAACCATAAGTTTATTTAGGTCTGGGAGAGAAGTACCAACAAGGGAAGAGATCTTTTGTAAATTAGCCTTACTGCAACCAACTGGTAGGGTGGGTCAATAAATAAGTTTATCTCTTACACAGGAGTTTAACAGATCCTGACTGAAACAGGAATGAGTTAGGGAACTTCACCTGGGGTTTGCAAGTAATCACTGCATTGAAGTGGAAGTTCAGCAAGAAACAACACAGGTTACACATGCTCAACAAATGAGTAGCATGTTGCAGAAGATATTAGAAACATTAGTTTGGAACACAAATCATTCAGCTCTGACATTAGACTGGGATTAAGTCCAGACCTCCACCAGCTAAGAAACCAGGGTGTGTGGGCTACAAAAATCTCCATGAAGCCAGCTCCACAATAAGGCAGGATCAAGTGAGCACTTGACAAGCCTGACTGTGGACAAAGCGATTCGTCAACAGCAGACAAGTCTTTGTAAATTACGAATGGGTCAGGAAGTGAGGTTGATAGACTTCTCATGCAAAGTTAAGTTCACCAATGCTTGAATCTCTTTCCCCCCAATTGCATTGTAAATATTTCTTTGCAGTGATGCTTCCAGGCATGGGAGCATTTCTAACTCAAACTGCAAGATGCCTTTGATAGATGAATGCATGTTTTTAACATTAAACTAATTGGAAACATAGATAAGTGAAATAGTGGGAGCATTTTCTATTTAACATCTCTATTCTCTTTTTTTTCCCAGACTAAAATTATTGTAAATCTTGAACTGCAGACTGTGGGTGTTTTCCATACCATATTTCAACTGACATCCAAACCTACAGAAAACAAACGCCAGTTCTGGGCCAGAAGCCAGTACAGAGGTTGGATGAATAATACATTTTGTCATTTCTGCTGTGACAACGTAAGCTGAAAATGTCAAAACAACTTAGAAGACGTCATGGGCATTTAGATACCTGTATTAATCTTGAGCAATGTATGGGAAAAAATACATTTCACGGTGTGGGGTCAGTAAAAAGAAACTATTTTTGTTCGGGATAAAATCTCAAACTGGTGGTATTGGCTGCGGGAACAGTACCTTGAATTTTCTTGCTTTCTTTGAAATAAAGCTATGCAGTACTGTTATAACTGGCTTCAGGGAAAGAAATAAATGGTGATGGGATTCCATAGGCCCAAATCCTGCAAAAACAGTTCACTTGAATGTCTTCGTACAGTTGTGAGGGATTGGTAGTTCGCCCTATCTTATATTTTGGAACAAAGGCAAATTGCTTCCACATCGTGCATGATGCACAGGAGCACTGCAGAAAATTTGCAAGCACTGAAATCTAAAACAAAAGCAGAGTCAAGCAAGTAAAGGGATGGATTAAGATTTCGGCTAATATTTAGGATTACAGGAATGTATTACCTTTGCTGTGGGGCCCCTCATTTTAGGGACACAATGCCTCTGGTGCCCCCTCCCTTCCCTAAGAGGAAGTTTGAATTAGAGACTGCAGAAAGGGGAATGTGGAGGTTGCGGGGATTTGTTTGTGCAGAAATGTAAAACATATTCAGATTGGTTACTGAATTCACCATCTAATTCATGAACATAGACAATCCTGAAATATAACAGAGAGAACTGAAAACTCAATGGACTTTTGGTGTTCCTACATCCAATTTCCAGAACCAAAGCACATTACCATATATCTTCGGAAAAAAATTAACTCAGGTTTTTATTTGTTATGGACTACCGATTGAAATACCATCTGATCAATGTTCTAACTTTATGTCTACATTTTTTCAGGACATAATCAGTAGTATGGTTATAAAATAATAGAATAACTCTGAAAACCATCATTAAAGCCTACTGTCACAATAATAACAGGGATCGAATAGAATAGAATATCCTTTATTATCATGTGTCTGTCAGTATAGAAGTACAGGAGCATCGTGAAAAGTTTTAACAACGGCTGCCTTTAATAGTGTACAAGTACCGAGGTACAAATCATGGTTATAAAAGAGGATTAAAATGAAAAGACTAAGGCAAGGATTAAATTTCTTCCTATTGGTTACGAAAACTCTCCCAATGCTCCTGGCTGGCACTGCATGTTTCTGTGAGCATATGGGCTTGAAATATGGCACCAATTCCAGAATCCCAAGTGCACCAGTTGCGGCAAGTACTTCTACCATGGGGTTATACCATAGGCATCCCAATAGCCAATGGGAGACAGAGGAATGAATATGTAGGCAGGCCATTGAAAGATGTAAGGAGTTGTTGTGGTGGGTGATTTTAACTTGCCCAATATTGACTGGGAATCCCTTAGTGCCAGAGACTTAGATTGCGAGAATTTGTTAAGTGCATCCAAGAAGGCTTCTTGAAACTATACATGGATAGTCCCCAAAAAGGGAAAGGGCCGGATTAGATCTTGTATTGGGAAACGAGCCTGGCCAGATGTTCAAAATTTCAACGGTGAGGTGATTTGGAAACAGTGATCATAATTCAGCAGAGAAGACTGGTCCACTGCTGAAAGTGCTAAATTGGGGGATGGCTAATTATAACAGTATTAGACAGGAACTGGAGAAATTGGATTGGGGCCAGCTATTTGAGGAAAAATACACAACTGACAAGTGGAAGTCTTTTAAAGGCCAGTTGATCAGAGTTCAGGTTCAGCATGTTCCTGTTCAGATGACAGATATGGATGGAATGATTCAGCAACCCTGAATGATAAGAGATATTGAAAGTATAAAACAAAAAGGTTTCGGAAATTGAAATTGAAGACAGACCACATACTGACGTTTCACCCTGAAGAACTCATCAATGATTCACCCCGACTCTGCACAGAGTGAGACAGGGACACACAGCAGGATTAGATCATGCTCTCTCCAATAAGAGGGTGGCACAGTAGTTCAGTGGTTCGCATGCAGCCTCCCAGAGCCAGCGCCCAGGTTCGATTCCAGACTCGGGTTACTGTGTGGAGTTTGCACATTCTCCCCGTGTCTGTGTGGGTTTTCTCCGGGTGCTCCAGTTTCCTCCCACAATCTAGAGATGTGCAGGTCAGGTGAATTGGTCATGCTAAATTGCCCACAGTGTCAGGGGTAAATATAGGGTAGGGAAGTGGGTCTGGGTGAGTTACTCTTTGGAGGGTCAGTGTGGATTTGTTGGGCCTAATGGCCTCTTTCCATACTGTAGGGAATCTGATCTTGCAGCATCTGAAATCAGACAAGGCTCTTGAGGAGTATAATGGAAGCAGGGAACAACCTAAATAAATAATTAGGAGGATTAAAAGCGGCAATGAAATATGGGAAATTAGGATTAATAACAATCCCAAGGTATTTTTGCATATATTAGGAGCAAGAGGGTAGCTAGGGAAAGAGCCTGTTCATTTAAGGAGAAAAGGGTGGAATTTATGCATAGAGCCAAAGCAAGTGCTCAGGTCTATAATGCGTACTTTGCACTAGTATTCACAAAGGAAAAAGACATGGTAAGGTTAAGGAGGGATATGATAATGTTTTAGGCATGATGATATTAAGAAGAAGGAGGTGTTGAGTGTCTTGAAAAAACATTAATGCAGATAAATCCCCAGCATCTATCCCAGAATACTGAAGGAGGCAATATTGAGAGGAGTTACAGTGAGGTAGTCATACCGCAGGTGCAAGAAGAAGGCAGATGGGTTACAGTCATGGGACGGAAAGGTAAGCGGCAGGCAGTGCAGGGATCCCTCAATAAGAGGTATACCGTTTTGGATACTGTTGGGCGGGACAACATACCAGGGGTAAGCAATGGAGTGCTGGTCTCTGGCACAGAGTCTGTCCCTGTTGCTCAGAAGGGAAGGGGAGAGATGAGCAGAGCATTAGTCATTGGGGTCTCCATAATTAGGGGGACAGAGAGGAGGGTCTGTGGGAACGAGAGAGACTCACGGTTGATGTATTGCCTCCCAGGTGCCAGGGTTCATCATGTCTTGGCTCGTGTTTTCGGGATCCTTGAGGGGGAGGGGGAGTGATCCACACAGGCCCCAATGACATTATTAGGAAAAGGGATGGGGATTTAATGCAGAAATTCAGGGAGGGAGGGTGGAAGCTTAGTGCTAGAACAAACAGAGTTGTCATCTTGGGTTTGTTGCCTGCGCTATGTGCTAGCAAGGTGAGGAATAGGGAGAGAGAGGCATTGAACATATGGCTACAGGGATGGTGCAGGAGGGAGGGTTTTGGATACCTGTATAATTGGGGCTCATTCTAGGGTAAGTGGGTCCTCTACAAACAGGATGCTCTACACCTGAACCAGAGGGGTACCTGGCGGGAAAATTTGCTGATGCTCATCGGGAGGGTTTAAACTAATTCAGCAGGGGAATGGGAACTTAAATTGTAGTTCCAATGTCCAGGAGGTTGAGAGCAGTGAGGTCAGAAATGAGGTTTCAACCTTGCAAGAGTTCACCTGCAAGCAGGAAGGTGGTTTGAAGTGTGCCTACTTCAACGCCAGGAGCATCTGGAATAAGGTGGGTGAACTTGCAGCATAGGTTGGTACCAGGGACTTTGATGTTGTGGCCATTTTGGAGACATGGATGGAGCAGAGACAGGAATGGTTGCTGCTGGTTCCAGGATTTAGATGTTTCAGTAAGAACAGAGAAGATGGTAAAAGAGGGGGAGGTGTGGTATTGTTAGTCAAGGACAATATTACGGTGGCAGAAAAGACATTTGAGGACTTGTCTACTGGGGTAGTATGGGCTGAAACAGGAAAGATCACCCTGTTGGGAGTTTTCTATAGGCCTCTGAATAGTTCCAGAGGAAAGGATAGCAAATATAATTCTGGATAGGAGTGAAAGTAACAGGGCAGTTGTTATGAGGGACTTTAACTTTCCAAATATTGACTGGAAATACCATAGTTTGAGTACTTTAGATGGGTCAGTTTTTGTCCAATATATGCAGGAGGGTTTCCTGACATAGTATGTAGACAGGACAACAAAGGCAAGGCCACATTGGATTTGACACTAGGTAATGAACTGGGCCAGGTGTTAGATTTGGAGGTAGGTGAGCACTTTGGTGATAGTGACCACAATTTGGTTATGTTTACTTTAGCAATGGAAAAAGATAGGTATATACTGCAAGGCAAAATTTATTGTTGGGGAAAGGCAATTATGCTGCGATTAGGCAAGATTTAGGATGTATAGGATAGGAAGGATACTGCAGGGGATGGGCACAATTCAAATGTGGAGCTTTATCAAGGAACAGCTACAGCATGTCCTTGATAAGTATGTACCTGTCAGGTAGGGAGGAAGTGGTTGAGTGAGGGAGCTGTGGTTTACTAAAGAAGTTAAATCTCTTGTCAAGAGGAAGAAGAAGGCTTATGTTAGGATGAGACGTGAAGGCTCAGTTAGGACACTTGAGAGTTACAGGTTAGCCAGGAAAGACCTAAAGAGAGAGCTAAGAAGAGCCAGGAGGGAACATGAGAAGTTGTTGGCAGAGAGGATCAAGAAAAACCCCAAATCTTTCTCTAGGTATATCAGGAATAAAAGGATATCAGTGGGAAGTTGTGCATGGAATCCAAGGAGATCAGGGTGGCGCTAAATGAATATTTTTCATCAGTATTCACACAAGAAAAAGACAACAGGAGAATACTGAGATACAGGCTACTAGACTAGATGGGATTGAGGTGCATAAGGCGTAGTTGTTAGCAATTCTGGAAAGCGTGAAAAGAGATAAATCCCCTGGGCCAATGGGCTTTATCCTAGGATTCTCTGGGAAGCTAGGGAGGAGATCGATCTTTATGTCATCATTGTCAACAGGAATAGTGCCTAAAGAGTGGAGGATAGCAAATGGTTCAAGAAGGAGTGTAGAGACAACCCTGGAAATTATAGACCATTGAGCCTTACTTCGGTTGTGGGTAAACTGTTGGAAAAGTTTATAAGTATCGGATTTACCATCATCTAGAGGAGAATAAGTTGATTAGGAGTAGTCAACATGGTTTTGTGAAGGGTAGGCCATGCCTCACAGACCTATTGAGTTCTTTGAGATGGTGACCAAACAGGTGGATGAGGGTAAAGCGGTTGATGTGGTGTACATGGATTTCAGTAAGGTGTTTGATAAGGTTTCCCACGGTAGGCTAATACACAACATATGGAGGCATGGGATTGAGGGTGATTTAGTGATTTGGATCAGAAATTGGCTAGCTAAAAGAAATCAGAGGGTGGCGGTTAATGGGAAATGTTCGTCCTGGAGTTCAGTTACTATTGGTGTACTGTTTTGGGGATCTGTCACTGCTGTTTGTCACCTAGATAAGGGTGTAGAAGGATAGGTTAGTAAATTTGTGGATGACATTAAGGTCAGTAGAGTTATGGATAGTGCGGTAGGATGTTACAGGTTACAGAGGGATATAGATAAGCTGCAGAACTGTGCTGAGAGGTAGCAAATGGAGTTGAGTGTGGAAAAGTGTGAGGTGATTCACTCTGGATGGAGTAACAGGAATAAAGAGTACTGGGCTAATGGTAAGATTCTTGGTGGTGTAGATGAGTATAGAGATCTTGGTGTCCATGTACACAGATCCCTGAAAGTTGCCACACAGGTTGATCGTTTTTTTAAGAAGGCATATGGTGTGTTAGCTTTTATTGGTAGAGGGATTGTGTTTCAGAGCCATGAGGTCATGTTGCAGCTGTCCAAAACTCTGGTACATCCGCACTTGGAGTATTGCATACAGTTCTAGTCACCACATTTTAGGTAGGATGTGGAAGCTTTGGAAAAGGAGCAGAGGAGATTTACTAGGATGTTGCTTGGTATGGACAGAAGGTCTTATGAGGAAAGGTTGAGGGACTTGAGGCTGCTTTAGTTAGAGAGAAAGTTGAGAGGTGACTTAATTGAGATAAATAAGGTATTCAGAGCATTAGATAAGGTGGACAGTGAGAGCCTTTTTCCCTGGATGGTGATGGCTAACATGAGGGGACATAGCTTTAAAATGAGGGGTGACAGATATAGAATAGATGTCAGAGGTAGTTTCTTTACTCAGAGAGTAGTAGAGGTGTGGAAATGCACTACCTGCAACAGTAGTAGACTTGTCAACTTTAAGGGCATTTACATGGTCACTGGATAAACATATGGATGAAAATGGAATAGTGTTGGATAGATTGGCTTCAGATTGGTTCCACAGGTTGGCGCAACCTGTGGAAAAATTATAATCCAGTGAGTCGCACATTATGATCAAAAAATTATTAAAGAAGATTCTTAGTGGCAGGATTTAATTGCATTGTGGTGTTCCACAAGGGCCACTGCTGTGATCTCTTACGCTTTGTTATATAAATGGTTTGAATGAAAATCTAAGAGGTCTGATTGGTAAGTTGGTTGATGAAAATTGGTGGAGTTGTGGGTATTGAGGAAAGTTGTCAAACTGTACAATAGAATGTAGATTAGTTGGCAAGTTGGGTGAAGAAATCGCAGATGGAGTTTAATCTGGAGAAATGTGAGGAGATGCAGTTTGGGAGGTCAAATGCAAGAGCAAAGTATACAGTAAATGGTAGACCCTTAGGAGTATTGATATACTGAGGAATGTTGGAGTGCAAGTCCATTACTCCCTGAAAGTGACAACACAAGTGTCTAAGATGTTTGCCTTCATTGGTTGGTGTACTGAGTATAAACGTTGGTAAGTCATGTTGCAGCTGTATAAACTTTAATTAGGCAGCACTTGGAGTCAAGTGTGCAAATCTAGTTGCCACACTACAGGAAGGATGTGGAAGTTTTGGAAAAGGTGCGAAGTAGGTTGACCAGGATGTTGTCTGGATTGGAGTGTATTAGTTATAGGGAGCGGTTGGACAAACTTGGATTGTTTTCACTAGAATTGAACTGAATTTATTGTCACGTGTACCGAGGCACAGTGAAAAGCTTTGTCTTGTGAGCAATACAGGCAGATCACAAGTTAAGTAGCACAGATAAGTAAATAATAGGTAAATAGTGGCAAAACAAAACACAGATACAGGCGAATATTAAGAGTTTGTGAGTCCATTCAGTATTCTAACAACAGTAGGGTAGAAACTGTTTGGAAACTGGCTGGTGCGTGTGTTTGCCAGACTTTATGATCTCAGGTGATTTAGCTGACCAAGTCTGGCAGCACAGGCCTTGGTGTAGAAAAAACAAGAGTTACCCTGAAGCTGGGGCATTCCCAAATCAGGGCTTTGTTCTCTCTCCTTTGGCTTCTGTCATTTCTCTGCAGCTGCGTTTAGGTAGTCAGTTTCCAACAGTGTTGCAGTTGGTTGAATGAGGTGTCACTATATTGTGTTGCTGGCAATTTCTCCCAAACACTGCGACTGATTTATTGTTGATACCTTCAAAGTCTCCCTAAAACGTTTTCTCTATCTCCTTTGAGATTGAGTGGGAAATGCTTGGGAAGCCGATTTTTATCTTGAGAATGCAGAGTCCAGACTGGTGAAACTGATTCTGCTTGATCATGGTTGTGAAGCTGGAGCAATGGGTTTCACTGAAGATGTCCTCCATCTTTGCCTTTGAATATCCTCTAGAGATACCAGTGGGGAAAATTCTTAGTGTTCACAGGTGCCTTTAGTTAGTGACCCAATTCCCACTGCTATATAGAAGAGAGGTGACAATCACCGCATTGGAAACTAAAGTTTTAGACCCGTCATGGAGATTATTGTTGTTGAAGGACAGGTTGTGCAGTTTTTGTAAGATTAGATTCCCTATAGTATGGAAACAGGCCCTTCAGCCCAACAAGTCCACACTGACCCTCCCACCAGTAAAGCCGTGCTGGAGCAGCTGATTCAGTACTGGATGGACTCTTCAATGTTTGACCATTTGAGAAAGCTGGCTGCTGAGGTATGTGAAGTGTTCAAAAACTTTTACAGTCTTCCCATCAATAGAACCAACTGGAGGTGTAGGTCCTTTTTTTAGGTGGTGGGGATGTTGGCAAAAGACTTTGCTCTTGCTAATATCGCAGACTGGGAGTTAGGTACCAACATGTTGTGCTGAACATTTATTTCTGCAATGCTGGACATTTTAATTCTCTGTTGTCTAAGTTCTTGTAACTAAAGAAGCTGTGCCAATGTACTTTATGTATCTAAGTCAGCACTGTAATTGGCAATGTATAAAACTTTCACGATAATCATTGATTATATGTGACAATAAAGGCTATTCTATTGACTGAGGGATCACCCATTAGTATGGAGTGATTGAAAATGGTCTGAATATCACCTGCAAACTGGGCTACAACTGCACAGTCACTACTTGGTTTATAATATAATGTATGGGCAGCTGTAGAGGAGCCATATGCAGAGCTAAAATACCTTAAAGTTGACTTAATTTAAAATACCCAAGGGATGGAATAACTGCAGCACTGGAATGTTTAGTGATTGCTGCTAAGCACAAAGTTATTACAACTACTTACTCTGGAAAAGTTGTAAAACTGTTATGGAATGAAAGGTGTTTCTGATTCTGTGCATTACTGTACTGAAGACATGTTGTGCCTATTAGCATTATTATCATCGGCACAATATCTGGTTAAGAGCATAGCTTCTAGGACAGAATCAGAAATCTCAGACCACATACTTTTAGGATTACAAGGTGAGAGCTGAGGTCTGTGCTGAGGATGAGGAGATGGCACTAAGAAAGGTTGAGGTCAGCTAATGGATCTGATTGAGATGTTGCTTTGGGCCTGCACATGCCATGAAATCAATGTTGGGTGGGGACAGGAGGGAGCAAGGAGAAAATGTAAAATGAATAAACACATTGAAGGACAACAGCTCAAATTTAAAGGTTACAGCTGCTTACAGGCAGGATCAATGGAGGTCTATTGGTGCAGTGGATCATGTCTGTATCTTGAAACCAGAAGTTCCAGATTCCAGTTCGCCAGGCCCTGATGGCCAAGGAAGATAGATTCATTACAAATGGGTTGATTATCAATTTACAAATCCTTCTGACAAGCAGTAAGCCTGGGAGATATTCTTGGTCAGTCATGTGATTAAAAGACGATTGAAGCCACTACCATTGCCATCCATAGTTTCAGTCTATAACAAGCAAGGAAAAGGTACATATTATCACAGCAGTTCAGACTCCCGCGTGATCTGTAACACAACAGCACCTCAGGTATGATGCTGCTCTCTGGTGCAATGGTGTTTATTGTATAATTTACTGCCTTTTTGGGTGCTTGTCCAACAAACACAGTTCACAACCTTTGTTATAAAGTTTTAATTCTTGCAACTTCAAAGTCACAAGAATTTGAACACATGCAATAGAATTGTTTTATTTCTGATAGACATACTGCAAAACAAAATAAATCTGGCAGAAGACTGGCAATGCAGGGAAGATGGCATACAGCACTGTTAAAGCCCACAGGTTGGCATCTCACCTGATAGCAAAGCAAGTCTAAAACAATTTGTCGATTGAAAGTGGCCATTCATTCAGCTGAGGGCTTTTCTTATACACTGTGAACCAATCCAATATTGTCTGTCCATTTGTAGAAGGGATGGTATGCATTTTCAATTTAATATGGATTTACCTTCTATATGAACTTTCCAATAATGTGCATTGATTAGATATGTTATACATATAATCTATATAGTGTGGAGACAGACCATTCTGTCAACTGAGTCCACACCTACCCTTAAAAAAGTATCTCACCTGGACCCACCCTGTCCCTTTAACCCTGCATTACACTTGGCGAGTCCACTTAACCTACACATCACTGGACATTATTGGCAATTTAGCATGGGCAACCACCTAACCCCCACAGCTTTGGACTGAGCATCTGAAGGAAACCCCCACAGACACAGGGAGAATGTTTGTATGGAATTTACACAGTCATCCAAGACTCCAACCGAACCCAGGTCCCTGAGACTGTGAGGCAGCAGTGCTAACCACTGAGCCACCGTGCCACGCTAATGTGAAATGTTAGAGTACACAAACACGACCATTCAGGTTAGGAGATTTATGCTGAGTTTATCTTGCACTCACGCTGTCTCCTGCTTTATTTACTCCTAGCAATTATCCTTTTTCTTCCTTCCTCCCTGGTGTGGTGATCCACCTTACCCTCGAATACATCCATGTTAGATTCCTCAACGCGGCAAAGGGCAGCAAGGTCAAACTCTCACTGCTCTCGGGGTTTTCCTGAATTTATTAGTGACTCTCTCACATTTACAGTCCCAGGTTTTAGATTCTCCCACAAGTGGAAATATCTTCGATCAAGTCTGCCTTCTGCGTAAGGTCCTTTGCATATGGTTTGTGCATTACGCCCGCAGTTGTAAATTCTGCTGTTAATAACGCAGTTTGCGGTTGGATTTCTGCCCGGAGGTGTCAAAGTCATTTTGTGATAATCGCTTCCAAACTAATTTAAATGATCCGTAAGGAACCTCAAATCTGCTCCACAACCCAAATGAGTAATCAGAATCTATGTGGATCCAATGCTAATATTTTTGAGCAATATTCACGAGGCAACTGTCATTGTTTTTTTTCTGCATCGGGGACGTGGTAAAGCACAGCTCAAACTAGTGTTGTAATCTAACACTGACGACATGAATCCAGCCCTGAGCTGTATAAATGACCCACGTTCTTCCCCCTGAAGAGCACAGCCAGCCATCTGCGTGTTGGTAATGCAAGTAAATGGTTAATATCTATCAGTAGCTTCATCGCACAAAATACGTTAATTTTACAAACATATTGGATATAATTCAGCTGCGATGCACTCCTGAAATCAGACTCAGTTTTGTAACCGATCTGCAACCCACGCATTCCTGCAGTGAGGGCTTAATGTTTAAATATTCCACTTTAACTCAACCTGGGACTGAAGTAATGGTGTTAACCATGGAATGGGGCGGGACGCTGCACTCTAACCGTTTGCTCCACCCGGTAGATTCTAACAGGACAGTCTTGAGCAGTTTGCAAATTCCTGGGTTAAAATAATTTATAACCATTAAAGCTACGATGTTATGTTTGTGTAATTTCTAATTTTCTCCACCGTTCCATTATCTCACCTGCAAAACAGCGACAATCTGCAGTCCCCGGGTCAAGTTTAAATCTTCTCTGTCCCCTGGATTAAAAAAAAATCATTCTTTTACTTGCAGGCTAGATAACATCTGAACAGTTCATCCTTCTCACGGACTTAACATCTGCCATTTCCTAAGAAGAATGAATTTGCATTTTCTATTATGGAAATACGCCCAAGGTCACATGTTGCCAGACTTTGGAGAAGTGGCTGTAGTCTGTAAAAGAGGCAGCTGCTGTCCAGATTTATACAGCAACATCTCAATGAGCGGCGAGAAGAATGGCTAATCTGTTCGGTAAACAGTGCTCGCAGAGAGTGGGAATCGAGGGAGAGAGAACTTAAATGAGTTAAGTTGTGCTGGGAATACTACAGAGAGACTTCTCCCCCCCCCCCCTTCAGAATATTGTTATGCAACTAGTGATGCACAATTGATGGATACCCGGCATTCACCATCTTCAGTGACCACTTCATACTGTATGGAATTATTTAAGTTCTTCTTAGGAAGAAAATAGAATTTGTCAACTTTTCTTTGTACAATTAAACCACACAATCCCTACAATGTGAAAGCAGACCACTCGGCCCATTGAGTTTGCAATGATCCTCTGGTCAGGATCCAAGCCGGACCCAGACCCTACCCCACACCCATAACCCTGCATGTCCTGTTTCTAACCTGCCAGCCTACACACCCCTGGACAATTTAACATGGCCAATCCACCTAACCTACACATCTTTGGACTGTGAGAAGAAACTGGAGCACCAGAAGGAAGCCTTTGCAGACATGGAGAGAACATGCAAACTCCACACAGTTGTCCAGGGTGGAATTGAACCTGGGTCCAAGCACTATGAGGAAACAGTGCTAGCCACGATATCACCATGCTGTACCAAATCTGGCTGTTTGAATAGCATCTATTTCCAGGTCTCAATGTGGCTCTGTTCTTGCAGATTTGATTCTAGTTTATTTCCTCCCTCAATAGTTATCCATCCTGCTACTTTGGATTGACTCCTGCACCACTACGCTCTGTTGGAATTGCAAAGTTGCCACAAGCTTTTGAAATAATAGACTTCACAAAGCAAGATGAACATTGGGATGGTGCTCATCTGAGTGTGTTTCAGGGTCTTAGATTGGTACCAAAGCCTTTTATCCCTGCTGTGGAATCAGGGCAAGTAAAATACGGTCAATTAAACAGGGTGTACCATTGTGGAAGTGCTTCAGTCCAGTGCCACTTTGGTCACTGTGAAGGTCATTAGGAATGATGGAAATATTCAATAGCCAGCGCTATGACAAAGTAGTCCCCAGTGGCAGAACAGTTTGGGGAGATGTACCACCTGGAATATCTGAATGGCCAGTGAAGGCTGCAGCAGAATTACCCGTCCTTCCCCCACAAACACGCATACATACATAAAGTTATCTTGGTTCCTTGCTATTGGATCACAGTTTTGTTCTGATAAGCTAATAGTCACAGCAGCTTTTGTGCAATAGTTAAAAGATGTCACGTTTTCCTTTCTGAGTGCATCCTCCAACCTTTTGAGGACTGTCAAATGGTGATGGGAGCAGGATTGTGTTGTTGGAAAGCTTCTAGTCATCAAGTAGCAGTTACAAGATAGGCATGAGTCAAAATAACAATGCATGTCAGTGATGTATTGGTACTGTCACAGGATTGTACCCCAGAACTGCAGGTCATGTTTGGGGGCTTGGGTTCAGATCCATTGCAGATGGTGGAATTTGAATTGAATAAAAGAATTTGGAACAGAAAATTTGTCTAATTCTGACCCTGTAACTATTGTCAAGTGTCATAAAACCCCATCTGGTTCACTAATGCCCTTTAGGGAAGGGTAGTCTACCATTCTTTTCTGTCTGGTCTATGTGTGACTCTAGAACCACAGCAATGAAGTTTACTCTTAACTATCATCTGGTCAATTAAGGATGGGGAAGCTGGAGATGCCCACATCATATGAACAAATAATGGATGCTTGTGGGGCTGCCCCACTCATTATTCTTCATAGGCACTGTGGGATTTAAAAAAAACATTCATGGGATGTGGATGTTACTGGCAAGGCCAGCATATGTTGTCTACCTGTAAGAAATAGTCTGGCTCACTAGGCTACTTCAAAAGGCACTTAAGAGTCAATCACATTTGCAGTGTGTCTTCAGTCACTTGTGGACCAGATAAGGATGTTCGATTTCCTTCCCTTAATGACAGATAGGCTTTCACAACAATCATTGGTCCCTTTTGCCATCATTATTGAGACTACTTTTGTATTCCAAATTTATTCATTGAATTTCAGTCCAAAAGCTGATATTTAAATTCGTGTTCTCCAGACAATTAGTTTGGTCCACTGGATTATGTGTCCAATGACATTATCACTGTCGCACTGTCTCCCCTATTGCCAATGAAAGGTTGTCTCAGACTGTACTCATGGAAATGTGAGAAGCAGAAATGCTCACCAACTCCTTTAGACATCATGGTTTGTCACCCCCATTGCTTAAGCTAACCATCCTTTTGTTCCCTGGGTGTTACTATATTGTATTTGCTTGCAGAGCAGCCAACTCAACATTGAAAGCTTCACTCAGGCGGGCTGCCTGTGGAAAGTAATGCAGAATCAACCACTACCAGCTAATGGCTAGTGCAGAGTACTGCCACCAATCTTTCAGAGTTTTTTTAATCAACTGTTTGATGTGTAATTACCTGTAGCAGGTGGGACTGGAATGCAGACCTTTTGCCCCAAAGGTAAAGACACTGCTTTTGCACCACAAGTGGCCTTATAGCTTCCTTTCTATACTGGTCTATTTGGTTAAAAGTGGTAGATGATGAACCACTAGTGAATCTTAATGAGAAGAGGTGCTTGGCTCAACAACCTGCAACTTATTGCATGATAGCCACTGGTACAAATTACAGTGGTGAGATAAGACCATAAGACCATAATATACAGGAGCAGAATTATGCTACTTCACCTATCAAGTCTGCTTCACCATTCGATCATGATGATATGTTGCTCAATCTCATTCTCCTACCTTCTCTCCATAACCCTTACTGATCTTAAATGATCTTAAAGATACGCAATGACTTGGCCACCACGACCTTATATGGCAATGTGTTCCATAGATTCACAATCCTCTGGCTGAAGAAATTCTTCCTCATCTCAGTTGTAAAGGGTCGTTCCTTCATTCTGAGGCTGTGCTCTAGAGTCTTGGTGTCTTCCTGTAGTGGAAACATCTTCTCTACAACCACTCTGTCCAGGCTTCTTGGTATTCTAAAAGTTTCAATGAGATTCCCCCTTATCCTTCTAAACTCCATTGACTATAGCTTCAGAATCCTTGACCGCATCTCATATGATAAATCCTTCATTCCTTGGATCTTTTTTGTGAACCTCTACTGGACTCCCTCCAAGGCTAGCTCATCCTTCCTTAGATATAGGGCCCATAATGGCTCACAATATTCCAATTGCAATCTGACTCATGCCTTATACAGCCCCAGCAGTATATCCCTGCTTTTTGTATTCTCGTCCTCGCGAACTGAATGCCAACATTGCATTTCCCTTCCTAACTGTCAACTGTACCTGCATGTTAACCTGAAGAAATCCTGAACCAGGATTCATAAATCCCCTTGTGTTTCAGATATCCAAAGCCTTTGTACAGAATAACTGTCTATCAGGAGGCAGTGATTACATATCTGTCTCACTTAGCACCTCGATTTTGTTATGATTCCCATTGATGATAATAATGGACAAGTCAGATCCAAGACTGAAATCTGGTTTGGTAGACCATTTATTCAATATTTGCAGCTTATTAGTGTGGTGGTTAATCACTGAAATGTATTCAGATAAGGTTGTAGATGTTTTATAATTTCAGAAGATAGGTTTATTGCACAAAAGAAAATAAAATAATGCTCCGGATGTAGAAGGAAGCTAGAAAGATCTTAATATAAATACTGAAACAAAGTTTCAACTTGTTAAATGGAGCAATAGTCAACTCTCATCTGCCTCTATTTTGAACTCCAAATTCCAAAAATGATTTTTTTTTAGAGATAAAAATATATAAAAATACATTTCATCTCATTTCCCAGTTTCTTGAGCTGTTGAGACAATTTTATTATCTTTTACAAACCTGCTGGCATGAAATTCTCACAATTTTGATGAACTGTTTTTTCTCAGTTTGTCATAGAATTCTGACAAGGTGAAGCTTTTATCGATATTCTCCTGGTTTGGCAGCTTTACAGACTAGAAAAGATTTCTGCTGAGGTTGCTGATTTCCCTGAACTGAATTAGAACAAAAACACTTCGAGTCATAGAGTCATAGAGATGTACAGCATGGAAACAGACCCTTCGGTCCAACCTGTCCATACCGACCAGATATCCCAACCCAATCTAGTCCCACCTGCCAGCACCCAGCCCATATCCCTCCAAACCCTTCCTATTCATATACCCATCCAGATGCCTCTTAAATGTTGCAATTGTACCAGCCTCCACCACATCCTCTGGCAGCTCATTCCATACACGTACCACCCTCTGCGTGAAAAAGTTGCCACGTAGGTCTCTTTTATATCTTTCCCCTCTCACCCTAAACCTATGCCGTCTAGTTCTGGACTCCCTGACCCCAGGGAAAAGACTTTGCCTATTTATCCTATTCATGCCCCTCATAATTTTGTAAACCTCTATAAGGTCACCCCTCAGCCTCCGATGCTCCAAGGAAAACAGCTCCACCTGTTCAGCCTCTCCCTGTAGCTCAAATCCTCCAACCCTGGCAACATCCTTGTAAATCTTTTCTGAACCCTTTCAAGTTTCGCAACACCTTTCCGATAGGAAGGAGACCAGAATTGAATGCAATATTCCAACAGTGGCCTAACCAATGTCCTGTACAGCCACAACATGACTTCCCAACTCCTGTACTCAATACTCTGACCAATAAAGGAAAGCATACCAAACACCTTCTTCTCTATCCTATCTACCTGCGACTCCACTTTCAAGGAGCTATGAACCTGTACTCCAAGGTCTCTTTGTTCAGCAACACTCCCTAGGACCTTACCATTAAATGTATAAGTCCTGCTAAGATTTGCTTTCCCAAAATGCAGCACCTCGCATTGGTTCTCCTGTTCAGAGAAAACTGTTATCTTCTGAACTGAACTCTTAATTTTTCTGGAGAAAATCTCAAAACTTCTTTTCTGAAATTAAAACAGAACTAGGTGCCTTGCGGTGTTTACTGTGCCTGTCACTAACAGAAAAATCTATTTACACAGTAGGAGTGCTCCCAAGCGCATGGCTGCTGTTACCCAATTCTTTGGAACTAAATACTTGGAATAGTTATCAGCCCCTGTTTTGAATCCAAACCTAAAAAATGTAATGCCAATATGTATTATACATGTTTTACCACAAGCTAGACTATATGACATCATCAGATTGGGTGGAACTTAATCTCACTCAGACCTTTTTCCCAGTAGTTAATATTTGGACATTTGGATGCTTAACTATGTTTACATTTAGCACAAATCTATCTTCCCTTTCAAATATCTGACTTCACAAATTCAGCTGGTCTGGAGGTTGCACAATTCTACCAGATCACATTTTCTTTGGACTTGGAAGATTGTATGTCTTTAGCTTGAGGACTGTTGCTGTTGATCTTGATCTTAATTATTCTGCAGGAGGATCTTATGAATCTTGGATGACCTTCACAGATGATGTCATTCCTTCTAAAGCAAGTAGTTTGTCCATTATGTTGTCTGGGAGCCTCTAATTTCCTGAATTCTCTTTGCAGAAGACCTCTTCCCAGCTAACTCAGGCGGTGGCCCTTTAGCATTACCTGAGGGACCTTAAACCTTATTCATCTCTGTTATGTAAGATGGCTGCTCCTGCAAAACAATTACTTTTTGTCCAACATTTTGTGATGATTCTGTTACTTTAAGAGGTTGTTTGGCCTGGATTTGTTTGAAGAGAGATTGTAAGGCAGAGGTGAGAAAGTACTGTAAGATTTACCAGGATGTTGCCAGGTATGGAGGATTTGAGCTGTAGGGGGAGTCTGAATAGGCTGGGTCTGTTTTCCCTGGAGTGTTGGAGGCTGAAGGGTGACCTTATAGAGATATGTAAAATCATGAGGGGAATGGCTAGGGTAAATAGACAAGGTCTTTTCCCTGGAGTGGGTGAGTACAGAACTAGAGGGCATTGACTTAGAGTGAGAGGGAAAATGTTTAAAAGGGACCTTTTCATACAGAAGGTAGTGCATGTATGGAATGAGCTGCCAGTGGAAGTGGTGGAGGCTAATACAAATACAACATTTAAAAGACATCTGGATTGGTATATGAATAAGACCGATTTGGAGAGAGATAGGCTAAATAATGACAAATGGGACGAGATTAATTTAGGATATCTGGTCGGCATGGATGAGTTGGACTGAAGGGTGTGTTTCCATGCTATACACCTCCATGACTGTATGACTAAGTTAACAATGTGTTGGCCCTGGGGCTTTTTTAAAAAGTTGGAACAGTGGAAGCAGCCTGGGTGTGGCCAACTCTCACAAACCAGGAATTCTAGATTTTTTTAGTTTTTAGGTTTAGTTTTAAGCAGAAACCTTGAGGATCTCAAATGAGTTGAAAGCTTTAATGCATGGCTCTTAGCTGCTATTTTCTCGGAATGTCCTTTTGATGTTTTTTTCTTCCTGGATTGGAGAACTGCATGTGTGAATCTGAGTCTAAGTTTGCCCAATTGCCAAGAGATATGTTTATGGGATGTTACTGTGTTGGAGCAGTTAATTAGTAATGGGTACTGTATTTATTATACGGTTAAGTCCAAGAGGTAAGTTATACTAAATTCCTCTTTAAATACAGTGTTTAAGTAAATTGTGACTGACTTAATGTCGAGTAGTTTGACCAGTTGCATTGCATCTGGGACACAGCACTTCACATCTACCTTTAAAATAAGAAAAGGTTAGGGTCTAGGCTTACCTTCTTAAAATATTTTGAGAGGATCTGGTCTAGTACCCAATGCTTTCCTCAGAAGTTAGGTTAGAGCCACCTGATGAAGGTAAATCCAATTGTCTGTGTCAAACTAGTTATTCATTTATTAGGATTAATCTACTTGTTTAACTAACAATTACAGAAACATAGATGAGAGAAGCAGGAGTAGGCCATCTCACCCTTTGAGCCTACTCCACCATTCAATATGATCATGGCTGATCATTGAACCGATGCCCTAATCCTGGCCTCCCAATATTCTCTGATCCCTTTAGCCACAAGGATTATATCTATGTCTTTCTTGAAAACGCAATATTTTGGTCTCAACCCACTTTCTGAGGCAGTGAATTCATTAGGCTCACCACTCTTTGGATGCAGAAATTTCCCCTCATTTCAGTCTTAAAGGTTTGCTCCTTGTCCTTAAATTATGTCCACTTTTTCTGGACTACCCCACCATCAAGAACATCCTTCCTTCATTCAACATGTCTAGCCCTGTTAGAGTTTTATGAGTACCTCTGAGATCCCCCTTCATTCTTCTAAATTGCACTGAATACAATCCTAAGTGACTCAATCTCTACTGGTATGTCAGAGCAGCATCGCAGGAATCAATTTGGTAAACCTTCACTCCACTCCCTCCACAGTAAGAACATCCTTCCTTGGATAAGGCGATCGACATTGTACACAACCATTCCAGGTGTGGTCTTACAAATGCCCTTATAATTGCAGAAAGACATCCTGGTCCTGTAGTCGAATCCTCTCACTGTCAAAGCCAACATACAGTTTGTCCTCTTTACTGCCTGCTGCACCTGTACACTCACTTTCAGCGACTGGTACATGGAGATACCCGGGTCTCATTGAACATTCCCCTCTCTCAATTTACATCCCTTAAATAATCTGCCTTCCAATTTTTGCTTCTAAAGTTGACATTCTCACATTTATTCACATTATATTACTTCTGCCATGCATTTGCCCACTCATTCAACCTATCCAAATCACACTGCAACATCGCTACATCCTCCTCACAGCTCACCCTTCCATCCAGTTTTGTGTCACCTTTGAAATATTACATTTAGTTGCCTTATCTGAATAATTAACATATATTTTGAATAGCTGAGGGTCCTAGTACCAATTCCTGCATGCGCCATTAGTCATGGCCTGCATTCAGAAAAAAAAACATTTATTCCTATTCTTTGTTTCCTGTCTGCTAAACAATTTCCTATGCCCAATCCCATGCACTTTAATTTTACTCAATATCTCTTAAATTTGTCAAATGTCTACTGAAAGTCCAAATAAATCACATCCACTGGCTCACTCCAATCAATTCTAGTCATCACATCCTCAAAGAATTTCAGTATATTTGTCAAACATGATATCCCTTTTGTAAATCCACACTGATTATGTCTGATACTGCCACTGTTTTCTAAGTGCTCCGCATGAAAATCCTCTATAATGGACTCTAGCATTTTCCCCACTACTGATTTCAGACTCACTGGTCTATAATTCTCTATTTTCTCTCTACCTCTCTTTTGAAATAGTGGAATTACGTTAACTGCCCTTAAATCTGTTCCAGACCTGTTCCAGTGTCTAAGATGACCACCATCAACTATTTCCAGGTCCACTTCCTTATGTACTCTGGGATGTAGATTTTCAGCCCCTGGCGATTTATCAACCTTTAATCCCATCAATTTCTCCAGCACTATTTCTGTACTCATGCAGCTTTGTTTCAGTTCCTCCCTCTCACTAAACCCTGTGTTCCCCATCATTTCTGATATGTTATTTGTGTCTCTCTTTGTGAAGACAGAAACAAAGTGTGAATTTAGTTTGTCAGCCATTTCTTTGTTTTCCATTATAAATTGCCCCATCTCTGACTGTAAGGCACCAATATTCGTTTTCACCAACTGTTTTCTCTTAGAAAATTTTACAGGCTGTTCTCATGTCCTTCCAAGCTTAGTGTCATACTCTATCTTCCCCTTCTTAATCAATCCCATGGTCCTACTTTGCTGACTTCTGAATTGTTCCCAATCCTCAGGTCTATTGTTTCTTCTTGCCAATTTATATGCATCTTTTCGCATTTAATATTATCTCAAACTTTCCTTGTAAGCCATTGTTTGGCCACTGTTCTCTTTGCAGTCTTGTGCCAGAAGGAATGAACCATTTTTGTAGTTTACCAATTTGCTCTTTGAATGCTTGCAACTGTCATTTCTTTCAGTGATATTTCCCAATCCATCATAGCCAATTCATACCTCATAAAATGAACTTGTATGATTTTCTAGTTAAAGATGCCAAAGTACTATTCAATTTACATTGAAATCAAGTCAATATAGAGATGTGTATTGTTCCATGCTAATTAAAAAAAACAAATCTGGAGCCATAAATCTGACAAAACCATTAAAACAGATTTCTATGTAAAAGGAGGAAACGTTATCCATCACAATATAGCCCATGTATGTTCCTCTAAGCCCTCATCCTTGAACCAGCAGCGAAGGAAAATTCAGAACCAGACTTAAGAATCCATCTTTTCAGCAGAGCTGTGTGAAATGAACAAAACCTGTTGATAAAAAAACACAAATGCGACCACAGCAAGTCCTTTTGACGTTGGGGCAAAGATCCAGAAATGTAACTCAAACATGAATCTATCATTTTGCATTAAGCCAAAAACTAAATAAAAAGATTCCGAAAACTTTAAAAGCTGTAAAGTATATTATTTCACAGATTTATCTTCAAACCACAGCAGCCTACTTTGTTATTAGAGCTGCCACATGCCAAGAATGATTGATGACTATGGGGATTGTGAAATGATGTCATGTGACACTAGACTAAAGGGTCATGTTAGTTTCTGAGGAACCATACCATCATTGTTTATGAAGCAATTTTAGTCAAATTAAGAGGAGTCATTAAATAGCCGACAACTGAGCCATCACATAATGCCATAGTATTGGAATGACACGGGTATCTGTAGTCATTTAAAGTGTTACATTAGGAAACTGTTGTTTTTATCTAATAAGCTAAATATACAAATTTGCAAATCAGATCAACCATGGAATAATCAGGCAAATATACAACTTTAAGTATTGCAAATTTGTAAAAAAAAAGTTTTATATTTAATGGAAACTAACCAAGCGATATGTGAATTCAGCTATATGTGGTTTCAAGAATGGAACAATTTGTTTGGAAACAGGACTTGTTGCACGTGAAGACACAGGCAGCAGAGTTTTGGATGACCTCAAGTTAATGGACTGTAAAATTTGGGAGACCAGACAGGAGTACAGGATTAGATCGAGTTCTAGGGTGAGTGGAAATTTCCTTCAAATAAAGACTGCAGTCATTGTTTTTGATCCTCATCAAGAGTTCTATTCCAAACTGTTTAAGGCTGATCCAGATTACTCAGTGTTAATGTCACCTTTAACAGTGAGGTGTGTTTCTGACTAGTTGTCTGTGCCATCACTAAGGCTACGTCTTTCCATCTCTGCAACATCGATTGACCCTGACCTACTTCAACTTGTTTATTGTTGAAATACTCATCCAAGCCTTTGTAACCTCTGGCTAATCCAACTCACCCCTGGCTGGCCTCCCTTATTCTACACTCCGGAGGGTTGAGCTTTTCTAAATGTCTATGCCTTTGTTCCACTCTCACCAGTCCCATTCACCATTGTCCCTGTTCTGACTCACTTACAATGGACCTGCAAGGTAAGCAAATTCAGGAGAGAAGGGGAGAAATAAAGAAAGATGTACAGATATTGGAGCAGTTGTATTACTATCCATATATTAGTTAAATATTAAATGGAGGAGTCATTTTTAGTTCATAAGCCTTTTTTTAAAAAAAATTTCAGTCTTGAAACATAAATGTCATTGAGAAGGCCTGCAAATAGAATCCACACCTTCATTCTATGGTGGGCGGCACGGTGGCACAGTGGTTAGCACTGCTGCCTCACAGCGCCAGAGACCCGGGTTCAATTCCCGCCTCAGGCGACTGACTGTGTGGAGTTTGCACGTTCTCCCCGTGTCTGCGTGGGTTTCCTCCGGGTGCTCCGGTTTCCTCCCACAGTCCAAAGATGTGCAGGTCAGGTGAATTGGCCATGCTAAATTGCCCGTAGTGTTAGGTAAAAGGGGTGGATGTAGGGGTATGGGTGGGTTGCGCTTCGGCGGGGCGGTGTGGACTTGTTGGGCCGAAGGGCCTGTTTCCACACTGTAAGTAATCTAATCTAATCTAATCATTCCACCACTGAACTTGTGGTATTGAACGACATCACAGCCAATGAGATAAATGTACTCTCACACTGTTGTTACATAGGGAGATAGTTGGCTCTTCTACATGTCAGCATGAAAGAATAATAATATTATATGCTCAAATCAGAATGATGTTTAAGCTAGTTATGGCCCAGCACTTGAGTGATGCGAATGCTAATGGTTACTTATTAGGACAAGCCTAAATGTTCTTCAGGCCTTACTAGGTGTAGGGCTGTCTCCTGCTTCTTTATTTAGTTATTATGAATGGAATCAAAAACTGCTTAAAGTAATCAATTGACAGCCCTGCTTTTTCTTAGTAACATGCGTATTTGTCATATTTACCATTGTAATTGTCTGTTTATGGTTTTCATTTAATTTTGATATGTGAATTCTTAAACATTTTCACGTTCATGTCAGTAAGTGACACAGTGAAAAAAACTTCTGAAGTCTCGAACGTAACTCCACCACCATCTTGTGTACTCACAGTGCCAGAGACCCGGGTTCAATTCCCATCTCAGGCGACTGTCTGTGTGGAGTTTGCACATTCTCCCCGTGTCTGCGTGGGTTTCCTCCGGGTGCCCCGGTTTCCTCCCACAGTCCAAAAATGTGCAGGTTAGGTGAATTGGCCATGCTAAAGTGGCCGTAGTGTTAGGTGAAGGCATAAATGTAGGTGAATGGGTCTGGGTGGGTTGCGCTTTGATGGGTCGGTGTGGACTTGCTGGGCTGAAGGGCCTGTTTCCACACTGTAAGTCATCTAATCTAATAAAAAAAATCTCCTTGTGTTCATCACCAGACTGTGGGCAATACCATTGGCAACGCACCAGTACGTGACATAAAAAATCTCAAATTCAAACTGGGGCAGTTTCAATGCCAGCAATAACTTTCCACTTTCTATACTCAGTGGAAATTGGAACATAAATTGTGACTGGCACCACAATGGGCACTAAAAAGTGGGGCATGACAGTACCCCTCTCAGTCTGATTTGTGCCGGTCTAAATATTAACATTGTGATATAGTGGAGAATGAAATACTTCATGTAGTGTCTTCTCATAGAAATAATGGCGTTTCCTGATTGGTTGATTTATAATGATTTAGTTTTTTAATACAATTATTAAAACATAAATTACTGCGAAAACAACAATGGCTAACACTCACAATGCTGTGAATGCTCTTATTGGTATTCATTGTAAGCCAGAAACAATCCGTTAGCTCTCACCTTTTCAGCTTACCAGTCATCAATGACTTCTTAATTATATCAAATTGTTGAGTAAAATGGAAACCCAATGTTTTTCTTTTACATTGTGTTGAATTTTATGATAACCAATTGTGGGAAAGTGATTTTTCTTACCCAAGTACTCTTGGTTCGCCTGTAGAGCAACAAGCTGCTGGTTTCTGATCCCTCCACTATTCCTTCAACTCAGAGTAACATTTCTGTTTTGCCAGTGGCAGTTGCTCCCACTTTCCACATTATGATTTGGAGTAATTTTAGTCAAGCTATTATGTCACACAAGTGGAACTTGAACTTTAATTTTGTGACTTAGAGGGAGAGACACTACCACTGTGTCACAAGATCCCTCACATCACCTCTGTAACCTCTCTGGAAGGGCTAGTTTTCTGATCAATGCCAAGTTAGTAGCAACTCTGTGGAGAACTCTCAGGAGCTGGACTGAATTATCCCATCGTTATTTCATATAGCTTATAACTACACATTCTACACCAATTTTCCATCATTATGTACCCAAATCTTGGAGATGGAATACCACACAGTTCTAAAAGTATTACTTTGAATGGTTTGCACAGTAATTTTGATCTGAAAATAACACTGTTTACATTCATCCCAAAAAAAACCTGGGAAACCTGAATCTCCATTAATTGAGGTTACTGTATTGTGAATGTGCATAGCACAATAACTCTAGCTTTTTCCAATTTAGAATTTAGTTTTGCTGCGGTTGATTTCATAACTGGTCCTGTTTGTCTTAGTAAATGAGCAACTGCTGAAAGTTGCCATCTGTCTCTCAGTGAATTCTGTTCCTGCAAATGCCACCAGAGTTTTCAAGTTTAGTCTTTCTTTTTTATTAGTTCATGGGATGTAGGGGTCAATGACATTTATTGCCCATCCTGAATTGCCTAATGAAGAAGTCTTTGGAGTTGAAAGAAAATTCTGTTGATGTTTTATTTAGTGAACCAAACTAAACACAAATGGCACGTTAATGTACATAAACAAGTATTTAAACAAATACCTTTAAATAATACATTGCTTTTATATAAGCTGACAAAGAAAGCTGGAAGTAAATAGTACTGAACAGAATTTTCCCACATTAACTTGTTTACATTTTTCCTCAGTCTGTTGAAAAGCCCAAGAAACTACTAGAATTTTAGTAGATCATGAGATCAGAAGATTTGGGCAGCTCAGTAGCTCAGCGGTTAGCACTGTTGCACCAGGGACTTGGATTTGATTCCACCTGCAGATGATTGTGTGGAGTTTGCACATTCTCCCCATGTCTGCATGTGTTTCCTCCGGGTGCTCTGATTTCCTCCTAGAGTCGAAAGATGCACAGGTTGGGTGGATTGAGGCCATGCTACATTACCCATACTGTTCAAGGATGTGCAGGCAAGCCATAGATTGCAGGGTAACATGAGTAGTATAGAGGCGTGAGTCAAGGTAGGATGCTTTTCAGAGAATTTGTGTGGACTTGATGGGCTGAATGTCCTGCTTCCACACTGTCGGGATTCCATGATTCTATAAAAAGAAGCATCAAAAGTATTACTTTCTTGCCTGGTCTACAGTTCAAATATTTATTGTACACAATCCAAATGATAATTGATGTAAATGCTCTATTTTAAGTAATTCTACAATTGAATCATGTGATGAGCAGAGTTTGAAGTAGGCACATGGGTTATATAAGCATAAGTGAACTCGAACTTTGTTCTGTCAGATTGCTATGTTTCCACAAATAATTACTTCAAAATAGGATAATAAAGAAGAAAATGACTGAGCAGAAAGCAGGATTAAATTTGTTGGCTTATGAGAGAATAATTTCATGGATCCAGACTTGATAGGATGACTGACTTATTTGTGTGTTGTAATATTCTCTCAGAATGAGATGAATATTTTCAGTTTGTTGTTACGAACAAATCATTGAAAGTGTTCTTATTAAAGGTTTGGTTCTAAATATCCTCAGGTCAGTTGGTGATCACCAGAGAGTCATAGACTCATAGAGTCATACAACATGGAAACAGACAGTGAGTACTGCAGCTGCTGGAGATTAGAATTGCGAGTGTGCTGCTGGAAAAGCACAACAGGTCAGGCAGCATCTGAGGAGCAGGAAAATCAACAGTTTGGGCAAAAGCCCTTCATTTGGAAACAGACACTTTTATTCAACTCATCCGTGTCGACCATAGAGTCATAGAGATGTACAGCATGGAAACAGATCTTTTGGTCCAACCCATCCATGCTGACCAGATATCCCAACCCAATCTAGTCCCACCTGTCAGCACCCAGCCCATATCCCTCCAAACCCTTCCTATTCATATACCCATCCAAATGCCTTTTAAATGTTGCAATTGTACCAGCCACCACCACTTCCTCTGGCAGCTCATTCCATACACGTACCACCCTCTGTGTGAAAAAGTTGCCACATAGTTGACCTTTATATCTTTCCCCTAAACTTATGCACTCTAGTTCTGGAATCCCTCAGCCTAGGAAAAAGACTTTGTCTACTTATCCTATCCATGCCTCTCATAATTTTGTAAATCTCTGTAAGGTCAACCCTCAGCCTCCAACGCTCCAGGGAAAACAGCCCCAGCCTGTTCAGCCTCTCCCTATAGCTCAAATCCTCCAACCCTGGCAACATCCTTGTAAATCTTTTCGGAACCCTTTCTAGTTTCACAACATTTTTCTGATAGAAAGGAGACCAGGATTGCACACAATATTCCAACAGTGGTCTAACCAATGTCCTGTACAGCTGCAACATGACCTCCCAACTCCTGTACTCAACACTCTGACCAATAAAAGAAAGCATACCAGACGCCTTCTTCACTATCCTATCTACCTGCGACTCCACTTTCAAGGAGCTATGAACCTGCGCTCTAAGATCTCTTTGTTCAGTAACACTCCCTAGGATATTACCATTAAGTGTATAAGTCCTGCTAAGATTTGCTTTCCCAAAATGCAGCACCTCATATTTATCTAAATTAAACTCCATTTGCCACTTCTCAGTCCATTGGCCCATCTGGTCCAGATCCTGGTTTAATCTGAGGTAACCTTCTTCGCTGTCCACTGCACCTCCAATTTTGGTGTCATCTGCAAACTTACTAACTGTACCTCTTATGCTTGCATCCAAATCATTTATGTAAATGACAAAATGTTGAGGACCCAGCACCGATCCTTGTGGCAGTCCACTGGTCACAGGCCTCCAGTCTGAAAAACAACCCTCCACCACCACCCTCTGTCTTCTACCTTTGAGTCAGTTTTGTGTCCACATGGCTGGTTCTCCCTGTATTCCGTGAGATCTAAACTTGCTAATCAGTGTTCAAAAAACTCAATCAAGTTTGTGAGACATGACTTCCCAAGCACAAAGCCATGTTGACTATCCCTAATCAGTCCTTGCCTTTCCAAATAAATGTACATCCTGTCCCTCAGGATTCCGTCCAACAACTTTCCTACCACCAACGTTAGGCTCACTGGTCTATAGTTCCCTGGCTGTCCTTACTACCCTTCTTAAAGAGTAGCACCACATTAGCCAACCTCCAGTCTTCCAGTACCTCATCTGTGATTATCGATGATACAAATATCTCAACAAGAGGCCCAGCAATCATTTCTTTAGCTTCCCACAGAGTTCCAGGATACACCTGATCAGGTCCTGGGGATTTATCCACTTTTATACGGTTAAATACATTCAGCACTTCTTCCTCTGTAATATGGACATTTTGCTAGGTATAAACAATAACCGCAGATGCTGGAAAGCAAATACTGGATTAGTGGTGCTGGAAGAGCACAGCAGTTCAGGCAGCATCCAACGAGCAGCGAAATTGATGTTATGGGCAAAAGCCCTTCATCAGGAATAAAGGCAGTGAGCCTGAAGCGTGGAGAGATAAGCTAGAGGAGGGTGGGGGTGGGGAGAGAGTAGCATAGAGTACAATGGGTGAGTGGGGGAGGAGATAAAGGTGATAGGTCCAGGAGGAAAGGGTGGAGTGGATAGGTCGAAAAGGAGATAGGCAGGTTGGACAAGTCCGGACAAGTCAAGGAGACAGTGCTGAGCTGGAAGTTTAAAACTAGGATGAGGTGGGGGAAGGGGAAATGAGGAAGCTGTTGAAGTCCACATTGATGCCTCGGGGTTGAAGTGTTCCAAGGCGGAAGATGAGGCGTTCTTCCTCCAGGCGTCTGGTGGTGAGGGAGCGGCGGTGAAGGAGGCCCAGGACCTCCATGTCCTCGGCAGAGTGGGAGGGGGAATTGAAATGTTGGGCCACGGGGCGGTTTGGTTGATTGGTGCGGGTGTCTCGGAGATGTTCCCTAAAGTGCTCTGCTAGGAGGCGCCCAGTCTCCCCAATGTAGAGGAGACCACATCGGGAGCAACGGATACAATAAATGATATTAGTGGATGTTCAGGTAAAACTTTGATGGATGCGGAAGGCTCCTTTAGGGCCTTGGATAGAGGTGAGGGAGGAGGTGTGGGCACAGGTTTTACAGTTCCTGCGGTGGCAGGGGAAAGTGCCAGAATGGGAGGGTGGGTCGTATGGGGGGTGTGGACCTGACCAGGTAGTCACGGAGGGAACAGTCTTTGCGGAAGGCGGAAAGGGGTGGGGAGGGAAATATATCCCTGATAGTGGGGTCTGTTTGGAGGTGGCGGAAATGTCGGCAGATGATTTGGTTTGTAGGGTGGAAGGTGAGCCCCAGGGGCGTTCTGTCCTTGTTACGGTTGGAGGGGTGGGGTCTGAGGGCGGAGGTGCGGGATGTGGACGAGATGCGTTAGAGGGCATCTTTAACCACGTGGGAAGGGAAATTGCGGTCTCTAAAGAAGGAGGCCATCTGGTGTGTTCTATGGTGGAACTGGTCCTCCTGGGAGCAGATACGGCGGAGGCGGAGAAATTGGGAATACGGGATGGCATTTTTGCAAGAGATAGGGTGGGAAGAGGTGTAATCCAGGATGCTATGGGAGTTGGTGGGTTTGTAAAAAATGTCAGTGTCAAGTCGGTCGTCACTAATGGAGATGGAGAGGTCCAGGAAGGGGAGGGAGGTGTCAGAGATGGTCCAGGTAAATTTAAGGTCAGGGTGGAATGTGTTGGTGAAGTTGATGAATTGCTCAACCTCCTCGCGGGAGCATGAGGTGGCGCCAATGCAGTCATCAATGTAGCGGAGGAAGAGGTGGGGAGTGGTGCACCACTAATCCAGTATTTTGCTAGGTATCACCATCCATTTCGCGACTTTTTATATCTTCCATATCCTTTTCCACAGTAAATACTGATGCAAAATACGTATTTAGTATCTCCCCCATTTTCTGTGGTCCCACACAAAGGCCGCCTTGCTGATCTTTGAGGGGACCTATTCTCTCCCTAGTTACCCTTTTGTCCTTCTGAGACTGGTACAATTGAGAACAGAAGTCAAACAGTCAGGTTAGGCGGGGACAAGGTAGCACTAATAAATTAAACTGCATTTATTTCAATATAAGGGGCCTAAAAGGGAAGGCAGAAGAACTCAGTGGTTAGGAACATGGGACTGGGATATCATAGCAATTACAGAAACATGGCTCAGTGATGGACAGGACTGGCAACTTAATGTTCCAGGATACAAATGCTACAGGAAGCATAGAAAAGGAGGCAAGAGAGGAGGGAGAGTGGCATTTTTGATAAGGGATAGCATTACAGCTGTGCTGAGGGAGGATACTCCTGGAAATACATCCAGGGAAGTTATTTGAGTGGAACTGAGAAATAAAAAAGGGATGATCACCTTATTGGGATTGTATTATAGACCCCCTAATAGTTAGAGGGAAATTGAGAAACAAACTTTTAAGGAGATCTCAGCTATCTGTAAGAATAATAGGGTGGTTATGGTAGGGGATTTTAACTTTCCAAACATAGACTGGGACTGCCATAGTGTTAAGGGTTTAGATGGAGAGGAATTTGTTAAGTGTGTACAAGAAATAAGGCATGGCAAGTGACTGAGGTGTCAGTGGGGGAGCATTTTGGGGCCAGCGACCATAATTCTACTATTAGATTTAAAGTAGTGATGGAAAAGGATAGACCAGATCTAAAAGTTGAAGTGCTAAATTGGGGAAAGGCCAATTTTGGTGGTATCAAAATGGAACATCTCACATTTATCTAAATAAAACTCCAACTGCCACTTCCTTTGTACTCTGAGATAATCTTCTTCACTGTCTACTATACCACCAATTTTAGTGTCTTCTGCAAACCTACGAACCATGCCTCCTATACTCACATCCAAATCATTTATATCAATACTGAAAAGCTTTGGACTCAACACTGATCCTTATGGCATACCACTTGTTATAGGTCTCCAGTCTGAAAAACAACCCTGCATCACCACCACCCTCTGTCTCCTATCTTCAACCCAACTTTGCAATCCAAGTGGAAGTTTGACATAAGGAAGCCCAGAAATGTGTCTAGGTGATAGGGAAGCTCAGGATCTTGTAATGGATGATTCCTTCATCTGCTACTTACAATGCCGGTGAAGCTTGGTTAGCTAGCATGGCTGGCATGCAATGCAGTTTCAATTCCAGCTGAGGCTATCATGAAGATCCAGGCCTGTCAACCTCACCAAATTGTGGAGTGGTGATGCATAGGTTAAACTCCCCACCAGTTGTGTCTGTCCTTCTTTGTTTAATGAGAGAGCAGCTTGTGGTCCACTTTCACAATGGGAGGGAAAGGTTGCAGAGAGAACTTATTTTACCCTTTGTGGGCCAGCACAAATATTACTTCTCATTCAACCAGACATTGGGTGTTTTATATTGCAACCTCTGAAGATATATGGGTGCCTAAAGTGTGGTCACAGATGCACAACCAACATTAGTATCCATTTAAATCTAGCATTGGGAAACTCATCTGTATTTGTAAAATCCAACATGATTAATGATAGACGTTCCAGTGGTTGGGTGCAATCCTGGGATCATTACAAATTAATGGAGCTTATTTGTTCGCGATTTAAATAAACATGTGCCATTTATTTCAACTCAGTTAAAGTCTTTCTTAAAGCAGTGAATGTATAAAGCTCATTAACACACAATGCGTGGGCAGTGCGAATGTGTTTGGTATTTCGTCTGTACTTGGAGGATTTGACCTTTTTAGCTTTTGGAATTGATGCATTTGTCAACAAAATATTTTATAATAAACGTAGAATGCTGGTTATTGATTTTTAATGCCAAATCCAAGGTAGAATTAAAGTCTACTTCTAATAAGATGGTCTTAGTAATGGAGAGCTGATCGATGAAGTTATGTGAGAATAAAAAAACAATGAACTTGTAATTGGAATTGATCTTGCTGGAAACTGGGGTCCCCTTAAATCTATGTTAACTCAGCATTCCGTATTTGATCTTTTCCTGTGTGGGAAGAGACCTCATCTAACTGTCTTACAGTTGTAACTAGACTTCTACCAGTGTAAGCAAAAGATTTATCAGGCATCACACTATCCTATTATGAGTGCAGTTCTCAAAAATAAGATAGCTTTGTTCTGAGAAGGACTGAAAAACTAACCTTCAATTTGGAGATGGCCAAAGGTGTACTGGTCATCCAGAATCATATATATCTTTCCCTTGCTCATTGGCCAAAAGGGTTCAGACAATTGGTTGACACTGCATACACTACCTGTCCCTAGAAATATGACATAACAATAAAAGCTTGGATCAGAGGGGGGCTCTCACATTGTGTGATCCCCAGAGAGCAGTCCTCAGAGAATGATTTCTTCCAGACAGAAAATGGATTAGAAGAAGAGGAGGATCTATATGGACTTCAGTAAGGCGTCCGACAAGGTTCCCCATGGGAGACTGGTTAGCAAGGTTAGATCTCACGGAATACAGGGAGAACCAGCCATTTGGATACAGAACTGGCTCAAAGGTAGAAGACAGAGGGTGATGGTGGAGGGTGCTGGAGGCCTGTGACCAGTGGGGTGCCACAAGGATCGGTGCTGGGTCCTTTACTTTTTGTCATTTACATAAATGATTTGGATGCGAGCATAAGAGGTACGGTTAGTAAGTTTGCCAATGACATCAAAATTGGAGGTGTAGTGAACAGCGAAGAGGATTACCTCAGATTACAATAGGATCTGGACCATATGGGCCAATGGGCTGAGAAGTGGCAGATGGAGTTTAATTTAGATAAATGCGAGGTGCTGCATTTTGGGAAAGCAAATCTTAGCAGGATTATACACTTAATGGTAATATCCTAGGGATTGTTACTGAACAAAGAGATCTTAGAGCACAGGTTCATAGCTCCTTGAAAGTGGACTTGCAGGTAGATAGGATAGCGAAGAAGGCGTTTGGTATGCTTTCTTTTATTGGTCAGAGTATTGAGTACAGGAGTTGGGAGGTCATGTTGCAGCTGTACAGGACATTGGTTAGGTCACTTTTGGGATATTGCGTGCAATTCTGGTCTCTTTCCTATTGGAAAGATGTTGCCAGGGTTGGAGGATTTGAGCTATAGGGAGAGGCTGAACAGGCTGGGGCTGTTTTCCCTGGAGTGTCAGAGGTTTATAGAGGTTTACAAAATTATGAGAGGCATGGATAGGTTAAATAGGCAAAGTCTTTTCCCTGGAGTTGGGCAGTCCAGAACCAGAGGGCATAGGTTTAGAGTGAGAGGGGAAAGATATATAAGAGACCTAAGGGGCAACTTTTTCACACAGAGAGTGGCACGGGTATGGAATGAGCTGCCAGAGGAAGTGATTGAGGCTGGTACAATTGCAACATTTAAGAGGGTAAAAACAATGACTACAGATGCTGAAAACCAAATACTGGATTAGTGGTGCTGGAAGAGCACAGCAGTTCAGGCAGCATCCAACGAGCAGCGAAATCGATGTTTCGGGCAAAAGCCCTTCATCAGGAGTAAAGGCAGTGAGCCTGAAGCATGGAGAGATAAGCTAGAGGAGGGTGGGGGTGGGGAGAGAGTAGCATAGAGTACAATGGGTGAGTGGGGGAGGAGATGAAGGTGACAGGTAAAGGAGGAGAGGGTGGAGTGGATAGGTGGAAAAGAAGATAGGCAGGTTGGACAAGCCCGGACAAGCCAAGGAGACAGTGCTGAGCTGGAAGTTTGAAACTAGGATGAGGTGGGGGAAGGGGAAATGAGGAAGCTGTTGAAGTCCACATTGATGCCCTGGGGTTGAAGTGTTCCGAGGCGGAAGATGAGGCGTTCTTCCTCCAGGCGTCTGGTGGTGAGGGAGCGGCGGTGAAGGAGGCCCAGGACCTCCATGTCCGCTGCAGAGTGGGAGGGGGAGTTGAAATGTTGGGCCACGGGGCGGTTTGGTTGATTGGTGCGGGTGTCTCGGAGATGTTCCCTAAAGCGCTCTGCTCGGAGGCGCCCAGTCTCCCCAATGGAGAGGAGACACATCGGGAGCAACGGATACAATAAATGATATTGGTGGATGTGCAGGTAAAACTTTGATGGATGTGGAAGGCTCCTTTAGGGCCTTGGATAGAGGTGAGGGAGGAGGTGTGGGCACAGGTTTTACAGTTCCTGCGGTGGCAGTGGAAAGTGCCAGAACGGGAGGGTGGGTTGTAGGGGGGTGTGGACCTGACCAGGTAGTCACGGAGGGAACGGTCTTTGCGGAAGGCGGAAAGGGGTGGGGAGGGAAATATATCCCTGGTGGTGGGGTGCGGAAGGTGGAAAGGGGTGGGGAGGGAAATATATCCCTGGTGGTGGGGTGCGGAAGGCGGAAAGGGGTGGGGAGTGCGGAAGGCGGAAAGGGGTGGGGAGTGCGGAAGGCGGAAAGGGGTGGTTATTTCCCTCCCCACCCCTTTCCGCCTTCCGCAAGGACCAGTTCCACCATAGAACACACCAGATGGCCTCCTTCTTTAGAGATCGCAATTTCCCTTCCCACGTGGTTAAAGATGCCCTCCAACGCATCTCGTCCACATCCCGTACCTCCGCCCTCAGACCCCACCCCTCCAACCGTAACAAGGACAGAACGCCCCTGGTGCTCACCTTCCACCCTACAAACCTTCGCATAAACCAAATTATCCGCCGTCATTTCCGCCACCTCCAAACAGACCCCACCACCAGGGATATATTTCCCTCCCCACCCCTTTCCGTCTTCCACAAAGACCGTTCCCTCCGTGACTACTTGGTCAGGTCCACACCCCCCATACGACCCACCCTCCCATTCTGGCACTTTCCCCTGCCACCGCAGGAACTGTAAAACCTGTGCCCACACCTCCTCCCTCACCTCTATCCAAGGCCCTAAAGGAGCCTTCCACATCCATCAAAGTTTCACCTGCACATCCACCAATATCATTTATTGTATCCGTTGCTCCCGATGTGGTCTCCTCTACATTGGGGAGACTGGGCGCCTCCTAGCAGAGCGCTTTAGGGAACATCTCCGAGACATCCACACCAATCAACCAAACCGCCCCGTGGCCCAATATTTCAACTCCCCCTCCCACTCTGCCGCGGACATGGAGGTCCTGGGCCTCCTTCACCGCTGCTCCCTCACCACCAGACGCCTGGAGGAAGAACGCCTCATCTTCCGCCTCGGAACACTTCAACCCCAGGGCATCAATGTGGACTTCAACAGCTTCCTCATTTCCCCTTCCCCCACCTCATCCTAGTTTCAAACTTCCAGCTCAGCACTGTCTCCTTGGCTTGTCCGGGCTTGTCCGACCTGCCTATCTTCTTTTCCACCTATCCACTCCACCCTCTCCTCCTTTACCTATCACCTTCATCTCCTCCCCCACTCACCCATTGTACTCTATGCTACTCTCTCCCCACCCCCACCCTCCTCTCGCTTATCTCCCCACGCTTCAGGCTCACTGCCTTTACTCCTGATGAAGGGCTTTTGCCCGAAACGTCGATTTCGCTGCTCATTGGATGCTGCCTGAACTGCTGTGCTCTTCCAGCACCACTAATCCAGTATATGCAACATTTAAGAGGCATTTGGATAGGTATTTGAATGGGAAGGGTTCTAGCAGGTGGGACTAGATTGGGTTGGGATATCTGGTTGGCATGGACAGGTTGGACCGAAAGGTCTGTTTCCATGCTGTACATCTCTATGACTATGACTCTATGACCTCAGCTAGAGAGCAGGATGCTGCTCCCACAATTTTAACTAGACCAAAATATTCTTTGCCAACAGCTTGTTTATCCCCTGATATCAGTGAACCATCTCTGGTTGCCATGGTAGTATATTTTCTTTATCTAATTAACCAATGTATCATAACTAAACTGTTGCTTTTTAACAAATTGTCAGAAAATTGATAAAAATTGTTGACTGCCTATGTTAGTTAACTGTGAAAACAAACCTCCAAAATAAACAATATCAGGACTGGATATCATTGAGGTTTAATTGGTTTTAACTTTGAGAAGTTTAGAAGCAATAGTCTTGGGTTACAATTAAATGTCTGTTCAGTAATTCCTAAAATGATACAGGAAGTCATTGTGGAATATTTTAAAATGCAAAGTATAAATAGTTAAAGGAAATTTAGGATCATCAGTAGCAGGGACTGAGCTGAAAGTTGCAGAAATATGTAATGGTTTATAACTCTTGGACAATATGCAACAATTCTCATACCTTTGTAGTCACCTGTCCAAAAAACACTGACAATGAAATTCAACATACTCTCCAGTGGTCTAACACTGCCTCTGAAGCTGAGGGCCTCTTGAGGAGCCCAAGATAAGTCACCCACTCAGCACTTCTGGGTGTATTATACAACTAATGAGCCTTATCTTTCATACTGATGTGTTCAGCTTCACTATCATTGAGGATGGGGATATTTGTAGAACCTCCTCCTCCAGTGACTTTTTAAGTTGTCCACCACTGATCTGATCTGATGGTTGTGGAATTGCTTATCTCTGTCTTTCCATAGCTGTTTATGCTGCTGGTGTGCAAGTTGTCCTGTGTCATAGGTCATGAAGCTGACACCTCGTTTTTAGGAATGCTTGGTGCTGCTCCTGGTATGTGCTCCTGAATTCATCATTGAACCAGGAGGGCAAAGGAAACACTTCAAGTACATTCTCAATTCCTCCCTGCAAAACAATATTATTTCCCATTGCTTCACCGTAAACTATCATCGGACCCCCAAACTGGAGAAGAAGTATTTGCAAAGGTACCAAACCATTTCCAGTATTTCTGAGAGACCCAGATGGAGGCTTAGCACAAATAGGTGAGGATGCAGATCGTTGTGCCACCTCCTCCAGTGAGATGTTTCATTATCCACCAGCATTCACCACTGAATGCGACAGATCAGCAGAGCATAAATCTGATCTATTGGTCTAAAATTGTATAGCCCTGTCTATTACTTGTTGCTTATGCTGTTAGACATGGAAGGAACATGGAAAACACATAAGCATTCCACCTTAATTTAGCAAACACAATCTGTCTCACTCATGGCAAGGTGTGTGGATTCAGCATTGGATTATTTCGGCACCGTAGGATTCAGAAGAGAGAAGTGACAGAACATTATCCACAGTTCTGAGGCAATGCATAAGAAGAAGGGAAGTACCCCTAAGGAGAAATTTTCCTGATCATCCTGTCCAATTATGTTATTACACACCTCTGGAACAAGTGGGACTTGAACCCAGGTTTTGTAGCTTAGACGTAGGGACACTAGCACTGCACCACAAGAAGGGTAGCAGGGTTAGTCCAGGAAATTATAGGCCTCATAGTAGTGGTAGGGAAATTATTTGAAAAGATTCTCAGGGACAAGATCTATACACATTTAGAAGCAAATGGATTTATTAGCGATAGCGTGATTTTGTATGGGGGAGGTCATGTCTCGTGATTGTGGAGAATAACATTGTAAGACACAGAATTTATAGCAAAAGTTTACAGTGTGATGTAACTGAAATTATATATTGAAAAAGACTTGGATTGTTTGTCAAGTCTCTCATCTTTTAGAATTGCCATGTTGGTATCAGTTCTTTCATATGTAAATTGCAAAACTTTTTTTTCAAAAGTTACATTCTCAAGTGCACTTTAACAATTGGTGTCATGTCGGCCCAGATAAGGTATTGAAGGTGTTAACTCCTTGTGAGGCTGTCTGTGCCACAATGCTGGGACTTCTGCTGTTCGTGATCAACATAAATGTTTGGAGGAAAATGTGACTGGTCTAATCAGTAAGTTTGCAGACAATACAAAGATTGGTGGAGTTGCAGATATTGAGGAGGATTGCCTGAGGATTCGGTAGGATATAGACTGATTGGAGGCATTGGCAGAAAAATGGCAGATGGAGTTTAATCTGGACAAATGTGAAGTGATGCATTTTGGAAGGTTAGTACAGGTGGAAATTATACATGAATGGCAGATCCCTTACAAGGTATTGATATGCAGAGAAATTGGGGTGTGCAGGTACACAGATCACTGAAGGTGGCAGTAAAAAAGGACTATGCCATGCTTGTCTTCATTGGAATGGGCATTGAGTATAAGGATAGGCACGTTATGCAGCAGCTTTATAAAACTTTAGTTAGACCACACTTGCAATATTACGCACAGTTCTGGTCACCACACGATCAGAAGGATGTGGATGCTTTGGAGAGGATACAGAAAATGTTTACCAGGATGTTGCCTGGTATGATGAATTTTAGCTATGAAGAAAGATTGGTTATAGACTGGGTTTGTTTTCACAGGTTGACGAGTGACCTGTTAGGAGCTTATAAGATTGTGAATGGCATGGATAGAGTGGAAAGTATGAGGCTTTTTCCCAGGGTGGAGGGGTCAATTACTAGAGGACACAAGTTCAAAGGGTGTGTCTGTGGTTGGACGTGGGGGCAGTTTAAAAGAGATGTGCAAAGCAGGTTTTTTCACACAAAAGATGGTGAGTGCAGGAACGGGAGTGCTGCCGGAGGAGGTTATGGAAGCAGACACAATAGCAGTATTCAAGAAGCACCTGGACGAATGCATGAATGGGAAGTGAATAGAGGGATACGGATCCTGTAAGTGAAGACATTTTTAACATGGAATGGCAAAATGTGTCAGCACAGACTTGGAGGGCTGAAGGGGCAGTTCCAATGCTGTATTGCTCTTTGTTCTTTACCACAGGAATCACTAAGGATGCTTATTTTGCTAGTCAAGTTGGGGAAGCTTTAATCACCTAACTTGTCAGCAGGGAAGCCTACAATATTGAGAATACAACGGATGGTAAACAAGGGCAGGATGTGAAATCAGTGTCACACTCATTCTCATTTTGACTAATTTTTCATCTTTGGTTTTCTCTGCAATCAATATTGAAGTTAGTTAATATATCCACCATTTCCATCTGCAATGTAAAATTGATGAAAACATGTTAACAAATTCAGTATTCCATACTTTTAAAAAAAATCTAGCAAACAAATTATCTCAAACTTGACAAGACAGTAGAATGACTCACTGCGATGATCTGTTGGCTTGCTGCATTTTGGGCTTCAGGTGATGTTTTCTCAAATATGATCAGCTTTTGGCAAAATAACTTTACAAACGCTATGCCCCAAATGCAGAATATGGTTTTTCTTTTATGCTCAGGCCAACTTATTTTAGTCAGGTTTTCAGCATAAGTAATTTCCCCTTGTATTTTTATGTATCAGAAACAAGGCTAAAGTTATAATCCCAGCTGAGGTTACTACTGGACAATCAGATCCCAGAATGACAGCTGGCTTGATATTGCATATTTATTATTTCAGTGTAGAGGTCTCCCACTGAAAGGTAAGCAAAGAAGACAATTTAGTTTGAACAATAAATTAGAAATGTAGTACACAGAAGAAATAAAACTAGAATAAGTCAAACCAAATTTTCTAAATGTAGCACAGCTTGAAAGATTTTGTACAATACAATAATGCAATACAATACAGCACAGTAGCAGGCCCTATAGCCCACCAAGCCTGCACCGATTCACACTTATTGTCCATGCGCAGTTTCTATTCCTCTGTTTGCCTCCTGTTCATGTGTCTATCAAGGTATGTCTTAAATGCTGTTAACATGCCCACTTCCACCATCTCCACTGGCAATGCATTCCAGGCACCCACCACCCTCTGCATGAAAAACTTTCCCTGCATTTCTCCCCTAAATGTTACCCCCTCACTTTGAAACTGTGCCCTCTGGTTGACCTTTTCACCGTGGGAGCAAGCCTGTGACACCCTAACTCTGCCTGTCATAATTTTGTAGACCTCTATTAGGTTGCCCCTCAGCCTCTGTGTTTCCAGTGAAAACAATCTGAGTTTATCCAACCTCTCCTCATAACTAAGAACCTCCTAACCAGGTGTCATCCTGGTAAATGTTCCCTGCACCCTCTCCAAAACATCCACATCCTACTGCTGGTGTAGTGACCAGAACTGCACAAAATATTCCAAATGTGACCGAGCTAAAGGTTTGTACAGCTGTAAACTGCCAAATTTTATATATGATGCCCTATCCATTGAAGGCAAGCGTGCAGAATGCTTCTTCACCATCTGTGTTGCCACTTTCAGGGATCTGTGGACCTGAACGCACAGATCCCCCTGTATGTCAATGCTCCAAAGGGTTCTGCCATTCATTGTATAATTTGTACCTGAATTTGATCTTCCAAAATGCATCACTTCGCATTTGTCTGGATTAAACTCAAACTACCATTTCACTGCCAAAATCTGCAATCCATCTATATCTCGCTGTCTCCTTTGACAATCCTCCTCACTGTCTGCAACTCCACCAATTTTGGTGTCATCTACAAACTTACTAATCAGACCATCTACATTTTCCTCCAGATCATTTAAGTATATTACAAACACCAAAGGTCCCAGGAGTGATTCCAATGGAATGCCACTATTTACCGATTTCCATTCTGAAAAGCACTCTTTCACCATTTTTCTATGTATTTTTTAATGACCAAGTCAATTTTGTATCCATCTAGCCAGCTCACCACAGATCCCATGTACTTCACTTTTGTATCCGTCTCCCATGAGATATCTTATTAAATGCCTCACTTAAGTCCATGTAGACAATATCCACTGCCCTTCCCTTATCAATCATTCTTGTCACCTCTTCAAAAAACTCATTAAAGTTGGTGAGACATGACCTTCCCTGCACAAACCCATGCTGTCTATCACTAACAAGTTCATTTGCTTCCAAATGTGAATAAATCCCCCTCTCTCAGTTTCTTTTCCAACAACTTCCCCACCACTGATGTCAGGCTCACCGGCCTATAATTTTCTAGATTACCTCTGTTTCCCTTCTTAAACAAAGTACAACATTAGCCCTTCTCCAGTCGTCTGGAACCTCCCCTGAGGCCAAAGAGAATGCAAACTATCTGTTAAGCTCCCTTGCCTCCCACAGTGTCCTAGGATGGATCCTGTCTGGCCCTGGGGACTTGGCTACCTTAATGTATTCAAGACACCCAACACTTCCTCCTTTGTAATGTTGACCTGCCGAGAGTATTCACACACCATTCCCTAAACTCAATACTCTTATGTTCTTCTATTTGGTGAATACTGATGTAAAGTATTAAGGATCTGACCCATTTCCTCTTGGTCCACATGTAACCTCCCCCCTTATCCTTGAGTGTGCCTACTTTTCCCTAGCTACCCTCTTGCTCCAAACATATGTATAAAATATTAGCTCTGCTGACCAAGAACATTCCAAAGCCTCTTTTAGCCCTCCTAACTCCCCATTTGAGCTCCTTCCTACTTTCTCTAGATTCTGCATGGACTTCATCTGTTTTTAGTTGCCTGCTCCTGAGGTATGCAACTTTTTTTGACTGAACTGATAAGTTCCCCTGCCATTCCTGTCCTTCGTTTTCACAAGAATATGCCTGTCCTGCACCTAATCTTGTCCATAAAAGACACCCACACTCAGACAGATGTGGACTTATCCTAATCCACATTCTCCAATTCTTGCCTAATTCAGTTATAGTTGGCTTTCCCCTGATTTAACACATTCATCCAAGGTCCACTCTGTCCTTATCTGTAAGTATCCAAAAACTTACAGGATTATGGTTACTATTCCCAAAATGCTCCCCCATTGAAACTTTGATCACCTGATTGGGCTCATTTCCCAATACCAGGCCCAATGTGGCCCACTCCCTCTTTGGGCTATCCACAAAACCCTCCTGGACACATTTAACCAAATGCTTCCCATCCAAACCCCAGCACCAAGAGTCAACATGGGGAAGTTAAAATCACCCACCACAACAACCATGTAGTTTTCACATTTCAAGAATTTGACTCTGTATCTCTTCCTCTTTCTCCCACTGGCAGCAGGGAGGTCTGTAGTGCAATCCCAGGATTGTGAATGCATCCTTCCAATAGTGCCTTGCTGCAAGATCCTTCCAGGGTGTCCTTCCTCAATACAGCTCTGATATATTCCCTAACCAGTAATTCCCTCACCTCTTTTGCTTCCTCCTCTGTCTCATTGAAAATATTGACCTCCCAGACCATTAAGCTGCCAATCCTGTCCCTCTTTCAACATTATCTCTGTGACAGCAACAACATCATAATTACTTGCATTGACCCAGGCTCTAAGTTCATCCATCTAATCTGTTGTACTTCTTGCATTGATGCAAGAAACAGTCTAAGCCTCTAGTTTTGCGGAGTTCAGCAATGACTGCTATTTCTCTTAGCTGTGTTGGCCTTAGACTCAAGCTGTTCCCAGTCTCCAGACTTACTGAACTGCTGCTCCGGTTCACACCCCCTGCCACACTGGTTTAAACCAGCCTGAGTAGCACGATCAAACCTCCCTGCCAGAATATTGGTGCCCCTCCAGTTTAGGTACAACCTGTTCTTCTTGTACAGGTCCCTCCTTCCTTGGAAGACATCCTAATGATCCACATATCTGAAACCTGCCCTCCTCCACCAACTCTTTAATCACGTGTTCAATTGTGCTTTGTCTCTGGTCCTAGACTCAGTTGCATGTGGCACAGGGAATTATCCTGAGCTTATTACCACGCAGGTCCTGCTTTTTAGTTTACTACCTAACTCCCTGAATTGTCATTGCAGAACCTTGCCACTCTTCCTACCTGTTTCTTTTGTGCCAATTTGGACAATGACTTAGAGCAAAGAAAAGAACAAAGAAAATTTACAGCCCAGGAGTTGGCCCTTCGGCCTTCCAATCCTGTGCCCATTCAAATCCACTGCCTAAACCTATCACCCAATTCCTAAGGATCTGTATCCCTCTGCTCCCCACCTTCTCATGCATCTGTCCAGATGCACCTTAAATGAATCTACTGTACCTGCCTCTACTACCTCTGCTGGCAACACGTTCCAGGCACCTACCACCCTCTGTGTAAAGTACTTTCCACGTGTATCCCCCTTAAACTTTTCTCCTCTCACCTTGAACATGTGACCTCTCGTTATTGAATTCCTCACCCTGGAAAAAAGCTTATCTCTTCCACCCTGTCTATACCCTTCATGATTTTGTAGACCTCAATCAGGTCCCCCCTCAATCTCCTTTTTTCCAATGAAAACAAACCTCTCTTCATAGCTAGCACCTTCCATACCAGGCAACATCCCCGTAAACCTTCTCTGCATCCTCTCCAAAGCGTCCACATCCTTTTGGTAATGTGGCGACTAGAACTGTACACAGTATTCTAATTGCGGCCAAACCAAAGTCTTGTCCAATTTTAACATGACATGGCAGCTCTTATACTCAATACCCTGTCCGATGATGGCAAGCATACTATATACCTCCTTGACCACTCTATCCACCTGTGCAGCCACATCGGACCTGAACTCCCATATCTCTCTGCTTATCAATTTTTCCCAAAGGTCTTCCATTTACAGTATAGTTCGCTCTGGAATTAGCCTTCCCAAAATGCATCACCTCACATTTGCCCAAATTGAACTCCATCTGCCACTTCTCCGCCCAACTCTCCAGTCTATCTATATTCTCCTGTGTTCTTTGACAGTCCCCTATGCTTTCTGCTGCTTCACCAATCTTTGTATCATCTGCAAACCTGCTGATCAGACCACCAATGCCCTCTTCTAGATCATTTATGTATATCACAAACAACAGTGGCCCCAGCATTGATCCCTGGAATATCACTGATTGCGTTTCTCCATTTCTTCAACTACTACTTTCTGTCTCCTGTTGCTCAACCAGTTCTTTATTCATCTAGCTAGAACACCCTGCACACCATGTGACTTCACTTTCTCCATTGGTCTACCATGGGGAAACTTACCAAACGCTTTACTAAAGTCCATGTATATGACATCTACAGCCCTTCCTTCATCTATCAACTTGGTCACTTCCTCAAAGAACTCTATTAAGTTGCTAAGGCATGATCTCCCCCACACAAAACCATGTTGCCTATCACTGATAAGCCCATTCTTTTCCAAATAATAAATAGCTTTTATCCCTCAGCACCTTCTCCTGCAACCTTCCCACACTGATGTCAGGCTCACTGGTCTGTAGTTACCTAGAATATCCCTACTGCCCTTCTTGAACAGGGGGACAACATTAGCAACTCTCCAGTCCTCCAGCACTGTACCTGTGTTTAAGGATGTTACAAAGATATCTGTCAGGGCCCCAGCTATTTCCTCTCTTGCCTCCCTCAACAACCTGGGATAGATTCCATCGGTCTTGGGGATTTGTCCATCTTAATATCCTTTAGCCTATCCAACACATCCTCCCTCCTTATGTCAAAGTGACCCAGAGTAAACAAACTTCAATCTCTACTCTCAACATTCATCATGTCCCTATCCTCAGTGAACACTGATGCGAAGTAATCATTGAGAATCTCACCCATTTTCTCAGGTTCGAGACACAACCTTCCTTCCTTATCCTTTAGGGACCAACCCTTTGTCTGGTTGCCCTCTTACTTCTTATATATGAATAAAAGGCCTTGGGATTCTCCTTAATTCTGGTCACTAAAGTTATTTCATGACCCCTTTTATCCAACTTGCTTCCTCGTTTAAGATTGGTCCTGCTCTCCCGATATTCCTCCAAAGCTGTTATGTTCTTAGTTGCCTGGACTTTATGTATGCTTCCCTTTTCCTCTTTGCTAGTCACACAATTTCTCCTGTCATTCACAGTTCATGAGTCTTGCCTTTCTTATTCCTTGTTTTCAAAGGGACATGCCTATCCTACACTGTCTCCAACCTAACTTTGAAAGCCTCCCACATATCAAATGTGGACTTCCCTTCAAATAGTTGCCCCCAATCCACATTTCCCGGCTCTTGTCGAAAGTTGATATAATTGGCCTTGGCCCAGTTTAGTACTCTTCCCTTAGGACCACTCTCATTTTTGTCTACGAGTATCTGAAAACTTACGGAATTGTGGTCGCTATTCCCAAAGAAATCCCCCACTGACATTTGGCTTGGCTCATTCCCCAACACCAGGTCCAATATGGCCCCTTCCCTAGTTGGACTATTGACATCCTGTTCTAGAAAACTTTCCTAGATGCTCCTTACAAATTCTGCCCCATCCAGACCTCTGACACTAAGTGTATCCCAGTCAATGTTGGGAAAATTAATATCTCCTATCACTACCACCCTGTTGCCTCTATGTCTTTCCATAATCTGTTTACCGATTTGTTCTTTTACCTCACGCTCACTGTTGGGAGGCCTGTAATACAGTCCCAACAATGTAGCTGCACCCTTCTTATTTCTCAGCTCTACCCATAATGCCTCACTGCTCAAGCCCTCCATCGTGTCCTCCTTTAGCACAGCCGTGATATCATACCTGACCAATAATGCAACTCCTCCCCCACTTTTACTTCCATCCCTGTCCTGTCTGAAGCATCTATATCCTGTAACATTTAGTTGCCAATCATGCCCTTCCTTCAATCAAGTCTCTGTGATCACAATAATGTCATATTCCCAAGTACCAATCCAAGCCCTAAGTTTGTCTGCGTTATCCACTATACTCTTTGCATTAAAGCACATGCATTTCAAACCACCAGTTCCTTTGCATTCATCTGCTCTCTGCCTACTCTTCCCCTTGGTAATGCTAACTTCATGATTCTGTTCCTTATAGTCTCTAGTTTCCACCTCGCTGTCTACCAGTCTTCTCTTCTGGTTCCCAGCCCCTGACACATTAGTTTAAACCCTCCCCAACAGCAGTAGCAAAAACTCCCCCAAGGACATTGGTGGGACTAGGTTGGGTTGGGATATCTGGTCGGCGTGGACAGGTTGGACAGAAGGGTCTGTTTCCATGCTGTACATCTCTATGACTCTATGGGTCTATGACATTAGCCTTTGTAAACAGACTTCTGTCTGTTTACCCTCTAGTTTCAGGATACCCTGTACCTGCTCAGAAACATCCATGACCCTAGTTCCAGGGACACAACATACCATCCTGGAATCTCTCTTGCAGCCATGGAAGCACCTATGTCTGCCCCTCACTATCAAATCTCCAATTGCTATTACTCTCTAATATACTTTGTCCCTGCCCTCTGTATAGCAGGTGCCACTGTTCTGGTTGCTGCTCCTGTCACCCTAATCAGTATCCAAAATGGATTACAGACAGCTACAGGTGACTTCTGCACTGACTGCCTGCTCTGTCTAGTGGTCACCCATCTATCTTCCTGTCCCTTGGGTGTGACCATAGTTCTATAACTATGCCTCCTTCCTGTCTGCAATTGCCGCTCAAGCTGATCTATTCATTTGGTGAGCAGGTTGAAGCTGGGTATCCAACCTGCAGATGTAATAATCAGGAATGCTCTCAGTGTTCATGACTGACCACATCTTGCAGGTGGTACATAAAACTGCACCAACTGACATGACTAACCCTGTATTAGTTGTTAGTTTACAAGTTAAATTTTAATTAGTTACCTAAAAATTGCAGTTATTACTTTCTAACAAGTAGCACCCCCTAATTTACTGACTATTTGAACTCCCTGTGCTAACCAGAGGATGAACTAACTGCAGTAACCCTTTAGAAAGACTGAGCCACAGTTACCCTGTACTGCAATGAGATTACTTCATGTGGAGCACCAAGAGAATGGACGGGTTAACATAAACTAGCACCTGACCAGCACCGACCAATCAGAAACCGTGCCCCTTGTTCCCATGTGACATCTGTAGAGTGTTTCTCCGGAATGTGGCTGCTGTCTCCTCTTGAAAGGAACATGCCTGAACCAAAACTAGGCCCGAGCAACCCCACACTCAAATTTAAATCTTCCCTGCTATAGGCTTCTCCCTCTGGATCCTCCTGAAAGGAACATGCCCCAACCAAAAAGTTTCAAAACACACAACAAAAGAAGCCCCATATATTCCTCATATTGTCACATAGAACATAGGACATGGAATTTTACAGCGCAGTACAGGCCCTGTGGCCCTCGATGTTACACTGACTTGTGAAATTAATTTGATGCCCATCTAACCGACACCGTTCCATTATTATCCATGTATGTGTCCAATGCCCATTTAAATGTCCTTAACGTTGGCGAGTCTACTACTGTTGCAGGCAGGCCGTTCTACACCCCTACTGTTCTCTGAGTAAAGAAACTGCCCCTGATATCTGTCCTAAATCCATCATCCCTCAATTTAAAGCTATGTCCCCTCATGTTAGCCTTCACCATCTGAGGAAAAAGGCTCTCACTGTCCACCCTATCTAACCCTCTGATTATTTTATACTTCTCGATTAATTCACCTCTCAACCTTCTTCTCTCCAATGAAAACAGCCACAGTTCCCTCAGCCTTTCCTCATAAGACCATCCTTCCATACCGACAATGTCCTACTAAATCTTCTCTGAACCCTTTCCAAAGCTTCCACATCCTTCCTATAATGCAGTGACCAGAACTGTACGCAATACTCCAGGTGTGGCCTTATCAGTGTACAGCTGAAGCATGACCTTGTGGCTTTGAAACTCAATCCCCCTTACCAATAAATGCTAACATACCATATGCCTTCTTAACAATGCTATGAACCTGGGTGGCAACTTTCAGGGATTTATACACCTGGATGCTGAATTCTCTCTGTTCATCTACGCTGCCAAGAATTTTTCCCAGTACTCTGCATTCCTGTTACTTCTTACGAAGTGAACTACCTCATACCTTTCCACATTAAACTCCATTTGCCGCTTCTCAGCACAGCTCTGCATCTTATCTATATCACTGTGTAACCCACAACATCCTTCAGCACTATCCACAACTCTGCCTACCTTAGTGTCATCCACAAATTTACTAACCTATCCTTTTACACCCACATGCAGATCATTTATAAAAATGACAAACAGCAGTGGCCCCAAAACAGATCCTTGCGGCACACCACTGGTAATTGAGCTCCAGGATGACCATTTCCTATCAACAACCACCCGTTGTCTTCTTTCAGCTAGCCAATTTCTGATCCAAACCTTTAAATCACCTTCAATCCTGAAACTCTGTATTTTGTGCAATAGTCAACTATATGGAACCTTATCAAACACCTTACTGAAATCCATATACACCACATCAACCTCTTTACCTTCATCCACCTGTTTTGTCACCTTCGCGAAAAACTCAATAAGGTTAGTGAGGCACAACTTACCCTTCACAAAACCGTGCTGACTATCCCTAATCAAATTATTCCTTTCCAGATGGTTATAAATCCTATCTCTTATAAACTTTTCCAACACCTTACCCACAACCAAAGTAAGGCTCACTGGACTATAATTACCAGGGTTGTCCTGACTCCCCTTCTTAAACAAGGGAACAACATTTACTATCCTCCAGTCTTCTGGCACTACTCCTGTCGACAATGATCTCATAAAGATCAAAGCCAAAGGCTCTGCATTCTTCTCCCTGGCTTCCTAGCGCATCTGAGGATAAATCTCATCCTGCCTAGGGGTCTTATCTATTTTCAGATCATCCAAAATTGCTATAACCTCCTCTTTCCACTACTATCCTTGATTGGCCCTAAGCTTATTGTAGTCATTCTTTTATTCCTGATATACCTATAGAAGGCTTTAAGGTTTTCCTTGATCCTATCTGTTAACAACTTCTCATGTCCCCTCCTGGCTCTTCTTAGCCCTCTCTTGAGATCTTTTCTGGCTAACTTATGACTCTTAAGCCCCATAACTGAGCCTTTACGCCTCATCCTCAGATAAGCCTTCTTCTTCCTCTTCACAAGAGCTTCAACTTCTTTAGTCAACCATGGATCACTCTCTTGACAACTACCGTCCCTGCCTGATAGGTATATACTTATCAAGGACCCGCAGTAGCTGTTCATTGAATAAGCTTCACGTTTCAAGTTTCCTTTCCCATCCTATGCATCTTAAGTCTTGCCTAATCGCATCATAATTGCCTTTTCCCCAGTTGTACCTCGTTCCCTGCAGTCTATACCTATCCCTACCCATTGGTGTTGTAAATGTAATCGAATTATGGTCACTATCGCCAAAGTGCTAACCTACCTCCAAATCTAACACCTGGCTGGGTTCATTCCCCAGTACCAAATCCAATATGGCATTGCCCCTAGTTGGTCTGTCTATATACTGTGTCAGAAAACCCTCCTGCACACACTGAACAAAACTGACCCATCTAAACTACTTGAACTATAGTATTCCCAGTTAATATTGGGGAAGTTAAAGTCCCCCATAACAACTACCCTGAACTCTCACTCCTATAGAGAATCATCTTTGCTATCCTTTCCACTACATCCCTGGAATAATTTGGAGGTCTCAATTTGAATGCTCCCATCAGGGTGACCTCTCCTTTCTTGTTTCTAACTTCAGCCCAAGCTACCTCAGTAGATGAGTCCTCAAAGGTTATCTCAGCTGCTGTGATACTACCCTTGATTAATGATGCCACACCTCCCCCTTTTACCATCTTCTCTGTTCTTGCTGAAAGTCACTTTACAGTTACTTAAAAACAAGAGAAATGACAACCACAAGTAAAAACATAACCTGCTGAATAAACTCAGGAGGTCAAGCAGCATCTGTGGAGAGAAATCACAGTTAATGTTTCGGGTCCAGTGACCCTTCTTCAGAACTGCAGAGAAATTTCCCTTTCCTATTAAATCTGCAGCTTTGACAACTGCTTCTTCTCAGATTCCTATCCCATGAGCCCTTTCCCTTGACCACTCACACCAGAATGTAGACTTCCTCAATCTTTTAAAACTGTACAGAATTCTAACAAAGCACATCACGGAAGTTTATTGCGTTCACTGATCTGAACAATCTCCTTTTCTAAGGAGAGCCAATTCTTGGTTCTAACCCTAGTCAGGACTCCTTCAAATTGGCCAAAAGCTTTTAAATTAAATTTTAAAATAATTGCTCATCACATCTTCTACTAAGCTAATATTTTGATTCCCTATAATGTCCAAGTTTCTTAATAAATAAGCAACCATTAAATGTCCTGGAGACACATACTGTTTAAAATCATGGCCCCAAAAAGGGTGTTATACTTAATTTTTAACAGTCTTCACAAAAATAATCCAACACACTCTAATTTTAACGGTCCACCAGTCTCTAATTTAAAATCCCACTCTTAAAAAAGTTATATAAAAATCATCACACTAACCCAATACAAAGTAATTTCCATCATAACATTTTAATATAATTCAATCGTAACAGTTTTAAAATTGCTTCCAAGTCCGAAACATTTTCTGTAATTATATTATAGTTAATAGTTCTTAATATTTATCTAATCAGAACTGATTGAATTTGTCAAACACATACAGCATACAGGATCATTTGCCTTGGTGTTGTCTGTTTTGTTGGACCACTGTAGGGTTTCCTCATTGAGTAGCCAGAGCACCATAGTCTGCTTGTCCAGCACACTCTCAGTGTACATTGTTCAGGATTGCAGTGTAAGGCTTAGAAAGTGGCCCCAGATCCAGAAACATCAAATATCAAGCCTGAGCAAAATGTTTCCTGAAGGATTTGCTTCTAGTGGAACTTTGTGGGCGGCACGGTGGCACAGTGGTTAGCACTGCTGCCTCACAGCGCCAGAGACCTGGGTTCAATTCCCGCCTCAGGCGACTGACTGTGTGGAGTTTGCACGTTCTCCCTGTGTCTGCGTGGGTTTCCTCCGGGTGCTCCAGTTTCCTCCCACAGTCCAAAGATGTGCAGGTCAGGTGAATTGGCCATGCTAAATTGCCCGTAGTGTTAGGTAAGGGGTAGATGTAGGGGTATGGGTGGGTTGCGCTTCGGCGGGGCGGTGTGGACTTGTTGGGCCGAAGGGCCTGTTTCCACACTGTAAGTAATCTAATTCAGTCCATCTCAGACATGGTCTATGATTATTGAGGGAGGATAAGCTGGTGAATTCTTTGAGGAGGTGACCAAGCATGTGGATAAGGTAGAGTGGATGTAGTGTGCATGGATTTTAGTAAGGCATTTGATAAGGTTCCCCATGGTAGGCTTATGCGGAAAATCAGGAGGCATGGGATAGTGGGAAGTTTGTCCAGTTGGATAGAGAACTGGCTAACCGGTCGAAGTCAGAGAGTGGTGGTGGATGGTAAATATTCAGCCTGGAGCCCAGTTACAAGTGGAGCTCCGCAGGGATCAGTTCTGTGTCCTCTGCTGTTTGTAATTTTTATTAATGACTTGGAAGAGGGAGTCGAAGGGTGGGTCAGTAAATTTGCAGACGATACAAAGATTGGTGGAGTTGTGGATAGTGAGAAGAGCTGTTGTTGGCTGCAAAGGGACTTAGATATGATGCAGAGCTGGGCTGAGGAGTGGCAGATGGAGTTCAACCCTGTCAAGTGTTAGGTTGTCCATTTTGGAACGACAAATAAGAATGCGGAATACAGGGTTAACGGTAGGGTTCTTCGTAAGGTGGAGGAGTAGAGGGATCTTGGGGTCTATGTTCATAGCTCTTTGAAAGTTGCCACGCAGGTGGATAGAGCTTGTAAGAAGGCCCATGGTGTATTAGCGTTCATTAGCAGAGGGATTGAATTCAAGAGTCGTGAGGTGATGTTGCAGCTGTATAGGACCTTGGTAAGACCACATTTGGAGTACTGTGTGCAGTTCTGGTCGCCTCACTTTAGGAAAGATGTGGAAGCTTTGGAGAGGGTGCAGAGGAGATTTACCAGGATGTTGCCTGGAATGGAGAATAGGTCATACGAGGATAGGTTGAGAGTGCTAGGCCTTTTCTCATTGGAACAGTGAAGAATGAGGGGTGACTTGATAGAGGTTTGTAAGAGGATCAGGGAAATAGATAGAGTAGACAGTCAGAGACTTTTTCCCCGGGTACAACAGTGTGTTACAAAGGGACATAAATTTAAGGTGAATGGTGGAAGGTATGGGGGGGGATGTCAGGGGTAGGTTCTTTACCCAGAGAGTGGTGGGGGCATGGAATGTGCTGCCAGTGGGAGTGGCAGAGTCAGACTCATTAGTGACCTTTAAGTGGCAATTGGATAGGTACATGGATAGGTGCTTAAGCTAAGACAAATGTTCGGCACAACATCGTGGGCCGAAGGGCCTGTTCTGTGCTGTATTGTTCTATGTTCTATGTCCTAGAACTACAGAGTTGAGATTTCCCTCAGTACCAGTCCAGGATTTTTGTTTATCTTTTGAAATTTAGAAGTGAATGGAGATCATTATTTTGCCATTCTGGATCTATGTCTGACATTTAAATAGATATTATCCCAGGCTCCTTTCCAATCAGTGCACATCAGGTAGTTTCATTTTGCTATTGTCAAAACTACTCAGTTTGAACTTTCTCCTACCTGGTAGATGATGGATAAAATTACTTTCAAGAAATGTACTTCACACTCAAAATGCACCTCTCCTTTCTTAATAGCCATGTACAATTTCTCTTCAATTGGCATTTTAGTGATGAAGTGCTCCTACAATTGAGAAGTTGAATTCGGCTGATGAAAACTGACATTGGTAAAAGGCACCATGAAGTGTTGTTTATGAAGAGGTTTGTAAAGAACCAGTTATTTCTCAGTGAAAGAAGGAAATCTGCTATTGTTACCTTGTCTGGTCTCTGTGTGGCTGTGGTTCCACACTAACTGCTCACTGAAACGAACAGTAAGCCACTCAGTTGTAATCAAGTTCAATGAATGCAAGTGGTTCAAGCAGCGAAGGTTCACTACCATCTTCTCAGGATGGCAAGGTGGTGGTGAGCAATAAATAACAGTTTTGCCAGCAATGCCCCCATTCTGCAAATCACTAAAAAATAACTATGTCAAGCTATAGCTTTCACATTTTGATTCCAGGTGGACATGAGGTTTAGGGAACATTCATCAATTTTAATGGCAGCCATAACATGTGGCAGAATGATATGAACACATCTCAAATAAGAAATTAGTGCACTTTTTAAATAAAACTCCTAACCTGCCATGTAGGAAAGTTTATCAGATGAAATTATCCAAAACAAAACTTAATTTGTGTTTCAGTTTCTGCATGTTCTATGAGGCTACCCAGAAATACTAAAAAACAATTCTACGTGGATCCAGCTTAAATGCATTTCTGATTCAAGTGGAACTCTGATCCAAACAAAAGATTCCAGTGTATTAAACTATTTCCTATTCATTAATACAATAACAAGTCCTGATCCAAACAAAATAGTTAAAAACAAAATCGCTCTCCAAGCAGAAAACACTTTCTGATGCTCAGCACACTATTAAGCCAATTGACTGCCAAAGTTAATCTAGGGATAATAATAAGTTTTTAGAAGTCTAATCATTACTGCATAAAATGTATGGTTTCGTTAAGTGCTTTCTGTTACTTTTTTGATTAACATTGAATTGTGGAATGAATGATTAATGAATTCTGCTGCAAAGATATGCCAATTGCCTATTTTAATCTATAGTTCATACAAATCTTGAGTTGAGCTGAACATTTCTTGGCAAACATGTAACCATTTATCAGGAATCAACCATATCATGCTAAAAGACAGCTTCATATTTGGAATGAAACTGTATTAAGTAATCGCATATTTCATACACAGTCACTGTCAAAATATAGAAACACATCTCCTGGTCAAGTTCAGATGCCTTTATTTCATTCATGTTTCAGCTTGTTTACAGTCCTGGAAAACCTGGAAAAATCATCTATGATATTTCAGGGTATGAGCTTACTCCCGCTGCAATGACATAAAACAATTTTTACACACTTTATAAAGCACTTTTTCCATACTAAAATTCAATATCACAGTGACTTGAATGCACATGTACGTGCATAAACTTGCACATATCAATTTAATCAGACAATCCAAACTACTGAATGCTCAGTTTCATTGCATTAATTACAGAATAATCAAACCCAGTTTTAAAAAGTCTCAAAATACGTGATAATATTGGGCTGGATCTGAGTTGAAGAGTGGGATACTAAACAAATATTTCATGTCAGTGTTTACTGTGGAGAAGAAAATAGAAGCTAGGGTACTTGGGGAAATAAATAATTGTATCATGAAAAGAGTTCATGTTATGGCAGAGGAGGCTCTGGATGCCTTAAGACACATAAAGGTAGATAAATCCCCAGGACCTGATCAGGTATTTTCCAGAACTTTGTGGAAACTAGGGAAGGGATTGCTGGGCCCCTTGCTGATATATTTGTATCATTGACAACCACAGGCGAGGTGCCAAAAGACTGGAGGTTGGCTATTATTATGTGCTGTGATTTAAGAAAGGCTGTAAGGAAAAACCAGGGAACTATAAATCGGTGAGCCTTATGTCACTAGTGGATAAGTTGTTGGAGCGGATTCAAAAGGTCAGGATTTACATGCATTTGAAAAGGCAAAAACTTGATGAGGGATAGTCAACATGGCTTTGTGCATGGGAAATCTTGTCTCACTAACTTGATTGAATTTTTTGAAGAGTGACAAAGAAGATTGATAGAGGCAGAGTGGTAGATGTTGTCTATATGGACTTCAGCAAATGAGGTTCTGCATAGTAGACTGTTTAGTAAGGTTAGATCACATGGGATCCAGTGGGAGCTAGCCAATTGGATACAAAATTGGTTTGAAAGTAGGAGACAGAGGGTGGTGGTGCACAGTTGCTCTCCATACTGGAGGCCTGTGACCAATGGAGTACCACAAAGATTGGTGCTGGGTCCAAAGGTTTTGTCATTTATGTAAATGATTTGGATGTAAATATAGGAGGAATGGATAGTGAGCTTGCAGATGACACCAAAATTGGTGGTGTCATGGATAGTGAAGAAGATTATCTAAGAGTACAATGGGACCTTGATCAGATGGGCCTCTTTTATTTAGAGAAGTGTGAGGTGCTGCATTTTGGTGCGGCAAACCAGGGCAGGACTTGTACATTTAGCGGTAGGGTCCTGGGGAGCATTGCCAAACGAAGTGACCTAGGGTTGCAGGTGCATAGTTCCTTGAAAGTGGAGTCGCAGTTGACAGGGTGGTGAAGAAGGTATTTGGCATGCTTGCCTTCATTGGCCAGAACATTGAGTATAGGAGTTGGGATATCATGTTGTGGCTGTACAGGATATTGGCTAGGCCACTCATGGAACACTGCATACAATTCTGGTCTCCCTGCTATGGGAAAGATGTTGCTACACTTGAGACTGTGCAGAAAAGATTTACATTGATGTTGCTGGGGCTGGAGGGTTTGAGTTATAGGGAGAAGCTGAATTGGCTGCAACTTTTTTCCCTAGAGTATCGGAGACTGAGGAGTGACCTTATTGAGGTTTATAGAATCATTAGGGTGAATAGCCAAAGTCTTTTTTCCCATGGTAAGGGAGTCTAAAACTAGAGAGCGCAGGTTTAAGGTGAGAGAGTAAAATTTTAAAAAGGACCTGAGGGGTAACTTTTTCATGCAGTGAGCAGTGCATGTATGGAACGAGCTGCCAGAGGAAGTGGTGGAGGCTGGTACAATTACTACATTTAAAAGGCATCTGGGTGGGTATATAAATAAGAAGGGTTTTGAGGAGTATGGGCCAAATGATGGCAAATAGGACTAGGTCAAATTGGGATGTCTGGTCAGTGTGGATGAGTTGGACAGATGGGACCTTCTCCATGCTGTATAACTCTATGAAAAATAATGATGTATGGATGATGCATGCCATATTGATTAGCAAACTACCCAGTAAGTTCATGGGAGTAAGAGATAGCTTGTGAGATATATACAGAACATGCTGTTGATTGACACCACTGTTGTTTGATTCAAACAATTGGCATCTTATTTAACTTCCCTATTTATTTTTCAAAAAGCACAAGATTCAAGAATTAATGGCACAGTAAACCCGCTGCACAATGTTAAAACTGGCAATTAACACTGTGGAGTAGCTTTTGAACAACAGGATTGTTTCTAATGCAATACCAACCAACCTCCCTAGTCCAGAAAAGGTTAAAATGCAAAATCTCATGTTAGAGAATTTATATGTCAAAATGTTAATATTCTTTTCTCTACTGTTCCTTTGTATATCCTTTATTTTCCTTCTTTTCTGCCCCCTGTTTCACTTTTTTGTACGAGATTAAACTCATTGGTTAAAAAGATACGCTGTGAGTCGGGATTCACTAATGTCCTAAATGCCGTGTGGCATTATTGTAAGTTCACATAGTCATTTTCAAGCTGAGCAGTGTGGGAAATAGTTTAATGTCATATATTGCAGAGTGACCAACCCCAATAGAATCTGAATCATGGTGCCTTTTTGGCAGATAGTACTTAAACTGCAACTCTGAAAGCAATAGTATGAGGGCCCTATTGCAGGAGATGTGTGCACAGAGAAAACATGCTAAATCAAACAAAACCTGTCCGACTTTATCTCATTTTCTGTGACTGATAAAAGAAAAAAACATAGATGTTCATTAGTTAATTCAGTTCAAAAGGAATATACCTTATCAACAATTATATATATTACAGGATAGAACATTCGCTAAAATGGTCATATTTAAAAGTGCAGAGGCTGAGGAGGTTTGGCCTCCAAATGGGGTGGAGTAGGTCGCGGCACACTGAAGTTAATGTTTTTGAAAAGTTATAAGATTTGGTTTTCGTGAAATAGCTGGTTCCTGAGGATAAGTATTGTGTGCTTTCTGCTGAACATATGCTCACATCACAGCTCTTTCCTCTTCTGCGATTATGGGAGGGTTGCTTGAGGCATTTCCAGGTGCTCTGGAATGTGGCAGTATAGTTCAGAAGCAATTCCAAGTCACTACAGAACTTCAGTTAAAATTTCTCTGCAATAGCCATTACAAGACCGTAAAATGCAGGAACGACAAGTGGCTATTTAGACCATCAAATGCAACCTATTGCTCAACTGTTACATTAGGAAGGTACCTGACCATTTTGTACCCTTTTGTTCTATCCATCCCTGATGCTTTGTAACTGAATAAATTAATTCCCTAATGAATTGATATGACTCCCTTTCAAGAGCTTTAACTAAGTAACATATATAGGTACTGCACTAGGTGGCAGTGTATTCCGTAAACCAATTATTTTCAAATGTTTGAGCAAAGTTATAAGGAGAGAAACCAGTCTGAAGTGTTTTGCAAAAGATTGGATTTCACCACCGCAATAAAAATAAACCATAAGTTGGATTTTTTCCCATCATGTGAGTTCTGTGGAGCTCCTTCCAGTAAAAAGTTGAAGTTTAATATCATACTAACTGCCCTCTTTCTCAGACTGCGACTTACAGTATGATATTAAACAAGTAGGGTGCTCTTGGTGTGTGTTAACCCTATAAAAAAATATAATGCAGACCTCAAAAAACCCCATACTTAACTACGAGACAACAAGAGGCACCACATCAGAGTTGGATGTATATATCTCATACAAGGGCCGTGAAATTGCTGGGAATTACAAAATGAAAATACAGTCTCAGGAAAGTGATATATCTGGAAAATATCAAGCTTGCCAAAATAAAATGAAAACTGCTTCCAATGCTATAGGATATTTGATAAACCTATGCTTGTTCTTCAGAGATTAATATCAAATCTTGTATTCTATCAGACTATATTGAATCAATTTAAGTTCCTAGTATTTCAATCAAGATGGTGCTGTCTTAATGCCTCCCCTCTCTTTCCATGGAAGAAACATGAGAGGCCATTTAAAGAGACTAGCAAAGTATTGGGCCAAGAAAGCTTTCCAAGAGTTGAAAGTCAAGCATTATAAGCAGTTTTGGTTGGATCCAGCTAAAGTACTAATGATGACTGTTGTATATGTGACATAAATTAGCAATTAGGCCCAAGTTTAAAATATATTTATAAAGCAGGTGATGCATTTTACCTTGGATCTGATACTGATTGATGCCAAACCTGAAAAATATTGAAAGGTATTGAAATGTATCTCATCTCACACTCTGGAGGCAGGAAGCATGCTTCCGCTGATGGGTGAGTCCCGGACCAGAGGACACAGTTTAAAAATAAGGGGTAGGCCATTTAGAACAGAGTTGAAGAGAGACTTCTTCACCCAGAGAGTGGTGAGTGTGTGGAATGCTCTGCCCCAGAAGGCTATGGAGGCCAAGTCTCTGGATACTTTCAAGAAAGAGTTGGATAGAGCTCTTAAGGATAGTGGAATCAAGGGTTATGGGGATAAGGCAGGAACAGGATACTGATTAAGGATGATCAACCATGATCATAATGAATGGTGGTGCTGGCTCAAAGGGCAGAATGGCCTGCTCCTGCCCTATTGTCTAATGTCTATTGTCCTTTAGAAACCAGGATTGTTGTTCTTGCTTCAGTGTTTATAAATTCATCTGATAGACTGTAGAGGACGTTATTTTCCACAGAAGCATACAAATTATGGTCAATGAGATGTATTTTTATGTTGACTCCCAAGGATGATGACTACATTATACTGACTGAACATCGCTATGTTAGGATTTCACTACACGTCTGCTAGCTAATAAGGCCTACCAACCCCTAAGTGGAAAAGACTAATCCAGATGTGTAGTTATTATAACAACCATCAACACAGATAAAAAGGCTAGTTAGCTTAACAGCTATAGGAACGAAAACGTCGTGGTCATTATGGATAATACTACAATGCATTTAAAGAAATACATTAAAAGAAATAAGCTTAAAGAAGCTATGTTTGACAAACCTCATGGCATTCCTTAACTGTGTAATGGACATTGTAGATTGTTAAAATGCTGCTGATGTAGCAAAAATAAAGTCTCCAAAAGCCTTTGACATGGTGCAATCTAGAAAATGACTTCAAGCACATAGGATTAGCAGGAATATGGTGAACAGAATTAGAAGGGAACAAGCAGAAATTAAGAGCTAAGGGGATCGTTACAGAGTGGCCTGCACAGTTCACAATTGGAACTTTACCTGCTAGCTGAATCGAGCAAGAATTTAGATTTAAGAACATGAGGACTAGGAACAGAAGTAGGTCATTCAGCCCACTGAATCTGCTTCTCCAATCAATAAGATCATGGCTGATCTGATAATCCTCAACTCCAATTCCATTTCTTTTCCCCATAAATCTTGATTCCCTTGTTGATTAAGTCTATCTCAGCCTTGAATATAGTTAGTGACCCAACATCTACAGACCTATGCCCTCTTCCGTCTCCCTACCCCCGAGAGAAAAGAATTCTGCTCATTTGTGTGTGGGTGACCCCATTACTCTGAGATTATGCCCTTTGGTTTCAGACCCACTCACAAGTGAAATAATTTCTGCATTTATCCTGTCAAATTCCTTAAGAATCCTACATATTTCAATATATTTCTCATTTGTCTAAGCTCCATTGAATACAAACTCAAATTACTCAATCTTGCCTCACAAGACAGTCCCTCCATATCTTTCTTGTGAAACCTCTGTGGACTGCCTCCAATGCCAGCTTATCCTCATTTAGAGAAGGGGCCCCAAGCTGTGGTCTGATTGGTACCTTATATAGTTTTAGCAAGACCTCCATACCTTTTGTACTCCATTCCATTTGAAATAAAGGCTAACATTCCATTTGCCTTCCTTATCACCTCCTGAACTTAAATGCTTGTATATTGTGATTTATGCATCAGGATTCTGAAATTTCTCTGTATTGTCACTTTCTGTAATCTTTCCAAATTTAAATAATCATCAGTTCATGTATTCTTCCCGTCAAAGATCATAACCTCACACTTTGCTACATTATAGTCAATCTGCCAAGTTTTTGTCCACTTGCTTAACCTGTCCATATCCTTTTGCAGACTCTTAGAATTATCTTCACCACTTGCTTACCAATCTGTTTTAGCGTTGTCTGCAAACTTGGCTATTGTACATTCATTTTCTTTATCCAAGTCATTAATATGTATTGTAAATAATTGTGGCCCCAGCACTGATCCCTCTGGCACTCCAGTAGTTACAGGTTGCCATCCTGAAATGTCCTCCTTATCCCACCTTTCCTCTAATCCTAATCCTCTATCAATGCCAACATACTATGTCCAGCACCATGTATACTTTTTTACATTAAGAAGCCTAACATGTGGGTACTTTATCAAATGCCTTCTGAAAATCTAAATATGTTACATCCAGTGCTTCCCCTTTATTTATCCTGCTTGTTACCTCCTTGAAAGTTACCTCAGATCAGGCAAGATTTCCCCCTTTTGAAGCCCTTTTGGATTCTACTTGATGTTATTATGTATTTCTAAATACTTGGCTATATATTTGAATTTAATATTTCCCTAATAACAGACATTAATGAGCCTATGGTTACCTTTATTGTCGTCTTCCCTTTTTAAATAAAGATGTTACATTGGCAGTTTACCAATCCTCTGGGACCTTTGCAGAATATATCAAAGATTATTACCAATGCATCCACTATATCTGTGGCTACATCTTTCAATGTCCAAAGATGCATCCCATTATAGTGATCTTTATCCCCATTTGTTTTCCTAACACTTTTTTCTCCAGTGATAGTTATTGTGTTCAATTCTTCTCCTCTTTTGCCCATTGAATATTTAGTAACTTTGGAATGAAATTAATGCCTTCTACAATGAAGACTGGTGAAAAACATTTAATCGACTCCTCTGTCATTTCTGGATCCCCATTATTACTTTTCAAGCTAGTTCTCTAACTTTGGCCTTTCTCTTCCATTTTTATATGTTTAAAAAAGATCATTCTGTCTATCTTGCCATTACTTGCACGTTTACCCTCGAAGTTTATCTTCTCCCTTTTTTTTGGTTTTCTTTTGTTAGTTTTAAAAACTTTCCCAATCCTCTGTCTTACCTGTTGTGGTTCTGTTCGCCGAGCTGGGAATTTGTGTTGCAGACATTTCATCCTCTATCTAGGTGACATCCTCAGTGCTAGGGAGCCTCCTGTGAAGTGCTTCTGTGATCTTCCTTTTGGCGTTTATAGTGGTTTGTCTCTGCCGCCTCCGGTTGTTAGTTCCAGCTGTCAGCTGCAGTGGCCGGTATATTGGGTCCAGGTCGATGTGTTTGTTGATAGAATCTGTGATTGAGTGCCATGCCTCTAAGAATTCCCTGGCTGTTCTCTGTTTGGCTTGTCCTATAATAGTAGTGTTGTCCCAGTCGAACTCATGTTGCTTGTCAACTGCGTGTGTGGGTGTGTAGCACCCGAGCTACAAATCATCTCACAAACCTCTGTCTTACCATTAATCTTTGCCTCATTGTATGTTGTTTTCCTTCAATTTAATGTGATACTTAACTTCCCTGGTTAATCACAATTGACTTCCATGGTTAATAATAGCTAGTTTGTACCTGTCAAAGCATTCTTCTTTTTCACAAAGTTATGTATTTTCTAAGAACCAAAAACTATTTTCTTAAACATCTGCCATTTTTCCTTGTGTCTTTGCTACTAAGCTCATTTCTGAGTCCACTCCAGATGCCACAGTCCTCATTCCTTTGTAATTGCCTTTATTTAAACTTAGGACAGTTGTTCCCAACCCAATTTCCTTCCTCTCAAACTGAATCCTCAATTCTACCATGTTATGGTCACTGTTTCCTAAGGGAATTATGCAGACCTAGAAGACATTTACAGATGATATCATAAAACTAGATATAGTTCATTACACAGAAAGCCAAAGAAATCTGTAAGTCAATATTGATAAGATAGAGAAATGGTTTCAATGAATTGACAGCAAGAGATAAATTTTGCTAAACAAAATACTAGCAATTATAGCAAAGTTTGTTTTAACTGGCACCTTATGAACCAGCATGCTTGACAAACTGGCAAAAATTATATACCTCAAATACCATAATGTTTACTGTGTTATTCTGTACAATTATTTAGTTTTTAAATTTATTTACCTCTATATAAACATACATGTTATTCAATTGAATGCCATATGAAATATCAATAATTGATTCAATTTCAAGTCAATTTCTCCTCAAATAGTGTGATCTACCACAATGTCCAAGTGGTCAGCTGAGGGTGCTCTTTGTCAATAGGCTTTATTTAAGGCAAAGTTGCATTATTATTTAAGTAATTTATGCTGTAAATAAGGTATAACAGTGGTGTGTATATCCCCTGAATTACGTTTCTATATTTCTTATTTTGACTTTGATTAAGCGGACCTCTTGATTCTGTGAAATTCTCCGCACACTCCTGGTCTCATAGGTGCCAGACAATAAAACATTTACTGTATATTTATGGAATGGGCTTGGTGCTAAGGGCAAATGAAAAAAAAAAATCACGTGATATTAAGAGCGCATTTTGCATTTTAGTCTCTACAATCCCAAACAAAAACCAGTAAAACTTACGAATGACACATACTGATAAGTCTCATCTCACGTACTTCAAAACAGAGCTCCAGTACAACCAGATGGTTCATTTCCAAGTATTATTTTTCATCCTGGAATTTTTTTGCTGGCTTGTCTAAGGCTTGCTTTTTTAACATTTATTTCCAGGATGTGGGTGTCTGTTGGATGTGGTTCCAATCGAGCTGCTGCTATGTACTGGACGGTGCCAAGTTTCTTGGGCATTGTTAGATCTGCACCCGTCCAGCCAATGATATCGCTATGGGGCAAGGCAAAAGGTAGGCTCCATGAACTACCTCAGCAAATACAGGATATGAACTATAAAGTTGTTGCTAATCTATACCATGCTCTAACCAGTTCGCCCATTGAGCAAATAAATCCCTCTGTTGCAGCTTGGTAAAACTGATAGAAAAAAACCTGGTGGAATTCTAACTTTAATTATAAGAGGCACAGAACAAACAATAAGCCTTTATAAAGCATTAATGAATTGTAGTTAGAATATTGCATTCAAGCTATCCGAAAGTATAAAGTCTTTAAAAAGTGTATAGCAGAGATTCACTGACAATCTGCTTGCTGTGAAGAAACATAAATAGGAAGATAGGAACATAGACTAGAAGCTGGCCATTCAGCCTGTTCTGCCATTCAGTGAGATCATGGCGCATCTAATAATTCTGTATTGCACTTTGCAATTTGCAATTCACTTACTAATTAAATATCTGTCTAACTCAGCCTTGAACCTACCTCGTGACCCAGCCTCCACACACCTCTGCAGCAAAGAATTCCACAGATTCGCTATTCTCTGAAAGAAACAAAATTCCCCTCATCTCTCTTTTAAATTGGCAACTTCTTATTCTGAGATTGTACCCTCTGCTCCTAAACTCTCTCAAAAGGGAAAACAACCTTTCCACACCTATCCTGTCAAGCCCCTTAAGAATCCTTCATGTTTCAATAAAGTCGCCTCTCATTCTTCTAAATTCCAATGAGTCCAGCCCCAAACTACTCACCTTCTCCACAAACAAAAATCTTTCCATATGTGAGATCAACCTAATGAACCTTCTCTGGACTGCCTCCAATGCCAGTGCATACTTATTCAGATAAGCAGCCCAAAACTGTTCAAAAGATTCCAGATGTCATCAGATTACTGCCTCGTATAGTCTTAGCACGACTTCCCTATTTTTACACTTAATTCCCTTTGAAATTAAGGTGAACATTTTATTTGTCTTCCCTATTACGTGCTGATCATGTAGGCTAGCTTTTTGTAATTTATGAATAGGAACCCCTAAATCTCATTGTGCTGCAGTTTTCTTCAGTCATTCTCAATTTAAATGATATTCAACTCCTTTATTCTTCTTTCCAAATGTACATAACCTTTCATTTTTCCACATTTTGCACAATTGCCAAGTTTCTGCCCACTTTCCTAACCTGTCTGTAACCCTCTGTAGACTCTTTGTGTCATGCTGATCACGTCTTCCCACCTAATTTGCATAATCTAGTGAAAGTACATTCACTTACCTCATTCAAGTCATTAATATATATGATAAATCTCTGTGGCACTAGCACTGATTCCTGGGGCATACCATTAGATACAGGGTGCCATCCTGAGCATGCCTTTACCTCAACTCGCTGTCTTCTACTCGTTACCCAATCCTCAATTCATGCCACTATATTGCTCCCAACACCATGGACTATTAGTTGTTAAGTAGCCTTACATCAAATACCTTTTGTTTACTGGTTCCCTTTTACCGTATTTATCCTGCATGTTACCTCCTCAAGAATTTCAAGAAATTTGTCAGGCATGCCTCCCTCTACATGAAACCATGCTGACTTTGCTTGAGTATATTGTATATTTTATATTTTTATATTTCTAAATGCTCAGCTATTTCATCTTTTGTAATAGACTCTAATACTTTCCAATGACAGACGTTAGGCTAACTGCCCATAGTTACCTGTGTTTTTGACTCCCTCCTTATTTGAATAAGGGTATTACATTGGCAGTTTACCAATCCTCGGAGACTTTCCTATAACCGAAAGATACTTAGAAGATTACTATCAGTGCACACACTATCTTGGTAGCTACCTCCCTTAATATCCTAGGATGACTTTGAAAAAACAGTAGAAAATAGGGTCAAAGGGGGAAGAAATGGTAAAAAGTATAATTAATGATTCTTTGATTAATGCAAACTGTACTTGGAACTTGTCTGCCATTATTCTTCACTATCCTTTTAACTAAACTTCTTTCCCAGTCCATTTCAGCCAACATTACTTTCATTCTGTTGTAATTACCCTTATAACGTGTAACACTCTGGCTTCCTACCCAACTTTCTCATTCACAAACTGAATGGTAAATTCTACCACATTATGGTCATTTCATTCCTGGGGGACTTTTGATTCTGAGGGATTTTATTGAACCTGCCTGACTACGCATAACCAGATCCAAAAAAGCCTGATCCCTGGTTGAATCCACAACATTTTGTTCTCAGAAACTATTCACAATACATTCTATGAGTTCTTCCTTATAGCTACCTCTGCCAATTGAATTTTTCCACTCTACAGGAAGATTAAATAATTAATATAGTGCCTTTTTATGTGCTCTCAGAATTTTTTTTCTCTATCCTACACTACAGCTATTTTGAAATACTCACAAGAGTGCCTTTTTCAAGTCTTTACGTTACCCGTTGACATTTTGAACTCTCTAGCATTACCACAGGCCAAAGGCCTGGGTGGTACTGGTGTTATATGAGGCTTGGTATTGGTGGTCTTCCATCAGTCTGGTATCAGACTGATCATGCTTTTGGTGGACTAGCGCCCCCGTTTTTTATTTTTATTTTTATATCATTTTTTTGGTGGCAGTTGGCCAGTCCTAGTCTCCAGCCAGAGCTGGTTAATGGTAGTTTGCTCACTTATTGCTGAAGAGTTGTAATACTTTGAGTGTCAGTGATTATGTGAGTCTGGATGTCTTTTGGGCAAAGGTTTTGAATCTTTCAATGCCAAAGACTTTTGTGAGGCTTTTATTCAGGCCCAGCCACTCGTCTCATGTGCCTATCATGAAGCCAAAGTACTTGGGTTCAGAACCTCCCATCAATTCTGTTATCTTGGCATTAAGGTGCTTTTATTTCTCGCTTTTCTCACACCATGCTATTTCCTCTGCTTTGCTGTCATTCTCATACCACACTGTGACATTGATTGCCGCGATCTTTTGATCTTTCTTGAATATGAGATCGGGTTTCCACAGTGAGCTGTCTTTTGCAAATAACCTGGGCTCAGTGTACGATGTCCAGCCATACTTACTGACATGCTTTTGCAGCTAGTCTGCAATCTTATTATGGTATTTTATCCGAGCGTTTTTGGCAGCATCCTGAGATGTGTGAGATGATCTCGACTGCCGTCTCACACCTTCGGCAAGTTTTGTTTCTATTCAGTCTTCCCCTTGATAGTATGGCTCTTGTTGGGTATAGATTACACTGCAAGAGCAAGCTGTTTATAAACTGTGAGGATTTCTGTTGGATTGCTGATTTCAACCACGAGTTAGAGATCCTGTCATCTCTGAAATGCTGGATGCCTGCCCCTTGACATGCCAGCTTTCGCCATTTTTCAAATTTCCATTCTCACCATCCTGCATACCTATTGGGTGGTTTCTGTTGCCCGGCGTCTGCCTCTTGGAGTGCTGGCATAATGGCCTGGATGTGGGTCATTGGGACCATTTCCCCTTTGCTGCCATCTTGGCAGCTGGGTAGGAAATCTTTAATTTCTTTAAGGACTTTGAGCTCATGCAGTCCCGCAATGGTGTGTGTGTTGTATTCTCCTTTATACTGAAAGGAGGCCTGAATTATCACATCACTGGACATCTCAAGTGCCTCGCATTTGTGAACAATTGCGGATGGAATTTGCGCCTCCAGTTTTGGGATGCCGAGACCACCATTCCTGTTGCTGGCATACAGGACTCCATCAGCAGTATGAGGCAGAAGGTGGAGGAATTCTTTTGTGGTGTTACGGATGATCTGGTCCAGTTTTATAAGCGTGCATTGAGATGCTACGGATAGGATCAAATGGAAATACAATCTGGGGATGACATGCGTTTTTAGGATTTCTAGGCGTTGCCTTGGTCAGAGAGATGCTGCCTGTATTCCTTTAACCCAGATCTTAAGCCTCTCCTCCCATTCTCCTTCTGACAAATTTGCCCACGGATTGATACGGGCATCCAGGTATTTCTCTGTATTGCCTGTGGGTATATAAGCTATGGATTTGTTGCACGGCTTCCAGTTATTGAAGTGGTTGTATAGGAAGGTCTTCCTCTTAAATGTAAAGTTGAAGCCCTTAGTCTTCGCGACATTAATACTGAGACCTGTATGGTCACAATATGACTGGAGCAGCTTCAGATTCCTCGCCATTCCGGTGTGAGAATCACTCAGAAGGGCTATGTCATCCACGAAGGCCAAAGTTGAACTGTTGACTCTTTTGACGCCCGGAGGCATGGCGACCCCTGAGTTTGCCTTCTCCAGAGAGGATCCAGAGTAATGTTAAATAATATTGGTGAGAGTGGGTCGCCCTGCTTTACGCCCCTCTCAACGTTTATTGGGGTGGTATAGTTACCGTTCCCTTCCACCCCAGTTGTATTGCCAGTGTAGAGATCCTTGATCAGACCTACAAAGGCTTTGGGAAGTTGTGCTCTTTGTAAAGTTTTCAATATTAGCTGTGGCCAACAGAGTCGAATGCTTTCACCAGATCAACACAGACAACTGCAAGGTCCTTGCAATTATGCTTTGCTCCCTTAATGATGTTCTCAAGGATGACAATGTTTCCATCACATCTGGGATGCTAAAAACCTTTTTGCCTATGTTAATTTCGACTGTTTCATTGAGTCGTTTTGTCATTATTTTCGTGAACAGTTGTAGCAACATTGAACCAATAGTTATCGGCTGCCAGTTGTCGAGGATTTTCAGGCTGTCCTTACACTTAGGAACAAGACCATTTGACTCTTTTTCAGTGATTCAGGTATCATGTTTGATTTGAGCCATAGGGAGAAGAGCCGGGGTAGACGAGTTTCCTCCTCCTCGTGAATTGATCATATTTGCTCAGTTTCAGGCCATCTGGTCCAGCGGCAATGTGCTTGTCTATCCCCTTGATGGCTGCCTTGACCTCTTCTACCTCTATGGGTTTCATCAAGGAGCCGTCATCTACGTTCCCGGTATATTGGGGCGTACTTACTGATATTTGATTTATGGTTTGGCATCGACAGTTTCTCTTAGAAACATGTCTCCAGTTCCTCTTTTGAGACAGGAAAAGCAGATGAGTTGGTGCTCCCATGATTTCGCGAGCTAGTTGGCGCTGGTTGGTTTTGTAGATCTGCTGTGTCACTCTAAACAGCACTCTATGTGCTGCCCATCTTTTCTTTGCCTCGGTATTATTACCTGTCTTTTTGTATTTTTTAGCCTGGTCTTTTTGAGACTTGTAATGGAAAATTAACAAAATTAACATTTACTCTGAAATCCGTTTACTCTGAAATCTGAAAGGCAATGCTTTACTAAATTTAAAACTTTCTGACACTTTGCTGAAGTCTGCAGTTGAGGGATAGCTTGTCCCTGTGGAACTTTGTAAACATTCAACAAGAGAAAAATATAAGAACAGTATATTCACAACAAGGGAATGAAAAGAATAACAACTCAAATCTTCATAGTCTTTGTCCTTGAGAGCGTGATAAGAAAAAGTATAAGACTATTTCTTATCTGAATATCTGAATTATGCTCAGGGCCCTTGCACAAGGCAATTTTGTCAAGTGCATGTGGTCCCTCTGCAATGCAGAGGTTAAAAAAAATTAATAAAGCTTTTTGGTTGCTCTTGCTAATAGTTGAGTCGAGTCCATTTAATTTCCACGACAGGCTTCTTTCATCTTTTCTGTCTCTCCCTACTATTCATTAGTAGGTCGTTAATACTTTCCATCAGTCCAACCTCTAGGGCAAGAGTATCCGGGTCGTTCCACGCGCTCAAGAGCTCCTCAGCTTGTGTTAGCTGGTCATCTACATCCCTTTGCACCGGAATTGAGGCTGGTGTTGTGCGGCTGGCTCTTTAGCGGGGATTTGGACCATCGGAAATTTCCCGGACACTCTCCGCCTCCAATTCGTGCGAGTCGTTAGTTATGATCGACTCGTTTGGGGTTTGGACCTCCGTCGGGATGTCTACAAGGTATCTGCGTTTCTCTGAGATTTGCTTGGGTACTTTCAGTTTAAGGATTAAGAATTTATTAATGAATTTGCATCCTGCAAATTCCACTTCTAATTCCCTCAGGAGTGCCACCTCCTTCTGTGACCATACGCAATCACTTCTCCCTGGTTTGCCCTTGACCTTGAAAGCAATTTTGAGGTATTATTCATTCTGTAGAATAGGATGTTAATGCCTCTCATGCTGACCAAATCCCGCCTGAGTTGTAAACCGTTGGTCACACGCGCTACATGCAAAATGCCCTGTTGGAGAGAGTTTCTTACCTTTGCATTTGGAGGAATGGCAGGAGATTGTGTGGTACTCTCCTGCTTTGTTGCAGCATGAATATTTTATTCAGATGTTCTTGATTTGGTGCACTTTAGTCATGTGGATCTTGAATAGACTCACCGTGGGGAAGAGGGTGTCGCAATCTTTTGGGACTCCCAACTACTCCCACCAGTGTTATTTATTATCTCCATCATAAGGATTACCTTTTCCAATGCAAGACCATTTCTTGCTATTGTACTTATTTCATCACACACCAACAGAGCTATCCCACCTCACCTTCCATTCTGCCTGTCTTTTCAAAATGTCTCATACCTGTGTGTATTTGGTTCCCAACTTTGATCTCCTTGTAACCATGCCTCTGTAAAGGCAATAAAATCATATCCATTAACTTCTACTTGTGTCGTTAATTTGTTTTGATCCAAATGTGGCATCCATTAAGTAAAGGGCTATTAATTTTACTTCTACTTTTGTGCCATTTTAACCCCCCTTTTTCCTGTTTTCTGCTTTTTTAAATGTTTGTACATGTTATCACTTGCTGTCCCACTCTGAGCAACATTACCTAGCTGCCCTGCAATGCTGCTATATACTTTTGCTTTGTAAGTGTATGTTTCTCCTCTTCCAAACCCACTCCCTGTTCTATTTAAGTTAAAGCCTTGTCTAGAGCCATATTGATTCACAGTGATCCCAGCACAATTCAAGTCAAATCCATCCCATCAGAGCAGCTCCCTTTTATCCCAGTACAAGTGCCCGTGTCCCATGAACTGAAACTCACTCCTCTCACACTAACCTTTGAGCCACACATTTAACACCTTGACTTTATTTACCCTACGTCATTTGTCATTGGCTCAGATAGTAATCCCAAGATTATTATCTCAGAGGGTCTGCTTTTGCATTTTACTCCTAACTGTTCAAAATCTTTCAACAGAATTCCTTTCTCGACCTATCAATGTTGTTAGTAACAAAGCAAAGGACGACAACTTGATTCCTTCCCTCCCTCATCAAGTTCCTCTCCAGCCATGAGCCTTTTAACATTGGCATCAGTTTGGTAATGTAGCCTTCAGAACTCCCCCTCATGAATGCAGAGAACAGCATTCATCCCCTAATTACACCATTCCCTAACATTACTGCATTCCTATTTTCTCACACCAATTCCTAATTTCTCACACCACTTGAATGGCTCCCTGTACCACGGGGTTATGGTCTGTTTCTTCATTCTCCCCACTTGCAAGAAGCTCATTACTGTTGGACAACTGCAGGAGCTGAGATTCCTTGAGCTACATTCTTTGGTTTATATTCTATACCCCACTGATGAAGATAAGCATGCCATATGCTTTATTCACCACCTTATCCACTTACGTTGCCACTTCAAGGGAACAATGGACCTATATGCCTAGGTCCCCCTGTATGTGATGCTTCTAAGAGTTCTGCCATTTACTCTACTTCCCTCTCTATTCCCACATGTGAGAATGTGAAATTTCGTATGCCTTAACAGATATGGTCACACCACCAACTGATATTGAAGAACATCTGGAACTTAGAGTTGACATCTGGAAATTCTTTTATTGCACAAACCGTGGGCTTCCATCTGTAAGCAATTGAAAGAGGCTTAGCTTAATACATTAGAATATACCGTACATCTTTCAATGCAAGTTGTGTATAGCCTTGTAGTTTTGACAAAGGATACATAAAACTTCAATAGTGTCTAATGATCGTGGTTCAGTTGTAATTAAATAATTAATTCTTTCCTTTTAGTTGATGAAGCAAGTCTAAAACTGAACTCGGACATGCCCCAGGTCTGAGTCTTGAATTCTGCAGAACTGCCTGATTATAGTCAAGCTGGCAATAGATATGCCACAATTAGCCTCAGCATCTGTGGGCCAGGGAGGGGAAACATCAGCCAGGTTCCTATTTCTGCTCACTGACTTGTGGAAAAGCTCAATTTGTGGTTTAAAAATGAAGGCATGGATTATCTTAGTCGGAGAGATACTTGACAATTAAAAAACTTGCATAGATCTAGATTCTCACACAAAGACAACAAATCAACTTACAGAGGTCAACAACTTGCATTTATTTAATGCCTTTACCATAGTAAACTCTCCCAAAGTTCTTCAAACACAATGTGACACCAAGTTACAGATGGAGTTTCAGGGTAGGTGATCCTCAAGAACAATACTTTTCAATGTTCCTGTAAACTTGATGGTGTGACAATGCTGTGACTTTAAGAGGTGCATTTGGTCCTTTTTTTAAATGAAGAGAGGTTGAGACAGAGATGAAAAATGGTTAGTTCCAGTCCACTAAAGTAAACAACTTGTAGGGCCTTAGTTTTTTTAAAACTTGGAACAATAGAAGCAACATGAATGGGGGGAGTCACGCTCGCACAGACCCAGGGTTTTGTTTAGATTTTAGCAGTTGTTGTGGTTTGGGAGTTGACTGTGAAAGCTGTCTCTCTTTCTCTTTCTCTTTCTCTGCTACAGCTAAAAAGCTTAGGTTCTCTCTCTGCCAGAGTGGCATGTGAGACAATCTTTTTTACTGACTTTGCTTTTGCCAAGGATGTGTTTTTGGGATGTTACTATATTGGAAAAGTTGCTATTTAGTAGTTAAATAATATATTATTCTGTTAAGTTTTCCAATAGAGTTAAGTTTTTCCAATTCTTCTTTCTTTTATTTGTTGTTTAAATATAGGGGAAGAATAAAGTGTGTTTTCCTTAAATCTGAGGAGTGTAATCAATCAAATTACATCTGGAACATAGCACCTTACACTTGCCTTTAAATAGGATAAAGGTTGGAGTCTGGGGCCACCTTCTTGATATATTTGTGGGGGGTTTGGTCTGATCCATAACAATAAATGTTGACAATGAGTTCTCTAAATTGTATAGACAGCTATTTCTCCACTCTGCAACTCCATTGTATCAATAAATTCAGGCTAACAAAATTTAAATCTCCCTTGTTAACTATGCTGTGGACAGCAATCACATCCCACCTCCAAAGAAAGGAATGATGTTGATGCATTTAGAATTAAGGAAAAAGCAGGTGTAAGATTTTGGAATGTTTCAAGAACAGGGACATCTGTTACTCTACTTCTCATACAGTACTTGTTATCAAAGCTCCCAAATATATGGTGTGTGATTTACTTTGTCAAATGAAACACTGCAGATTGCAGTGGCAGAATTATGAATAATTTTAAGCATATCACTTAACTGGAAAGGTTAGGCGTAATTGACCTGGATTTTGTAGTGGTCATGGTGACGAATGGGTCAGTGTTCATTGTCATGAGTTCATTCACATGGACAGCAATTTCAGGAGTCCAGTCATATGCAGAGTAAATTGGAAGTCCAGAGGCTGCTGTCAATGATTCCATACTGCTTCAGTCACCTAGACTGCTGGCAATTGGAAACATTGAACTAATTAAAAACTTCCACTCTTATTCTCTTCATCTCACTTTAAAAACCCATGTAAAATGTAAACTTTATTGTTTAAGGTGTACTGGGATTTTAAACATCATATTCAGTTCATTATTACAGCTAAACAGAATCATGGACCTTAAAGTCTAAATATTTTATTTATTGAAGACCAATTTTTTTCTATTATAAAAGAAATCATGTAATATGTTTAAAACTATACATTGTAAAACTATTTTAATGAAATGCTAACTTAAACATTTGTACATATCTGAAAAGTTTATTTGGTCATTTGTAAAATTTATAAACTAAATGCGAAGGAATCAGTGTTTGGTTTGCTATCTATGTGAATACTTCAATGTGACTGGCTGTTTATCCTTGTTGACATTATTGTTGCTGAATGATTGGAGATCCCTCAGAATTGGCGTCAGATTCAATCTGGCATCCAGAAAGGACAGCTCAGTGCAAAAGAGATTGTTAAATCGTTATCAGCAGTTTTCTTCAAAGTCAGTGCCAAGTTATTTTGCTTAAATGTTAGCACAAAATCCAGCTCAGTACTCTGGACAGAATAATAAGTCCTGCTCTACCAGCTGGAAAATTAGATGTAATTACATTTGGTGAAATTATCATATTTATATAATATTCCTTTGCCTACTTTAATCCATTTATTTTGAATGAGTTCTTGCAGCTGGTTGACCATGAGGCCAGACCTTTAAAATCATTAGCTCAGCAGGAGGTACATTTTTGACTTTGCTTGATTGATATCTTTCAGTAATTATAAGTCATTTGATTTGCGATCTCTTTTGTCAAAGTCTCAATGGTTATTTTGACAATATTAGAGGTGAAGTGTTTGAAGCTTGCGTTATTGATACTCTATGGGTTTATCTAATTTATACCTCTATAGTGTTAGGTATGTTTTTTTGCTCAGCAGTTTCACATTTGTCAATATTAGTATATGGCTAATTGGTTATTCGTGAATAGATATAGAATGGGTATGAGTTGTCATTAAGTTGGCATGAACAATGTAAGGGACCATGAGGGTAGTTTGGAGGCACAGGCAATATAAGGGAGCATGAGTGGAATTTTTGAGAGGGCATGAGTTGACATTGAAGATATATAGACCATGCATGTATAAAGGATGTGGGTTAGATAGCCTAACATCATTTAACACAAATGGACAAAATGCTAGAGAACTGAGGTGGGCCTTTCAACCAGCACACCTCAGCACTTGCCTACCTACATTGCCATTGATGCTCTGTTTCCAAGGTTGTCAGGCGCAAATCTCTTCCATAAGCAACCCCCTCCCCGCCCCCAGCACACAAATAAAATTTACATGTCCTGTGGAATCTTTAATGGAGCCATTCCAGTGAGTCAGGAAAATGCCCAATTTGAGCCAGTTGCCTTGGTAGTTGAAATCAGGTGAATGGGTTACAAGGAAACAATTGTAATGTTTGCTCGCTATAGAGTCTGATGGATTGTCGGATGAAACAAATGTTTTTCATTTGCTAATCTTGCCAGATGTGTTGCTATATGTAGATGGGGGAAACCTGTTTCCTGCTGGAGCTAAATGTGACAGGAGAATTCCCTCATAATGATCAATACAAGAGCCTCAGAAATCAGATCTCTCAGCCGTCCAGATTAAAGACAGTTTATAATAGGATTTTTTAACATTCATTCATGGGATGAGGATGTCACTGGCTGGGCCAGCATTTATTGCCCATCCCAGAGGATAGTTAAGGATCATCCATATTGCTGTGGGTCTGGTGTCACATGTAGGCCAGAGCAGATAAGAATGGCAGTTTCTTTTCCGAAAGGACATTAGTGAACCAGATGGGTTTTTCCTAATAGTTAATTCATGGTCATCATTAGACTCTTAATTCCAGACTTTTATTGAATTCAAATTCTGCCATCAGCCATGGTGGAATTCAAACCTGGGGCCCCGAAACATTACCTAGATCTCTGGATGAACAATCCAGTGATAATATCAGTGAGCCATCGCCTCCTCTTAATTATTACAAAATATCCAAGGAACTTTTGTTTATTTGTTGGCAGGGTTTTTTTGTAGGTACTGATACCATAAAGATATACAATTTAGTTTGTACCTTAAACAAAGCCCCTGCTTCCTTACAATTTACAAAATGAGCCTGTGTGGCATAGTCACTTAATGACTTTATTATCTGACCTTTGCTTAAAACTTGATCTGTAAAACTACTTCTTTTTTGGAGCTTATTTTAAAACTGTACAGAATTAAATATACAGCCTTTCGTATGATTGCTAAGGCTCAGTTGGTAGTGCTTTTTACCTTTGAGTAAGAATGTTGAGGATGATGTTGCCCTTCACCATAAAGTGTGGGCTCACACAGCAGGGCAGTGGATTTCTGCATTGTCAGTGGTGCCATCTTTAGGATAAGGCATTAAACTGAGGTCTCATCTCTCCAGTGACATGACATTCTTTTCAAGAAGAGCAATAAAACTGTCACTGATCGTTTTGCCAATATTTATTCAGCAATAATTCCTCAACACATACTAGAATAGATAGTTTGTTCACTATGACATGGTTGTTTTTAGAATCCAGTAAAGTGTAAAATTGAATTCTATGTTTTTCTGAGAGAATTCTGTGGTAAACATGCTATTGATTGCTGCAGCAATGTCAGTGCATTGTGCTTCTCTCATAGACTCAAGACTGTCTGGTTGTCCCTTCATAGAGCCTATCAACTGTGAGATCTCTTGGGTGTGGAATGTCTACTTCATCGTAAAAGCTGTGTTGTCTGGCTAGATGCTACATCTCTGGGTATCTTTGCACCTCTAGATCATCCTTAACTTTGGATAAGTCTCTCACACTCTCAGTAATGCTGTAAACTCTTTACTTACAATATGATGTGCATCATTCTGAACACAGTTCTTTGGCATTGTATTTCTCTCAAGTCTTCATTAGATATTTTTCTCTCGCCTTCTCTGCTCGGCTGATGTCAATGATGTCTTAAGAATTTAAGATTTCCTACAGTGTGGAAACAGGCCCTTCAGCCAAACCAGTCCACACCGACCCTCCGAAGAGTAACCCACCCAGACCCATCTCCCTCTGACTAATACATCTAACACTATGGGCAATTTAGTTGGCATGAACAATTTAAGGGGCCATGGGGGTAGTTTGGAGGCACGGGCAATATAAGGGAGCATGAGTGAGATTTTTGAGAGGGCATGAGTTGACATTGAAGATATATAGACCATGCATGTATAAAGGGTGAGGGCTAGATAGCCTAACACCATCTAACACAACCAGACAGAGTGCTAGAGTCATAGTCATAGAGTCATAGAGATGTACAGCATGGAAACAGACCCTTCAGTCCAACCCATCCATGCTGACCAGATATCCCAACCCAATCTAGTCCCACCTGCCAGCATCCAGCAGCACACCTCAGCACCTGCCTACCTACGTTGCCATTGATGCTGTTTCCAAGGTTGTCAGGCGCAAATCTCTTCAATAAGCAACCCCTCCACTCAACATACAAATAAAATTTACGTGTCTTGTGGAATCTTTAATGGAGACATTCCAGCGGGTCAGGAAAATCCCTAATTCATCATTTATATTACCTTTATTAACATATTAATTTTACATCATACTACAATATTTTCTATATTACAGCATGGATGCACTGATATTATAAAAAGAGAGCACAAATTACTTTCCTTTCCTTCTAAGGCAAATCTATAGAAGAAGGTTTTCCCTTTGCACTGTATAGCTCATAATTGTGAATGCGTTTTGGAGGAATACTGCAATTTAAACATAGCAGAAATTGTTTCTTCCTGGTGGTGGAAAGAAAGGATGCCAACTCTGCTTGGGGAACATTTGGAATATGGTTGGGATAAAATTACTGTCAGTTCCGTTAAGAATGGAGAAACATTGAAAGGTACAGATTGAAATGAGAGGAGCTCAAATTGATATTGAGAGTGAAGGGCTCACACATTAGAAAATATCATAAAGAAGCAATTTATCAAGGAAACTACTATAAATAATCCTCAGCAAACAAATAGTTACTATTAAATCTAAGATAATTGAGAGATTGGGATCAATTTAATGAGACCCAGAACTGCTGGCTAGTTCTTGATTGGCAATACTACAGTGCATTGGCCATGGTCATTTAGCATTTGATCCTATTCGAATCTGGGAATCAGTGTCTTTGGAGTCTGGGAACTAGGCCATGGTTTACTTTGCAGGTCAAGTGCAAATAGTACTTGGATTGCAGCCAGGGTGCTATGCAGCCACCAGCCCATGGCCTGGGCCATGGTGAGGTGCGTTGTCTGGCCCAGTCAGACCTGGATGGACATACAATATGGTCGGTTCTGGAGGTTTGGTCAGTAATGCTCGAGGAACTTTTGAGGGAGCAGCCCATGGAGTTTTTGGGAAAGTGGGAAATTGCATTGTGGGAAGGAGCTTCACTGTATTGGGTTACTGAGGGAATGATCATTGCCAATAGTAGTGTGGGACCTCACAGTGAATGGGGAGGGACTAGAACTTCAGAAGTTGGAGTTCAAATAGTGCACAATGACTTTGACTTCTACATGAGGAGGGCCAACCTGGGCATGATAATTTCCTTGGGAACAGACTCTGGGGGTAAGGTCGGGGCATTCATAGATATGTAAGCATGGCAGGGGAGTTAGAAATGTCAGAGAGGATACTGGGACAGCAACACAAAAGGGAACGTGAAGGATGGGGGTAATTCTGTGGGTCATAGGCAGATCCTGCTATTCACTCACACTATCTTGAAGTAGGAACTATGCCAAGTTGAAATGAAAGTCAACTATGTAATAAATTTCTTGTATGTTATAAATTTTTTGCTGTTATTGGTATTTTCTTTACAATGGAATACAAGTCTGGGATTTTTGTGGCTGCGCAATGGGTAATTATAATAATCATCAGATGGGCCAATGGACTGAGGAGTGGCAGATGGAGTTTAATTTAGATAAACATGAGGTGCTGCATTTTGGACAGGCAAATCAGACAAGACTTGTACACTTAATGGTAAGGTGCTGCAGAGTGCTGAACAAAGAGACCTTGGAGTGCAGGTTCATAGCTCCTTGAAAGTGGAATCGCAGGTAGATAGGATAGTGAAGAAGGAACTTAGTATGCTTTCCTTTATTGGTCAGAGTATTGAGTATAGGAGTTCAGAGGTCATGTTGTGGCTCTAAAGGATATTGATAGGGCCACTTTTGGAATATTGTATGCAATTCTGTTCTCACTACTATAGGAAAGATGTTGTGAAACTTGAATGGGTTCAGAAAAGATTTACAAGGATTGTTAGGGTTGGAGGATTTGAACGAGAGGGAGAGGCCAAAAAGTCTGGGGCTGTTTTCCTTTGAGCATTGGAGGCTGAGGGGTGACCTTATAAAGGTTTGCAAAATCATGGGAGGCATGGATAGTGTAAATTGACAAGTTTTTTCCCAAGGATGAGGGAGTCCAAAAAGTTTAGGGTGAGAGGGGAAAGATTTAAAAGGGACCTAAGGGGCAACCTTTTCATGCCGAGGGTGGTGCATGAATGGAATGAGCTACCAGAGGAGGTGGTGGAGGCTGGCACAATTAAAACATTTAAAAGGCATCAGGGTGTGTGTGTTAATAGGGATTATAGGGATATGGGCCAAATGCTGGCAAATGGGATAGTTTAATTTAGAATATTTGGTTGGCATGGATGAGTTGGACTGAAGGGTTTGTTTCTGTGATGTACAACTCTGTGACTCTATGCCTCCACTGATTCAGTAATATCATCAATCTGGTGTCACTTTGTGCTTCAGCAGGTCCTGTAGATGTGGGATATCTGGATTTCCAGAAGGCATTTTATAAGGTTCTACATGAAAAGTTAACTCACAACGTAAGACAACATCATGTTAGGGGTGATATACTAACTTGGACAGAGGATCAGTAAACTAATAGAAAGCAGAGAGTTGGGATAAATGGATCATTTTCTCCTTGGCAAGATGTAACTAGTGGGGTGTCAGAGGGTTCAGTCCTTGGGCCACAACTGTTTCTAATGTATATTAATGACTGGGATACAGGGATAAAATTACTTGCAAGTTGCACTGGTCTGGATGCAAGGTAAGTTGCAATGGAGAAATAATAAATTCACAAATGGATATTGCTAGGCAAAAATTTGGCAGTTGGAGTTTAATGTGAATAAATGTAAGGTTATCCATTTTTGCCAGAAGAATAAAAAGGCAACTTATCATCTAAATGGAGAAAACCTTCAAAATGCTTTGTGCAGTGGGATCTGGACATCCTCGTGAATGAATCACAGAAAGTTAATATGCAGGTAATAAGGAGGGAGATGGAACTTTGGCATTTATTGCAAAAGGAATAGGGGAAAAAGTAAGGAATTGTTGTTGCAACTGTACAGAGCATTAGTCAAACTGCATCTGTTGTACTGTGCACAGTTTTGACCCCATACTTAGAGTCATAGACTCATCAATCTGTACAGCATGGAAACAGTCACTTCAGTCCAACTTGTCCATGCTGAGCAGATATCCTATGCCCCTCTGAACCCTTCCCATTCACAGACCATTCCAGATGCCTTTAAATGTTGTAATTGTACCAACCTCCACTACTTCCTTTGGCAGTGATTCTAAACACGCACCACCATCTGCATGAAAATGTCTCTTCCAAGGGTGGCACAGTGGCAAGCACTGCTGCTTCACAATGCCAGGGACCCAGGCTTGACTCCAGCCTTGGGTGACTGTCTGTGCAGAATTTGTACATTCTCCCCGTGTTTGTGTGGGTTTCCTCTGGGTGCTGCAGTTTCCTCCCACCATCCAAAGATATGCAGGAGAGGTGAATTGGCCATGCTAAATTGCCCAGAGTGTTAGGTGCATTAGTCAATGGGTCTGGGTGGGTTACTCTTCGGTGAGTCGGTGGACTTGTTGGGCCCAAGGGTCTATTGCCACACTGTAGGGAATCTAATCTAATCTAAATCTTTCCCCTCTCAACGTAAACATGTGCTGTCCAGTTTTGGACTCATCCACACTGGGGAAAATATCCTTCAGCCATGGATAACTACTCTCTCTAACTGTCTTCTTATAGTTACAGCTAAAATGTCAATTGATCACTCAGATGATGGTGATAATGTAAAGTGAATGCATATTGCGTATATAATTATGCCACTAAAGTGGCCTCTGAAGTTTTCTTTTCTCTTGCCCTCTTGCATGTCTGGGAGTAATCCTGGGGTGTGCAGCTGGAGACAGGTTTGAGGGGGGCGTGTACTGAGCTTGCTCGATGGTGGAATCTGTTGGCCTTGGAGTGTTGGGTGGAGTTAAGTTTAGGCTCACCCTTCTCAAATTGAACTCCGACAGTCTTGAGGGTCACGGGAAAAGTGAAGTTGGAGTGGCCAGGTATCTCCTGAACGACTTTCCCTCCAAGGTATGATGTTCCCAACATGCTGAAGCAAACCTTCCATTTCCAGAAGCACAGAGCTTGGAGATACATAAAGCAAAGGAAAGGGAACATTGCTTATTGGGGGGGGAGGGAGGAGGGGGTGTGCTGTGTGTGGTTTCTCTAGTTGCCTCTCTGCTGTCACTCTCCTATGAGGAGCGAATACCTGGAGTGAGGTCCCCTCAACTGTTGTTGCCTTGATGTTGGTGCTGAGTCCCAGTGACTACAGGAATGCAATGCAGGTCTGCATGCATCTCCAGCAACTAGTTCTACTGGTTAGCATCCACCAACCTGTCCATGTAGACACTCACTTGCCAAGCCCTGGCTCAGTACTGGTAACATTGGTAGACTTCTGCAATCTTCGGTTTAACTTCTTGAGTGTTTCCAAAGAGACCTTGGATTGCAGATTCATAGCTCCTTGAACGTGAAGTCACAGGTAGATAGGATAGTGAAGAAGGCATTTGGTATGCTTTCCTTCATTGGTCAGAGTATTGAGTACAGGAGTTGGGAGGTCATGTTGCGGCTGTACAGGACATTGGTTCGGTAACTATTGGAATATTGTGTGCAATTCTGGTCTACTTTCTATCCGAAAGGTGTTGTGAAACTTAAAGGGTTCTGAAAAAATTTACAAGGATGTTGCCATGGTTAGAGGATTTGAGCTTTAGGGAGAGGTTGAACAGGCTATGGCTGTTTTCCCTGGAGGTTGGAGGCTGAGGGGTGACCTTAGAGGGGTTTATAAAGTCATGAGGGGCATGGATAGGATAAATAGGCAAAGTTTTTTCCCTGGAGTGGGGGAGTCCAGACTAGAGAGCATAGGTTTATGGTGAGAGGGGAAAGATATAAAAGGGACTTAAGGGGCAACTTTTTCATGCAGAGGGTGGTATGTGTATGGAATGAGCTGCCAGCGGAAGTGGTGGAGGCTGGTACAATTGCAACATTTAAAAGACATCTGGATGGGTATATGAATAGGAAGGGTTTGGAGGAATATGGGCCAGGTGCTGGCAGGTGGGGCTAGATTAGGTTAGGATATCTGGTCGGCATGGACTGGTTCAACCGAAGGGCTTGTTTCCATGCTGTACATCTCTATGACTCTATGACTCTAAATCTGTCCTTCTCTTGCAATGATAATATTAATGGCTGATACCACGGGAACTTCTCCTCTCTGGGTTTGAGCAGGTGCCTGATATCTGGCAGAGCTTCATGTGCCATCAATCTGGGCTGTCTCCTCCTTGGCTAGCTGTGTAGGTGTGTCAATGATGTGCTGACCAGAATGTGCTCCCAACTTTAATCTAGCTATGCTACCCACTGGGTTGTCAACATCAGAGCTAACAGAAGGTGCAGGAGTCTGCCGTTCTGGTGCATCCTTTGAGGGGTCTTTAGCCTCTTCCTCAGAGGTGGAGGAGAAATTGGTATCCGGTCCAGGTTCCAATCTGTGTCCGGCTTGGCTATGAATGGCCTCCTTTGACTGCCCCCCTCTGCATTGGAATCTCTTTTGTGATAGAAGTGACCTGTACAAGAAGGATGGATTGCACCTAAATTGGAAAGGGGCTAATATACTGGCAGGGAAATTTGCTAGAACTGCTCAGGAGGATTTAAACTAGTAAGGTGGGGGTTGTGGGGGGGGGGGGGGAGGTGGGAACCCAGGGAGATAGTGAGGAAAGAGATCAGTCTGGGACTGGTACAGTTGAGAACAGAAGCGAGTCAAATAGTCAGGGTAGGCAGGGACAAGGTAGGACTAATAAATTAAACTGCATTTATTTCAATGCAAGGGGCCTAACAGGGAAGGCAGATGAACTCAGGGCATGGTTAGGAACATGGGACTGGGATATCATAGCAATTACAGAAACATGGCTCAGGGGTGGGCAGGACTGGCAGCTTACTGTTCCAGGATACAAATGCTATAGGAAGGATAGAAAGGGAGTAGGAGAGGAGGGAGAATGACATTTTTGATAAGGGATAGCATTACAGCTGTACTGAGGGAGGATATTCCCGGAAATACATCCAGGGAAGTTATTTGAGTGGAACTGAGGAATAAGAAAAGGATGATCACCTTATTGGGATTGTATTATAGACCCCCTAATAGTCAGAGGGAAATTGAGAAACAAACTTGTAAGGAGATCTCAGCTATCTGTAAGAATAATAGGGTGGTTATGGTAGGGGATTTTAACTTTCCAAACATAGATTGGGACTGCCACAGTGTTAAGGGTTTAGATGGAGAGGAATTTGTTAAGTGCGTACAAGACAATTTTCTGATTCAGTATGTGGATGTACCTAGTAGAGAAGGTGCAAACCTTGACCTACTCTTGGGAAATTAGGCAGGGCAGGTGACTGAGGTGTCAGTGGCGGAGCACTTTGGGGCCAGCGACCATAATTCTATTTGTTTTAAAATAGTGATGGAAAAGGATAGACCGATCTAAAAGTTGAAGTTCTAAATTGGAGAAAGGCCAATTTTGACGGTATTAGGCAAGAATATTTGAAAGCTGATTGGAGGCAGATGTTCGTAGATAAAGGGGCAGCTGGAAAATGGGAAGCCTTCAGAAATGAGACAACGAGAATCCAGAAAAAGTATATTCCTGTCAGGGTGAAAGGAAAGGCTGGTAGGTATAGGGAATGCTGGTGACTAAAGAAATTAAGGGTTTGGTTAAGAAAAAGAAGGAAGCATATGTCAGGTATAGACAGGATAGATCGAGTGAATCCATAGAAGAGTATAAAAGCAATAGGAGTATACTTAAGAGGGAATTCAGGAGGGCAAAAAGGGAATATGAGATAGCTTTGGCAAATAGAGTTAAGGAGAATTCAAAGGGTTTTTACAAATACATTAAGGACAAAAGGGTAACTAGGGAGGGAATAGGGCCCTCCTAAGATCAGCAAGGCGGCCTTTGTGTGGAGCCGCAGAAAATGGGGGAGATACTAAACGAGTATTTTGCATCAGTTTTTACTGTGGAAAAGGATATGGAAGATATAGAATGTAGGGAAATAGATGGTGACATCTTGCAAAATGTCCAGATTACAGAGGAGGAAGTTTTGAAACGGGTAAAGGTGGATAAATCCCTAGGACCTGATCAGGTGTACCCAAGAACTCTGTGGGAAGCTAGAGAAGTGATTGTTGGGCCTCTTGCTGAGATATTTGTATCATCGATAGTCACAGGTGAGGTGCTTGAAGACTGGAGGTTGACAAAAATGGTGCCACTGTTAAAGAAGGGCGGTAAGGACAAGCCATGGACTTGCCCACCAGCGAGCCTGACCTCGGTGGTGGGCAGGTTGTTGGAAGGAATCCTGAGGGATAGGATATACATGTATTTGGAAAGGCACAGACTGATTAGGGATAGTCAACATGGCTTTGTGGGTGGGAAATCATGTCTCACAAACTTGATTGAGATTTTTGAGGAAGTAACAAAGAGGATTGATGAAAGCAGAGCAGTAAATGTGCTCTATATGGACTTCAGTAAGGCATTCAACAAGGTTCCCCATGGTAGACTGATTAGCAAGGTTAGACCTCATGGAATACTGGCAGAACTGGCCATTTGGATATAGAACTCGTTCAAAGGTAGACAACCGAGGGTGGTGGTGGATGGTTGTTTTTCAGACTGGAGGCCTGTGACCAGTGCAGTGCCACAAAGATCGGTGCTGGGTCCTCTACTTTTTGTCATTTACATAAATGATTTGGATGCGAGCATAAGAGGTACAGTTAGTAAGTTTACAGATGACACCAAAATTAGATGTGTAGTGGACAGCAAAGAGAGTTACCTCAGATTACAACAGGATCTTGACTAGATGGGCCAATGGGCTGAGAAGTGGCAGATGGAGTTGAATTCAGATAAATGTGAGGTGCTGTATTTTGGGAAAGCAAATCTTAGCAGGACTTACACACTTAATGGTAAGGTCCTAGGGAGTGTTGCTGAACAAAGAGACCTTGGAGTGCAGGTTCATAGCTCCTTGAAAGTGGAGTCGCAGGTAGATAGGATAGTGAAGAAGGTGTTTGGTATACTTTCCTTTATTGGTCAGAGTATTGAGTACAGGAGTTGGGAGGTCATGTTGCGGCTGTACAGGATATTGGGTTCGGCCACTGTTGGAATATTGTGTGCAATTCTGGCCTCCTTCCTATCGAAAGGATGTTGTGAAACTTGAAAGGATTCAGAAAAGATTTACAAGGATGTTGCCAGGGTTGGAGGATTTGAACTATAGGGAGAGGTTGAACAGGCTGGGGCTGTTTTCCCTGGAGTGTCAGAGGCTGAGGGAGGACCTTGTAGAGGTTTACAAAATTATGAGGGTCATGGATAGGGTAAATAGGCAAAGTCTTTTCCCTGGGGTCAGGGAGTCCAGAACTAGAGGGCATAAGTTTAGGATGAGAGGGGAAAGATATAAAAGAGACCTAAGGGGTAACTTTTTTCATGCAGAGGGTGGTACGTATATGGAATGAGCTGCCAGAGGAAGTGGTGGAGGCTGGTACAATTGCAACATTTAAGAGGCATTTGGGTGAGTATATGAAGAGGAAGGGTTTGGAGGGATATGGGCCGAGTAGTGGCAGGTGGGACTAGATTGGGTTGGGATATCTGGTCGGCATGGACAGGTTGGACCGAAGGGTCTGTTTCCATGCTGTACATCTCTATGACTCTATGACTCTACACCTCGAGGTCCCTGTTTTTGTAGTGGGGAGATAGCTTGCTTTTCCTCTGGGCAATGTGTTTTGATAATAATGGCCAAAGAGCACAGTTTGAGAGGGAGTCGCAGTGTCTGAACTGATATGTGCTGGGGTTTTAATATTGTGTCGGAGGTGTGAACGCCAGAAGATCCCAGAAGTGATATGCACTTTAGCCTCTCCAGCCAAGCGATTCCCAGAGAAAAGCACCCAACAGGCCAATTGCATAATTAAGGAAGTGAAGAATGGATGACTGAATGAAAGTGGCCTCCAAGCTATAACAGACCAGGCCACTATATCAGTTGACATATAAACTGAAAATGGGAAATTATGCCCAATTATGATTGGATGACATTAATCTTATGAAATTCAAATGAGATAGCTTTAAACAGGGAAGAAATCTTTTACAGATGAACAGGGCAAAATAGCAAAACTTCTATAATTGATTAAAATATACTGGCATGCAGACTACATTTGTCAGTGTAGATCTACATGAGCTGGAAAGGCCAGGTGTATTTGTTTAGTTGCTCCTGAAGTCCTGCAAACTGTGAAATGTGAAGCTCCAGCACAGGATTCTGTTATTTGTCTGTACATGACAGAGCATTCCTCCAGGTCTCATTACTTTATCTCATGATACAGCAGGTGTATGACCATAGCTTGCACTGTGTACTTTCTGAGGTACACAGGCAGTCAGTGTACATACTTTGGATCTGCTTTGGATAAGAATCAAATGTTTGCTTTAATTCAAACCAAATATTCCAATAAACACTGTTATCATCACCAGCATGAACAAACATTAAGTGTAAGGGTCTAAAGTTCCTTTGAACACTTCATTTATTGTAGTATAACAGTCAGGGTTATTTAAATAATTCCTCAGTTAAAAAAGTATGATTTACTCATGAACTTGAAACATCTTATTGAAAAAAATGTCTTTGAAATTTGACTTAGAGAACAACTTCCATCACACCAATGACCATGTTAATGTCTTCATGGTTTGTAACTAGATTTTATAGGGACATAGCGGTGGGTACTGAGGGAGTCACTTTGAGTTTGGATTTAAAACAAGTGGCATGTGGGTTTTGATCTGTGTTTGTGAGGGAGTTTAACAAATTGCTTGTCAGTATTTCTGAAGCCATTTTTAAAAGCCAGTCTGACAGTGAGAGTTCATGGAGTGCTAATGGGAATTTGTTTGCCCTGGGATAGTTTTATGAGCAGACAAAATAAACATTTAACAGTATTAGAGAGCTTTCAGTTAGAAGGACTCAGAGTTAGTTTTTGTTTGCTTGGAGGAGCATCCACAGTTTCTAAATCTTTTCATTTTATTTCATAGAGATCTTGGTTGAAGTTGGATATGTGAAATAATATCTCTTGAAGCAAGGAGTTAGGTCAGACAAGTTAGAAATAAATTAACTCTGTTCTGGATTTAGCCTTAATGTTCCAGACCAAAAGTGTTTGGTTAGAACTCTGAATGGGTTATTCACAGCTGAGTGAGTCTAAGATCAGCAGTGTGAATCCTCAAGGAGAAGGCTATCAAATTTTTAAGACTGGGAATTAAATGTAACACTTAAGTCAAACCTATCAACATGGTAGAGAATTGGAATTCTCTCTGGTATTTAAGTAATATTAAAAGGATTGTGCTCGATGGATTATTGTAATTTCTGTGTGTTTTCAAAATTTGAAAATTGGGTTATATGTAAATAACCTGGTATATTCTATTTAATCTCTTTTATTTTATGTAATAAACTTCTGTTTTATTGATGAAACCAAATCTATTTTGGACTTGCATTTCAGTGAAAGACCATCTTGTATATTGAAAATAAAACCAAATATTATCTATTCTGAGAACTGACATGTCCAGTGAAAACATCAGCTGGGATCAGAACAATATGTCCACCTCTGAGGCAATAAGAGGCAAATGATGCAGTGTATTGAATGCCCTGAATGTAACAGTTCCGATATGAAGTATAACTCCATGTCCCCACAGGATATTTCATGGATCAATGTCTGTATTGAGAGCCAGCTTAAGCATCTGCAAGTAAGAGGATCAAGGCATGTACAGAACAATGGACCCTGCTCACATCATTAGTCCCTCTTGTACAACATACCTATTTTTTCTCCTGATATCTGTGTCCAAAAGTGTTGTTGCAAATGACTTGGTTAGCAATGTCTGAGGTCTGGAGATTCACAACAACAGAGGACCAATGCATTAGAACAGCCAGAAATTAGGAACTCCACAGATCTATACCCCTTATGTGTCTATGCTTCCCTTTAAATGGCCTCACATCAATGAGACTTGCTGCCTCCTCTCAGAGGTCAAGTTACGACCCCACCCAATTGCATATTTTCAGATTGGTTCGATGTGCCACAGGGATTAGTGTTGGGGACTTCAACTGTTTGTAATTTATGTAAATGATTTGGTCAAAGGGATAGAAGATGTTGTTGGTAACTTTGCAGATGACACAAAGATTGGCATAAAAGGAAATTGTGAAGAGGGCACAGTAAGGTAATGGAGTTGGCAAAGATCTGCTAAATGGAGTACACTGTTTGAGAAAATGTGAAAGGTCTTTTAGGCTGGAAGAATTAGAAAAGGATATTATGTAAAGGTGAGAGACTGCAGATCTCTGAGATGCAGAGAAATCTAGGTGTCCTCCTACATGAATTGCTATAAGTGAGTATGCAGGTACAACAAGTAATTAGGAAAGCTAATAGAATATTATCATGTGTTGAGAGGATAATTATATACAAAAGTAGGGAGATTATGTTTCAGTTATTAGATGCACTGGGAAGACCACATCTAGAGTACATCTCTGTGTATTGCATAAGTATTTAAAGAAGGACGTAAATGGGTCAGAGACAATTCAGAGAAGGTTACCAGACTAATGCCTGGATTGAGAGGCTAGTCTTATGAGGAAAGGTTGGACAAGCTAAGTTTCTATTTCCTGCAATTTAGATGAGTAAGAAATGACTTGATTGAAACAAATAGGATCCTAAGGGGTAAATGTAGAGACAATCTTTCCTGTTATGGGAAATCCTAGAACTGGCATCACTGTTTAAAAATCAGGAGTTATGCATTTAAAACAGAAGTGAACCAAGACATTTATCTCAGAGTCTTTGGAGTCTTTGGGGTGCTCTTCCTATTGCTGAAGCAGAGTCTTTGAATATGAATAAGATATAGGTAGGCCATTGGATATAGAAACAGAATTAGGCCATTTGATCCATGAAGTCTGCTCTGCTATTCTGTCATGGCTGATATGTTTCTCAATCCCACTCTCCTGCCTTTTTCTCTTTATCTTTGAACCCTTTACTAATCAAGAACCTATCCATCTCTCTGTTAAATGCGCTCAATGACTTGATCACCATAGTTTCCTGGCTGAAGAAATTCCCCTTCTTAGATTCTTGTTAAGCAAGGGAGTGAATGGTCATCAGGCATGGACAGGAATGATGATTTGAGGATATAATCAGATCAGCCATGGTCTTACTGAATAGCAGAACAGGCTTGAGGGACTGGATGATCACTCCTGCTCCCGATGCATACATTTGTATAAAGTTTCTAATTGAAGGCTTAATAAATTACAGGTAACACATTTACAACAGAAATACTTAAAAGATGAAATCTTGACAATGGTTGAAAGATTATCTTCGATGCTGACGATCTCCGCTATAAATTAGAAATATGTGAAGTAAAATTCAATGATTGGTTTTGTATCGTGGACTTCCAACTGGAGAAAATAATCTCAAGTGCAAAACAAAGTAGTCTGGAATCCTAACATGTAATATTTGAAGGGTGGCACGGTGGCTCAATGGTTAGTACTGCTGCTTTACAGTACCAGGGACCCGGGTTTAATTCTAGCCTCGGGAGACTGTCTGTGGAGTTTAAAAGGGGTAAAAACAATGACTGCAGATGCTGGAAACCAGATTCTGGATTAGTGGTGCTGGAAGAGCACAGCAGTTCTGGCAGCATCCAAGTTGCTTCGAAATCGACGTTTCGGTCAAAAGCCCTTCATCAGGAATAAAGGCAGTGAGCCTGAAGCGTGGAGAGATAAGCTAGAGGAGGGTGGGGGTGGGGAGAAAGTAGCATAGAGTACAATGGGTGAGTGGGGGAGGGGATGAAGGTGATAGGTCAAGGAGGAGAGGGTGGAGTGGATAGGTGGAAAAGGAGATAGGCAGGTAGGACAAGTCCGGACAAGTCATGGGGACAGTTACTGAGCTGGAAGTTTAGAACTAGGGTGAGGGGGGCAAGGGGAAATGAGGAAACAGTTGAAGTCCACATTGATGCCTCGGGGTTGAAGTGTTCTGAGGCGGAAGATGAGGCGTTCTTCCTCCAGGCGTCTGGTGGTGAGGGAGCGGCGGTGAAGGAGGCCCAGGACCTCCATGTCCTCGGCAGAGTGGGAGGGGTAGTTGAAATGTTGGGCCACGGGGCGGTGTGGTTGATTGGTGTGGCGATGTTCCTTAAAGCGCTCTGCTAGGTGGCGCCCAGTCTCCCCAATGTAGAGGAGACCACATCGGGAGCAATGGATACAATAAAAGATATTAGTGGATGTGCAAGTAAAACTTTGATGGACGTGGAAGGCTCCTTTAGGACCTTGGATAGAGGTGAGGGAGGAGGTATGGGCACAGGTTTTACAGTTCCTGCGGTGGCAGGGGTAAGTGCCAGGATTGGAGGGTGGGTTGTTTGGGGACGTGGACCTGACCAAGTAGTCGCGGAGGGAACGGTCTTTGCGGAAGGCGGAAAGGGGTGGGAAGGGAAATATATCCCTGGTAGTGGGGTCTGTTTGGAGGTGGCGGAAATGTCGGCGGATGATTTGGTTTATGCAAAGGTTGGTAGGGTGGAAGGTGAGCACCAGGTGCGTTCTGTCCTTGTTACGGTTGGAGGGGTGGGGTCTGAGGGCGGAGGTGCGGGATGTAGATGAGATGCATTGGAGGGCATCTTTAACCAAGTGGGAAGGGAAATTGCGGTCTCTAAAGAAGGAGACCATCTGGTGTGTTCTGTGGTGGAACTGGTCCTCCTGGGAGCAGATCCGGCAGAGGTGGAGGAATTGGGAATATGGGATGGCATTTTTGCAAGAGGTAGGGTGGGAAGAGGTGTATTCCAGGTAGCTGTGGGAGTCGGTGGGTTTGTAAAAAATGTCAGTGTCAAGTCGGTCGTCATTAATGGAGATGGAGAGGTCCAGGAAGGGGAGGGAGGTGTCAGAGATGGTCCAAGTAAATTTAAGGTCAGGGTAGAATGTGTTGGTGAAGTTGATGAATTGCTCAACCTCCTCGCAGGAGCACGAGGTGGCGCCAATGCAGTCATCAATGTAGCGGAGGAAGAGGTGGGGAGTGGTGCCGGTGTAATTACAGAAGATCAACTGCTCTACGTAGCCAACAAAGAGACAGGCATAGCTGGGGCCCATACGTGTGCCCATGGCTACCCCTTTGGTCTGGAGGAAGTGGGAGGATTCAAAGGAGAAATTGTTAAGGGTGAGGACCAGTTCGGCCAAACGAATGAGAGTGTCGGTGGAAGGGTACTGTTGGGGACGTCTGGAGAGGGAAAAACGGAGGGCTTGGAGGCCCTGGTCATGTCAGATGGAGGTGTAGAGGGATTGGATATCCATGGTGAAGATGAGGTGTTGGGGGCCAGGGAAACGGAAGTCTTGGAGGAGGTGGAGGGCGTGGGTGGTGTCTCGAACGTATGTGGGGGGTTCCTGGACTAGGGTGGATAGGACAGTGTCAAGGTAGGTAGAGATGAGTTCACTGGGGCAGGAGCATGCTGAGACAATGGGTCGGCCAGGGCAGTCAGGCTTATGGATCTTGGGAAGGAGGTAGAACCGGGCAGTGCGTGGTTCCCGGACTATGAGGTTGGAAGCTGTGGGTGGGAGATCTCCTGAGGTGATGAGGTTCTGTATGGTCTGGGAGATGATGGTTTGGTGATGGGGGGTGGGGTCATGGTCGAGGGGGCAGTAGGAAGAGGTGTCCTCGAGTTGGCGTTTGGCTTCAGCGGTGTAGAGGTCAGTGCGCCAGACTACCACTGCGCCCCCCTTATCCACTGGCTTGATGGTGAGGTTGGGATTGGAGCAGAGGGATTGGAGGGCTGCGCGTTGTGAGGGTGAGAGGTTGGAGTGGGGGAGGGAGGTAGACAGGTTGAGGTGGTTAATGTCCCGGCGGCAGTTGGAAATGAAGAGGTCGAGGGCAGGTAATAGGCCAGCGCGGGGTGTCCAGGTGGATGCAGTGTCTTGGAGGTGTGTGAAGGGGTCCTCGGAAGGTGGGCGGGAGTCCTGATTGTGAAAGTAAGCTCGGAGGCTGAGGCGACGGAAGAATTGTTTGACATCACGGCATGTATTAAATTCATTGATGCGTGGACGGAGGGGGATGAAGGTGAGTCCTTTGCTGAGGACTGATCGTTCATCCTCTGTGAGGGGGAGGTCTGGGGGATGGTGAAAACTCGGCAGGGCTGGGAGCTGGGATCTGGTGTGGGTGTAGAGCTGGGAGTTTGGGGTTGAACCTGTAACTGGAGTGGGTGTGACGGTGGGGGGAATGGGGGTGGAATCATGAGCAGGGATAGTGTTCCCCTTGGGGTTCTGGGGAGTGGGTATAGTGACAGTGGGGTCTGTGGGGGGCATGTCAGCAGAATGCAGGTGAGTGGCGCTGGTGGGGGCGGAAGTGGTGGTGACCACGGCAGTAGGGGTGGCGGAAGTCACTGAACATGTGGCATCAGCGATGATGTGAAGGGCAGAAGTGATGTCAGGTGTGATGCATGAGGAATTGTGAGGGGTGGAAGTGGTTGTGGAAGTGGCCATGATGGGGGCGGAAGTGACATCATCAATCAGTGTGGGGGTGGTAGCTGCATCAGCCGCATGGCTCATGGTGGAATAGGTTCCGAGACCAGGGGAATCTTCTGGAATGTTTGAGGAGCGCTGGTTATGGAGGTGGGTGGATAAAAGTTTGTTGTACTTACAGTTTTTGATGTTTGAGATGGAATTGAAATACTGTTTGTTGAGAGTGTGAAATCTCCTGAGGATGTAGTACAGAGTGGGTCCTTTGCAATTCTGAGAGAGTGTGGCCCTCAGCTGAGGCAGGGCTGACTGTAGAGAGGTTAGGTGCCGGCGCATTGCTGCAAGCGTGGAGCGGAGGATCTTGAAGGAGAACTGTTGCTGGTGTTTTTGAATCTGTAGTCTGTACTGTTTGGGTCCGAACTCTGCTGGTTTAAAGGTGGTCCGGAGTCCGTGTGGGATGAGTTGGTTACGGAGGCAGGCACTGAGGAAGCGAATGTGGCTGTGGTAGCGGGTTTGTTTCACGACATGGTTGAAGAGCTTCAGGGCAGAGGAAATGACCTGGGAGTTGCAGTGGGAGAGGACTCCCTGAGATTCTTGTAGTGAGAGGAGGAAAACTTCTTCAAGGCAGGCATCCTTGCAAGAGGATTTGCAGTAGGGTTAAAATCAACGAGGTAAAAACAATGACTGCAGATGCTGGAAACCAGATTCTGGATTAGTGGCGCTGGAAGAGCACAGCAGTCCAGGCAGCATCCAAGCAGCTTCGAAATCGACGTTTCGGGCAAAAGCCCTTCATCAGGAATAAAGGTAGTGAGCCTGAAGCGTGGAGAGATAAGCTAGAGGAGGGTGGGGGTGGGGAGAAAGTAGCATAGAGTACAATGGGTGAGTGGGGGGGGGGAGATGAAGGTGATAGGTCAAGGAGGAGAGGGTGGAGTGGATAGGTCTGTGGAGTTTGCACATTCTCCCCATGTCTGTGTGGTGACTCCGGTTTCCTCCCATAATCCAAAGATGTGCAGGTTAGAGTGAATTGGCCATGCTAAGTTGGCCATACTGTTCAGGGATGTGTAGGCTAGGTGCATTAGTCAGGAGTAAATGTGGAGACAATAGGATATGGGTCTAGATGGGTTACTCTTCGGAGGGTCAGTGTGGACTTGCTGGGCCAAAGGGCCTGTTTTCACACTGTAGGAATTCTTAAAAAAAGAAATTATTTATTTTTTATTAATAATAATATGACCCATTGCGACTCTGAAGCTTTTTCTTGGCTTCAGGTGTGATGCTAATATGATGTTCCAGTTCATTGTCTTGAATGACCCCCAACTATTAAACAATTTAAATGCACATTTGGATTGGAATGACAACCTAATTCTAACTTTGTCCCTGAGCATTTAGTATAATCCGTTGACTGGCAGCTGCCGGACATATTAAGTTTTCATTGTTACAGTATGTTTGCCCTGTTGATGGTCTGATAGGAACACAGATTGGTTTTGGGGATTTACACTGATCACATGCTTAGTAAATGAATACTCTTCCCCTTTTGGCATCAAGCCGAAATACTCTTAGTTCAGGTATGACACAAGACAGATTTTACCTTATAGTTTTGATTTAATCACAACACAAAGATGGGCTTATTGCCTCTGAGATAGTCAACTTCTCAGTTGTTGCCATTATCCTTATCCATGCCTTTATTACATCTCCATTGGGTTTCCAAATGCACTGACCATAAACTCAAACACATACATAATGCTCCTGCACTGTTTCCAAATTGCAGCAAGTCCTGTCATTCCAACATCCTTGTGATTCCTAACCTGTATTGACTTCTGATTGCGCAACTCTTGAATCTTTAAAATCTTTATCCGTGTTTTTAGAAATGCCCAATCTCAAAGGCCTTGGCCCTCCCTGTTTCTGTGATTACTTTCAGGACGACAACCCTCTGAAAATTCTGCACTTCTCCAATTCTGGCCATTTGCGTATCCCTGATTTTTAAAATTCTCTACCTTAAACAATTGCATCCTCAGCCTCGGCTCCAAAGTCTGGAATTCTCGGTGAAACTCTCCATGCTCACTCATCTTTAGAGTTTACTTCTTTGACCAAATATTTGCTTACCTGTTCCAATATCTCCTGTTAAGTGAAAGATTGGCATGAGTGGGCCTGAAGTTGGTATCGGTATCAGGAGGGGCTCTATGGGATGGGTGGAGGGGACATGGAATGTTGTCCAGATTCTGAGGTACTCTGGGGAAAGTGTAGAGGGCATAGAATAGTTCAAGCGTATGAAGGGCCATGGGGGCTGGGGCATGGGGAATGTGAGATGGCTGAGAAAGCGATGGGGTGTGAGGGGTGAGGGCTGGAGGAATGCTCTTGGTCCAGCCTGTCTCAGCAACTCTCAACCTCCTTAGCTTTTACCATGACCTGTTTCTAGTCATAGATTACAGGTGGCCATTTTTTAAAGGTCAGGTTTGTGGAGTCTGGATTTCTCCCACCTCTGTGTATCCATGATGGGAAAAAAACAAAACCAAGACCTACATCTCCATCTTTGTGTTTTCAGACTTGGGTGGTGTTCTGCTTCTTAAGTCATGAACTCTGCCTTAATATGTAGTATTTAAGAAAAAGGTTTGATTAGATTCCCTACAGTGTGGAAACAGGCCATTTGGCCCAACAAGTTCACACTGACCCTCCCAAGAGTAATCCACCCAGACCCATTTCCCACACTTACCCCTGAATAGTGCACCTAATACAATAGGCAACTTAGCACAGCCAATTCACCTGACCTGCACGTCTTTGGACAGCGAGAGGAAACCAGAACACATCCACACAGTCACCCGAGGCAGGGATCAACCTGGGTCCCTGGTGCTGTGAGGCAGCAGTGCTGACCACTGAGCCACCATGCCACCTTGTTTTAGGCCTTGTAAGATGTTTTTATTTACATTCAAATTTAAGTTGCATTTTTTCACATTGTTCTGGAATTTCAAGGCCAGGAAATAAATAATCTATTTAATTGCTACTCTCGTTGTTATGTTTTTAGTGACCGATCTTATAATGATTCCGTATCAGAGATCACACAAAACATCTGAGCTGTTGTGATAACATACACTTTTACACCCAGGTTGTACACTGGAGCTATGAGTAATGATGGTGGAGGCTCCAATTGTTTCCATCACATCTCTGAACTATGGCATTGTTACAATGCAGATGGAGGTTATTCAGTGCTTTGTGTCTGCAGCAACATTTTGAGTATTTTGACTTCGTGGTAAAAGTTTTCCTTTTCCCAATAACCCTGCATGGTGTTTCTATGTGGATAATCATCCAATGCCCTCCTTAATCAAGGAGGCAACCAAGGGTTATGGGGAAGAGTTAAAGAAGTGGAGTTGAGGATTATCAGGTCTTATTGAATGGCAGAGTAATTCAATGGGCAAAATTCACACTTTGGTGAAATTGATGGATGGGTGACATGTGAAATTCAGTGTGGAGAAGTGTGATATGATATATTTTGGTATCAAGGACTTTGAGAAACATAAACTAAAGAGTACTTTTCTAAAGGATGTGTTTGAGCAGAGAGACCTCTGCACAGGTCATGAAATGTGGCAGGAGAGGAAGAGAGAGCTGTTAGTAAAGCATACAGTACTCTAGGCTTCATCAATAGGGTCATGGAGTATAAGAGCAGGGAGGTTATGCTGGATCTATACAGGACAGTGGTTAGACTGTATTGTGCACAATTTTGAGTGCCACACTTTTGAAAAGGTGAGAATGTGTTGGAGATAGGACAGAAAGTGTTCACAGGAACAGCACCAAGGATGAGTAACTTCAGTTATAAGATTAGATTTGAGAAGTTTGGACTGTTTTCCTTGGTAAAGTAGCAAGGGGAAGGCTGAGGGGAGATTTGTCAGACGTTTTCAAAGTCATGAGGAGGTGGACACAGCAGATCGGGAGAATCTATTCCCACCCATAAAAAGATTGGGCACAAATTTAAATTGTTTTGAAAACAGATGCAAATGTAAGGTGAGGAAAAATATTTTCACACAGTAAATGATCCAGAATACACTGTCTGGAAGCATGGTAAAGGTGAGTTTAAGCCAGCCTTCTTATGAGTGAGTTTCTCCTTTATCGACATAGCCAAGGCAGCATCTACCTCATGCTTTTTGCTTCTGCATGTAAAATTTCCTTTTGGACCCTACTCTTTTTTTTAACCAATCTTTTCCATAAGATGTCAATATTTAAGATTTGGGGGATTCCCTTTTATGTTAACTGCCAGTGTTTTCTCATAATCCCTTTTTGCTTTTTGTATTTACGTTTTCACCTCCTTCTGTATCTAACATGGTTCTCAATTGTAGTTATAGCCGTAAGAGTATAAGGTATAGGAGCAGAGGTAGGCCATTCGGCCGATTGAATTATTCTGCCATTCAATAAAACCTGATAATCCTCAACTCCACTTCACTGACTCTTCCCTCCAACCTTCGATTGCCTTACTGATTAAAAATTTCTGTATGTGAAACTTGAATATTCTTGAATGCTGGGTGGCACGGTGGCTCAGTGGTTAGCACCGCTGCCTCACAGCGCCAGGGACCTGGATTCGATCCCAGCCTTGGGCGACTATCTGTGTGGAGTTTACACATTCTCCCTGGGTCAGCGTGGGTTTTCTCTGGGTGCTCTGGTGAATTGGCCATGCTAAATTGCCCATAGTGTTAGTTGCATTAGTTAGAGGGTCAGTGTGGACTTGATGGGCCGAAGGGCCGAAGGGAATATAATCTAATGACCTGATCTCCACAGCCTTCTGGCACAAAGAATTCCACAGATTCACCACCCTCTGAGAGAAGAGCTTCCACCTTGAATTTTCTTTGTTAACTTAATTTTTATCTCCTTTGTCATCTAGAGGGTTCTGGTTTTGCTGATCCTAATTTATTTATTCTCCTTTGCGGGAATAAACTTTGACTGTGTACAAATAATCCCATCTTTGAAGGTAGTCCATTGGTGAGTTACTATTTCTCCCACTAACCTACGCTAATTGATTACGCTTACTCTGGATCGACCAATGTTATTTTCCATCATAATCCTATACCTTCCAGTACAATGATCACTGTTCCTCAGGATTACTGAATCTACTTGGCCCACCTCATTCCCAACAGCCAGCTCTAGCAGGGCCTCCTTTCTTGTGGGATTTGACACATATTGGTGTATGAAACTCTGCTGAACACAATCCAGGAATGCCTGGAACTCACTGCCCTTGACATTACCACAAGGTGGCACGGTGGCTCACAGCGTTAGGGACCCGAGTTTGATTCCACCCTCAGGCAACTGTCTGTGTGGAGTTTATACATTCTCCCTGTGTCTACATGGGCTTCCTCCGGGTGCTCTGGTTTCCTCCCACAGTCCAAAGATGTGCAGGTTAGGTGGACTTGCCATGCTAAATCACCCATAGTGTCCATGGATTTGCAGGGTAGATGAATTAACCATAGGAATGCAGACTTTACGGGATAGGGTGGGGGTGTGAGTCTAGTTGGCATACTCTTTGGAGAGGAATTGTGTATTCGATGGGCCAAATGTAGGGATTCTATGATTACCACTGTACAGTCTATAAATGCATAATTAAAGCCGCCCATTATAACTACTCTATGACATTTACAGCTGTCTGTAATTTCCTTGCAGATTTGTTCCTCTCATGCTTTCCACTAATTGGTGATTATAGACTACATCTTCTTATGCCTTAACTCCAGCCAAATTGATTCTGTGCTTGAACCCGCTGAAACATCCACTTTCTCCAGTGCTGTAATATTTTGATCAAAAGTGTTACCCCTCTTCCTTTTTTGTTTTCCTATCTTTTCTGAATGCCTTGTAACTAAGACAACATGACAAAACACCCCACGAGAAACTCAGTCCCAACTTTGTTCACCTTGTCCAGGTGTCTTGCTCCCCCAGAATCAGTCCCAGTACTGCATCCTCTTTCCTACCTATCTCATTAGTGCCAATGTGGACCACAATCTTTGGCTGTTCATCCTCCACCATAAGAACATCCTGATAGAGGGGCATTGCACCATCCTGGAGTCATGTTGAAATGATTGACTCTTCCCCTAACTAAAGAATTCCCTATCAGTACTGCCTTTTTGATCTTCATCCTCCCCCGCCATATAACTGGTCCATCAACATTGCCATGGGCTTGGAGTTTGCCACACTCCTCGATGTTTGCCCCCACCAATATCCAGAATGACAAATTGGTTAATGAATGAAATTTCTGCAGACTCCAGCACTACCTGCCTGTTAATCTTGGACTGCCTAATCACCCATTCCCCTAGTTACCCCCTTGCTCTGCCTTGTGGTTGACCACTTTTCTGAACTTAGCTCACTGTCTCACAGATATACCTCAGTGAGTCTCATCATTGCTTGAACTCTGAACCTTGGAAAACATATTGAGTGTGTTGGAAGAATTAGCATATTGTTAACCAACCTGCTTGCCCACAATGTCAACACTCTTTTCCTGCTATTGAGTTCTGGTGGGAAAGAAATTCTTCACATGTCAGACATTCAGTGTCCTCAACTATTCATAGGTGTGGTATAAGCATAGCTCACTTTATTTTGGGAGATCATCAAATTCTTTAGCCCTGTCTGAGAAGAGTTAGCCTACTGCACTTACATGGCATTTGCTTTTGTTTCCACAGTGATCTTTCTGAACAAGATTGTCAATCATCACAAAAATAAGGACATCTTTGTTATAGGCCATGTTCCATTAAGTTTGACACATTCACTTGTGATGAGTTTGGATAAATTTATAGAACGTTTACAACTAGTGGACTCTGCAGACACCATTTCTCCAATCTTGAATCTGAATTGTAACTTCCAAATGCAGGTGAGTAGGTTGTCATACTAGATGCTAAATTGAACGAAATCTAAAACCGGATCCCACCTGGCCTCGAGACACCCATTTCCAGCTTTAATGAAGTTTGGGTGAGGACTAGGCAAGCAATCAGCTTGTGGAAGGTGGGTTCATTTTTGTAGCTGTTTGTTATTGTCACAGTCATTCTATTTTTAACTCCGGGTGCTTCCTTGGTTTTGGGACACTAGGCAGTTTAAAGGAGAAAGAAAGAGTTGAGTGCATGAGGTAAAAGTGCCTTTACAGCACAGCTTGTGGGCCATGAGTGGAAGTACTAATAATCCAAAACGTTGTGCAATTAGCTATCCCACCAATAGCCACGAACTTTCTGTTCCTAATCTCAAACAACCATCTGACATAACCACCCATGACCACCCAGATCAGATCTTAGCTACCGTCTAACCCTACCCACTATGAACTTTTCCTCCCTGACCATCATGAGAATTGCTCCACCCCATCAGTCACAATGCTGTGCGGCTATCATCCACCCCCCCCCCCCGCCCCCCCAATCGATAATGAGTCCTCCCTCAATAATTTGACAACCCACCCGACCTCCCCACTGATACTCGCTGACTCCCCCATTTAATTGTTTCATAGACTTCAGTCCTGAGAAGAAAGCTTCACACCCAAATCACTTCCCACCTGACATGAGTTGCCTACTGGCAGGAACTTAACTTTAAATGTGTTCTACAATTAAATTCTGAGAGGTAATAATAATTCCCTCAACCTCCCCACACAAAACCCACATCCATGTCAATGCTTAGATATGGACCTCAGGCACTAAAGTGCTCAATATGCTCCTTCCCAGAGTCTGTATCTCCATGAATGGTAATTCAGGCTGGAACATATATAGTAATAGGCAGTGCTGGTGAAAGTGTGAAGTTTGAAATCCTGTTAACACTGTCTGTGATGTTGGAGTGTCTGCAGCATAAGACTGCGAGGGCTTTTGTTCCCATGGTAAGGTTAATTAACCTATTAATAGCAGCATACAGTCCCAGAGTATGTAATGGCAGCTAATGATTTGGTTGGAGTGAAATGAAATGGTAGTTTTCCTGGCATTGTCATGTCAAAGTAATTCTGCCAGTAGACATTCCTATTTTCATCTAATTCTGTTAATTAAATTCACTATAATTATTGCCCACAATTTTGCTGAAGCCCTTTCTTATTTGTTCAAATAATTCTATGTGAATTTCATTTTGTTGTCCTGGTGTTCAATAATTCTAATTATGAATTCCTATCCCTCTGAGCCATTGATTTCCATCAAACTGGTTTGGATGTGACACACGAGGAAGTAAATTAAAAGCTGGGAATTGCTTTTGACCATAGAGACAAGAAGAAGACAACGAAATGGCTTTATTTGAAGAAATAAAAAGTACAATAGTGAAAGGGAGAGTCATAATTATATTGGACTTTAATTATGCAAAATTAAGATGGAGCAGAGAAAGGAATTCTCCAAGCGGCTAATTCACACAATGAACAATTGGATGGTTTCTGCATGCCAGTTAAATGGGAACTAATATTTATTAGTGAGTTTACGATGGTAGTAGGTATACAGCTAGGAGAATACTTGACCTGTAGAGATTGTAATATCAAAACTAATTTGTTGGGAAAGGTGCCATAAATTAGTAGTCCAGGCACCTAAATTAATGATCCACAGACAAAATTCCTCAGGACCAGGTTATGCTTAAATTCAGTTGGTTGATTTAACAAATCCAGAATAAAAAGATCTGTAATCCTTGCCATGTTAATAATGGTTGAATAAACAATCACTTATCAGAGTTGATTAACTCCGTGGGTTAGTTTATTTGAAACAATGAAAAGCATTACATTCCAATTCATTAATGTGGATAATAAATAATTGAGGCCCAATGTCTGAGCTTTGTGGGGGTTCAATATTTACATACTTCCAACCTGGAGAAGTCCCATTAACCACCAACATTCATGAAACATTGCAGAGCTCTGATCAGATCCATTGTTGGTGGTAATATTTTATGTTTCACCTTCTTCTTGCAGCTAGGGTCCTGATTGTTCTTCATAGGTCTCTACAGTAATCTGTGCTCAATTCAACAAGAACCTTTGACTTAGAGATTTTCGATTTGCACAATTTGAATTATTTAAGAGCTTAGAATGTCTCTTATGCCGGAAACACGACTCTCCTGCTCCTCAGATGCTGCCTGACTTGCTGTGCTTTTCCAGTACCACACTCTCGACTCTGATCTCCAGCATCTCACTTTCTCCAAGCCAATAGGACTGAAGTCAAACAATTCACCAGGTACTGGAGGCCTGCACCAAGGATTTGAAAGAAAGTAGTTGCAGAGGTAATGGAGGCATTGGTTAAAATATTTCATAACTCATTGGATTCCAAGAGTGTTCCAGTGAATTAGATAACTGTTAATGTGACTCCCTTTTTCAAGAAGGGTGGAAGATAGAAAGCAGGAAACTTTAGGCGAGTTAGCCTGACATCTGTCTTTGGGAAAATGTGCCAGCCAGTTATTAAAGAGGAAATAGCAGGACAGTTAGAAAAATTTAGCACAAACAAATAGCATCAACATGGTTTTGTGATAGTGAAAGCATGTTTGACAAATTCAAGTTCTTCAAGGATAAAACAAGTGGAGTGATAAAGAGGAAATTGGTAGATGTAGTGTATTTAGAATTCCTGAAAATGTTCAATGAGCTGCCACATAGAAGGTTATTGCACAAGTTGGGAGCTCATGGTATTGGGAGTATCAGCATGGATTGAGGATTAGGTAACACACAGCAGACAACATGTCAGTGGTTAGAAACAACTAATGGGAGAAAGTGTCCATAAACATCTCCAACCATAAGGTGGGGAGGCCATAGCTTAGTGATATTACCATGAAACTATTAATTCAGAACCCAGGTAATATTCTGAGGACATGGGCTCAAAACCCACCATGGCAGATGATGGAATTTGAATTTTAGAAAAATAGAATCAAGAATAGTGAAGACCATGAAACAATTGTCAATTATCAGGAAAAAAAACCCATCCAGCTCACGATGAGAATCTATAAGTCGGTTCCACGATCGGTCAATTAACACACCTGTAAACCACTCTTTGTCCAACAGGCAAACAATCGTTTAGTGTATGTTCCAGCACTGGGTTGGCAGACTCTGATTCGCCCAGAAGTAGGAAAACTTCTTGGCAATCAAAATAATCCAACAACCTTACAGAGTTTGCATAAAGTTTAAATACATTAATCTTTATCAGACATGGAGCATGATCGCATAGTAACGTCCAATCAATAAAGACATGGAGCATGATCGCATATTTAAATCCAATGAATAATTATAATTACTTCATGGGTAGTAATTTGAACCAATGATATTGATTAAGTTGTAATGGCTTGTCACCTTTTCACAGCTTGCAAAATGTGGTTTAGTATTTCCTCTACATAGACTCGCAGTTTGCAGGTATAGTTAATATTTCCTCATCTCGCAGCTTGCAAATGTGGTTAGTTATTTGTATGGTTTTAAGGACTACTCTAGGATTTCCATGTAGGGAACCATTTTGCCTTACCTCCATCGTTATTTCTGTTTATTGGAATTACATCAGTCAGCGGTTTCTTGTTTCTGACTGGTTCAGAGCAATTTTAATTTAATAATGCAGACGTTGCAGAAGCCATTTTGTCCCACCTCCCAGAGGCCCATATCCTGCCGTTTTGTGCTACCTCTCGGAGGTCCATGTCCTCAACTAATGACATTCATGGAAGGAAACTACCATCCTCCTTTGGCTTGACTCTGGACCCACAGCAATGTGCTTGACTCTGAATTGTCCTCTGGGCAACTAGAAATGGGAAATGACTGTGGGCCTAGCCAATGACACCCACGTCCTGTGAATGAATGTAAAATAAGGATAACAGATCCAACAAGTAAATTCAAAGACAAAGCTGAAACATTTACAGACATTGTCAGCCAGGCTTTCTGACTGGATAATCCATCTTGGTGTATTCTGAGTCCCAAACATCATAGAAATCAGCAATTTGATTGAATCTGGTTGATGGCACAAAGTAACAGCAATGCCTCTGGATCCCAGCAACTGTCCTCCAAAAATGCTGAAGACTTGTGTTCCAGAACCTATTGTTTGTCAAGTCAAACTGTTCAGAGGGTCACAAGGGCACTGCGCTAGAGAGCCAGCTATTATGTAACATGACACCGGCTTAAGCAGTATCCACACCAACCCGCCGAAGCGCAACCCACCCAGACCCATTGCCCTACATTTACGCCTTCACCTAAGACTATGGGCAATTTAGCATGGCCAATTCACCTGACCTGCACATCTTTGGACTGTGGGAGGAAACTGGAGCACCCGGAGGAAACCCACGCAGACACGGGGAGAATGTGCAAACTCCACACAGTCAGTCGCCTGAGGCATTGCAAACTGGTTAAAGACAAAGAGCTTTAAGTTTTTCCAGCTTAAAATATGATTATTTCCAGCCTCTGGGATCCAAAGGATAACCAGGATGCTTAACACATGATGTACTTTGTTTCAATGAAATGTCTTTTTTCTCAAAAATATTCTGACATGGTGAATCCAGCAGATGAAATATCAAATCCACACATCCTCATGATACGCCCTGAATTGCATCTCTGAGGACACTCAAGGAACACAATACCATTTAGGTCTAAACAGCTCTGCACCCACCACTACACTCTCTCCTGCATCAATGCACAATGGTGGGAATGGGCACCAGCCAGAAGATGCACTGCAGCAACTCACCAAGACTTCTTTGATTGCACTTCCCAAGCTGCTACCCCCACTACCTAAAAGAACAAAACCAGCAAGTGTACAGGATCATCACCTTTTACATGATCCCTTCTTAGTCGCTTAACATGTTGTTCTTCCTCCAGCTTTGGGTTAAAGTCTACAATACCTTACCTAAGAATGCTGTATGAAGACTATCATCAGGTGAATTGCAGTGTTTGAAGAAGGAAGCTTGTTCATGGACAATTAAGTGGCCTTATCCCACGAGAGAAATTTAAAAATTATTATAAGAAAAAGACAAGAACAAAGATGGGCGTGAGATTAGTTGAATCATAGAATCACACAGCACAGAAACAGATCTATCAGTCGATCTCATCCCTGCCGACCGGTATCCCCAATGTAAATAGTCCCATTTATCTGTGTTTGGTCCATATCCCTCTGAGCCATTCCTATTCATGTTCTTGTCCAAATGTCTTTTAAATATTGAAATTGTACCCACCTCTACCACTTCCTTTGAATATAAATATCCTTTATTGTCACATGCATTCAATATAAAATACAGTGAAAAGTGTGCTTGTATGTAAGTTCTATTCACAGAATAAAATTCAAAAAAGATAACTTAAAGAGAGTCCAACCTTTCCTCCTCTGCTTCTACAGCATACTGCTGCCAAAGTCCGGCTCTGGGCTTCCCAACCCATGCATGCTGCCGTCTCCAGGGGCCTACTCCTCATGGAAGTTTGGCCGCTCGTTCCACACACTCAGCTCCTCTGCTGAAAAAATTACTCCTTTAGGTCCCCTTTAAAAATCTTTCCCCTCTCACTTTAAACCTATGCGCTTTAGCTTTGGACTCCCCTACCCTTGGAAAAAGACTTTGGCTATTCTCCTTATTTGTGCCCCTCATGATTTTATAAACTATAAGGTCACCCCTCAGCCTCTGACGCTCCAAGGGAAAGAAGTCCCAGCCTATCCAGCCTCTCCATATAACTCAAACGCCCTAGTCTCGGCAACATCCATTTCTGTACCCTTTCTAGTTTAACAACATCCTTCCTGAAGCAGGGCAACCAGAATTGAGTGCAGAATTCCAAATTCTCGTACAGCCACAACATGTGTCGCACCTCCTATACTTAAGTGTTCTGACTAATGTAAGCATGTGCCAAATAAGCCTACACAACATTACAGGATACAAAATGAAATAGAGCAACATAGCTGACAAAAACATATCCCTCCCTGATGCTCTCAATGTTTTCTATGTTTGGTTTGAGGAGAATGCCCAGCAGCACGGTGTCACCTCTCCAACGGCCCCAGACCCACTTATTCCCTCGATCACCGCTGCAGATGTTAGATTGGTCTTCTTTGAGAGTCAACCCAAAAAAAGCAACAGGCCCAGATGGAGTTCCCAGTTGTGCACTTAGATTCTGTGCAGACCACCTGGATGAAGTATTCACAAACATCTTTACCCTTTCCTTGCTACAACCTGTTTCAAGAAGATAACCGTTTTTCTCAGTAAGCACACGCAATGTGCCTTAATGACTATCACCCAGTGGTTATGGTCTCCATAATCATGAAGCACTTTGAAAGGCTAGTCATGGCCACATTAACTCCAGTCTCCCAGCCTGTCTTAATCCCCTGCAACTTGCCTTCTGATGTAACAGACCACAGCGGACACCATTTCCCCAATCTGACATTCATCCCTGCAACATCTGGACAGCAAGGACACCTATGTCCACTGGCGCAAAACAAGGATGCATTGTACTGTACTCCCTGTATACCCACAACTACGTTGATAAGTTTCGTATAAACATTATCTGTAAGTTTGCTAATAAGACCACCATGGTCGAATGGATATCAGACAATGATCAGAATACAGAAAGGAGATAGAATGCTTGGTGTGATGGTGCAATCTCTCTCGCAATGTTGGCAAACTAAAAGAACCAATCATTGACTTCAGAAAGAAAAGAAGAGGAGATGCCCCTATCTCCACCAATGGAGCTCAGGTGGACAGGGTTGAGAGTGTCAAGTTCCTAGGAGTGACAACAACTGACAATCTTGTCTGGACCTCCCACGTAGATGTGACAGTCAAGAAGGCACAACAGCATCTTTTCTTCCTCAGGCAGCTCAGGAAATTTAGCATGTCCATAAGGGCTCTCACCGACTTTTACAGATCAACCATAGAAAGCATACTATCCAGGTGCATATGGCAACTGCTCTGCCCAGGACCATTAAAAATTACAGAAAATTGTATATACAGTCCAGACCATCATGGAAGCCAACCTTGAATATATGGACTCCATTTACATCTCTCGTTGCCATGGGCAGTCTGCCAACATCATCAAAGATCCCTCCCACCTCGGTGATGCTCTCTTCCAAACTCTTCCGTTAGGCAAAATATACAGAAGTTTGCCCACATGCACCAACAGGTTCAAGAACAGCTTCTTCCCTGCTGTTATTAGACTGCTCAATGGATCTCTCTAACTTCAAATAATATTAATCTTGCTAATGTTGATCTTTCTTTGTGCACTCCTATGCAAACTTTTATGCCCTTGCTCTGTCTAAGCACCATATGATCTGTATGTACTTGTTTGCTATGATCTGCCTCTACTGCTTGCAAAACAAAGCTTTTCACTGTACTTAGGTATACGTGACTACAATAAATCAAATCAAATCAAATAAGGCTTTCAAAGCCTTTGTGTGATACAACTTTCAAAGAATTATTAACCTGTACCCCTGTTCAACAACATTCCCTAGGACCTTAGCATTAACTCTGTAAATCCTGTCCTGGTTTGCCTGACCAAAATGCAACACCTTGTAATTATCATAATTAAACTCAAAATGCCACATCTCAGCCCATTAGCCCATCTGATCAAGATCCCTTTGTGTGCTTCGATAACCTCCTTCTCTGTCCACTGTACCAGCAATTTTACAAACCTTACCTTGTATATTCTCATTCACACCATTGATATAAGTGACAAACAACAGTGGACCCAGAACTGATCCTTGCGGCACACCACTGTTTTCAGGCTTCCACTCCAAATAACAACCCTTACCACCAAGGGACCACTATGGCTTCTACCTTCAAGCCAATTTTGTATTAAATTGGCTATCTCTCTTAGATCCCATGTGATCTAACCTTACTAATCAGTCTACCATGCAGGATCTTGTTGAAGGCCTTACTAAAGTCCATGAAGACAATGTCTACCACTCTGCCTTCATCTATCTTCTTGGTAATCTCTTCAAAAATCACAAACAAATTTATTTTAAAATACTTAAGGTAGAGTAGATGGATATGGCTGTTGGTTGGACATGTGAATAGACTGTTGAACTTGTGTCATTTATTAGTAGATCACACAGAGCAGCAGAACATGTATTTGATTCTCCCATTACTCAATCCCCCAACTCTTTTGGGAGGATGTCAGATGAGGTGCCAAACTGAGAGCAGGCAAATAGCCTCAGTAATGAGAAAATATCTGATAGCAATATTTTGATAGCAGATTGATGCTCATCTATTGCCTGATGGCCAGACAAGAGCAACAATGTTAGTAACTTAGAACCCTAGATTCTAAAATGTGTAAATGATAAAATGGCATCAGCTATTTTCTGATTGAAATCTGACAGAATCAATTCACACTGTGAAATAATAACTAGAGACTGGATATTAAGTTATCCCTTCATTGTTTCATCATGTTGGCATACAGCCTCCTAAATGTGTACCAACGTGTTTAAATCTTCTGAGTGTTGTTGGATGAGAGGAGGGCCAAGGCTGAACTATATGCAGTTTTGAAGAAAACATGTGAGACAAACAAATTCTGTGGGGGAGCCTTTGTGAGAGGGAGAGCAGTTCCCAATTGTTAGCTATGTAGTGAGACTCATGCAATGTTTACAGGAATTTTTTCACTGGTTTACATCAGCAGCAGAGAAATGTTGCTTCTCTGAGATAATGATTAGATTAGATTAGACTTACAGTGTGGAAACAGGCCCTTCGGCCCAACAAGTCCACACCGACCCGCCGAAGCGCAGCCCACCCATTCCCCTACATTTACCCCTTACCTAACACTACGGGCAATTTAGCATGGCCAATTCACCTGACCCTGCACATCTTTTGGACTGTGGGAGGAAACTGGAGCACCCGGAGGAAACCCACGCAGACACGGGGAGAACGTGCAAACTCCACACAGTCAGTCGCCTGAGGCGGGAACTGAACCCGGGTCTCTGACGCTGTGAGGCAGCAGTGCTAACCACTGTGCCACCGTGCCGCCCACTAGTTGTAGTTACTTGTTTTCTTTGTATTTGATTTAAGTAGCTAATTATCTTGCTGTAAAATTGTGTTAATTATTCGCAAGTATTCATTTAAACCTTTAGATTAGTTTCGCTACACTGTGGAAACAGGCCATTTGGCCCAAAAAGTCCACAATGACCCTCCAAAGAGTAACCCACCCAGACCCATCCCCCTACATTTACTCCTGTCTAATGTACCTAATACTATGGGCAATTTAGCATGGCCAATTCACCTGATCTGCACATAGAGTGATATAGATGTACAGCATGGAAACAGACCCTTCGGTCCAACCCGTCCATACAGACCAGATATCCCAACCCAATCTAGTCCCACCTGTCAGCACCCGGCCCATATCCCTCCAAACCCTTTCTATTCATATACACATCCAAATGCCTCTTAAATGTTGCGATTGTACCAGCCTCCACCATATCCTCTGGCAGCTCATTCCATACACATACTACCCTCTGTGTGAAAAAGTTGCCCCGTACTCTTTTATATCTTTCCCCTCTTTTATATCTTTCCCCTCTCACCATAAACCTATACCCTCTAGCTCTGGACTCCCCGACCCCAGGGAAATCTTTGCATTGTGGGAGAAAACCCATGCAGACATGGGGAGAATATGCAAACTCCACACAGACAGTGACACGATGCTGGAATCGAACCCAGGTCCCTGCCATTGTGAGCCACCATGCCACCCACAAATTTATTGTGTGCGTGTAATTGCAGTTGAGGAGGTGACAAAATTGATCAAACAGAAATTTTTCCTGGATTATTTAGCATGTTTGTAGAATGATGAATAACAAAATCATCACAAAAGGAGGACATTCGGCATAATGTGTCTTTGTAAGAGCAATTTACTCAGTGCTACTCCTCCATCTTATCTCTGTCACCCTGTAATTCTTCCCCTTTGGAAAATAATCCAGTTTCTCTTGAACATATTCATTTAACATACTTTTACCACATTCAGGCAGCGCTTTATAAATCCTAACCATTTGCTGCATGAAAACATTTTTCTTCCATTCAACTATAGCAAGATGGACAAAAATTTAATTTTGGAAATGGGGAATTTCCATCTCAAACTATTTGGTTAACAGACATGGAATGTTGATCCATCTGACCGAAATTATCATGTCACAAAGACTAAAACAGCTCCAAGTAATCGTGCTCCAATGGTCCAGCTGTACATAGAATAGATTCACACAAAATAGACAATTACAAATGAATTTTCTTGTCATGTTGAGGTATTGCATTACTGCATATCATGGGGTAAGACAATGGCTGGAGAGTGAAAGTATTCAGTCTGAAATGTACATTTTCTTATTCCATCCAATGAAATATAATCCTCATTTTTTTTTCACATGAGAAGTCAATGGAATTTGATGGGTTTTCTCTGGAAGCTGCATCGGATTGTTGTAGCCAAGAAAAATCTGCATATGTGATGCATTTTTTATTTTATACCGAAAAGAAAATAAATTTCTTGTGCTTTCCAAGCCAAGCAGTTAATCCACCGTGGAATAAGGATTTGTTCTGGAAATCCAAGGTCTGCAGCCTAAAAACTGTGGATTTCCTGTCATCCCAAGGATTGTGTTCCCTGAAGCCTCATGGTTCTTAGTCAGGCCCATACTTCAGAGGTTTTACTCCTTCCTTGTGGCAGACAAATGATTTCCAGATCTCTATGCCGATCAACAGATGGCACCATAGGGTATCGTGTAATTTGTTATCTTATTGTTTTCTCTAAAAAAAGACTAAGTTCTTCTGATGCGTATAGAAGAGCTTCAATTTATCATAGAATCCCTACAGTGTGGAAGTAGGCCATTTAGCCCACACTGACCCTCTCACCCAGACCTATCACCTTGCATTTAGCATGACTAATCCACCTAGCCTGCACATCCCTGGACAATTTAGCATGGCTAATCCACCTAGCCTGCACATCTTTGGACTGTGGGAGGAAACCAGAGCACCTGGAGGAAACCCATGTAGACACAGGGAGAATGTGCAAACTCCACACAGACAGTCACCGGAGGATAGGATTGAACCCAGGTGCCTGGTACTGTGAGGCAGCAGTGCTAATCACTGAGCCACTATGCCAACACCATCTCAGTTTAAAGATGTTCATACTACATGATACTGGTTTGGTTTCATGATAAGTTGTTTTCATTTGCTTCTAGTACCAGCTAAAGAAACTTAACTAATTTAATATCCTTGTTTCACAATTACAATGTTCAAGTTATGGCATTGTTAAATCTCGTTGCAAATATTTAAGTTGATAGTAGTCTTCTTACCTCAATAATGGCCTTCAATCCTTTCCGAATTGGCAGCTATGTTTTCAGCTGGCTGTGCTCTGAATTTCTCACCTCAACCTCTCCGCCTTTGTAATTCATCTCTTTTGAGTCATTTATTAAAACTTTGAGGTTTTAGGCAATTTGTCCTTTTATTGCTTTCACATAATGAGAGTTTTGCTGGCTAAATCAGCAATTATTGCTCATCCCTAATTTGCCTTCAGAAGGTGGTGATGAACGATTTCCTTGAACCGCTGTGGTCCCTGTTGTGTAGGTACACCTACAGTGTAGTTAGGGAGAGAGTTCCAGGATTCTGACCCAGAGGTACTGAAAAAACAGTGATGTATTTACAAGTCTGGACGGTGTGTGCCTTGAGGGGAGCTTGCAGATCGTGGTGTTCCCTGGTGCCCTTATACTTCTTGGTGTTAGAGGTTGTATATTTAGAAAATGCAATCAGAGGTGCCCAGGTAAATTATTGCAGTGCATCATCTACATGAGGCACATTGCTGCCATTGTACATCAAGACCGAGGGATAACAAAATCACCAAATTTCAGAATAGTTACAGTGCAGAAGAAAGATAGTCACCATTATCTCTGTACCAGCTCTCCAAATGAACAACTCACTTAATACCATTCTCCTACCTTTTCCCTTCATTTGCAGATACAGTCGGTTCTGCTAAAACATGTGTTTCTTCAACACGAATTGGCTGTAAAGTGATTGAAGAATTTAGACCATTATTTGTAGAATGCAAACTTTCCTTACCTCTACTGATTATAACATGACTCCGGTCTCATTGCTTTAAATGGTGCTGTTACTACGTGATTTTCTTATAACGTGGGATCGCATTATATCAGAACAGACTTTAACAAGTCTTATTCCCGAAGAGATGTTTCTGTCAAACCTGCTTCCACTAAAACACTCAGGTAGTCTATTCTAGACTCTAAACACTCGTTGCATTAGAATGTTTCTCCTCATCTGACTTTTGCTTCTCTTACTAATAACTGCAACTGTGTGTCCACTCATTCTTAGTTTGCATTGTTCAGACCCATATGATTTTCAATACCTCCACTTAATCCCCTCATTTCTAAGGAAAACAGCTATAACTTCTCCAAACCTTTCTCATAACTGAAGTTCCTCATCCCTGGAATAACTCCCATGAAGCTTTGCTGCACTTTCTCCAAATGCCTATCACATCATTCCTAACATGTTGACACCCAGAACTGAATGCAATACTCCATTTGAAGCTAAATGAATATCTTATGTAAATGCAAGTAATCTCCTTACCCTTATGACCCCTACCCTATTAATAAAGCCTATGTTATTGTATTCTTTATTATCTACTCTCTCAACCTGTCCTGTCACTTTCAATGACTTATGCACTGAATAACCAGTCCCTCTGTTTCTGATGCCCCTTTTCAAATTGTACCATTTGCTTTAAATCGTGTCTTAATTTTGTTCCTACCTGGTCAGAAGTCACATGACACCAGATTTTAGTCCAACAGGTTTATTTTAATCCACAAGCTTTTTTGGGAATGTTAACTTCCCCAACGTTGACTGGAAATGCTGTAAACTCTAGCACGTCGGATGGATCAGCTTTTGTCTAATGTGTACAGGAGGGTTTCCTGACACAGTATTGTCGAAGGGCCGACAAGAGGGGAGACCATACTGGATCTGGTGCTTAGAAATGAACTAGGCCAGGTGTTTGATTTAGTCGTAGGTGAGCACTTTGGACCATAATTCAGTTGCGTTTAGTCTAGCGATGGAAAGGGATAGGTACATGCCACAGGTCAAGAGTTATCGATGGGGCACGAACAATTATAATGCGATTAGACAAGAATTAGGATGCATAGAATAGGGTAGCAAAATGCACGGGATGCAGACAATGTGGAGCTGGTTTAAGGAACAGATATTACGTGTCCTTGATAGGTATGTCCCTGTCAGGCAGGGACGAAGTGATAAGGTAAGGGAACCGTGGTTTACCACAGAAATTGCATCTCTTGTTAAGCAGAAGAAGGAGGCTTATGTGTTGATGAGGCAAGATGGTTCAGATGAGGCGATGGAGAGTTACAGATCAGCAGGAAGGATTTAAAGAGAGAGTTAAGAAGAGCAAAGAGAGGTCACGAGCAGTCTTTAGCAAATAGAATAAAGGAGAACCCTAAAGCTTCCTATATGTATGTGAGGAATAAAAGGATGACTAAGGTAGGAATAGGGCCAGTCAAAGGCAGAAGTGGGAAGTTGAGTGTGGACCCTGTGGAGATCGGAGAATTGCTAAATTAACATTTCTCATCGGTTTTCACTCAGGAAAAGGAGAATATTGTAGAGGAGAAGAATGAGGTATGAGATAATAGATTGTTAGAGGTTAGTTACAAACAGGTTTTATCAATTCTAGAAAGAATAAAAGTAGACAAGTCCCCTGGGCCGGTTGGGATTTATCCGAGAATTCTCTGGGAAGCTAGGGAGGAGAGAGCAAGGCCTTTGGCTTTGATATTTGAGTGGTCATTATCTATAGGTTTAGTACCAGAGGATTGGAGGATTGCAAATGTTGTGCCTTTATTCAAGAGATGAGGAGAAAGTGAGGACTACAGATGCTGGAGATGAGAGCTGAAAATGTGTTGCTGGAAAAGCGCAGCAGGTCAGGCAGCATCCAAGGAGCAGGAGAATCAACGTTTCAGACATGAGCCCTTCTTCAGGAATGAGGAAAGTGTGTCCAGCAGGCTAAGATAAAAGGTAGGTAGCAAGGACTTGGGGAGGGGCGTTGGAAATGCGATAGGTGGAAGGAGGTCAAGGTGAGGGTGATAGGCTGGAGTGGGGGTGGGGGCGGAGAGGTCAGGAAGAAGATTGCAGGTTAGGAAGGTGGTGCTGAGTTCGAGGGATTTGACTGAGACAAGGTGGAGTGGGAGGGGGAGTTGAAGTGTTGAGCTACGGGGTGGTTGGGTTGGTTAGTCCGGGTGTCCCAGAGGTGTTCTCTGAAACGTTCCACAAGTAGGCGGCCTGTCTCCCCAATATAGAGGAGGCCACATCGGGTCCAGCGGATGCAGTAAATGATGTGTGTGGAGGTGCAGGTGAATTTGTGGTGGATACGGAAGGATCCCTTGGGGCCTTGGAGGGAAGTAAGGGGGGAGGTGTGGGCGCAGGTTTTTCATTTCTTGCGGTTGCAAGGGAAGGTGCCGGGAGTGGAGGTTGGGTTGGTGGGAGGGTGTGGACCTGACGAGGGAGTCACAGAGGGAGTGGTCTTTTTGGAACGCTGATAGGGGAGGGGAGGGAAATATATCCCTGGTGGTGGGGTCCGTTTGGAGGTGGCGGAAATGATGGCGGATGGTGGCGCATCTCCTCCATTTCCCGCTCCTCTGCCCTTGAGCCCCGCCCCTCCAACCGCCACCAGGACAAAACCCTACTAGTCCTCACCTACCACCCCACCAACCTCCATATACAGCGAATCATCCACTGTCATTTCCACCACCTCCAAACGGACCCCACCACCAGGGATATATTTCCCTCCCCTCCCCTATCAGCGTTCCGAAAAGACCACTCCCTCCGTGACTCCTTCATCAGGTCCACACCCCCCACCAACCCAACCTCCACTCCCGGCACCTTCCCTTGCAACCGCAAGAAATGAAAAACTTGCACCCACACCTCCCCCCTTACTTCCCTCCAAGGCCCCAAGGGATCCTTCCGTATCCACCACAAAATTCACCCGCACCTCCACACACATTATTTATTGCATCCGCTGGACCCGATGTGGCCTCCTCTATATTGGGGAGACAGACCGCCTACTTGCGGAACGTTTCAGAGAACACCTCTGGGACACCCGGACTAACCAACCCAACCACCCCGTAGCTCAACACTTCAACTCCCCCTCCCCCCACCTTGTCTCAGTCAAATCCCTTGAACTCAGCACCACCTTCCTAACCTGCAATCTTCTTCCTGACCTCTCCCCCCCCACCCCCACTCCAGCCTATCACCCTCACCTTGACCTCCTTCCACCTATCGCATTTCCAACGCCCCTCCCCAAGTCCTTCCTCCCTACCTTTTATCTTAGCCTGCTGGACACACTTTCCTCATTCCTGAAGAAGGGCTCATGTCCGAAACGTTGATTCTCCTGCTCCTTGGATGCTGCCTGACCTGCTGCGCTTTTCCAGCAACACATTTTCAGTAGAGATGACCCAGGTAACTATAGACCAGTGAGCCTTACTTCTGTTGTAGGAAATAAGAGATAAGATTTATAATCATCTAGCAAGCAACAATTTGATTTTAGATAATCATGATTTCATCAAGGGCAGGTCATGTCTCAGAAACCTCATTGAGTTTTTTGAGAAGGTGACCAAACATGTAGATGAGGGTAGGGCAGTTGACGTGTTGTACGTGGACTTCAGTAAAGCCTATGATAAGGTTTCACATGGTAGGCTGTTGCAGAAAATGCAGAGACATGGGATTGAGGGTGATTTAGCAGCTTGGATTAGAAACTGGCTTTCTGAAAGAAGGCAGCAAGTGGTGGTTGATGGACAATATTCAGCCTGGAGTCCGGTTACTAGTGGTGTGCCACAAGGATCTGTTTTGGGACCACTGCTGTTTGTCATTTTTATAAATGATTTAGACACAGGCATAGGTGGATGGATTAGTAAATTTGCAGATGACACTAAAGTTGATGGAGTAGTGGACAGTTTGGAAGAATGTTACAGGTTGCAGGGGGACATGGATAAACTGCAGAATTGGGCGAAGAGGTGGCAAATGGAGTTCAGTGCAGCTAAATGTGAGCTGATGCACTTTTGGAAGAATAACAGGAAGGCAGAGTACTGGGCCAATGGAAAGATTCTTGGCAGTGTGGATGTGCAGAGGGATCTTGGAGTCCATGTATATAGATCTCTGAAAGTTGCCACCCAGGTGGATAGTGTTGTTAAGAAGGCATACGGTGTGTTAGGTTTCATTCGTAAAGGGATTGAGTTCCGGAGCTGCAATATCGTGCTGCAACTATACAAAATGCTAGTGTGGCCACACCTGGAATATTGTGTACAGTTCTGGTTGCAATTTTTCGGGAAGGATGTGGAAGCATCGGAAAAGGCACAGAGGAGATTTACGAGGATGTTGTCCAGTCTGGAGGGAAGGTCTTATGAGGATAGGCTGAGAGACTTGGGTCTGTTCTCATTGAAAAGAAGAAGGCTAAGAGGGGATTCGATAGAGACATACAAGATGTCAGAGGATTAGATAGGTTAGATAGTGAAAGTACTTTTCCTAGGATGATGACGTCAGCTTGTACCAGGGGCATAACTACAAATTGAGGGGTGACAGATTTAAGACAGATGTCAGAGGCAGGCTCTTTACTCAGAGAGTGGTAAGGGCGTGGAATGCCCTACCTGCCAATGTAGTTAACTCAGCCACATTAGGTAGATTTAAACAATTCTTGGATAAGCATATGGATGATGATGGGATAGTGTAGGTGGACGAGCTGAGAATAGTTCACAGGTCGGTGCAACATCGAGTGCTGAAGGATCTGTTCTGCTCTGTATTGTTCTATGTTCTATGTTCTATATTCAGAGCCCTGCTCCTTCATCAGGTGAAGTGAAGAAAAGCACACAGGCACAGAATCTACAGGCAGAGAGATCAAAAGGAGAAAGTGAGAACTGCTGGAAAAGCACAGCCAGTCAGGCAGCATCCGAGGAGCAGAAGAATCAACATTTCGAGCATAAGCTCTTCATCAGCAAAGAAGTGGTGGCTCAAGGGGCTGAGAGATAAATAAGAGGGGAGTGGGGCTCCCTCCACGGCTCCCTGGTTAGGTCCATTGCCCCAATAACCCACCCTCCACTCCCGGCACCTTCCCTTTCCACCGCAAGAAGTGCAAAGCCTGTACCTAAACTTCCCCTCACCTCTGTCCAAGGCCCCAAATGATCCTTCCACATCCGACAGAGATTTACCAGTATTTCCACACATGTTATCTGCTGTGTCTGTTGCTCCCGGTGTGGTCTCCTCTACACTGGGGAGACAGCTCGCCAACTTGTGGAACATTTCAGCGAAAATCTCTGGAACTCTTGCATTAAACAACCCCACCACCCTGTTGCCGAATACTTTAACTCCCCCTCCCACTCTGCCAAGAACATGCAAGTCCTAAGCCTCTTCCACGCCAAAGTCTAGCCACCCGATACCCGGAAGAAGAACACCTCATCTTCTGCCTTGGGACCCTCCAACCACATGGGATCAATGTAGATTTCACTAGTTTCTTTATTTCCCCTTCCCCATCTTATCCCAGATCCGACCCTCCAACCCAGCACTGCCCTCTTGAACTGTCCCACCTGTCCAACTTCCTTCCACCTATCCGCTCCACCCTCCTTTCTGACCTATCACCAACGCACCCCACTTCCATCTACCTATTGCATTCCCAGCTACTTTTTCCCCAGTCCTACCCCTCTCCCATTTATCTCTGAGCCCTCTTGGGCCACACCCTCATTCCTCTTGAAGAGCTTATGTTTGAAACATCGACTCTCCTGCTCCTTGGATGCTGCCTGACTGGCTGTGCTTTTCCAGCATCACAGTTTTCAAGAGAGGTCAAAAGATCGTGTGAGTGAAGTGTTGATAGGCTGAATAATAACTTTCTGAAGGTGATCAAAAGTGTCAGACAGTGAGTCAATTCTTTCTACTACATTGACTCACTTTAAATTTCTACACACTGAACTTTATTTGCCACTGGTCCACCTTCACCTCCAACTTGTCTTTGGCCTTTTGAAGTTCTACACAAGCCTCCTCAAGTTCACAATATTTCCACGTGTTGCTTGTGTGAAAACTTTGAATTTGTGTCTTGCTTATTACTATATATTTGAAAAAGCAAGGATTCCAACACTGTCTTATGGGGAATTCCACTTCAAATCTACCTCCAGTCCAGAAGTTATTCATTATCCCTATCTGTTTCCTGTCACTCAGCTAAGTCTGTATCTATTTTGCCATTTTATTCCATGAGCTATAGCTATTGTGTGGCACGATATCAAGTATCCTTTGGACGTCCATGTGCATCACACTCACATTAATGTCGTCATATCCCCATGTCACCTCTTTAAAACAAAACTCTAGCAAGTTAGTTGAACCAAAGTTTTCCCATACCAATATTCTTTATTAACCCATACTTGTCCAAAAGGCTATCAACTTTGCCTCAAATGATTGTTTCCAAACATTTCCCCACCATTAAAGTTAAATCAACCGTTTTTGAACAAGGGTATAATGTTTATAATTCACCCCCACCCCCACCCCTGACACCACCCCTGCATCCAAAGAAGCCTGAAAAATGATTTCCAGTTTCTCCACAATGTTCACACTCATTTGCCTTAAAATCCTTGAAAGAATTTTATCTGGTCCTTGTGTCTTAGACACTTTGAAAACAGACAGCCAATCCAATAGTTCTCCTCATTAATTTTAAATCCTTCTCATGTCTGAATTACCTCCTCTTTCACCTGATAAGAGCTTCCTTGGAAATAACGTGCAAACTATTCATTTGATACCTCAGTTACATCCTCTACCTCAATGCGTAATCATCCCTACCATCTTTATCATCCCTAATTGACCCAATTCCTTTGACCACTCTTTTCCATTGATATGCCAGTAGGAGATCTGAAGATTTCCTTTGTGCTGACCGGGACTGAATTGTTGGCCTACATGTTTATTTTGTGCTATATCTAACTCCAGGCAGCAGAGAAGTTTCCTAAATATACACTACCTTCAGTTTTGCAAGGGCTCCTCAATGCCATGATCAGTCAAACGTTTTCTTTATGTCAAAGGCAGTTGGTCTCACCTCACATCTTGAGTTCAGCTCTTTTGTCCACGTCTGGATTAAGTCTGTAATGAGGTCCAAGCTGGGTTCCTGGCAGAACCTTAACTGAGTCACAGTGAGCAAGTTACTGTACAGTCACTGGTTAATAGCTCTGCCAACAGCACCTTGCAACACAATGCTGATGATTGAGAGTAGGGTGGTGGAGTGGTAATTGGCTGGGTTTGATTTTTCCTGGTTTCATTATTAGGGAATGCTTAGGCAATTTTCCACATTGCCAGGTACATGCTAATGTTGTCACTGTACTGGAACTTTGATAGGGTATAGCTTGTTCTGGAATGCCAGTAGCCCCCAGGCATTTCAAGGGAATGTCGTCAGTTAGGGGGGACTGGCACAATAAGTCAAAAGAATCATCCAATATTGATCCGAGAGGTTAGACACTGTCAGTTAGGCACACGGACAATCAAGATTCCATATAATTACAGTCCAAGAAGTGGGCCACATTCAGTCCTACAGGTCCAGTCCAACCCGACTGTGGTGGATTTGTGGTGAGTCAAAGAAAAATTTGGAATGAACTTTTTCAAGTGTATCTGTGCTGGGCCTCTTTGCCGCCATGATCAATCTCCAATCACAGCTGACAAGATGACAATATGTGTCACGACAGCAGAAACCATATGCAGCCCAGAGTGTAGGCAGCCCAGCTTGTGAACTGACTTAGCTACAATAGTTGATAATTATTTTAAATATGTTTATTTCCAAATGGTTTTTCTTAGCTTTATCCCATCATAACTTGATATATCTCACATTTATGGCCTCAGTAAAAGCTGTGACTGCTTAAATGCAAGAAAATGGTCTTTTGGCTATTTCACTTTCAGCACAGCTTCATTTGATCTTTATGACAAAGTTAATGAGATAATGAGCAACTTCCAGTGATGTGTGTTTCTTTCAGCTTGCAACTATGGACAATATTAAAATACAGCTTCTTCATACACTTACAGTTGGCAATGTTAGAGTTTGTTCATTGCTTCAAATACTAATGGCTGATTTGTCATGCATTGCCAAACCTGTCTTGATACTACAGTTTGAATGAGAGTGTGAAATTGAATTGGATATCCATTATGCTTTCAGGAGTGGGAGACGAGGTGAGGGAGTAGTGGTTGCCGTGGTCGGCTTATACTTGTATTATCTGTAGTCTGGAAAGGGCCAGTACAAGGAACAAATTGAAGAAAAACCATCACTTTCACAACTGGAGAAAAGGAAGAATTGAAAGCATTATTGAAAAGAAATCTTCATCAACTTAGTTCCTACCTCAGTTATGATGATCAAAAGCATATGGATTGGAAGCAACTCTGAGTCAACCAGGATACGAAAGTCATGAACAATCTGTTTCAGCGTGAGACAGTGCTAGCAGTATGGGGTTTATGGTGGATATGATGATATTAGTTTTTCAGTGATGTGCTGAAAGAAGTTACTGTGTGTTCAGCACCAGATATGGGACAAGCAGACTAACAACGTGGAATGAGGTCAGAGGTAGAGATAGAGCTGACTCTTATTGGCATGGCATGTGGAAACTGAACCCAAATATGTGGATGTTGTTGCCAAGGGAACATGTAGATGAGGGAAGAATGACAGAAAGAATGGATATTCGAGGAATTTCAGCAGTTACTTTGTAATAGATGGGAGGAGAAACCATTATGGTGATGTTGTATGACTCCTTAGGAAAAACTGAAAACAAGCAAGGGAAAGTGGGAGTGATGTAATGGAGTCTCTGCAAAGAACAACCTTCTCATTTAGAGACCATTTAAACCCTCCACATAAAGACCTGGATTTTCCTCAAGTTGGATGAATTGGAAACCTTTTCAGTGTCTTCAGAAGCATCAAGAGCCATACTGTGCATGAGGGAACGTTTTTGAGAAGTAAGTTCAAAAGATCTCCCTCATGGCCCCATGTCAATGCACATTACTCCTTCCATACCATGATGATCTTCATGCCACTCCCCCATGCCAAGATATGGCATTTTCATGCCCATTCACTCTTCATACACTATATAGAAGCAATGATTCCTATAATGAAAGCTACATGTAAAAAAAACTTCAGCAAAACAGTCGCTCATCGATAGATTTATGCTATGTTGAAAGGAACCCCTTATTGATACAGACTTCTGTTACTTCCTATTGTCGGGATTCCTTGCTTATGTGCTCTAACAATCATTACTCTTTTGAAACACCTCAGCCCCTGGTTAATTGATAGCTGTGGTTAGCAATTTCACAATGTTTATTTACATACGATTGAGTTGTTTCAAATGTCTTTGTAGTTTCAACTATTCAAATTTTAAAGAATTTGAATGATTGGTACTTTTATTGGAATATAGTGACAAAGTGTCTTTTATCAACATAATGAAAAATTATCAGTGAGTGACTTTTTAAATAATTTCTTTACAAATTTTCCAGTCACTATAGAGTTAATTGCTTCTGTTTAGTCTGTAGTGGTGAATGGAAATGCTATAGCCTGGTCTGGGAGAAATTTAGGGTCTTACATGGCTGGTTTGGCAATACATACCTTGACCAGAGGGCATGAGGAGTCACATTGGTTGAGCACATGAGATGGCAAGGTTGGGACATGGGAGTGAGTGGGATGTTGGAGTGTGTGTGCAGTGAGAGTTGGAAGTCTTATTATTGCAAAAGGGATGAAGTCAGACAGTTTAAACAGGCCACCTCTGCACTCGATAGTGACTGTGGCTGCCTCCAATGTTTTTCTAGGTTGGTTGGCCTGATAGCAGCTCACACGTGGCCCTGGCTCTGACAATGAAGATCCTGTCTTTGTGGACACTTTCTCCTGACACTTTGTGGTCAGGTTTCTCTTTGCTATCAGCCTTGAGGATGAAAGTCCAGCCCATTATTTTCACAAACTTTTAAACTCAATTATCTCTGTCTTTTTTCTGCAGAATTCAGTGACAATCCATTGCTAGATTTTAATTATAATTTCTGTCACATTGTTTTATTTAAGATTTACTATTCTTTCTTTGGCAATTTTATCTCTTTTTTTTAATGGGAGTTCATACATGACTATTGCCGACATGCTAACAGACAGTAAGCAAGGACCATTCAAAAGGCACAGGACCAGGATCTTCAGCCCACCATGTTTGTTCTGACCAGGATGCCATTCTAAACTAATCCCATCCGCCTGTACATGGTCCATATCCCTTTATTCCCTGCCTGTTCTGTCTGTCTAAGTGCATCTCAAATGTTGCTATTGTATCTGTTTTTAACCTCCTCTCCTGGCAGCATATACCAGGCACCTATCACCCTCTGTATAAAGAAGTGCTGAAATTGTTGCATGCCAAGCACACAGGTATCTCTGCAGAAGTGGTTAAATATTATTTAAAAGCAAGTCTTCCTTCAAAAATCAAAAAATAGTATTAATGTTACAAGACAAAATTTAACAATACCAAGTAGTTCAAATGCATTATTGAACTCTTGTTTAAAAATCTTTAGCAGCGATCATTGTCCTGCCACACGTATTCTCGACTGTCCAAAAACTCCCAAGGTTTTGGCTAACTCATTCTAGCTGAATGATAGGCATCCCTCAACTCACCTTGACACTTTCTGCTGTGCTGTAGGCGATTTTGCTTCTGGAATGAGGGGCAGGTATTACAGGAAATAAAAGTGAGTGACACTGCTGTTACTGGTGGCCTGAATGGTTGAGCAGGCAGCACTAGGACCAAGCAGGGTTATGTCAGTGGGTGCTGGTTTGGTTGTCACTGAATGAGTGAAGATGTTGCAGACATTTACGAGAGTGGAAGAGCATGGGTCTTGGTGGAAGATTGGTGCAGTAGCAAAGATAGAGTGAGTGCAAGGTATCAGAGAGAGAATGGTGTCACCTTCATTAGCGAAGTGCAGTAAAACATCAAACTTCTTTCTACATTGCTGGGCATTTCCCCACACAGCTTACACGGACTCAGGTGCCAATACTGGACCAGATTGGAATGGTCTGGTGTCATGGTGCCCACTGTTGGTCCCAGGGGAGGAGAAAGCCACCATCAGCAACATCCTCATCATCCAGTAGGACCACTAGGTCCCTGCCCACAAAGTGCAGTGTTAATATCCTCCTGTCTACCATGTCCAGGGTAAATGTGCGAATCATGCAGTGCAGCTCCAGACTGACAAGTGCTTCACCGAGTAAACAATGGGCTTTTCCAGAAGATGTGGACACAAGGGAAGTTGGTGTCTCAGTGGTGTTCCACTGAGTGCCAGGTTGTTCTAGGAACAGGACATGGTAAGATGAGGCAGAAATCAGACACGGAAGACTCTCTTTTGATGTGGTAAGTAGTCACGTTTTGTAAGATATGGTGAGAGAACTTGCTTGACCCCACAGCAAAAATCGCTCCAAAAAGCCCAACATAATTTAGAAAATGGAAGATTCAGCCTTATGTCATGGAGAAAGATGGACTAGTTCATTAATGAAAGACAAAAGCAAAATTTGGGGACAATTATTTTGGATTTTGCTTGGAGAGAAAAATTATATTGTGGTTGAAGTGCTAATGGTAACTTGGTGTGACACGTAATACTTATTTAGCAGCACTTATTTTTTTATTGGAGCACCATTGACATCAAACTCTGATTGACATATCTGTTGTAATTCCTTCTATCCATCTACCTGTTACTCTCCTCCCTTCATCTTGGATGTTTGTTCTCTATATATTCTTGTACTTTATTGCAAACAGTTGCTGAATTAATGGTGAATCTGATTGTTGTAGGATGTGGAGACAAATATTAGGTGAATAGTCAAAGTGTGTCAACTGAGGGCCGTTCTAATCAACCCTATCATATTCAGATTTGTGAGATGTTATTTTTGGTGCTGCAAGTATTTTTGGTGGCCTGGGACTCCTTTCGCGACTATTTTCATTGGTGTTGGTCTGGGTTTCCATGTGGCAGTTCCAGTCAGTCTGTGATCCCAATGCAGCAGACAGGATCTTCATTGTCAGAGCTTGCTACCAGGCCAACAAATCTAGAAAAACATTGAAGGCTGCCACAGTCACTGTTGAGTGCTGAGGTGGCCTGTTTAAAAAGCTTTGTGACTTTATCCCTTTCTTTGGCATGATGGTGGGTTTGGCTTGAGATTCCAATGGCGGGGGGTGGGTGGGCGGTGCTTGAGGCCAGATCCGTGAAATAGACTAAGTGGACTTTGTCTTAAATTCTCTTTTATTTCATTTTTTCCCTTTCTTTTATTATTATGGAAGGATTGTTATTTTGAACTTTTTACTTCTTTATTTTTTCTAATTTACTACTGTGTCTCTGCTCAAAATACACAGCTGTTCAAACCAAAAGCCCAGTTATCCACCATAAAACAGGAACCACGACACAGACACTGCAAAGAGCTACACTGTCTCAGGTCTGGCGATAATTTATTACTATGATTTTGTATTTTAAAGGTGGGTAATGCTGGATGTTTTATTTATTTATTGTTCTAACTTTTTTTCCTGAGAATTTGTAGTCAAGACTCTGTATCTAGGTGCCTTGTGCCTAAAATGGCACCATTAATGGTGACATGTAAACTTTTCACTTTACTCATGTGAGTACATGTGACAATAAACCTAATTCAACTGAATTCAATTCAACTGGAAAAATCACAAAGTTGTGCTCGGAAATTAATCTTTTCGAGACAGGAGCCTCCTACCTTCAGGTGTGTGCTAGTTGTCAAATTAAGGATGGAAGGCCAATAATAGGCTTTTATGCTGTTACAAATTAGAACTAGCCACCCCATACACTATTGGTCTGTCAGCGAGACAGAGGGAGGCACAGAGACCTCAAGGTGGAGGCATACTCTGAAGACTTTGTCATAAAGGTGAAGCTTGTACTGGTCAAAGTTCCCAGACCACTATTCGGAGGGGGATCCTTGCTCAGGCTTGCTTGTGGCCACGCCTGTGGTCAATGATCTAACAGACAAGGCCAAAGGGATGAGAACAATCAGTTAAAAGCCATTTAGAGCACGAGCCTCCCAATCTCAGCCATGGCAGAGAGCCCAGTCTCAATGCCCTTCACAGGTCCTTACTCTGTTTAACCACTGCTTGTGGCTGGCAGATGTCAATCTCCAGCATCTCTTTATAAAACAGCCTGGAGGTGCTAACATTGGTGTCCAGCTTCATTGGGGTCAATTCTTGAGCCTTCAGCCTCTTTCACAAATCAAAAATTCCAATGTAAATTTCATTTCTTCCAGAAAGTTTATATCTTTTGTTAGAAAAATGCTTCTACAAGATTTAACATCAGGTCTTTGTAACATTGTCATGGAAATGCTGCTTCCTTTTGCTATCAAAATTAATATTCATACGCATGACATTCCCAGTTCTGGTGTCTCTGCTCAAAATACACAGCTGGTCAAACCAAAAGCCCAGTTATCCACCATAAAACAGGAACCACGACACAGACACTGCAAAGAGCTACACTGTCTCAGGTCTGGCGATAAGCACTTTCTCGGTATTCTTTGTGTATGACTTGCTAACAGCAAGTCTGGCTGTAGTTGGCTTTGTCTGGTTATCATCAGGGACAATTGTTCTTTGAAAAAACCCTTTTCCAAGATCTACAGCCCAAACAGCTGATGCTGCAATCTGAGCTCCTTCCCCACCTCCCTCCCCCACAACTGCTCACTTTTAAATCTGCAAAATAATTAGAGGTGCATATCTGAGCATTTGATATTTAGAAGTTAATTATTGGATTAAAGCTGGATTGGAGTTCAAATATATGATAAATGATCCACTAAATGTTTAATCTGTTCTTTTCCATCACAATGCAATAATCAAATCTCAATACTTCAGACTTTCATCACTTTTAATACAAGTATAGTCATATAATCCTTTGGGCTTTTGTGATAAGACATCCATCTCTAATGGAGGATACAATGAGCTTACTTGTCACTGGAAAAGTTAGACACCAAACGTTCCATTGAGTAAAATTAAAACAGATGGCTTCACAGTACTATAGTATTTCTGTAGAAGCTCCCTCATGATAAATGAATCGGATCATTTGGTTGTAATACATTTTCTCTATCTCCTAGAAATTCCATCTTCATAACAGAATACACTTTATTTTTAGCAAGGACAGAATAATGCCTAAAATTATCTAATACTTTAGTTTTACTTATTACTTGAGTAACATAAAGTTGAACCAATATAAGAAAGGCAACTTTAAATCAGAACTCTCATCGGATTATTCGAGCCTACTCCTTCAGTGACCTATGTACAATCGCAACCATTGCAAAATTTGGATGGAAATTTCTAAAATTGTGCCTTACTCTCAACAATCCTTTTGAGCTGACATCTCTGTCCTTCATTGCAGGCCAGATTATTTTATGAAGTACTCGATTATTTCAGTTCACATTTGCCATAATTTCCAAATCTATTTCGAAAACATATACTTAATAAGCTCTTTACTGGTACAATGAATTCAGCACAGTATTCACTATTTATTCCTTAACCTACCACTTTACAATTCCCTTTACTCTCCTTAATCTGTGTCTATGTCTTTTAACATTCTTGATCACAGTTTCTTTAAATTCTTGTTGAGCAATTAAAATGCACTTGGCTCAGCGGGCCACGCTTCATCAGTTTCAGGTGCAAAATCCGAAATTATCATTGCTGTTCCTAACTGTTTGTATTGCAATTCAACAATGGTGATTTGGAAGCTTCAAAGTGCAAGGGTACACATAGTGGTCAAATATTTACCGGTAATCAAATGAGATTCAAAAATTGTTTTGGCTAATAACTCTGAAAATAAATCCCAAAATTGATATTTCATTATTAGCGGTGACTTCCTGTTGACTGAAAACAGTTCTGTCCAACTATCAACCTGTGACCCTTTCCTTTTTGCTCCCTCACTAATGGGCAAAATATCACCTCTTGCACATGTTTCATATTTCCTTTTTAATCTGTACTGCGTTATATTAATCAAGATTGAGATACATCTGCCATCCCTTAATCCATTTGCTTAATTGAACTCTATCAATCTCTTTTACACTTGTCATCTGGCCACATAGCTCACTGTCATTGATATATTTTGCTGTAGTATTGGAAACCCCTCCCTCCTAATTATTTCTAAGTAACATGAACAATGGCTATTTCAATATAACTGCATTGAAATCTTTCAGACAGATCTTTTTCTACTTGCCAATATCTTTTAATTTTGATCATGAAGCCATTTTAGTTTAGCTAACTAATTTGCATTAATTCAATCAACTTTAACCTTCTTTGAAAGTATGTGTAACTAATATTATGAAATGTATTCTGGAATTCCACATAAATTCTATCCACTGGCTGTCTTTCACCTCTGGGAAATATGTTCTAGTAGATTGGGCCAAAAGTTTAATCTTTTTAACATTTAATAATTTTGTATGTTGTCAAACCAGAAGCCAGAAGAAAAAAGCTCACAATACAAAAAACATTGAAATTATTCATCTTGCTGCCAATTGCCTTCAGATTCTCAACCACAAATCACCAGGGTTAATGTTCAATTTTTCAACTATGCATAGTGGCATTTGGGCCCCACAGCCTTCAGTCCAATTGCATAACCACAAGGCTAATAGATCCTCACTATCGCACTTGGGTGTCTTCCAAGATTGCTGCTACTGAGCCAAGGTTGACTCGTTAACATCGTCAATGAGTCTTTACTATACAGACAACTACTATCAAATTCCACTAAAGCAAGCTCGATGATTGTCTCTCTGACATATCCTTCAATCTACCTACATGTCAAAACTGAAATCAGGAATGCTATTATTGGCATTTTTCTACCATCTTTTCGTGAAAGGGAGGAAATCTTGAGTAGCACATATGCCACCATTTCAGAATTAATCTTTGATTCATTAACTGCAGGATTTCCTGACATGAGTGCCTCTCCAATATTCATTCTTTTCCCCAGGATGCTTAATTTTATTTTAATAAGACCTGACATTTGTTTTAATTTAACTTGAGAAGAAAACCAGACGTCAGTAGGACCTGACCCACATCTCAATTTTAGGTCATCTTCTTTGCCCAATGCACATTTGGCACTTGGTGTACTTAGAGTCAAATATTTCAGTGCATTTAAGGAAAAAGGACTGGCGTTAGAATTAAATTATAATTCCATTGATGTATTTTGCAGTTCCAGCTACGATTATTGTTTAAAATAAAATGTGTCAACTTTTTTTCCCTGAACATTATTCACTTTCACGTGATGCATTTTTTAAAAGCGAAATTTAATTTCCTCCCAAGCCTGGAAAAGTAGAAGGTCACCAGGTGTTGCTGGATTTTGGCAATGTATAGCTGAGTGGTGAGAACGAAATTGCGAGTATGGATTAAATGTGGATAAGACAGCTATGGAGGGGCTGTTCAAATAACCAATTTGCAATTTACACTTTGTAGTGTTAATGAAAGACACATTGAGCAGAATTCTATTCCTTAACAGTGAGGTACAGGCCCTTGAGGCTCTATTTTGACTATTTTATTTGGCGGTGCAGAGCATGTTTTTGAGCCTTTGAATATTTATCAATTGATTCATTTAAGCATATTTTCAGTACATAGTTGTGACAGCAGGGCAGAATTTCTTGGGAATATCAGCAGGAAAATTGGCTCGAATGACACAGTAGAAATTCAGAACTCATTTCCTCCTGATGAAAGGACAAAGGGGCGGCCCTATTTCTAAGAAAGGGCTCTTTTTGGGTGAATGGCAGTATGTTTTATCTCGTGTGGCACACGGTGCTCATTATGGCAGACAAGCCACCCAAGAATGAAAGAAATCAGATTGAGATTTTGCTCTTTCGCCCTGGATCACAAAATGTGTTAAAGAGGAAAATAGATTAATATCAGTTATGACATGCATTTGAGCTGCAAAGTAGAGCATGAATACATTCTTCTACAATAATTCTTTTTGAAGTGAATAGGGTTCAACCTATATTGTAGACTTAGCATCACAATGTGGTCCAGGGTAAGATATAACCTTTCATCTCTGATCATTGGTGGATGTTCTTCTTTTTTGTAACCACTCTGTGGGATATTGGCAGATCTGAGATTTGATACCGTCCCCTATTTTTCTTTGCAACTCTAGCAAGAGGGTCCTATTACAAAATGGGATGGTCCCTTTATCATATTTTAAGATTTCATTTTAATCATTTTCTCACAGAAAGGGTTAGGGCAACAGTTATATTTAATGCAGTGTTTTGAAAGTAATGACTATTCTCGGAAATGTTCGTTCTTTTGAAGATAGCATTTACTCAAAAGGTAGTTAATTAGCTGAATAGAAGTTGTTTCTCCCAGACAGTAAACAATAGGCACTCATAAAAGTCATGGTTTTGTCAAGGCTTTTGATATTTTTCCAATTATAAGACCAAGAGAAGCTCGATAGAAATGTAGTGATTATAACGAGGTCATCCAAGTGGACATCATTCAATATGCTTTCTCTTATTCAGGCTGTTAACCTGGTCCAATCAGGAGCCCTGGCTGACAGATAAAAACCAGCAGTGTCAGACATTCTGACACTGAGAGCTGGTTCTGAGGAAGCTGGATCAGGGTCAAAGCTTTTTCATGTGTGAATTAAGGGTGACTTGATGATGGGATTCAGGCTCTGTGGAGTTATTTCAGAGTGGAAGGTCATTTTTGCTCAATCACTCTTGGATCAGTGACTAAATAGTCCAAATTGTATTTATCCATCCTGTTCTCTTATCCCTTGATTTGCTTTGCCATTATCAATCTATCCGATTTAACCGCGAATTTTGTCTCTGCTGAACCCTGGAAATTAATTCTACAGCATCATAACTCTGCAAAGATATTTCTCCTGCCTGGGTTATGAATGTCTCAGAGTGTCTTTATTGCATTTTATTCCAGATTCCTTAATTACAAGAAACAATCTGCTTCTACCTTACTTGTTCATCCCTTCATTTTTAACGTAGGGGCTAAAAAGAATGAGGAAATTACGGTAACTAATATCAGTGGAGAGACAGAACTTGCTCACTGTAAGGATGGGCAGTGTAGATATGACAGCAATTCACAAGAATATGATCCTCACACCCAGTGTAAGAACGAAAGGCCAGTGAATGTTCGAGCAACTCATAGAAGATGTGCTTACAACAGAATATCTTCACATTTATGATGACCTAATTCTTGTATATTTGGGAACAGTCACAACTCTAGTGACAAAAAATGTCAGCCTAAACAGATTTTATGAATGTAGCTAGTTATGTCAGGAGTGTGTCGAAATATCCTCCACTTGCCCGAATGGGGGCAGCTCCAACAACACTCAAGAAGCTCAGCACCATCCAGAATAAAGCAGTCCACTTGATTGGCACCACATCCACAACATTCACTCCCTCCGCTGCTGATGCTCAGTAGCAGTAGTGTGTACTATCAGATGCACTGCAGAAATTCACTGAAGATCCTCAGATAACACTTTTCAATCCCACGACCACTTCCATCTACAAGACCAAGGGCAGCAGATACATGGGAACATCACCATCTTCAAGTTCCCCTCCAAGCCACTCACCATCCTGACTTGGAAATATATCACCATTGCTTCACTGTTGCTAGGCTGAACCCTGAGATTCCTTCCACGAGGGCATTGTGGATCAACTTACAACATTTGGACTGCAGCAGTTCAAGAAGGCAGCTCACCACCACCTTCTCAAGGGCAACCAGGGACAGGCAATAAATGCTGTCCAGCCAATAATGCCCACATTTAACAAATGAATTTTTAAAAATGGTTGTTTTTGACTGGCATGGACATAATGATCTAAAAGGCCTTTTTCTGTACTCTAGATCTCTATGACACTATAAAGGCGGAAGCCTTATAGGAGTAAACATTTCAGGATAGGCTTTGAATCAACCTGAAGACTCCATCAGAGCATACATTGACATGATTGACAATGCAGACTGTTATTCTTTCTTATTTACCAGTTCTGGCCAGGTTAAGGGGTACTGCCATCTTCCACATCTTGACACACCAATTTCAGCCAGATCTGCAAAGTTTGAAATGGTAACCACTTTCACGTTAGACTGAAGTGTTACAGAGGAGTTGATACAACAGTATCATTGATTAAATCAGCACTTTGCCATGAATATCAAATCTGGTCATTGCACAAGGAAAAAGTGATAAATTTAGAGTCCAGTTGAATCTTAGGAAAAATTAACATGGTGTCATTTTTGTTGAGCTCAAATTGGATGACTCCTCCCCATAAGACCTAACGGGCTTTTGCATGTTATAATCGCAAACTTGCCTCATTAATTAGGTATCTTACCTTCATGATTCTCTGTTTGTCTGATTCTAACCCGGTTCTCCACTCAGCACAGGCGATCATCCTCACCACTGCTGAAATATCCTGGGGTGTCCTGGCACAGGCACTATGTTTTAAAGGCTGTGTTCACCCAGTCAAACACTGGTCATCCCACAATGTCCTGCACAGTCGATTCGGAGTACTGAGGAATTTTCTTGTGAGGAGAGGTTGAGTAGATTGTGTTTGTGTTCACTGGCGTTTAGGAGAATTAGAGAAAGCCTTAGTGGAACAATCAAGATTCTTACTGGATTTGACAGGCCAGAATGCAGAATGAGTTTCGCTTTGTGGGAGAGTGTAAAGCCAAAGGGCATAATCTCAGATTAAGGGCATAATCTCAGGTTGTCAATTTAAGACAGAGATGAGGAGGAATTTCTTCTCTCAAGGGCTGTGAATCTGTGGAATTCTTTACTACAGAGAGCTATCCCTGCTGGGTCATTAAGTATATACAAGGAGAAGGTAGATAGATTTTTAATCAGTAAAGGAATCAAGGATTCGGAGGAAAAGGCAAGAAAATGGAGTTGAGGATGATTAGATTATCTCATTGAATGGCAGAGTGGATTAAAGGATGAATGGCCTATTTTTGCTCATATGTCTTATGGTCTTTATGTCATTTGCCTCATTTATGACAGACATGGGTAAATTGGCACCCTGTAGAAAAGAACTTGGGGATGAGGAGGGCTATCTCTTCCCCCAGGACCAGCAGGGAAGGCCACAACACCAGATACTGCCAGCCTGGTCTGAGGTTGCCACCCGGGTCAGTGCAGTCTCTGCTCTTTGGAGGAATGTCCATCATTACCACAGGAGGTCACTGACCTTCTCTGCTTTCCTATGATACCTGCCACCACCTTCTCTCTGATACCTCACACTCACACTCTGTACTACCTTGAAGCAAGGTGCGTGCTCTACCACTCTCATTGTCGAATGCAACGCATTTGCTGTCACCCATCCACTCCCACCCACCCCAGTTTACGAACTCTGCATGGTCTCTGCATCTTTTACTCAGGACACCTCACCACCTTTCCCAACCTGTACCAGCACTAACAGCTATTTTTATCTCATGCAGTCCCTCCTTTTGTCTTACTCCAGAACAAAATGGTACACAGTAGGACAGAAACATCCAAGACAGTGCATGAAAAATTCTCAAAGTAGCTGACTGACTGTCTCCTACCCCTTGAATTGATCTTGGACATTGCTCAGGTCTTGCTGTATTTAGACCTAGACTGCTTCAGTATCAGAAGAGGGAGTGATGCTGAACATTGCACAATCAGCGGTAAACAACACCTTGCCTGGTCACATAATGAAGGAAAGGATGTACTTGTAAAAGAAAAGCTGGTAGTTTGCATACAGATGTAGAAGGCAACACCAAAGACATGTTGGTATTTAGTGCTAGGGCATTTGAATACAAAAATAAATAAATATTTACACATTTGTACAGGACTTTGCTAAGACCACACTTGGATTATGTCATGCAGTTTTAGTCTCTATATTTGAGGAAGGATGTACCTACATTGACAGGAATATAGAGATGGTTCACTTGCTATGGTTCCTGGCATGAGAAGGTTGTGTTACAATGGGAGATGAAGTGAATTGAGTCTATATTCTCTGCAACGAAAACATGAATGGTGATCTAATTAGAGCCAAAAAGGGTTCTGAAGGGGCTTGACTGGGTAGACCCAGAAAGATTGTTCCCACTGACTGAGGAATGGAGGATTGGGGAACATAGTGTCAGGATAGTGAACCAATCATTTCGGACTGCAATGAAGCGAAATTTCTACACGCAGGGTTGTGATTTTTTGGAATTTTGTGGCCCATAGAATTATGGATCAATCATCAAAACTTAGTAAGGCTGAGGCTGACAAACAATTGATGTCTCAGGTACCCAAGGGAAATGGGGAACAGTGTTGGTTAAATGTAGTTGAGGCAGATGATCGGTCATGATCATGCTGCATGGTGTATCAGGCTTAATGAGCTGAATATCCTGCTCCTGCTGCTATGAGTGAAACTTAGGTCCTTCCCCACTGAGCACTATTTGTTCAGTCAGGACTCCTATCAATCATGCTATTGCCAGATAGGGTGAAGGCTGGCCCTCTTTTAAATAGATGGCCCTTAGAAAGTACGAAATCCACACATTGGAGATACTGCCACCATACAGTTCTATGAACCTAGGTGGCACAAGTTATCTGGAATTTTAAGAGACCTGAATTGGGTTGGCACACAGGGCTGCTTAAAATTTCCACTCCACTCTGCTGGAATTGGGTAGCCAATCACCATTTGACCATTTGAGGCCTTTTACCAAATCAATTAATGGCCATTGAGGGCTTTTTCCTCACCATTTGGGACTTTACCTGCAGCAAGGAGTGTCCACACTATGAGGCAAGCTAGTTGTGGTCTGCTGGAGGGGTTCCTCCTGCTCAAGCGCCAAGCAGAAGCCTCCCCTCACAAAGTTGTCCCTGCTCCTTGTGCTCTTCTCTCTCCTGATGATGCCAAACGCTCACTCCTCTTACCAGGGCCTGTCAGTCTGCCTTTGAAAAATTCCTTGAGTTTACCTTTATGTTTGGTCCATAGCATTGATTCTTTAAGACTGCTTGTGTGCCCAGTGTCACGATACTATGGCTTTAAGAGGAATATTTTGTCCTGGTTTTTTTATGAAGAAAGGTTGAGGCAGAAGGACCAAGCAATCTGTTCCAAACCAATAAGGCAAAGAACCTGTGAGGCCACGGGAATGTTTAAAAAATTTGAAACAATAGAAGCAGCATGAAGCTGTGAAGTGGCGGGAGAGGCAATGGTCTAATGTTATTATCGATGGACCCAAGTTCTAATCCTGCCATGGCAGATGGTGGCAAAAAGTCTGGAATTAAGAGTGTAATGATAACCATGAGTCCATTGCCGATTGTCAGGAAAAACCCATCTGGTTCACTAATGTCCTTTAAGGAAGGAAACTGCCATCCTTACTTGGTCTGGCCTACACGTGACTCCAGATCAATAGCAATATGGTTGACTCATAACTGCCCTCTGGGAAATTAAGGATGGTAATGAATGCTGGCCTAGCCAGTGACGCCCATGTGCTGTGAACAAAAAAAAAATTCAGGCTCCCAAAGAACCAGGATAATTAGTTTAGCTTTCAGTAGTTGCTGGAGTTTAAAAGCTGCTCTACATCTCTGCCTGCTACAGCAATACACTTGAGTTCTCCCTCTGTCTCAAAGTCTTCTCTTGATTGTCTTTCCTCTTGGACTAGAGAAATGTTTCATGGGAGACAATCTACTTTACTGAGTTTGCTTTTGCCAAGGGTGTGTTTATGGGATGTTAATACCTTGGAACAGCCATTTGGTGGTAGTTAACATATATATTATCTTGTTAAATACTTTGATAGAGTTAGGCTAATTTTTTAATTCTTAATTTGTTTGCATTTTAACAATAATATAAGAATGCAGGGTGTTTTGCTTCAATCTTGGTAGTTTGACCAGTTGAATTGTATCCAGAACACAATGCCTGATACTTGCCATTAAAAATAAGAAATGTTAGGGTGTAGGCTATCTTTTTAATGGGTCTGGTCTATAACACCTGTGGTGCCCACCACTCCTCGTAGCATTGCTGGCCATCTTATGGAGCAACAGCTCTAAGAGAGGTATTTCTTCTCAGTTATGGGAGGAACTCTCAGTCTGAGCTGAACACTGACCGAATGGCTGAAAAATAGCTGAGAGGTGGTCTAGGCAAGTGGAGGTATGCTCATCTCTGCCATTTCCACCAGTTGGGCAAGGCCACCAGCTGCAAATAAAACTCTGGCCTCTATCTGAAATGGTAAGTGTTTTGCTGTCGATGACTGAGCCATAGAGTCAAGTCATAGATATGTAAAGCACGGAAACAGACCCTTCGGTCCAACTCGTCGATTGCCAACCAGATATCCCAACCTAATCAAGTCCCATTTGCCAACACCAAGCCCATATCCCTCTAAATCCTTCCAATTCACATACCCATCCAGATACCTTTTTAATGTTGTAATTGTACCAACCTCCACCACCTTCTCTGGCAGCTCACTCCAAATCACTCTTTGATGAAAAAGTTGCTTCTTAGGTCCCTTTTAAATCTTTTCTTTCTCATCCTAAACATATGCCCTCTGGTTCTGGATTCCCCCACCCCTCATGATTTTATAAAACTCTGTAAGGTCGCCCATCAGACTCCGACGCTCCAGGGAAAACAGACCCAGGCTATTCAGCCTTTTCGTGTAGCTCAAACCCTCCAGTCCTACCAACATCCTTGTAAATCTTTTCTGAACCCTTTCAAGTTTCACAACATCCTTCCGATAGGAAGAAGCCCAGAATTTGCACGCAATATTCAAAAACCATGGTAGTATGAACTATGGGGCACATCCCTATTTTGTTCTCAACCACCAACCACACATGCATAATTCCACTGGGAGTCTATGTCACTCAAAAATGGATCCTGGCTATCTTTATCCTCTCTAGTCTAGAGGCCAATTTTTCAACTCCAAGCAAGCACTCTATCTGAGTTAAGTGGGCACAGAGCAGCAATTGAATCTTTCGCTCTCATCACTACACCTAGCAGTCTGCACAACCCCTAAGGCATCATGGGAGCTAAGTACAAACTCCTGGGAACTGACAAAATAACATTTATTTTAATGGAAGTGATCTTCCTCTTGAAGTTGGGATTCTGCAGTGCACTATAATGGAATTTCTGCCAAGACCAGGGAGAAAAAGACATTTGTTATAATGAGAGATTTGGAAGTACAAAGCTTGTAATAATGTTATTCTATTGTGTGTGGAAGATTAGTCTTCTAACATTTCTTCGCTGGTCTTTAGGGGAAATTGGATTGACAATACTCGTTGTACTGCTTGAGTGAAGCATTAAAAAACATGAAAAACGAGGGACAATCTTCTGGATTGAATGAAAATACTGTGCTGAATCAAGGTTCCCAAGTAGTATAAGGGACTGAAAGCAGCTTGTGCCCTGGGATTTTGTACATGTCTATTAGGCATCGACGATATAAATCAGAAAAATGTAACTGTGTGAAAAGGCTTATGTAAGTAATCAGGGGATTTGTAGCACTTTTGGTGATTACAAACTCACAATGGTGAATACTACAGCTTCAAGCTCCAGTGTTACCTGCTCCTCTGTGCACTTGGGTATACACAGCTGGTAGACTGAACACAAAAGGCAGCTTTTTTCCAAATAAAAGAGGGAAGAATGAGGATTGAAGGGAACTTGATCTGATCTCTTTCCATTCCAAAGTGATGAGCTTACCCTAGCCAATGCCAATAAAGCTGAATAACATGAGAAATTTCACATCAATGACTGTTGCCAAACAGATATTAGTGGAATGTTGATATTCTCTGTGGTTTACTATTTACAATGTAATCTAATGGGATTAGACTGGGGCCAGAACCCTGTGTAATCGAGCTAGTTTTCTTTTCTATGACATTAAAGTATGAAAATGCAATTCCTTTTCCAACTACAAAATTTCTCAGAAAATGAAGCTTTCTAACATAAACATTTTACAGCTAATGTTTGATTTCTGACAATTTTGATTGATTTTATTTACTGATCTGCCAGTTGCTTTAGTAAAGAATGTATTTATTTTTTATTTGTGGAGTTTAGGATACGGGTAAACAGCGATGTTGTGTTGAGTCTGATTTTCCTGGATTTCACATGCTCAAAATTCTCTGACGCCTTCAAAAGATGAGTGAAAATAGAAAATAAATTAAGCAAGTTTTGGTTGTTATGATTATACGTGGTAAGTCCGTGAAGTACCTTGCAGTGCAACAATCCAATCAGAGTGGGTATTTGGGCTAAATTTAGAGTAATTAGACCTGCTTTATTTGTTTCTCAAAGATGAAAATCACATAACACCACATTATAGTCCAACAGGTTTATTTGAAAGTACAAGCTTTCAGAGCGCTGCTCCTTCATTAGGTAGTAGTGGGACAGGAGACATAGGACACAGAATTTATACATTGCATCAGTTGTATGACACTTTGATCTTTTACTTATAAATTCTGTGTCCTATTTATCCTGTCCCACGAGCTATCTGATAAAGAAGCAGCGCTCTGCAAGCTTGTACTTCCAAATAATACCTGGTGTCTTGTGATTTTCAACTTTGTCCATCCCAGTCCAACACTGGCACCGCCACATCATATTTGTTTCTCCTACAGCCAATGAACAGGCAGACAGGGAGAGCAATGGAGTGGTAGGAGGGTTGGTGCTCACTCATCAACTGTTTTGTAAATGACTCATCTTTCTTGTTTTGCTCTTGCCTGAAGTTGGCAGCAGGGTCAATATGTGGAAGGCATTTCAACTTTCTGCCCAAGTGGAAGGCAGGCAATGAGGATAAACCATTGGTTATCAACACTGCTTGAACTGGAGCTCTGCAATTCACACCTGACTGACAAGTTGAAACAACACCATATTTCAATTGTTCAGACAGTGACAATTTACATTCAATTTTCCAGTGTGAATAATGAATATGCAACAGATCTTTTTTGTTTCATCCATATAAATTTGTGCCCAGGCTTGTTTGGTTGCAGTATTCAATAGAAGATCCCTTGAAGGAATCACTGGGGGCTGCTTCTAGAAACATTACTT